>NC_140988.1:96637624-97237624 GCF_052327205.1 Somniosus microcephalus
CAGCTCTCTTCGTCGGGCACTCGGAATGTTCGCCTATTATACGAAATGGATACCCCACTTCTCCGACAAGATCCAGCCCCTGCTTCACGCGAAGTCATTTCCATTGGAGGCAATGGCTATTTCAGCTTTCAACCTCCTCAAGCGACAACTGGAAAAAGCCACCTTCGTTCCATTGATGAAAATCTTCCTTTCGTGGTTGAGTGCGATGCATCAGATGTGATGATCTCTGCTACCTTGAATCAAGGTGGTCGACTCGTTGCATTTCTGTCCAGAACTTTGCAGGGTAGCGAGCTCCATTATCCTCCTGTCGAGAAGGAGGCTACGGCCATCATCGAAGCGGTACGTAAATGGAGTCATTTTACACTTATAACTGATCAGTGCTCCGTCGCCTTTATGCTGGATAACCGGAAACGCACTAAGATCAAGAATAACAAAATACAACTCCGGAGGATGGAATTGGCCGCCTTTGGCTACACCATACATTATCGACCCGGCAATGTGGCCCCGGATACCCTCACGCGGGCATTCTGCTCTTCTATGTCAACTTTGACTCTTGCGGATCTTCATACTGACTTATGCCATCCTGGCGTTACCCGTATGTTGTACTTTGTGCAATCTAAAAATCTCCCATTTTCTACGGAAGATGTGAAAAGAACACACTCCTCCTGTAGAATTTGTGCGGAATTAAAACCGCAATTCTTCCGTCCATCGGATGGCTCGCTCATACACGCTATGCAGCCTATGCAGCAACTCAGCATTGACTTTAAAGGGCCATTGCCTTCCTCAACGCGAAACACCTACTTACTATGGTGGACGCATATTGACGCTTTCCCTTTGCTTTCCCCTGTCCTAATATGCTTACTTCCACAGTGATCAAATGCCCTGATCAAGTCTTTTCCCTTTGCGGTATGGCCAATTTCATCCACTCTGATCGGGGTCCCTCCTTTATGTCAAGCAAACTCAAAAGTTATCTTTCCCAACGGGGAATCGCCACAAGTAAAACTACACCGTACCATCCCATCGGTAACGGGCCGGTTGAGAGATACAACGCTATCATTTGGAATGCTGTTCGTCTTGCACTGAGGTCACGCAACCTACCAGACCAGTGGGAAACTATGCTCCCTGACGTGTTGCATTCCATCAGGTCTCTTCTTCCTACGTCCACCAATGTCACACCTCATGAGCGATTCTTCAGGTTCCAGCATCACTCCACTCATGGGATGTCCCTATCGTCATGGTTGGCAGCTCCCGACCCCGTGCTGCTCCGAAGATTCGTCCGATCTAAAAATGATCCCCTCGTCGACGAGGTAGAACTCACGGACGTTAATCCCACGTACGCACACGTGCGGTACCCTGATGGCCGGGAGTCCACCATTTCGCTCCGGGACCTGGCTCCCTGTCCAGCCGGTCCCACGGACCCAACTGATAGAGGGACCCACGGTGATGATGCTGACACTCTCTGCGCTCCCTCGAAGATGATGCCCTACCTGGGACATCGAGAGATCTGCCGGCTGCCCCACTGGATCCACTCGGGGAGCCGAGCGCTCCCTGTGGGATGGCCACCCGAGGCCAGGACGCTGGTCAATCCCCGGCTATCAAACAGGATGAAGGCAGCTCTGCGCCTGTGGGGACCTGCACCCAGAGTCACGATCTACCCAGCCACCCTCGGGTCGATCAGGGCAACACGGGCCCTGTCGATCCACCGGTATGGATCAAGCGGCCCAGGGACCAAGACACAGTCTGGGGAGACGTGCCTTCCAGCGATAAATAAAGATCTAAAAGACTGCGGCTATTCATGGTCTGCCGAATCCGTTAGGAGGAAGTCATCGGACTTCCAAATCTTTTTGGCAGGAAGAATGTTATAAATCACATCATCATAAAGAAAATACTCATGAAATAACACTGGACGGCCAGCTGGTGGCGCCGTCCAAGGAGTATAAATACTCGGGCATGGGCCCAGCTTGCCCAGGGACATTTTGTAAGACAGGAACTAGTGAAGTACAACTAGACCTCCATGTTCTGAAACAAGTTGATTAAAGCCTTGCTTTATACTCAAACCAAGTGCGTAGTGAGTTTTCTTACGTCACTTCCCATCTCCCTCCCCTTCCCCCATCTCCCTCCCCTTCCCCCATCTCCCTCCCCTTCCCTCATCTCCCTCCCCTTCCCTCATCTCCCTCCCCTTCCCTCATCTCCCTCCCCTTCCCTCATCTCCCTCCCCTTCCCTCATCTCCCTCCCCCCATCTCCTTCCCCTCCCCCATCTCCTTCCCCTCCCCCATCTCCTTCCCCTCCCCCATCTCCTTCCCCTCCCCCATCTCCTTCCCCTCCCCCATCTCCTTCCCCTCCCCCATCTCCTTCCCCTCCCCCATCTCCTTCCCCTCCCCCCATCTCCTTCCCCTCCCCCATCTCCTTCCCCTCCCCCATCTCCTTCCCCTCCCCCATCTCCTTCCCCTCCCCCATCTCCTTCCCCTCCCCCATCTCCTTCCCCTCCCCCATCTCCTTCCCCTCCCCCATCTCCTTCCCCTCCCCCATCTCCTTCCCCTCCCCCATCTCCTTCCCCTCCCCCCATCTCCTTCCCCTCCCCCCATCTCCTTCCCTCCCCCCATCTCCTTCCCCTCCCCCCATCTCCTTCCCTCCCCCCATCTCCTTCCCCTCCCCCCATCTCCTTCCCCTCCCCCCCATCTCCTTCCCCTCCCCCATCTCCTTCCCCTCCCCCCATCTCCTTCCCCTCCCCCCATCTCCCTCCCCTTCCTCCCATCTCACTCCCCTTCCTCCCATCTCACTCCCCTTCCCCCCATCTCCCTCCCCTTCCCCCCCCATCACCCCCCCCTCCCCCCATCTCCCTCCCCTCCCCCCATCTCCCTCCCCTCCCCCCATCTCCCTCCCCTCCCCCCATCTCCCTCCCCTCCCCCCATCTCCCTCCCCTCCCCCCATCTCCCTCCCCTTCCCCCCATCTCCCTCCCCTTCCCCCCATCTCCCTCCCCTTCCCCCCCATCTCCCTCCCCTTCCCCCCATCTCCCTCCCCTTCCCCCCCATCTCCCTCCCCTTCCCCCCCATCTCCCTCCCCTTCCCCCCCTCTCCCTCCCCTTCCCCCCCCATCCACCCACCCCTTCCCCCCCACACCCACCCCCTCCCCCCCTCTCCCTCCCCTTCCCCCCCCTCTCCCACCCCTTCCCCCCCATCTCCCTCCCCTTCCCCCCCATCTCCCACCCCTTCCCCCCCCATCACCCTCCCCTCCCCCCCCATCACCCTCCCCTTCCCCCCCATCTCCACCCCTTCCCCCCATCTCCCTCCCCTTCCCCCCATCTCCCTCCCCTTCCCCCCATCTCCCTCCCCTTCCCCCCATCTCCCTCCCCTTCCCCCCCATCTCCCTCCCCTCCCCCATCTCCCTCCCCTCCCCCATCTCCCTCCCCTCCCCCATCTCCCCTCCCCATCTCCCTCCCCCATCTCCCTCCCCTCCCCCCATCTCCCCCCTCCCCCCATCTCCCTCCCCTCCCCCCATCTCCTCCCCTCCCCCCAACACCCCCCTCCCCCCCACACCCACCCCTCCCCCCATCACCCTCCCCTCCCCCCAACTCCCTCCCCTCCCCCCATCTCCCTCCCCTCCCCCCATCACCCTCCCCCTCCCCCATCTCCCTCCCCTTCCCCCCATCTCCCCCCCTTCCCCCCATCTCCCTCCCCTTCCCCCATCTCCCTCCCCTTCCCCCCATCTCCCTCCCCTTCCCCCCCCATCTCCCTCCCCTTCCCCCCATCTCCCTCCCCTTCCCCCCATCTCCCTCCCCTTCCCCCCATCTCCCTCCCCTTCCCCCCCATCTCCCTCCCCTTCCCCCCCCATCTCCCTCCCCTTCCCCCCCCATCTCCCTCCCCTTCCCCTCCATCTCCCTCCGCTTCCCCTCCATCACCCCCCCTTCCCCCCACTCCCTCCCCTTCCCCCCATCTCCCACCACCCCTTCCCCCTCCCCCCATCTCCCTCCCCTTCCCCCCCCATCTCCCACCCCTCCCCCCCCATCTCCCTCCCCTTCCCCCCCATCCCCTCCCCTCCCCCCATCTCCCACCCCTTCCCCCCCATCTCCCACCCCTTCCCCCCCATCACCCACCACTTCCCCCCCATCTCCTCCCCTTCCCCCCATCTCCTCCCCTTGCCCCCATCTCCCTCCCCTTCCCCCCATCTCCCTCCCCTCCCCCATCTCCCTCCCCTCCCCCATCTCCCTCCCCTCCCCCATCTCCCTCCCCCATCTCCCTTCCCCCATCTCCCTCCCCTTCCCCCCATCTCCCACCCCTCCCCCCATCTCCCTCCCCTCCCCCCATCTCCCTCCCCTCCCCCCATCTCCCTCCCCTCCCCCCATCACCCTCCCCTCCCCCCATCTCCCTCCCCTCCCCCCATCTCCCTCCCCTCCCCCCAACTCCCTCCCCTCCCCCCATCTCCCTCCCCTCCCCCCATCTCCCTCCCCTTCCCCCATCTCCCTCCCCTTCCCCCCATCTCCCTCCCCTACCCCCCATCTCCCTCCCCTTCCCCCCATCTCCCTCCCCTTCCCCCCCATCTCCCTCCCCTTCCCCCCATCTCCCTCCCCTTCCCCCCATCTCCCTCCCCTTCCCCCCATCTCCCTCCCCTTCCCCCCCATCTCCCTCCCCTTCCCCCCCCATCCTCCCACCCCTTCCCCCATCTCCCTCCCCTTCCCCCATCTCCCTCCGCTTCCCCTCCATCTCCCTCCCCTTCCCCCATCTCCCTCCCCTTCCCCCCATCTCCCTCCCCTTCCCCCCCATCTCCCTCCCCTTCCCCCCCATCTCCCTCGCCTTCCCCCCCCATCTCCCTCCCCTTCCCCCCCCATCTCCCTCCCCTTCCCCCCCATCTCCCTCCCCTTCCCCCCCATCTCCCTCCCCTTCCCCCCCCATCTCCTCCCCTTCCCCCCCATCTCCCTCCACTTCCCCCCCATCTCCCTCCCCTTCCCCCCCATCTCCCTCCCCTTGCCCCCATCTCCCTCCCCTTCCCCCCATCTCCCTCCCCTTCCCCCCATCTCCCTCCCCTTCCCCCATCTCCCTCCCCTTCCCCCATCTCCCTCCCCTTCCCCCATCTCCCCTCCCCTTCCCCCATCCCTCCCCTTCCCCCATCTCCCTCCCCTTCCCCCCCATCTCCCTCCCCTTCCCCCCCCATCTACCTCCCCTTCCCCCCCATCTCCCTCCCCTTCCCCCCCATCTCCCTCCCCTTCCCCCCATCTCCCTCCCCTTCCCCCCATCTCCCTCCCCTTCCCCCCATCTCCCCTCCCCCATCCCCCCCCCATCTCCCTCCCCTTCCCCCCCCATCTCCCTCCCCTTCCCCCCCCATCTCCCTCCCCTTCCCCCCCCATCTCCCTCCCCTTCCCCCCCCATCTCCCTCCCCTTCCCCCCCATCTCCCTCCCCTTCCCCCCCATCTCCCTCCCCTTCCCCCCCATCTCCCTCCCCTTCCCCCCATCTCCCTCCCCTTCCCCCCATCTCCCTCCCCTTCCCCACATCTCCCTCCCCTTCCCCCCATCTCCCTCCCCTTTCCCCCCCATCTCCCTCCCCTTCCCCCCCCATCTCCCTCCCCCTTCCCCCCCCATCTCCCTCCCCTTCCCCCCCATCTCCCTCCCCTTCCCCCCCATCTCCCTCCCCTTCCCCCCCCATCTCCCTCCCCTTCCCCCCCATCTCCCTCCCCTTCCCCCCCCATCTCCCTCCCTCCCCCCATCTCCCTCCCCTTCCCCCCCCATCTCCCTCCCCTTCCCCCCCCATCTCCCTCCCCTTCCCCCCCATCTCCCTCCCCTTCCCCCCCCATCTCCCTCCCCTTCCCCCCCATCTCCCTCCCCTTCCCCCCCCCATCTCCCTCCCCTTCCCCCCCCCCATCTCCCTCCCCTTCCCCCCCATTCCTCCCCTTCCCCCCCCATCTCCCTCCCCTTCCCCCCCATCTCCCTCCCCTTCCCCCCATCTCCCTCCCCTTCCCCCCATCTCCCTCCCCTTCCCCCCATCTCCCTCCTCTCCCCCCCATCTCCCTCCCCTTCCCCCCCCATCTCCCTCCCCTTCCCCCCATCTCCCTCCCCTTCCCCCCCATCTCCCTCCCCTTCCCCCATCTCCCTCCCCTTCCCCCATCTCCCTCCCCTTCCCCCCATCTCCCTCCCCCTCTCACCATTCTTCTCCCCCCCCGCCCCCCAACCCACTCCCCCACCTCTCTTCCGCCACCTCTTTTCCCCCACCCGTCTTCCCCCCACTCCTCCTCCCCCCGCCTCTTCCCCCCCACCCCTCTTCCCCCCCACCCCTCTTCTCCCCGCCCCGTCTCCCTCATCCCCATCCCGTCTCCCCCCATCCCCGCCCCTCTTCCCCCCCCCCCCCAATCCCCGCCCCGTCTCTCCCCATCCCCGCTCCATCTCTCCCCATCTCCACCCCGTCGCTCCGCATCTCTTCCTCCCGCCCCATCTCTTCCCCCACCCCTCCCGCCCCCGTTCCCACTTCCAACCCAGTTCCCACTCCCCTCCCCCCTCCGTTCCCACTCCCCTCCCCCCTCCGTTCCCACTCCCTTCCCCCCCTCAGTTCCCACTCCCTTCCCCCCCTCAGTTCCCACTCCCTCCCCCCAGTTCCCATGCCCTCCCCTCCATTTCCCACTACCTCCATTTCCCACACCCTCCCCCCTCAGTTCCCACTCCCTTCTCTCCGCAGTTCCCACACCCTTCCCCCCCTCAGTTCCCACTCACTTACCCCCTCAGTTCCCACTCCCTTCCCTCCCCTGTTCCCACTCCCTCCCCCCCTCAGTTCCCACTCCCTTCCCCCGCATAGTTCCTGACATGAATCTTGTCATTCATGTGGAAATGACTTATGAAGTAATACTGGGTGGCCTGCTGGTGGTGCTGTTCAGGGAGTGTATAAATACTCGGCCATGGACCCAGTTTGCACAGGACATTCTTTAACAGGAACTAGTGAAGGACACAACTAGATCTCCATGTTGAAAAACAGTTGATTAAAGCCTTGTTTAATACTGAGACCAAGTGCCTAGTAGTTTTCTTACGTCAGTTCCCACTCACCTCCCGCCCAGTTCCCACTCCCTTCCCTCCCCGTTCCCACTCTTCCCCCCGTTCCCACTCCCTTCCCTTCTCCCCCCAGTTCCCACTCAATCCCCCCCAGCTCCCACTCAATCCCCCCCAGTTCCCACTCCTCCCCCCCAGTTCCCAGACCCTCCCCCCCCAGTTCCCATTCCCTTCCCTCCCCGTTCCCACTCCCTTCCCCCCGTTCCCACACCCTTCTCCCCCAGTTCCCACTCCCTTCCCCCCCAGTTCATACTCCCTTACCCCATCCCCAGTTCCCACTCCTTTACCCCGCCCCCCAGTTCCCAATCCTTTACCCCACCCCCCAGTTCCCACACCCAGCCCCCCAGTTCCCATTCGATTCCCCCCCAGTTCCCGCTCGATTTTCCCCCCCCAGTTCCCACTCCGCACTCTTTTCCCCCCCCCCCCACTCTTCCCTTCCCCCTCTCCTTGGTTCCCTTTTACCTCCCCAGTTCCCTCTTCCCTCCCCGGTTCCCACTCCCCTCTTCCCTGCATTGGGAGTGTTATGGGTCAGGGGCTCAGGCAAGCTATTTAGCCAACAGAAATAACATGACATGGCAAGAGTAGACAAACACAAGAGATACAGATGACTTTTACAGTGAACTTTAATTGATTCTAAAATCTTGTAAAAGCAAGAACAAGTATGAATACTTGATACACAAGATTAAGTATGAATAAAGAAGTCCCAGTACTCCAGCACTCTTCTTGTCACACCTCCAATGTTCTAGCTCTGCACCTTCCCTCTCACCAACTCGTGTCCCAAGTGCTGCAGTTCTGTTACTTCTTAGTTTAATTTATAAAGGGCCTTGCTCGTCCCAGTTCCAGCTACAAGCCCTACTCCCCAAATTTGGGACATTGTTAGGTGTTGCTGCAGACTGGGAGCCGGAGTTTTAAGCATGCAGAGAGACGTTCCAGGATCAGCTGATTTGCCAAGTGCTGGTTCTGTTTCTTATAATTGAAGCAGAGGAACATAGGATTACACGGGGAAGATCTGACCCTGACTGAGTTACTTGTATATTTTTTTGTGGGGGGGGAACATTTCTTAAATGGATGAATCCTCCTCAAATGCTGCCTCACTCTCTTTTCCTCTATCCTCTCCTGCTCCTCCACCTCCATCATAATAGCATACAAAGGCACTGAAAAATCCCATGCCTGCTCCTAATCAGCTCTCACTGTGGGATGGGGAGCAAAATATTCCAAGCGTCCATCAAACCCACAGGCTGTCAGAGACAATCCAAAGCTGTCTAGGCTGAAAGCAAAAGAAATTGCTGAAAAAATACAATCCCAGCTGCAGTCTTCCGACTCAAAAGTTCCTCACTTCCACTGTCTCAACTGATTCTAGCAAAAGATGTTTCCCATTCTAACTTTCCCGTAGTGCAGTGTGAGTGTAATCCATGGCACCAGTGTCACTGGCCCTCATTTAAATATATTTTAGGTGCTGGCTTCATAGGCAGGAATTTGGGTCCATAATTTTTAGGGTGAAGACCGGCTGAAAATGCTTTCTGCCCCGAGTTGCAACCCGCAAAAAAGATTTGCCCCAATTTTAGGTGCCTAAAATGCCAAAAACAGTACAGACTGTCAGGGTCTATATGCTTAAGTCCTGGAGTGTGGCTTGAACCTTCTGACTAAGAGGTTTGAGTGTTATGAACTGAGCCTCCACCTGGACTCCTTGCTGTCACAGTTGTGGAATTTAATCCCCAAAGCAACAGTAAAATATCTAGTATACCATTTATTAAAAATGGAATTTGGCTTATTCAGTCATGAGCAGCTAGAAATCGGTTTGCCCCCAAAAATGGGCATGGGGGTTGCAATACGCGATCAACCCGTGCCCATTCATGGGAATGTAGGCAGCACACTTACTTCATGCTGCCTGCTCAGTTCCATGATTGTGGCGTGCAGCCCAGTGCTGAATGCACTACTGAGTGGCTGAACGCTCAGCAGGGGGCCCAAGTTCATGCGAGGCTAGCTCCAATTAAAGACAGCCTGCACTTCTTAAAGACAGCCTGCACTTCTTAAAGGGGAGGTGCATTCTGCCTGCAGCAGGTGATTCAACTGGCTGGGGAACAGAGTCCAAACAACAAAAAGGACTACTGATGTCACAACAGGGGAGAGAGCGTGCTCCAAGGTTCTCCGATGCAGCCCTGGAGGCCTTGGTGCAGCAGGTGTACACGAGAAGAGAGGTCTTGTTTCCACAGGGGGCCAGGAGGCCCTCCAGGCAAATGCGCAAAAGGCATTGGGAGCAGATAGCCATCATGGTGAATGACAGCAGTATAGCCATGAGGACCTGGACTCAGTGCAGGAAGAAGTTTAATGACCGCACACGAGTGGTCAAGGTCAATTAATTCATCTTCAAATGCCATATCCTACCATCTGCACCATGAGCCTCACACACTACTCAATACACCACAACCCCATTTCTCACCTACCAACAATCTCTACCAAACATGACTCATACCTCACATTGATAGCTTCACCTCACCCTCACACACTTACCACTGCTGCAAGCCCCACATCTCACAGCTTGCACACACTGTCAGCTAATCAACCATAACAGGCATATCACCCAAACACATTGCACCACACTCACTGACACACTTCCCTTTCTCTTGCAGGACAAGGTAGCTCACAACTGGAGGCAACAGGACCTAACCGGCAGGGGACAGGCGCACCTGCATCATCTAATCCGGATGGAAAAGACGGTGCTGGCCATTATTGGGAGGGCCATTGCTGAGCCTGTGACCAGTGGCAGGGTTGAAACAATAAAAGATGATAGTATCCTCATACGTAATCCACCTTCTCACATCCCACTTCCCTCTCATCCCACAATCTCTTCTGATTTACAAGCTGCAGATGGTGTAAGCATGCACCTCTTACTTTCCGCCCCCTCCTGAACACCACAACCTTACCCTTGTGCCTTTCTCCTTTCAGATAGCCAAGAACTACCACCTAGCCAGGCACCGGTGAAGGAGCAGGAAATAGAAGAGCACCAAGGCACTGACACTCTGCGTACTTTAGAGCATAGCTAGACATGAGATCTGCATGTGCTGACCCACCCGGCACAAGTGGCCTGCAGCCAGAGCAGGGGGAAAGGGTAGCACAGCTACCAGCTCCCCAGAGGGGGAGGTCGCACACAAGTTCTGCTGCAGAGGACTCAGATGAGGACTTCGATGGGGCGGCCTACAGAAGAACGCTGATGAGCATGCTCAATGAAATTCTTGGTGCATTGGCAGGCCTGCCAGAAAGCCTGAGTGCAGTGTCAAGGAGCATGGAGGAGTCCGGCACTAACCTTGCACAGGACTTTGTGCAGAGTTTGGAGCCCATGATTTTCAGCATGGAAGTGATGGGCAACTCTATTAGCGCACTTGTGGACCCAACCATGATGCAGCGTCTGATGGCCGATGCCTCAGCTTCCATTGCAGCACAAGGTCTGAGTGCTGCAGACTTCTGTCATGAAAGCTCAGACTGCTCTCATGCAGGCTCAGCTTGCTGCCACGCAATCTCAGACTGCCACCTTGATGTTATCTGAAACATGCCATAGACACACCTATATTGCTATAATAAAGCAGCAGATTTTCTGACTCACTATGAGCAACATCATGAGAAGTCTGATGATAAATAAAATTGCACAACAAAGAGAATGAAGCATCCCAAAAGTTTCAAAACTTACAGGTGATTTCTAAACCACAAAACAGAAGCTCTATCACACTAACTAGCAAATGGACACTAACAGGTTTAGAGATGTGGCTTTGGGGTTGCTTTTTGGCTGATGAGAGCAAGAAGTAAGTGACAAGAATGCCTGTAACTAAATTAATGATAACTGTTTACATGGTAAAATCCAAGTATAAATGCTTACATAGGACGTTTCAATGTTAAATGTTGATGTAAAAGTGCAAATAAAATAATGACAACAGGAAATAAGGTTTTGTGGACAGGAAGAGCCCACATGTATATGGTTTTTAATAATAAACCTACATTTCCTATGGCATTATGCACAGTATGTCAGAGAATAAGGTCTCTCTCTTGCCTGTCTCTGCTGTCTGTTGCTGTTTCTACTCTTCTGCTTGTCTTTCTCTCTTTGCTTCTGCTCATCTTTCCCTGACGCTTTTTGCCTCTCCCTCTTATTTTTAAAAAATGTTTTCTTTCCCTTTGGCTAGAAGATGGTGAGTGATATGGTGTATGTGCGGCAGGGAAAGGAGACACCAGGCTGCATACAGGGTGGGGTGACAGAGTTTCATGTGGTCTCAGTGGTTCCTTTCTCATTCCCTCTCCATTAGTTGTGTTTATCCCCACCTTCTTCTTTCGCATCCCCACCCTTCACCTTCCCACTTTCTCCTCCCCTTCCCTTCCTACCACCCCCATATTCCCATTAGTACTCTTCCTTTTTCAATATTCACTCAATCCTTGTATCCTCACCTTAGCTCTTAATTAATATCATTTAAGCTCTTGCACTGAAGTTATCATCTCTGACATTATCAAGCTTGCAGGAACACACCCTTTTTATGGGGTAATTGAGATTGTAAACATTCCAACAATTCCAAGTAATAATTCTGTTGGAATTTACTAAATTCCTCCACTCTCCTCAAGTTAGATAATCTTGGCAATAGCTGGAAATACTCCCCTTCTCCTAGGCAATGAAGCTGAGGCAAAAAAGAACATCTTCAGACTTTGGAAATCCAGCTGAGTCAAGCAGTTCCCTCTCAAGGTAACTCTTTTTGAATATAGACAAAAGAACTGAACTGAGGCGGTGTATACAAGTGAGTTGTCACAGAGTAACATCCTGCGCTTATTGCAAACTATCACAAGTTTGCTTTTCCTTGTCTCAGTCATCATGGTAGGTTGAAAGTTTTGCTTCCTTGTCTCTTGTTTACAAGGATTTCCTGTGTCAGATTTCTGTAAGACCATAGTTTGAATTATAAGTTGCTTGTACTTCTCCCATACTGCAGTATGAAAGTACATGCTAAGCAAGCAGTGGGCTGTTTCTCCACTGCCAAGACTGCACAGGATAAGCTTCTATTAGCTTAGATGGTTCAGCCCAATAGATGGTGCTTAGATGGTTCAGCCCAATATACTATGAAGTGATACATTGCAGCATTGCGACTTGCAGCAAGTACTTGGCATTGAAAGCTGCCTTTTAGCTTACCAGCACAGCATTCTTCTGGTCAGCCATTTTCTTCCTGACCCGTATCCAGGGTCTGCTGTGTACTGTGGAGGAGATTTTCCTGGGTGTGTGCCCAGGTACCATGATTCACCAGTGAATATTGGAAAATCATGGGAGTGGGTTCCTTTACAGTTGCGCTGAGACCCATCCGATTTTCCCATATTTGCTGTGCACAGGCGATCCTCTGTACCTGAGCACAGACCCAAGAAAACCTGAGTTTTTGCTCTTTCAAAAATCTGCTCTCAAGCTTGCTGGACCAGTGCTTTTTGGGAGGGTGTCCTTCTGTACTATATAGGGCAACCCTCACTTCCGAAGTAAGCACTTCCATTGCTTTGTCATCAAAACTGGCCATTTGTTCTTTTGGCACCTACATTTTTCAGAAAAATAATGGGAGTAAACTCTTGACCTCTCTTCTGTGCAAATAGAGGTTTAAATGTCTTGGTAAACAATTTTAATCAGTTCTGTAGCTCCACTGGTCACAAGAGATTGCACAATTTATGCTTGCAGCAAAAAGGCAGCAGTATCAGGGGGTTGGTGAACATGGGAGAATTCTCCCCAAAACCTTTAGAGGGAAAAGTTCGGTTGATTTGCGCCTGGGGCGCTAACAGGGCACAAAGCAACGAGTGTCCGGGCGCGGCGCCGCCAACGCCTCCCGTGCAATTCAGTGGGAGGTTAGTGGCGGCGGTAACCATGAGCACCCTACGGCGCTGCGCCTCCAGCAATGACGTCATCGCCGCGTGCAACGCCCCGCTCGCTCCCTGGCCGTGATCTTCGGTAGCGCCCCCTGACTTACCGCTGGATGTTATGTCCGACACGGTCAGGGGGGCCTACCTGCAGCCGGGGTGGTGCAAATTAAAGGGGAGGTGCTGGGCGGCCATTTTTGTTGCTGGCCGCCTGCCAGCACCTGCCCCCTCTGCCATCCCCGGCCTCCACTGCAGCCTCCCCACGGGGTGTCGGCTGTGCTCCATGAGCCCAGCACTTCTCTTAAGTGCCGGGGTCCTTTGCTGGCACTCCGATCCCTGGTGGTCCAGCTGGGCCCCGGGTCGCGCTGTGCAAGGCCCCTCCCCTTAATAAAGGAAGGAAGGCCTGCAGTACCATGGCGTGATGTGCCGCAGAGCATGCCGCTGCGACATGTAACGCCGTGATATTCACTCGCAGCGCCCCAAGAGGGAGGCAGGGTGCTTCCAGTAGTGTCCCGCCTCCCTCTTGGGGCACTACCAGTGAATTTCAGGCGCGGGGGTGCTAATTTTTTCGGGGCACTAAAAGTAGCGCTCCTGCAAAGTTGGCGCCCCAAAGGGGGCGCAACCCGTTTTTCCCCCCTTAGTAACACACAGTTAACTATAGATTACCACACCATCAGCAATTGCTAGGCTATAGAGTCCACGGGGGAAAAATTCCGTTGTTTGCGCCTCCCGTTAGCACCTTAAGAGGGTGCCAATTGGGGCGCAAAGCAACTAGAGGCCGGACGTGGTGATGTTTGTGCCGCTCGCGAAATTAACTAGACATTTTGCGGCAGCGCTAAACACTTCCGCCATGATCTCCTGCACCAGCAGATTGTGATGTCATTCGAGTGTGCAACGCCCCGTTAGTGCCCCGGACCGGATATTGAGTGGCGCCCCCTGCTTTACCGCCTGCCGCTAGCAACGACAGGTTGAGGGGAGCGTTATGCTGTCAGAAAGGGACTGGGGGAGCGCTATTTAAAGACGACCGCTTCCTGCCTTTTTTTGTCGGTGACATTTTTGCACCACGCATTCTGAGAGAGAGAGAGAGAGACTTCTGGAGAGATTCAACGCTGTGTGAAGGAGTTTTGAGTACTGAGCAGCACTTTGCAGGTTTATTTTGATTTGCCCTTCCTTGCTTCGCCAGCGCTCTGAGGTAGTGCCTCACTCCTCGGCGTTTGCGCCTTAAGACAGGTGTGAAGTGCCTGATTTAGCGCTTCAATCACCTCCTGGGGCGATAAAAGCCAAGTTTGCTGTCGGAGGCGATAATTAGCGCCAGGCGCTGAGCTTTGCGCACGGCCGATAACGGCACCCCAAATAGGGCAATACCAAATTTTTACCCCCACCTGTCTACAATAATTCAGATCCAGAAGAGGTCATTTTATTTTTCCCACATAGTAACTTTCCATGAACAAAAAACAAAATACAGTACTGCAGATGTTGCTGATAATCTGAAACAAAAACGGAAAATGTTGGAAACACTCAGCAGGTCAGGCAGCATCTGTGGAGAGAACAAACAAGTGAATGTTTCAGGTTTGCTCCCTTTCTTAGAACCGGAAGATATTACAGGTGGACAACATTTAAAAAGGAACAGAACAAGGGGAGGGGAAAAAAATGGAAAAAGAAGTAGAATGAACTCTGAAGTGCCTCTGCCAAATATAGGTAAGTCAGAAACTGCTTTGGGCCCCACAAGGAAAGTTACCAACTCCCCTGCCCTAAACTCCTCCCCCTCCCACCCTCCTGCGCAACCCTCTCAGAACCCTCTCCATGCCACTTACCTGGAAGTCGGTGGGTGGCCAAGGGACAGCCGGCAGCCATTCTATGCCCTCTTCTCACCCATCCTGGACAGGAAGTGGACCAGCAGTTAAAATTGTTGAAGGCCTCCTGGTGGGAAATTAACTTGCCAGTGCGGTTTCTTGCTACAAACTCACTCCAAGTTAAGTCCCTAACAGACAAATGATCTAATCAGAGTCTCAAAAAAGAGGCACACCTCAGTATGAAATCACTCTGCCTAGGCCTCATGATTGAGCAGCTTCTACCCAAGAACTGGTTAGGACTGTGATGAAATATTCATCATCATCACTGCCTGTGACTGAGATCGGTTTCAGTGTCATTTCCCTTCCCCCAGACCTCATTGTATTGTGTACTGGAATGTGCTGTATTGTATACTGGAATGTGCTGGAATGTGCTGTGTGTAGGGCTCCACCCATACCTGGCCCCGTTTGTAGGCTGGCTCAGTCTGGCCTCAGTCTCCAGGAGGAAGACATCTCTCTCTCTCTTACGTGTTACGTTCTAAGTTTTTTTGTTCTGCTAACTTCGAGTCTCGGAATTATTGAGGCACATCAAGGACATGCTTCACTTTCAGACAGTACATTCCTCAAAAATTTACAGCTTGAAAACCATAGTATGATCCTTTGAAGTGTAAAAGGACTTGTTGCATAAAAAGTAGTAAAAACAGATAACATGTTTATGACCTTCTCTTACTGTGGTGGCATTTTGTTTGAAAAGTCACATTTGAATATTGAGTGAAAAAATCATCATGATATTAATACAATGACGGCTGGGAGCAGCGGTTGTGGGGGGGTTGTCCGGTAGTGCACGGGGAACCCAGAAGTCTGGGTTTCCTCGCATGCTGTGGAGATTTAACTCCACAGCATGCGTCTTCTCTCGGTGACAGTTTCCCCGCCCAGAAGTCAGCCTGATTGACAGGCGGGGAGTATTCCCGAGGAGGTCGCAGGACCAGGTAGGTCCAATCCCCGGCCCTGGGGAGTGTCCGATCCCAAGAGGGATCTGATACCCGGCCCTGAGGGGGACAGAGGGATGGTTCCCGATACCAAAGGAGGGTTCGGACCCCAACCCTGGTGGTGGTCTGATCCCAAGGAGGGGCCGATACCCGATCATGGAGGTCGGGGGGGGGGGGGGTCCAATCTCAAGGGGGCCTGATCAACAACCCCAGCGGGGGGGGGGGGGAGGGGTTTGCATTTGGGGGATCTGATGATGGGGCGCTGGGTGGAAGCACTCCTGCTGCTCCTCGCCCACAAGGAGTCCTCCCTGAGGCTGTCCTCGCCTCACTGCAGCTGTTGGGTTTCCTGAGGCCGGCCGGCCACAGTAAAACCTGCTAAGCAGGTTAAATCCAAGGCTTCCAGCCTCAGACATATTTAAAATGCCAACCTGCCTGTCCCTTGTCCCACCTCAGTAAAACCCGGAATGTTAGCGGGTTGGAGTCGGCTTCCCGATACGCTGGCAATTTTTGCCCATTTAACCCCCCACCCACTCACCCATGTTAAAATACCCCCCAATGTGTCTTTATTATGTGCTGACATCCAATATAAACAACATTCAATGTGCACTGCCGTACTGGATGAGCTGAGATAAATTGGAAGGCAGATTTCTACATCTAGTCACAATTATTTCCGAACACTATACGGTATTATGATGAAGCTTGATGTGGTCCCTGGATGATGCAGTGTCCTTTTATATCTGGGTCCTAGATGATATCTAACCAGCACTGATGAAATGAAAGACTCATCTCTGTAAAAGTCATAGATGAGGTACATTTGGTCAGTTGCAACTCAGTTCCTTTTATGCTTGTGCGAGCAGCATAAAATTCCCCAAATTGCGGCCTTAATATAGCCATTAAATTAGTCTTATTCATACTGTCTTTATAGGTACTTTTACACTGATCTTATTCTTGTTTAGCAGATACACAGTATATTGCAACCCCCAGGGTTACGATAATTACAATTAAACCCCATGGGGGAAAAATTCAGTTGGTAGTGCCACCCATTAGCGTCTTAAGAGGGCGCTAAGTGGGGTGCAAAGCAACTAGCGCCCGGGCACGACGATATCTGCGCCTCTCACGAAATTGACCGGACATTTTGCGGCGGCGCTAAACAATACCGCCATGATCTCCTGCACCAGCAGATTGTGATGTCATTCGAGTGTGCAACGCCCCGTTAGTGCCCCGGACCGGATATTGAGTGGCGCCCCCTCCCTTACCGCCTGCCGCTAGCAACGACAGGTTGAGGGGAGCGTTATGCTGTCAGAAAGGGACTAGGGGAGCGCTATTTAAAGGTGACCACTTCCTGCCTTTTTTTGTCGGTGACATTTTTGCACCACGCATTCTGAGAGAGAGAGAGACTTCTGGAGCGGTTCAACGCTGTGTGAAGGAGTTGTGGGTACTGAGCAGCACTTTGCAGGTTGGTTTTGATTTGCCCTTGTATCGATTTAGAAGAGACTATGGGGTCTGCACTCTGAGCTCTTCCCCTGGTTCTCTCCATTGTTCTTTCCAGCAGATTTGATGTACAGGTCTGTCCAGGCTGAGATTCAAGGCTGCAATGAGCAGGATGTGGAGGGAGAGCAAGATCGACCCTCCCCTTTAAGATAAAAACAGAAAATGCAGGAGAAACTCAGCAGGTCAAACAACATCTGTGAAGAGAGAAACAGATTTAACGTTTCAGGTCGATGACCATTCTTCAGAACTCCCCTTTAAGAATTGGACGGTGCCAATGTGTCTGTGTTCCATTGCTGACTGAAATAAGAACATAAGAACATAAGAAATAGGAGCAGGAGTAGGCCATACGACCCCTCGGGCCTGCTTCGCCATTCAATAGGATCATGGCTGATCCGAATCTAGACTCACGTCCACTTCCCTGCCTGCTCCCCGTAACCCCTAATTCCCTTATCAGCTAGGAAACTGTCTATCTCCGTTTTAAATTTATTTAATGTCGCAGTTTCCACAGCTCTCTGAGGTAGCAAATTCCATAGATTTACTACCCTCTGAGTGAAGAAGTTTCTCCTCATCTCAGTTTTGAAAGGGCAGCCCCTTATTCTAAGATTATGCCCCCTAGTTCTAGTCTCACCCATCAGGGAAACATCCTCATTGCATCCACCCGATCAAGCCCCCTCACAATCTTATATGTTTCGATAAGATCGCCTCTCATTCTTCTGAATTCCAATGAGTAGAGACCCAACCTACTCAACCTTTCCTCATAAGTCAACTCCCTCATCTCCGGAATCAACCGAGTGAACCTCCTCTGAACCGCCTCGAGAGCAAGTATATCCTTTCTTAAATATGGAAACCAAAACTGTACGCAGTATTCCAGGTGTGGCCTCACCAGTACCCTGTATAACTGAAGCAAGACTTCCCTGCTTTTATACTCCATCCCCCTCGCAATAAAAGCCAAGATTCCATTGGCCTTCCTGATCACCTGCTGTACCTGCATACTAACCTTCTGTGTTTCATGCACCAGGAACCCCAGATCCCTTTGTACTGTAGCACTTTGCAGTTTCTTTCCATTTAGATAATAACTTGCTCTTTGATTTTTTCTGCCAAAGTGCATAACCTCACACTTTCCAACATTATATTCCATCTGCCAAATTTCTGCCCACTCACTTAGCCTGTCTATGTCCTTTTGCAGGTTTTTTATGTCCTCCTCACTCACTGCTTTCCCTCCCATCTTTGTATCGTCAGCAAACTTGGATACATTGCACTCGGTCCCTTCCTCCAAATCGTTAATATAGATTGTAAAGAGTTGGGGTCCCAGCACTGATCCCTGCGGAACACCACTAGTCACTGATTGCCAACTCGAGAATGAACCATTTATCCCAACTCTCTGTTTTCTGTTAGATAGCCAATCTTCCACCCATGCCAGTATATTACCCCCAATCCTGTGATTTTTTATCTTGTGCAGTAATCTTTTGTGTGGCACCTTGTCAAATGCCTTTTGGAAGTCCAAATACACCACATCCACTGGTCCCCCTTTATCCACCCTGTTTGTTACGTCCTCAAAGAATTCGAGCAAATTTGTCAAACATGACTTCCCCTTCCTAAAACCATGCTGACTCTGTCCGATTAAATTATGCTTATCCAAATCACATGAGCTTCGTCAGCGCTGTGAGGTAGCACCCCGTTCCTCGGCCTTAGCGCCTTAAGAGAAGTGTGTAGCGCCTGATTTAGCGCTCCAATCACCTCCAGTGGCGATAAAAGCCAAGTTTGCTGTCGGAGGCGATAATTAGCGCCAGGCGCTAAACTTTGCGCACTGCCAATAATAGCGCCCCAAATGGGGCGATACTGAATTTTTCCCCCCATGTCTTCAATGACTCCCAGACTACATTACATGGGTCTTGAGGGCAGAGGTTGTAGAAACAAATACCTTTTTCTAATGGATCTCCAAAAGGGGATTCATGGTACACAGAGGCAATAAAAAGGGGAGAACAAAGCTTGAAGGTTACTCATCTCCACGCTCCTGGAGCCTCAGTAGCCATATAAAAGTGCGAATGTAATCAATCTCCTATTAGGCCCTTTTACATTTAACACTTCTGTCATTCAGATTGCAGGAGACAGGCATCTGTGTACTGGCTCCCCGTGTTTAAGTTACTCAAACTGGCTGTCTTAGCCTGACGGCAGATTTGAAGACCCACGGAAATATCTATATAGGGAGGCAGTGCATGACTCTGGTCTCCTGTGGTACATACTATAGAAACACTACATATAAAATATAAGTACTCCTGCAGTTATTTTAACCATTTGTGTCACTGAATGGAAAATATGGAGCTTTGAACATGTGCATTCAAAATCCCACCTGGAACACTGGTTTCCAGTCTGGAAGTCTGGTGAGTTTTTACCCAATTGAAAATAGCTAATATGATAAAAATGTAAAGGCAGTCTGCGATGAACATTTCCTGTTAAAAACAGTATAAAAAAGGGGAGAAATTCGGCATGTTAGCGCCTCATGTTGGCGCCGGGGGGGGGGGGGGGGGGCGGGGGTTGCGCTAATGGGGCGCTAACGGATTTGTGGCAGTTCGCGGTGAATCCAATGCCATACGCGAAATTCACCCAGGATTTAGCGCCTAGACCTTCAGCGCCTGGCAGATCATGATATCAATGATGGTGGAACACCCAGTTAACGGCCCAGATGCAAAATTGACTGTCGCCCCCTGCCTTAGCGCCGGGCCTGAACAACGGGAGGAAGCGGAGGCGATATGCATTCGGATGGCCGCTGTAGGAACGGTATTTAAAGGGATCAACATCCGCTTTCATTTTAGTCGCCAATCAATGCTGCCTTCTCAATTTCATATTGCGAAACAGCCGTTTTCAGTGAGTTAAACGTTTCTTACTTTCAGGAGTGTTCTGCCTGCTACAAATTTGTCACTTTCATTCTGCTAAGATTTAGAAGTCCTACACTTGGTTACATTAATGGGGGCTGTACTGGCACTGAACCCCGCCCTCCAGCATCAACGTCGGAGGCAGCGGAGGTAGAGACAAAGATTAGAAAATGTGGCCAAAGGGAGGAGAGCCAACAGCGCTCTGAACAGGAGGCCTTACCCTCCCAGAGTATTCCGAGAGCACTTCTCCTACATAAATTTAACTGAGGAGCAGTTAGAAGGCTCCGCTTCAGCAAGGAGGTGGTCACAGAGCTCTGCCACCTCCTGCAGCCAGACCTGGAGCCTCAGATCAGGGCCACCACGGCTCTCTGTGGCAGTCAAGGTCACCGTCGCCCTCAATTTCTATGGCAGTCTGCAGACATAGCTAACATCTCTCTACAGGAGGAGAAGGGACTACATTTCCTTCCCCATCACCAGAGAAGCAGGACGAGCGTGCATGTGGCTTTGCCAGGATAGTGGGCTTACCCATAGTGCAGGGCACCATTGTCTGCACCCACGTCGCTTTGCGGGCACCGCATAACAGTCCTGATGTCTTCCGTAACCGCAAAGGCTACCACTCACTGGCTGGTTGGAGACAAGGGCTATCCACTCTCCACCTGGCTCATGACTCCCCTCCACAACCCCAACACTCCTGCCCAGCACTTATATAATGAGAGCCATGCCACCACCAGGAACATCAACAAGCAGACCATCGGAGTGTTCAAGCAACGGTTCCGCTGCCTTGACCGCTCAGGAGGAGCCCTCCAGTACTCGGCTGAGCGGGTGTCCATTTTCGTCGTGGTGTGCTGCATGCTGCACAACTTGGCCATCATGAGGGCCCAACCATTGCCACCAGGCATAGCAGGACCACCTCAGGAGGAGGAAGAGGAGGAGGAGCAGGAGGAGGAACAGCAGCGAGGGAGGAGGCAGCCACTCAATCGGCCTTCTGGAAGGGCAGTCCATGATCTCCTCATCAGACTGCGGTTCCAATAAATTATACCCCACATTCCGGTTGCTCACCACATCTCCATCATTCCAACCATTTTGCATACTACATTACAGTGCAAAGCTGAAATGAGAGACAGCACAAATTCTGCAAAATTCAATTAATAAATTTATCAACATTCAGTAAACACATATATACAACAATATTAACTAATCGCCCTTGTGCAAACCCTTACTTCCCCTCTTTACAGTGCCTTTTCCTAATCTACTGCTCCTACGTAGTCTGTTCCCACTGGCTGCAGCAGGGCTGGTGGAAGGCTGCTGAGTGTCGGTGCCAGAGACTTCAGATGGCCTTGCAGATCGCCCTAGACCAGCTCTGAGCCTGGAAGGCCCGCTGTACACTGCGCCACCTCAGGATGGGCAGCGGCCATCTGGCCTGGCTGGATGACAGGCAGCAACAAGTGCAATGGCAGAGTGGCATTGGTGGGAGCAGGAATGCTGTCATCCTGAGAGAGGACAGCAGGTTCCTGCTCCACTGACACACTGCCACTCCCCCGGGGCAGCAGCTCAGCATCCCTACCAATCTGCTGGAACACAGATTGCTGGCCTGCTGTGACACTGTGAGATTCCCGGTGGACTATGGTGGACCCAGTGATGATAGCAGTAGTCAGAGCTTGCCTGGCATCAAGCTGAGACTGCATGAGAGCAGTCTGAGACTTGATGGCAGCAACCATTGACTGTATTTAAGCATTAAAACGTTGCATGGCTTCTGCCTGTGCTGCAATGGAAGCTGCCACATCGCCCATGACACGCAGCATGAGGTCTGGGTCCCCACGGTCTCTCAAGGAGTCCACCATCCTTTGCAGACTGCCAAGAATGGGCTCCATGGTGTGCGCAGAGCTCTGTGCAATGTTCGAGGTGGATTCCTCCATGTTCCTTACCATTGCCGACAGGCTCTTGGGCACCCTTGCCATTGCACCTATCATCTCGGTGTGCTTGGCCATCATCCTTCTTGTGAACACCTCCCCATCGAGGTCCTCATCTGAGTCACGTGCAGCAGAACTCACCCTCCGGGGAGCTGGCTCCCAAGCTACCCTTTCCCCCTGGCCTTGCTGCAGCCTGCTCGTCCCCAGTGCATCATCCAGTGCAAACCCCTCTACTAAACTTACCTCTAAAGATCGTGTAGTCCCAGTATCTGAGGTGGTGCCTGCGGGTGAGACATTCAGTGACACGGTGCTTTCTTCCTCCTCCTCTTCTCCCGCCTCACTCTCACTGGTAGGCTCAGGGACAGGCTGGTCAGCTGGTTGCTGATTACCTGAAAGCATAAAGGCACAAGACTCGCATTAACGTGAGGGCAGGGGGGCAGGAAGGGAGCAAGGAATGCAGACTGTATAATGAGCTGGAAAGTGAGAAAGGCTTGTGGTGTGAGGGGGAAGTGGGATGAGAGGAGAGGGGATGAACATACCGTTTGCCGTAAGAAAACTACTAGGCACTTGGTCAGAGTATTAAACAAGGCTTTAATCAACTGTTTCACAACATGGAAGTCTAGTTATCCTTCACTAGTTCCTGTTTACAAAATGTCCCTGAGCAAGCTGGGCCCGTGCCCGAGTATTTATACTCTCCCTGGACAGCGCCACCAGCAGGCTGCCCAGTATATATTCACAAGTAATTTCTACATGAATGGCACATTTATGTCACCGTTGTTGTTCCCAAGGGGGTCGATGTTGCCGACGGCCACGGCGCCCACCACCTGGCACCCAGTGACTCTCAGCACTCGCTCCTCCAGGTCTGTAAGCTGTTGATGTCCGCTTCACCCCCGCCTGTTCATTCCTGCTCCCTCCTATTGTGGCCCAGCTTGGCCTGCAAGAGAAAGGAAAGTGTGTGAGTGAGTGTGCAGCTATGTGTTTGGGAGATGTGCTTGCCATGGTTGAATAGCTGTGATTGTAGGCAAGGGGTGAGATGTGGATGTGAGTTTGAGTAGGTGGAGATGCTTGTTGAGTGAGTGGTGGGGGTGTGGAGTTTGTGCAGTGTGTACAGACTGAGGTTCAGATGCTGGTATATAGGACTTGTTGAAGCATGTGCTCACCCTGACCACCCGAGTGAGGTCGTTGAATTTTTTATCTCACTGTGTGAGGGTCCTGAGGACCACACTGCTGGCTGAGATGTTGGCCTTCATAGCGAGAGGATTCGAGTACAGGAGCAAGGATGTCTTGCTGCAGTTGTACAGGGCCTTGGTGAGACCACACCTTGAGTATTGTGTGCAGTTTTGGTCACCTTATCTGAGGAAGGATGTTCTTGCCATGGAGGGAGTGCAGCGAAGATTCACCAGACTGATACCTGGGATGGCAGGAATGACATATAAGGAGAGATTGGGTTGATTGGGCTTATACTTGCTGGAGTTTAGAAGAATGAGAGGGGATCTCATTGAAACTTATAAAATTCTAACAGGACTAGACAGATTAGATGCAGGAAGGATGTTCCTGACAGCGGGGGAGTCCAGAACCAGGGGCCACAGTCTAAAGATAAGGGGTAAGCCACTTAGGACTGAGATGAGGAGGAATTTCTTCACCCAGAGAGTGGTGAACCTGTGGAATTCTCTACCACAGAAGACAGTTGAGGCCAATTCATTTAATATATTCAAGAAGGAGTTAGATATATTTCTTAAGGCTAAAGGGATCAAGGGATATGGGGAGAAAGCAAGGATAGGGTACTGAATTTGGATGATCAGCCATGATCTCATTGAATGGCGGAGCAGGCTCGAGGGGCCGAATGGCCTACTCCTGCTCCTATCTTCTATGTTTCAATGTTTCTATGAGACGTCCTGGGCCACTTCCCTCCACATTGACCTGAAGACCTGTGGCAATGGCCTCCTGCCAGTGGCTGGGAACAGCACTGCCCTCCTTCTTTCAACTGCCGCGACCAACGCCTGGTCGCTGAAGCAAGCTCTCTCCCTGGGACTGGGATCAGCCATGAGGATAAGAGGTGTAGCTGCTAAGTTGCTTGGAGGTCGCCTTCAGAGCCAGCAATGTTGAGAATGAGGTTGTGCAGAATGATTGAACCTCCCCTTTAAGAACTGGAAGGAGCCAGTGTGAATGATGAGTCCCGATTGGAGTGCACCTGAAATTGGTTATCGCTCTGCGGGTAGCGTCCTGCTCTCTGTGTGTAGCACCCTAAGTTAGGTGATTAGTGCTTGATTTAACGCTCCAGTTCTTTCTTGGAGCGCTAACAATCAATTTAGCGGGAGGTCAGAAGGAATTCTCCAACTTTAAAAAATTTAGCGCCCCAACTGGGATACCGAATTTCTAACCCAAGATGTTTCCTACAGTTTTATTGCCACCAATGCAATGTGAATAAAGCAAAACCATGCCTTGAAGTTGGTGTGACTTCCTCTAATACTCAACCACACAAGCAGGTTTTTAGGAACATGGGAAGGTACAGAATCAGAAAAGACCCCTTGTACCAGTGTCTGGAAATATCAAATCCCATGATCTTTCATATGCCTCGATCATATCTTTTTCCAGGTACTTATCTAATTCCTTCTTATATTTGCTGATATAGTTAGTCTCCATTGGAAGTCCATACTATAGATTCACCATCATCTGTGTAAAGTAATTACATCTGAACTGTCTTTTCACCCTCTATCATCTAAATTTAACGCTATGCCCTCTTGTGTAGAATCTGTACTATGTTTATCCTCTCTATACCCTTCAGGATCTTGATTACTTCCATAAGATTACCCTTGAGCCTTCTCTTCTCCAAAGTAAAGATTTGCAGCTTCTGCAGCCTCTCCTCATAACTCAGGTATTTAATTTCAACTATCAATTTGATCACTGTTTGCTGCACCTTCTACAGTGTCTTGATGTCTTTCTTATAACATGGTGACGAGACCTGTACATAGTACTCCAGGTGGGACCAAACCGATGCGCTATAAAAACTCAGAAGCACAGACAGCGAACAAGGAAGTGAGTAAACTCTTAGGGGGAGAAATTCGGTATCGCCCAATTTGGGGCGCAATTATCGGCCAGGTGCAAAGTTTTGCGCCCGGCGTAAATTATCGCCACCTACTGCGAAATTGGTCTGTTTCGCCCCTGAAGCTGATTGCAGCGCTAAATCAGGCGCTGCACGACTCTCTTAAGGCGCTAAGCCGGAGGAGCGAGGCGCTAACTCAGAGGGCAGGTGCAGCGCAGGTGCTGTCAGTTAGCGATTGCACACAGACACGCTGGCGCCGGTCAGCTCGTAAAGGGGAGGGTCGATCTTGATTTGCAGCCGCACCCTGCGCATCGGAGCCCTGAATCTCGGCCTGGACAGACCTGTTGCCAAATCCTGCAGCCAAGGGCCATGGAGCGGGCATGGGAGCGAGCGCAGTGTTTCAGCGAGGGGGCCTTGGAGGCTCTGGTTGGCGCGGTGGCGCGCAGGCGATCTCTCCTGTACCCGGAGAGTGGCAGGAGGCCTCTGCCCAGCGAGTACCGAAAAGCTTGGAGGGAGGTGGCTCACAGAGTGACCTCCAGCAGCATGGTGCCTAGGACCCCTGTGCAATGCAGGAAGAAGTTCAACGACCTCACTCGTGTCGTCAGGGTGAGTGCCTTTTTCAGAAACCTCTTCATCCCTCCATCTCGACCTCGCTTTATGGCCAAAGGGTCTTGAAAGCCCCAATGCCCAGCACTCCTCCAACACCTATGGCCCTTTCAGGAAACTCACACGCACATTCAGCACTTTGCATACAGTAAGGGCTATTCGACCATGGGAGGCATTTCAGCCAAAATCATGGCTGCACACAGTAAGGGCTATTCGACCATGGGAGGCATTTCAGCCAAGATCATGGCTGCACACAGTAAGGGCTATTTGACCATGGGAGGCAATTCAGCCACGATCCTGGCTGCACACAGTAAGGGCTATTTGACCATGGGAGGCATTTCAGCCAAGATCATGGCTGCACACAGTAAGGGCTATTCGACCATGGGAGGCATTTCAGCCAAGATCATGGCTGCATCTTTACTCAGACCCCGTCCTTTTTCTTGCAGGGCAAGCTGGTGCATAATAGGAGACAGCAGCAACGGACCGGGGGAAGCCGGCCTCACCTTCAAGCCCTGACCGATCTGGAGCAGCGAGTCCACCGGATTGTGGCAAGCCGGATGCTTGGCCCCGTCGCCACTGGAGACACCGACCCCGTTCTGGCCAGCAATAGTAAGGTCATCACCTTTTTGACCTCTCTCCTTCCACTTGTTCCTCACAACAGCATCCTTTGACACTCTCGATCCAAATCAGTACATCGCTGCACTCATGCCTCCCTTGCTGCCACCCTGTCCTCACGCTAAAGCCACCCTTGTACCTCCCTGCTTTCAGATGCTGATTCACCAGGTGAGGAGGTGGGCCCTCAAGCTGCCACTGGGAGTGAATCTGAAGGCGAGGAGGAAGAGGAAGCCGGACCATCAGCGCAACCCTCTGCCGAGGCAGCCCATGGCTATACTGGGGACACGCCTTCCCTGGAGGGGAGCGGGGGGGAATGGTCTGATGAGGGTGAAGCTCCAGGACCCAGTGGGCTGCAGCAACGCGAGGGGGGTAGGGAAGCTCGGGGGCCTTCTCCCCGGAGGGAGAGTATGGCCTCGAGTCCTGCTACAGTGAGCACAGAAGAGGTGTGGCTCCTCGCTGAAATGAGCGCCCAGGCGGATCAAAGGCACACTGAGCTCATGGCTGCAGTGGTAAGGATGCCCGAATCCATTGAGTCACTGGCAAGGAGTGTCCAGGACTTCGGTGCAGTACAGGCGTCTGCCACGCAAATGCTATGTGCTGCAATGCAGTCAGTGGCTGGTCTCATGCAGATGCAGATTGAGGCCACGCGAGTACTAACTGATGTCACCCTCGCTGGATCGGGCCGGTTTCCCTGGGGCCCTCCCCGCGCTGCAGCAGGCCAGCAATCTGTGCTCCCGCAGATTGCTCCGCATGCTGAAGTGCTGCCCCGTGGGAGTGCCAGTGTGTCGGTCGAGCGGGGAGTTGCTGTCCTCTCTCAGGATGACAGCATTCCTGCTGCCAGCACTGTCACTTCTCCACTGCAGTTGCCACCACCTGTAGGACAGACTGCTGCCGCCCATGCAGAGTTGGAGCAGTCAGCAGCCAGGCCCACCAGGCCCAGAGCTGGTCCAGGCCATCCCTCAAGGGCATCTGCAATCTCAGTTTCTGACACTCAGCAGCCTTCCCCCAGCCTTGCTGCAGCCACTGGGGTCCCAGTGTGGCGGAGCTGCAGGGTGGGAAGGGGGCAATTTCGCATGGGAAGCAGATCACCCTCGAAGGGCAAAAAGTAGAAGGTGTGGCAAAATGTTGTTCATTGTTTTATTGAAGGCCGAGGATCATGGTCATATTTTTGTTACTGTTTTGGACATTGTCTCCAGGTTGTGAGAGCCAGTTATGTGATTGACTGCTTCTTTGTGTGTTTCTTTCTATTACTTTGTCATGCGGGAAGGATACACAGTTTTGTAAATAAAGAAGTGTCTTTATTCAAAATGTGCATGTTTGTTCTTTGCACTCATTGTTGCCTTGACCGGCTTAGGGGTTGCGGCATGGTTCCATTCAGGTTCTTTGAATGGCAGAAGCCATTCCCTCAGAGGGGGCCTAGAAGCGACTTGCTATAAGCCTTTGACGGACGGCCCTTGCACTTTGTGCCTCCCTCCCGTCTTGGTGCTGCTGCTCCTCCTCCTCCTCTGATGGTGCTCCAAGGCCCGGTGGCATTGGCTGGGTCCTGAGGATTGCCAGGTTATGTAGCATGCAGCACACAACAACGAAGTGGGAGACTCGCTCAGGCGAGTACTGCAGGGCTCCTCCAGAGTGGTCCAGACAGCGGAACCATTGCTTGAGCATGCCGATTGTGTGCTCAACAATGTTCCTGGTAGCTTGATGGCTCTCATTGTATCGTTCTTCTGCAGGGGTACTGGGCGAACGGAGCGGGGTCATCAGCCAGGTGCACAGAGGATAGCCCTTGTCCCCGAGAAGCCAGCCTCCTGGGTGAAGCAGGGCCTCGAAAAGGTCTGCCGCAGAAGTCTGGCGCAGGATGAAGGCATCGTGGCTGCTGCCTGGAAAGTGGGCATTGACAGCGAGCATCAGCTGTCTGTGGTCACAGACCAACTGGACGTTCAAGGAATGGAAGCCCTTTCGGTTGCAGAAATCCTCGGCATTCTCTTGCGGCGCCCGCAAAGCCACATGGGTGCAGTCAATGGCGCCCTGCACCATGGGGAAACACGCTATTCTTGCAAAGCCCGCTGCGCGCTCTTGCTGCTTGTCCAGGGTCATGGGGAAAGAGATGTACTCTCTGTTATGTTCATTAATAACTAGACATTCTTATTATGAACAGCTAGCTTCTAGCTAGTCATTTATTCAGTACACATTCTCTAGGTACAGCATCTGTAGAGATTCAGCATGTGTACTTCTGTGTGCAGGCAGCCATCTTGACTACTGCCTTGTGGGTAGCCTAGTGCATTGTGGGTAGTGTAGTCTTAAACACATACAACTAAATATACAGCTCTATACAGCTCTACGGCTCCATCTAGTGTACCACTCTAGAATGACATGTTATTGATCATTACATCCCCCTTTCTTTGAGGTTAACAAAATCAATATCAATCAACTTTCAAGAAAAACGATAAAGATGATATCAGTAACACTTTTGTTAGTGCTCTATAAACATAAACATTTTCACAACAGTCAATACATTTTCAATGTAGTTTTTCTTTGTACTCAAAGATTAAGTCTATCAGGCTTTTTTTACTACACGTGTGGATCTTCTCAGCACGGGTAAGTCTGATGTGTTTTCATGAGATTGTTCTGGTGGTGAATGACAAGATTTAGTTGCGGCATTGTCATCAATCTGCTCTTGGATAGTTTCTTGTGTTTTCAGGAGGGAACGGCGGTTCCTCCTGAGAATCTGTCCTTCCTCAGTTCTAACAGTGTATGACCTTGGTCCTACTTCCTCAAGAACTGTAGCTTCCCTGTTCCATGCATCTGGATCCTCAATCCTGACAACATCATCCCTTGTCAATGGTTTTAGAGTTTTGGATGACTTGTCATAGTATGATTTCTGTTTCAGCTTTAACAGTTGAAGTCTCTGTCTCAGTTCCTTACTTTGCTGTTCTTTTGCACAGCAGGGTAGCGTGGTGCGCAACTTGCGACCCATTAGTAGTTCAGCAGGTGAAGAACCATAGTCTAAAGGTGAGGCTCGGTAGCTCAGCAGGGCGAGATAAGGATCAGACTTGCTTTCTGTCGCTTTCTTCAGTAGCTGCTTGAGAACTTGAACACCTTTCTCTGCCTTACCATTCGATTGAGCATATAGAGGACTAGATGTGATGTGCTGAAAGTCATAATGTGCTGCAAACTGTTGCCACTCCTTACAGTTGAAGCACAGACCATTGTCACTAATGGCAATCCTGGGAATTCCATGTCTGGCGAAGGTGGATTTCACATGCATTATGACACTGCTTGCTGTGGTGCTTGAGAGCAGCGCCATCTCAGGATAGTTAGAATAGTAGTCAATCACTATTAGATATTCTTTACCATTTAAATGAAAAAGGTCCATACCAACCTTTTGCCATGGTGCTGTTGGTATGTCAGCTACTATCATTGTTACTGTTTGTAACACTGTGGCCTAGAAATTCAGTCTGGACACTTTTGGGGCGCTAAAGTCAGGCGCTCGCTAAAGTTAGCGCCCGCCGGAAAGTGTAGGCCACATCGCCGAAATTCAGTAGAGTTGGCCCTAAGTTTGGCCGAGCGCTGAAACTGGCGTTGAAATGCTGTGTTCCGGCGCTAAGCCGGCGATGCGGCCTAATAACGCCGAAGCCGGGCGCAGCGCAGGTGCGGTCATGTTTTGATTGACAGCAGACACCCTGACGCCGGCCAGCTCTTAAAGGGGGAAGGGTCAACTTTGACTGCTGCCACGCCCTGCATACTGGAGCCCTGCAGCTAGGCCTCAGCACTACTGGTGTGCCAAAATAGCGCCTGGAGCAATGGAGAGGGCCCGTGAGCGAGCGCAGCGCTTGTCAGAGCATGCTCTGAGTGTGCTCATTCATGGTGTGGAGAAGAGAAGAGAGATCCTGTGCCCGGACAGTGGCAGGAAGGCTCCCAGGAGCCAGTACAGGAGAGCCTGGGGCAAAATCGCCCGCAGGGTGTCATCCACATGTGATGTCCCCAGGAGTGCGGACCAATGCCGCAAGAAGTTCAACGACCTCACTCGGATGGTCAAGGTGAGTACCCTTTCCAGTGTCCCTCTCATCCTTGCATGTGCACCTCACATTATGGGCAAAGGGACCTCAAAGGCCTAATGGGCAGCCCTCCTCCCGCAGCAATGGCACTTGCATGTTCATCAATAGCACTTTCTGCACTTAACACACTGGCCAAGCTATTCGACCATGGGAGGCAGTGCACCCAGCAACAGGGCACCACACTGGCCAAGCTATTCGACCATGGGAGGCAGTGCACCCAGCAACAGGGCACCACACTGTACTTAGAGGCCGTCCTTTCTCTTGCAGGCCAAGCTGGCGAGCAATGTAAGGAGCCAGGCTGTCACTTGTGGAGGCCGTCCCGAGTACCAGGCGCTCACTGATCTGGAGGAGAGCGTGGCACGACTCATGCGTGGCCGGGTGACTGGCCCTGTCGTGATCGGCGAGGCGGACCCTGTACTGGTACCCACTGGTAAGGACATGACCGGTTGCACCTCTCTCGTTGCCCTCGCGCTTCAGATCTACATCCTTTCCCACTGACCGACAAATGCGCATAATGCACCACTCAGGCCTCCCTCGCTGACGGCCTGTCCTCACTCTAAAGCTACTCTTGTGCCTTCCTGCTTTCAGCTGGTGAGGAGGAGGTGGTCCCTGAAGCGCAGAGAGCCAGGCCCTTGGAGGAGGAGGACGTCGAGGACCAGGAGGAAGGCGGCACATCGGGGGAACCCTCCTCCGCGCCAGGGGATGGCAATGGAGGGGAGACGTCTGGCCTGCAGGAGAGCCAGGGGGAGGTGTTGGAGGGGAGGGCCGAAGCTGGTCCCAGTAGGGTGGACGCACGCGGGAAGGCTCCGGCAGCACGCCGGCCTTCTGCCCAGAGGGGGGAGGTGTTGGAGGGGAGGGCACAACCTGGCCCAAGTGGGGTCGACGCACGCGGGAAGGGTCGGCCAGCTCGGCGGCCTTCTCCCCGGAGAGTCCGCCCTCCAGTCCGGACACGGTCCTCGCCCAGGAGGTGCGCGTCCTCGATGAGATGTCGGCGGCGTCTGAGCGGCGCCACCAAGAGTTCATGGGGGTGGTCGAACAGATGCCTCACACCATTGAGTCCCTGGCTCAGAGTGTGGTGGCTTTCGGGGAATCACAGGCCAGGGGGTTCGAACAACTCACGGCAGCGCACGACAGGGGTGTCCAGCAACTGGCCGCAGCGCACGACAGGGGTGTGCAGCAACTCGCGGCAGCGCAGGACGCGGGTGTGCAGCAACTGGCGGCAGCGCAGGACGCGGGTGTGCAGCAACTGGCGGCAGCGCAGGACGCGACTCGCGAGATGAGTGGTGCCGTCCACACACTGGCAGAGCTGATGCGGGCACATACCAGGGCAGTTCGGGCACTCACTTCTGCCACACTCGCTGTGGCACGGAGGCATCGCCATGGCACCCGCCGCCCTGCTGCAGCACAGCGGTCTGGCCTCCCCCAGATTGCTGCGCTTGCTACACTGCGAGCCCGGCCGAGTGCCAGTGTCTCTGGCGAGCAGCGCGCACCTGCCATCAGCCAGCTTGCCCCCAATGGTGCTGCCGACACTGCCACTCCCCCAGCCAAGGTGCGACGAGCTGCTGCTAAGACTGATGCTGCCCAGCCACAGCTGCAGCAGTCAGCAGGCGGCCCCTCCCGGGCCAGGCCTCGTCTAGGCCGACCCCCAAGGGCATCTGCCGACACGCTTTGTGGCCCTCATGAGCCTTCCCCCAGCCTCGCCACACCCGCAGGGCCCAGGTTGAGGCGGAGCAGCAGGTCGGCCAGGGGCCGGGGAAGCCTGTCTAAGGACTCGCCCTCTCGGCACACCCATTAGAGTGTGGTGAGAGCGGTTTCTTTTATATTGGGGGGCTTGTGTTGTGGGGGGCATTATTTTGTTAAGGCCGAGGATCAAGGCATTTTTTGTTCTCATGGGGGTGTCTCTGTTGTGGGGGGGGGGGCTTATTTTTGTAAGGCTGCTGTTGAAGGCCTTTTGGATGGGCAAGTTTTGTTAGTCCTCCCCAGGTTTTGGGAGTGACAGATGTTTTTGACTGTTTTTTGGGGGTCTTGTCTGTTTTTCTGTTTCATGTGGGAAGGGCCCTGAGTTTGTGAAATAAAGCTTTTGATTTATTCAGCATGTCCAGGTGTCATGTTTGAAGTGGTTTTTGCGTTAACCGGCTGAGGGCTTGCGGAGCGGCTGCCTCAGGTGCGTTCATTGCCACAGGCCATTCCCTGACAGGGGGCCTAGAAGTGTCGATCAATAAGCCCCCGGCGGACGGCCCTTGGCCCTTGTCGCTCCTTCCTGGGCTGGTCCTCCTCCTCCTCCTCCTCCTGCTCGTCCTCCTGTGGTGGTGGTGCAATGCCAGGTGGCAGTGCCTGAGTCCTGCGGATAGCCAGGTTGTGCAGCATGCAGCACATGGCGACGAACTGGGAGACTCTATCCGGCGAATACTGAAGAGATCCTCCGGAACGATCCAGGCAGCGGAACCGTTGCTTGAGGACGCCTATTGTTTGCTCGATGATGTTCCTTGTGGCTTGATGGCTTTCGTTGTATGCCTCCTCCGCTGGGGTCCTGGGCGCGCGGAGCGGGGTCATGAGCCATGTACACAAAGGGTAGCCCTTGTCCCCGATAAGCCATCCCCTTGGTGGAGGCTGTGCCTCGAACATGTCAGCCACAGTAGTCTGGCGCAGGATAAATGCATCGTGGCTGCTTCCTGGGAAGCGGGCATTGACAGCTAGGATGCGCTGCCTGTGGTCACACACCAGCTGTACATTTAGGGAATGGTAGCCCTTCCGGTTGCGGTAATCCTCGGCATTGTGGATAGGTGCCCGCATAGCCACATGCGTGCAGTCAATGGCGCCCTGCACCATGGGGAAGCCCGCGATCCTGCCAAATCCGACTGCACGCTGCTCCTGCCTCTGTCGGGTCATGGGGAAGGAGATGAATTGGTGTCTCCTCGCGTAAAGTACATCGGTGACCTGCCGGATGCAGCGATGCGCGGCGAACTGGGAGATGTTCGCTATGTCCGCAGCAGCGGCTTGGAAGGAGCCGCTTGCATAAAAGTTCAGAGCCACCGTGACCTTCACTTCCACCGAGAGAGACGTCCTGCACATCAGCTGTGGACGCAGATCTGTGTGAAGCAGCTGGCAGATCTCTGCAACCACCTCCCTTCTGAAGCGCAGCCTCTTCACACAATGCGCCGCAGTCATGGTGAGATAGGACACCTGCTGCCGGTATTCCCTGAGTGGGTAAGGCCTACGTTGCCGACGCCTGATGGCCCCTCTGCGTCTAGGCATGGCTGGCCCTCTCTCACAGCGTCTGCGAGCCCTTCGCACATAATGCTGCAACTGAGGGTTGGCCCCCCATACAGCCCCCATAATAAAGTTGAGAACAGATAAATCACAATGAATCAAATGTCAAAGCACTGGCCAGAAGCCAAAAATACCTCTCCTATGTTGTCCCAAATCAGTAAGCTCTGTGCTTTGGTCTCTGTCCAGAAATCCAAAGCAGTAAAGTCATTGCAGCAAAATGGCTGGGCTTTATAGGTCAGTGTAAGTGCCCTTTAATTTGCGCTCCCCGAGGCCCACAGGGCCTCTTTTGCGTTCCACCTCACAGTTCTGACCAGCGCCACGCCCACATTGGGCGGGCGCCACTGAATTTCCGGTTTGGGGCGCACAAACAGCGTTGCGCGACGATATGACGTCATAAGCTGCGCGCGCACCTGAGCGGGCGCAAACACTTTGCGCCGGCGCTAAATGTCAACTGAATTTGGGCGTCGGCGCAGATCGGACTGCGTTCAGGCGCTAAGTGTCTAGCGCCGGAAATATAGCCCTTTTATGGCGTTAGCAGCTGGCGCAACCCACTGAATTTCTTTGCAGCTTCATCATGAGTCGTTGAATCCTTGGAGACATCTCATTCAGATTTTTTTTTATGATGGCAACCAGTGGGCTGTGGTCTGTCTCCACTGTGAAGGTGGGAAGTCCATATATGTAGCCATGGAACTTTTCTAATCCAACTACCAAGCCTAGACATTCCTTTTCAATTTGGGCGTATCGACACTCAGTATCAGTCATAGACCTGGAGGCATAGGCAACAGGCTTCCAATCTTCACCCTCTGCTTGTAGCAAGACCGCGCCTAGGCCATCCTTTGATGCATCCGTTGACACTTTGATTCTCTTTCTCGGGTCAAAGAAAGTGAGTACAGGTGTGGTTGTCAGCACTGTTTTGAGGTTCATCCACACTTGTTCATGTCTTTCTGTCCATGCAAACTCATTTGTTTTATGTAGCAGGTCTCGCAGACAGGTTGTCTTGGCTGACAAGTTAGGAATGAACTTTCCAATGAAGTTTATCATCCCCATGATGCGTAGTACTCCTTTTTTGTCAGTGGGTCGGGGCATTTTGAGTATGGCGTTTACTTTTTCCATATCTGGCTCTATTCCTTTACCAGATAGAATATCTCCTAGGAAAGTGACTTCCTGGACGCCAAACTGACACTTGGCTTTGTTGAGCTTCAGTCCATTCCGGCGTATGCTCTGTAGCACTTTAGTCAGTCACTCATTGTGTTCTTTCAGTGTGGAGCCCCAGATGATGATGTCATCAACATAGACCCGGACTCCTTCCAGACCTTCAATTATGTGTTCCATCGCTCTATGAAAGATTTCAGATGCAGATATTATCCCGAAAGGCATTCTGAGGAAACAATACCTGCCAAATGGTGTGTTGAAGGTACAGTATTTGGTGCTCTCTTCATCCAGTTTTAGTTGCCAAAATCCTTGTGAGGCATCGAGCTTTGTAAAGTATCTGGCACCTGACATTTCACTGGTGATTTCTTCTCACTTGGGAATCTGGTAGTGTTCACGTTTTATGTTTGCATTTAAGTCCTTTGGATCCATGCATATTCTTAGATCATTGTTCTTTTTCTTTACACATACCATGGAGTTAACCCAGTCTGTTGGCTCTTCGACTTTCCTGATGACTCCTAGTGTGGTCATTCTGTCCAGTTCTTTCTTGAGCCGGTCACGCAGGGGTGCTGGAACTCTTCGTGGAGCATGTACCACTGGCTGAGCATCCTCCTTTAGCTGGATCTTGTAAGTGAATGGTAGAACTCCAAATCCTTTGAACACATCCTGGAAATTACTCACTACAGAATCCACTGAGTCATCTGGTCTGCTTATGGCACAGTTTATACGGTAGACTCTCTTGACCAGTTCTAAGTCTTCACAAGCTTTGTCACCCAGTAGTGAATCAAGTCCTTCAGCCACAACAGAAAACATGAGATGATGCACTTTGTCTTTGACTGTCACTTTAAGTCTGCATACACCTAAGCTATCTATTTTCTGTCCATTATAGCTCTTCAGTAGTACTGACTTTTTCTGTATTTTGGGCTTTTCTTTCATGTTTTTAATGTCACTTATACTGATTAAGTTTGCTTTTGCCCCAGTGTCTAGTTTCAATGTAACGAATGCTCCATTTACCTGCAGTGGGATCATCCATTTGTCCTCTTTTACTGCATTAACTTTATGTTCAGCATTGTTTATTCCTGAGGGCTGCACATTTTCTGTGTCCTTTTCTATATTGTCACATGACACCATTCCTACAAAAAATGTCTCACTTAAATCAGTGTCCTCAATCACATTGACTTGGACTTGTTGCCCTTTCTTTGTTTTTACTTTTGAAAAGCATTGTTTGGCAAAGTGATTCTTTCTATGACATTTTGTGCACATTTTTCCAAACGCTGGGCATTGCCTTAACTGGTGTTTGTAACCACAGCGTTTACAATTAAAAATTCCTTCCTCCGATTGCTTTTCATTCCTGTTCTGCCCATGTTTCTTCCCTTTGTAGGACACAGCACCGACAGCAGCACTTACTACAATCGCATCATTATTGATTTCACTGAAAGTTTTTGCATGCTTTTGAGCTAGCTCGCTGGCTTCGCATATTGTCACAGCATTTTCCAATGTTAGTTCGGTTTCTCTCAACAGACGTTCCCTGACCTTTTTATCATGAATACCAAACACAATTTGGTCATGAATCATGGATGCTTTCAGCTCAGAGAAATTACATGTCTGTGCTTTCAGTTTCAGATCGGTCACAAAGCTATCAAAAGTCTCATTTTGCCGCTGTGTCCTTGAACGGAACACGTATCTTTCATAGGTCTCATTCTTTTTGGGAGAACAATGTGTATCAAATTTCTTTAGCACATCGTCTAAATTTTCTCTGTTCTCCTCTGGATTAAATACAAATGTATTAAGTACCTCTATCACCTGTGGGCCTGCAACCGTGAGCAGCAACGTGATTTTCCTTGCGTCTGGCTTCATACCGAACCCGATGGCAGCAATGTAGAGTTTGAATTGTTGTTTGAAAGTCCGCCAATTGTAGTCGACATTTCCCGTGAGATTCAAAAACTCCGGTGGCTTCAAATTCTCCATGTCGCGTTTCACAATTTTGAGCAGATCTTCACCAATCCTGGTACCATGTTATGTTCATTAATAACTAGACATTCTTATTATGAACAGCTAGCTTCTAGCTAGTCATTTATTCAGTACACGTTCTCTAGGTACAGCATCTGTAGAGATTCAGCATGTGTACTTCTGTGTGCAGGCAGCCATCTTGACTACTGCCTTGTGGGTAGCCTAGTGCATCGTGGGTAGTGTAGTCTTAAACACATACAACTAAATATACAGCTCTATACAGCTCTATGGCTCCATCTAGTGTACCACTCTAGAATGACATGTTATTGATCATTACACTCTCGTCTCCTTTTAAAGAGGGCATTTGTGACTTGACGGATGCAGCAATGCACCGCGAACTGGGAGATATTGGCAATGTCCCCAGTAGCAGATTGAAAGGAGTTGGTGGCATAAAAGTTGAGAGCCACTGTTACCTTCACTGCCACCGACAGAGACGTCCTGCTCCTCAGTTGAGGTTGTAGATCTGGCTGGAGGAGGTGGCAGAGCTCAGTGACCACCTCCTTGCTGAATCGCAGCCTTCGCAAACACTGCTCCTCAGACATATTGATGTATGAGAACTGTTGTCGAAAAACCCTGGGACGGTAAGGTCTCCTGTACCGATGCCTGTTGGCCCTCCTCCGTCTGGCCATGATTGCCACTCTCTCTCTGCGTCTCTGTGCCCTCTCAATGTGATGGAGAAGCACGACATTCCCATCCATTGCAGCCCCCATAATATGTGGGCAGTCAAAGTTATGCCGGTGAAAAAGCAAAGCAACTACAAAGTTATGGTCAGAAGCCAAAACTACCTCAGACAGCGTTGACTCAATGCAGAAGTCTCTCTTTCTCCCTTTGTCTCTCTGCAAATCTCTCTCTCTCTCTCAGAACGAGTGGTCCAAAAATGGCTACCACACAGAAGACAGGAAGAGCCCCCTTTAAATAGCGACCCCCAGCCCCACAGCGACTGGGAAGCGTTCCAGTCAACCTGTCGTTGGTAGCGACAGGCGGAAAGGAGGGGGGCGCCACTGAATTTCCGGTCCGGGGCGCCCCAAGGGCGTTGCACTCTGGAATGACGTCAAGATCTGTGTGCGCAGGAGAGCGGGCGGTATGGTTTAGCGCCACCGCTAAATGTCCGCTCAATTTCGTGAGAGGCGCAGGTATCGCCGCGCCCGGGCGCTAGTTGGTTAGCGCCCCACTTATCGCCCTCTTAAGACACTAACGGGTGGCGCTAACAACTGAATTTCTCCCCCTTAATATTTTAAAATAATTAGAGAGAGCAAAAGAGAAATTGGGGCTCTCACATGGGGAAAAGGCAAGCCTGAAATAAAGATGGACAATCTTAACAATTTTTTTGTTGTTGAAAGTTTCTTAAAACTTTTAGGGGGAGAAATTCAGTTGTTAGCGCCAGCCGCTAGCGCCTTAAGAGGGCGATAAGTGGGGCGGGAAGTGGCTAGCACCCGAGCGCGGTGAGACCTGCACCTCTCACGAAATTGAGCAGACATTTAGCGGTGGCGCAAAACCGCAACGCCCGCTCAGCTGCGCGCGCAGATCCTTACATCATTTCATGGTGCAACGCCCTTGGTGCGTCCCGAACCGGAACTTCAGTGGCGGCCCCTTCTTTCCGCCTGGCGCTCCCAGCGACTGGTTGACTGGAACGGTTCCCAGTCACTGTGGGGCTGGGGGGGCGCTATTTAAAGGGGGCTCTTCCTGGCTTCTTAGTGGTAGCCATTTTTGGACCAATCCTTCTGTGTGAGAGAGAGAGATTTGCAGAGAGACAAAGGGAGAGAGCTTTCTGCATTGAGTCAGCGCTCGCACAGGTACTTCTGGCTTCAGCCCAGAACTTTGCAGTTGGATTGATTTTTCAGTGCCATAGCCTTGAGTGGCCACATATTATGGGGGCTACAATGGGTGGAAACGTTGGGTTTCTCCATTGCATTGAGAGGGCTCAGAGACGCCGAGAGAGCGTGCCAATCATGGCCAGATGGAGGAGGGCCAACAGGCGTCGGCACAGGAGGCCTTACCCTCCCAGGGTATACCGCCAGCAGTTCTCCTACCTCAACATGTGTGAGGAGCAGTTTATTTGGAGGCTTCGATTCAGAAGGGAGGTGGTCACTGAGCTCTGCCACCTGCTTCAGACAGATCTGCAGCCTCAGCTGAGGAGCAGGACGTCTCTGTCGGTGGCAGTGAAGGTGACAGTGGCTCTCAACTTCTATGCCACCGGCTCCTTCCAATCCACTACTGGGGACATTGCCAATGTCTCCCAGTTCGCGGTGCATTGCTGCATCCACCAAGTCACGAATGCCCTCTTCAAAAGGAGACGTCAGTACATTTCCTTCCCCATGACCCTGGACAAGCAGCAAGAGCGCACAATTGGATTTGCAAGAATAGCGGGCTTCCCCATGGTCCAGGACGCCATTGACTGTATGCATGTGGCTTTGCAGGCGCCTCAAGAGAATGCCGAGGATTACCGCAACCAGAAGGGGTTCCATTCGTTGAACGTGCAGTTGGTGTGTGACCACAGACAGTTGATACTAGCTGTGAATGCCCGCTTTCCAGGCAGCAGCCACGACGCCTTCATCCTGCGCCAGACATCTGTGGCAGACCTTTTCGAAGCCCCGGCTCACCCAGGAGGTTGGCTTCTCAGGGACAAGGGCTATCCTTTGTGCACCTGGCTGATGACCCCGCTCCGTGCGCCCAGCACCCCTGCTGAAGAACGATACAATGAGAGCCATCAAGCGACCAGGAACATCATTGAGCACACAATCGGCGTGCTAAAGCAACGGCTCCGCTGTCTGGACCATTCCGGGGGAGCCCTTCAGTACTCGCCTGAGCGAGTCTCCCATTTCGTTGTAGTGTGCTGCAGCTGCACAACCTGGCTATCCTCAGGACTCAGCCACTGCTAGAGGAGGAGGAGGAGGAGGAGGAGGAGCACCAAGATGGGAGGGAGGCACAAAGTGCAAGGGCCGTCCATCAACGGCTTATTGCAAGTAGGTTCTAGGCCCCCTCTGAGGGTATGGCTTGTGCCATTGAAAGAACATGAATGGAACCGTTCTGCAAACCCTGAGCCGGTCAAGGCAACAAATAGTTCAAAGAGCAAACATGCACAATCTGAATAAAGACAATTATTTATTTAACAAACTCTGTGCCCTTCCCGCATGACAAACAAATACAGAGAACCCCCCAAAAAAACAGTCAGACACATAACTGGCTCTCACAACCTGGAGACAATGAACAAAAGAGTTAACCAAAAATGACCATGATCCTCGCCCTTCACTAAAAAAATTCACAGCATTTTGCCACACCTCCTACTTTTTGGCCTGCGAGGGTGATCTGCTTCGCTTGCAAGATTGGCCCCTTCCCACCCTGCAGCTCCTCCGCAATGGGACCCCAGTGGCTGCAGCAAGGCTGGGGGAAGGCTGCTGAGTGTCAGAAAGTGAGTCGGCAGATGCCCTTGGGGGACGGCCTGGACCAGCTCTGGGCCTGGAGGGCCCGGCTGCTGACTGCTCCAACTCTGCATGGGCGGCAGCAGTCTGTCCTACGGGTGGTGGCAGCTGCAGTGGAGGAGTGACAGTGTTGGCAGCAGGAATGCTGCCATCCTGACAGAGCACAGGCACTCCCTGGTCGGACGACACACTGGCACTCGCACGGGGCAGCACTGAAGCATGCGGAGCAATCTACTGAAGCACAGACTGCTGGCCTGCTGCGGCGCGGCGAGGGCCCCGGCGAATCCTGCCCGATCCAGCGAGGGTGGCGGTCAGTGCTCGTGTGGCCCTAATCTGTGCCTGCATCAGACCAGCCACTGACTGCATGGCACGACTAAGCACTTGCGTGGAAGCCGCCTGTGCTGCACCGAAGTCCTGCAGACTCCTTGCCAGTGCTGCACCGAAGTCCTGCAGACTCCTTGCCTGTGCTACACCGAGGTCCTGCAGACTCCTTGCCTGTGCTACACCGAGGTCCTGCAGACTCCTTGCCTGTGCTGCCCCAAATTCCTGTACACTCCTTGCCAGTGACTCTTTGGAGTCAGGCATCCTTGCCACTGCAGCCATGAGCTCAGTGTGCCTGTGGTCCGCCTGGGCGCCCATTTCAGCGAGGAGCCGCACCTCCTCTCGCTCACTGTAGCAGGACTGGAGGCCAGACTCTCCCTCCGGGGAGAAGGCCGCCGAGTTTCCCTACCCCCCCCCATGTTGCTGCAGCCTGTTGGGCCCCGGAGCTTCACCCTCCTCAGACCCTTCCCCCCTGCTCCCCTCCAGGGAAGACGTGTCCCCATTATGGCCATGGGCTGCCTCGGCTGAGGGTGGCACTGATGGTCCGGCTTCTCTTCCTCCTCCTTGCCTTCAGAATCACTCACAGTGGCAGCTTGAGGGCCCGCCTCCTCACTTGGCGAATCAGCATCTGAAAGCAGGGAGTTACAAGAGTTGCTTTAGCGTGAGGACAGGGCGGCAGCGAGGGAGGCATGAGTGCTGCAATGCACTGCATTGGTTCGATAGTGGCAAAGGATGCTGGTGTGAGGCACAAGTGGAAGGAGAGAGGTTGAAAAGGTGATGACCTTTACCATTGCTGTCCAGAACGGGGTCGGCATCTCCAGTGGTGACGGGGCCAATCATTCGGCCTGTCATAATCCGTTCCACTCGCTGCTCCAGATCGCTGAGGTCTTTAAGTTCAGGACGGCCTCCCCCGGTCCGTTGCTGTTGCCTCCTATTGTGCGCCAGCTTGCCCTGCAAGAGAAAGGACGGGCTCTCAGTACAGTGTGAAGCCCTGATCTTGGCTGCACTGCCTCCCATGGTGGAATAGCCCTTAGAGTGTGAAGCCCTGATCTTGGCTGCACTGCCTCCCATGGTGGAATAGCCCTTACAGTGTGAAGCCCTGATCTTGCCTGCACTGCCTCCCAAGGTGGAGTAGCCCTTACAGTGTGAAGCCCTGATCTTGGCTGCACTGCCTCCCATGGTGAAATAGACCTTACAGTGTGAAGCCCTGATCTTGCCTGCACTGCCTCCCATGGTGGATTAGCCCTTACAGTGTGAAGCCCTGATCTTGGCTGCACTGCCTCTCATGGTCGAATAGCCCTTACAGTGTGTAAAGTGGTGAATGTGCATGTGAGTTTCATGAAAGGCCCATAGGTGTTGGATGAGGGCTGGGCATTGGGGCTTTCAGGACCCTTTGGCCATAAAGTGAGGTGCACATGCAGGGATGAAGAGGATACTGGAAAGGGTACTGCACAGGGGTCCTAGGTACCATGCTGCTGAAGGTCACTCTGTGTGCCACCTCCCTCCAAGCTTTTCGATATTCGTTGGGCAGCGGCCTCCTGCATCTGTCCGGAAACAGGATAGATCACCTGCGCTCCACTGCGCCAACCAGCACCTTCAGGGCCCCCTCACTGAACTGCTGCACTCGCTTCCTGGCCCTCTCCATGGTCCTAGGCGTTACAATGTCGCAGCAGGTCTGTCCAGGCCGAGAATCAGGGCTCCAATGTGCAGGGCGTGGCTGCAAGCCAAATTCACCCTCCCCCTTTAAGAGGTGACCGGCGCCAGCGTGTCTGCCTGCAATCGCTAACTGGCCGCACCTGTGCTGCGCCCGCCCTCGGTGGTAGCGCCTCGCCTCTCCGGCTTAGCGCCTTAGGATAGTCGTGCAGCGCCTGCTTTAGCGCACCAAGAACCTCTTGGGGCGAAGCAAGTCAATTTCACTGAAGGTGGCGATAATTTGCACCGGGCACGCTCGACTATAGTGTCCCAAACGTGGCGATACTGAATTTCTAGGCCTTAATTTTTATTAAAATGGACAAATTTCACACTACACAAAATTAATATTAGTTTTGCAGGCACTCAACATTTGTTTAGCTGTCATTTACAAGGCACAAGTAAGGAGTGTGATGGAATACTCTCCACTTGCCTGGATGAGTGCAGCTCCAACAACACTCAAGAAGTTCGACACCATCCAGGACAAAGCAGCCCGCTTGATTGGTACCCCATCCACCACCTTAAACATTCACTCCCTCCACCACCGGCGTACAGTGGCTGCAGTGTGTACCATCTACAAGATGCACTGCAGCAACTTGCCAAGGCTTCTTCAGCAGCACCTCCCAAACCCGCGACCTCTTCCACCTAGAAGGACAAGGGCAGCAGGTGCATGGGAACATCACCACCACCACCACCTCCAAGTTCCCTTCAAATTCACACACCATCCTGACTTAGAAGAATAACGCCGATCATTCATCGTCGCTGGGTCAAAATCTTGGAACTCCCTACCTAACAGCACTGTGGGAGTACCTTCACCACACGGACTGCAGCGGTTCAAGAAGGTGGCTCACCACCACCTTCTCAAGGGCAATTAGGGATGGGCAATAAATGCTGGCCTTGCCAGCGACGCCACATCCCACAAACGAATAAAAAAAAAATTTGTAATAACATTGTCAAAACCCCAATTACACCTAATCCCTTTGGGTCTAGCTTTTAGTGGGGAATTTAACAGCGTGATTACTGTGGAAGGGTCGAAGTTTTTATCAGTTTCAATGATTTGGCTGATTACACAGATTGTCGGCTCTGTGGGGGGTGGAAGCACAACGTAGCCTGTTTTGGAGTTGTCAATGGAGACGCATGCGGAAATCCCGAAGTTATGGTCATTTCAAAGGTGGAATGACAGCGAACGCTGCCAGTTCACGGTCACTCTGACCACAAATTCTGGGCCTATGTCTTCAAATCTCTGGAATGGGGCTTAAACCTTCTGACTCAGAGGTAAGATTGCTACCACTGAGCTAAGGCTGATACCACGAAACACAAAGAATTAATTTAGAATCATTGTCATTCCTTGATTGTTTTATCAGGTGTTCTTTCTGTAGTCTTTCAGGAGTTCCATTGTTTGCACGACTGCCTGTTCGCTACAAATATATTTATAAAAACCTTTCACGTTGTGTTTTATTGCCCAGCAATCCTAATCTTGTTGCCTATATTGGCTATCCTGACCAGTTTCACAGCCTCCATAATCTTATTCTCATACCCCTTCTTGTCCTCTAGTCTATGCATGCCTTTATACTAGAGAAAGGCCCTTTTTTGTATTGTCCTTTTTGCACCAGCACAGCAAAAGGTTAAGTGTGTCAAAGGTATAGTATGACTGAATTGGAAACACAAAGATGTCTAATATTTGAAATGAAGCTTACAAAATGTGGTAAAAATACCAAACATTAAAAACACAGTGAATTCCTCTTTCCTCGACAACAACAAATTGCACTTATATAGTGCCTTTAATGTAGTAAAATGGCTCAAGGCGCTTTACAGGAACGTTATCAAACAAAATTTAACAGAGCCACATAAAGAGATATTAGGACAGGTGACCAAAAGCTTGATCAAAGAGGTAGGTTTTAAAGAGCGTCTTAAAGGAGGAGCGAGAGGTAGAGAGGATTAGGGAGTCATAGAGTTGTACAGCACAGAAAGAGGACCTTCGGCTCATCATGTCCGCGCCGGCCATCAAGCCCTGTCTATTCTAATCCCATTTTCCAGCACTTGGTCCGTAGCCTTGTATGCTTATGGTGTTTCAAGAACTCATCTAAATGCTTCTTGAATGTTGTGAGGGTTCCTGCCTCTACCACCCTTTCAGGCAGTGAGTTCCAGATTCCAACCACCCTCTGGGTGAAAAAGTTTTTCCTCAAATCCCCTCTAAACCTCCTGCCCCTTACCTTGAAACTATGCCCCCTGGTTATTGACCCCTCTACTAAGGGGAAAAGTTCCTTTCTATCAACCCTATCTATGCCCCTCATAATTTTGTACACCTCAATCAGGTCACCCCTCAGCCTTCTCTGCTCTAAGGAAAACAACCCCAGCCTGTCCAGTCTCTCTTCATAGCTGAAGCGCTCCAGCCCAGGTAACATCCTGGTGAATCTCCTCTGCACCCTCTCCAATGCAATCACATCCTTCCTATAGTGTGGCGACCAGAACTGCACACAGTATTCCAGCTGTGGCCTAACTAGCGTTTTGTACAGCTCCATCATAACCTCCCTGCTCTTATATTCTATGCCTCAGCTAATGAAAACAAGTATCCCATATGCCTTTTTAACCACCTTATCTACCTGTCCTGCTGCCTTCAGGAATCTATGTACATGCACACCAAGGTCCCTCTGATCCTCTGTCCTTCCTAGGGTCCTACCATTCATTGTGTATTCCCTTGCCTTGTTAGTCCCTCCAAAATGCATCACCTCACACTTTTCAGGGTTAAATTCCATTAGCCACTGTTCTGCCCATCTAACCAACCCATCTATATCGTCCTGTAGCCTGAGGCTTCCCTCCTCGCTATTTACCACTCCACCAATTTTCGTGTCATCTGCGAACTTACTGATCATACCACCTACATTCATATCAAAATCATTAATGTACACTACAAACAGCAAAGGACCCAGCACCGACCCCTGCGGTACACCACTGGACACAGGCTTCTAGTCACAAAAACAACCTTCGACCATCACCCTCTGCCTCCTGCCACTAAGCCAATTTTGGATCCAATGTGCCAAATTGTGCCCTGGATCCCATGGGCTCTTACCTTCTTGACCAGTCTGCCATGTAGGACTTTGTCAAAAGCCTTACTGAAGTCCATGTAGTCTACATCAACTGCACTACCCCCATCCACACACCTAGTCACCCCCTCGAAAAATTCAATCAAATTGGTTAGACATGATCTCCCCGTGACAAAGCCATGCTGACTATCCTTGATTAATCCTTGCCTCTCCAAGTGGAGACTAATTCTGTCCCACAGAATTTTTTCCAATAATTTCCCTACCACTGATGTTAGGCTCACTGGCGTGTAATTCCCTGGTTTATCCCTACTACCCTTCTTGAATAATGGTACTACGTTAGCTGTCCTCCAATCCTCTGGCACCTCCCCTGTGGCCAGAGAGGTTCTGAAAATTTGTGTCAGAGCCCCTGCAATCTCCTCCCTTGCCTCACACAGCAGCCTGGGATACATCTCGTCTGGGCCTGGGAATTTATCCATTTTTAAGCCCGCTAAAACCGCTAGTACTTCCTCCCCCTCAATACTAATTTGTTCAAGTATATCACAATCCCCCTGCCTGATTTCTATGCCTACATCGTCCTTCTCCATAGTGAGCACAGATGCAAAATATTCATTTAAAACCTCACCTACATCTTCCGGCTCTACACATAGATTGCCACTTTGGTCCCTAATGGGCCCTATTCTTTCCCTGGTTATCCTCTTGCCCTTAATATTCTTATAAAACACCTTGGGATTTTCCTTTATTTTGCCTGCCAGTGTTTTTTCATGCCCCCTCTTTGCTCTCCTAATTTATTTTTTAAGTACCCCCTGCACTTTCTATACTCCTCTAGGGCTTCCATTGTTTTTAGTCCTTTATATCTGCCAAAAGCCTCTCTTTTTTTCCTAATCCATTCTTGTATATCGCTTGACAGCAAGGGTTCCCTGGGCTTGTTGGTCTCACCCTTGACCTTTACGGGAACATGTTGGCATTGTACTCTCTCTATTTCCTTTCTGAAAGACTCCCACTGCTCTGATGTGGATTTTCCTACAAGTAGCTGATCTTAGTCCACTTTGGCCAGATCCTGCCTTATCATATTGAAATCGGCCTTCCCCCAATTTAGAACCTTTATTTCCGGCCCATCTTTGTCCTTTTCCATGACTACCTTAAATCTCATCGAATTATGGTCACTGTTACCAAAATGCTCTCCTACTGACACATCTACCACTTGCCCGGCTACATTCCCTAGAATTAGGTCCAGTACCGCCCCCTCTCTTGTAGGACTTTCTACATGCTGGCTCAAAGAGCTCTCCTGGATGCACTTTAAGATATCCGCACCCTCTAAGCCTTTCACACTCTGACTATCCCAGTTAATATTGGGGAAGTTGAAATCCCCTACTATTATTACCCTATTATTTCTATACCTCTCTGAGATTTGCCTACATATCTGTTCCTCTATTTCCCCCTGACTGTTTGGGGGCCTATAGTACACTCCCAGCAAAGTGCTTGCCCCTTTTTTGTTTTTAAGTTCTACCCATATGGCCTCATTAGAGGAACCTGCTAAGATATCATCCCTCCTTACAGCAGTAATTGACTCCTTGATTAATATTGTAACACCCCCTCCTCTTTTACACCCCCCTCTATCACACTTTAAGACTCTATACCCCGGAATATTGAGCTGCCAGTCCTGCCCCTCCCTCAACCATGTCTCTGTGATAGCAACAATATCATACTCCCATGTGTTCATCAACATCTTCAATTCATCTGCCTTACTCGCAAGACTCCTTGCATTAAAATAAATGCCATCCAGCCTTGCCATACCCCCTTGTGTCGTTACATATTTGCTCTGCCTTCCAGGCTGACTTGTTTTTTCCTCTATATTTGCTGTGCCTCACCCCCTACTATAGCTCCACTCCATATCCCATCCACCTGCCAAGTTAGTTTAAACCCCCTGGAACAGTACTAGCAAACCTCCCCGCAAGGATGTTGGTCCCGTTCCGGTTCAGGTGCAACCCGTCCGACTTGTACAGGTCCCACCTTCCCCAGAAGCAGACCCAGTGATCCAGGAAACTAAAGCCCTCCCTCCTGCACCAACTCTTTAGCCACGCATTCATCTGCTCTATCCTCCTATTCCTATACTCACTAGCACGTGGCACCAGGAGTAATCCAGAGATTACAGCCTTTGAGGTCCTGCTTTTTAATCTGCTACCTAGCTCCCTAAATTCTTGTTGCAGGACCTCATCCCTCTTTCTACCCATGTCGCTGGTACCAATGTGAAGCACGACCTCTGACTGTTCGCCCTCCCCCTTCAGAATGCCCTGCAGGCGTTCAGAGGGAATTCCAGAGCTTAGAGCCCAGACAAATGAAGGCACGGCAACCAGCAGGGCAGCGAAGAAAATCAGGGATGTGCAGGAGGCAAGAATTGGAGGAGTGCAGAAATCTTGGATGTTTATAGGCGGTGTTCCCTCTAATTTTGTTTGCCGCCGTGCGGCCCCTTTAAGGGCCTGCGCAGGCCATTCAAAATACTGCGCATGCACGGTTTTTTGTATTGAAAAGCCGGCTGCCTGGGTTCCCTGGAGCGCTGCGCAGTCGCGCGGTCACACAGCTTACTGGGAACATTGGTTGTAGGGCTGGAGGAAGTTACAGAGGGGCGAGGGCATGGTGGGATTTGAAAACAAGGATGAGAATTTTAAGATAGAGGTGCTGTCTGACCAGGAGCCAATGTAGGTCATCGAGCACAAGGGTGAGGGTGAACAGCGAGGTAAGATATGGCTGTCTCCATTAGATTCAAATTGCAAATGAACTTTTGGAACAGCTGAACTTTAATTACTTAATTCATAGCATTATGTTTCAAAGTGTCAATTCAGTTTTGGTACATAAAACTTACAAAAACGTGTTTGAAAAAAGATTCGGTGCCAGCTGTAAAGCATTGAGTACAGGATAAACAGCTAACATTTCAGCATTTCATCTTCCTTTGAAAGAGTAATGGGTGGTCCATTACCCAAAGTTTATACATGGTGCAGTTAGGACATGGTAAATAATATTTATGGTTCTGTAAATTATTTTAAAGCGTAAGTTGATAGAAAGGATTGTATATTTTATATTAATTTATTTCTTGCTTTGTGAATCATTTCTTTCTGGAAAGCGGAAATCAAGCATTGAAACTGATGACTTCTCAGGAAACTAATTTTACTAACAGTTACCAAATATGAACACTCAGCTTTTGTCTATTTGCAGAAGCAGTCAGACAGTATTGGGTAAGAGTTTTGGTCTTGTTTCTTGGAAATTTATTTCCTGCTGCCTTTGTCCCACAAATGTTCAATAGTGGCCATATGGTAACCAATCTTGTAAAACAAAAAAAATGCTCCCTAGGTGAAGGATATCAGTGCTGGAGAATGGAACTCTTCATATTCCAGACACTCAGCATCAGCATAAAGCACTCTGGCATCGGGTACAACACAGTGTTAAAAATGTCGGGTCTGCACTAGATATTTTCTTGGGTTTAGCATCACTGGTCACTCCCATAAATGGACCTTGCGCCTCATACAAACTGGAGAGCGCCTTTACTGTCCAATATCTTGTGTAACGATAGTGTGACCCAGGGGCTGTAACAATAAGACCATTTATTGCCTGTACCAAATACCATGATCTTGCACACATTCTCCTATCTTTTCAGGATGCAGACTAAAAAGCACTCGTGAGATGGAGCACGATTGTAAGCCAACAAGGTGGTTTATTTTTCATGAAATACATGAATGAACAGAATGTAGTCTTCTGATGAAATATATCTATTACACATTACTCTTTGCACCATGAAAAACAACAAAGTATGTCACTCTTACCCTCATTAATGGGCTAAACTCACTGTACAAGTTAGCAATCCCTAAACTAGCCAGCACTAACTGTTCTCTTGCGGGACAAACTTATTTCTCCATTTTTAAACAATGTGGTACCGTTGTTTAAAAAGGGAGAAAGGGATAGATCAAGTAATTACAGGCCAGTCAGCCTAACTAAAAAAATTCTGAGGGACAGTATTAATCTTCATTTAGAAAGATACGGATTAATCAGGGACAGTCAGCGTGGATTTATTAAGGGAAGGTCGTGTCTGACTAACTTGATTGAATTTTTTGAGGAGTTAACAAGGAGGGTCGATGAGGGTAGTGCATTTGATGTAGTCCATATGGATTTTAGCAAGGCTTTTGATAAGGTCCCGCATGGCAGACTGGTCACAAAAGTAAAAGCCCATGAGATCCAAGGCAAAGTGACAAGTTGGATCCAAATTGGCTCAGAGGCAGGAAACAAAGGGTAATGGTCGAAGGGTGTTTTTGTGACTGGAAGGCTGTTTCCAGTGGGGTTGCTCAGGGCTCAGTGCTGGGTCCTTTGCTTCTTGTAGTATATATCAATGATTTGAACTTGAATGTAGGAAGTATGATTAAGAAGTTTGCAGATGAAACAAAAATTGACCGTGTGGTTGATAATGAAGAAGAAAGCTGCAGACTGCAGGAAGATATCAATGGACTGGTCAGGTGGGCAGAACAGTGGCAAATGGAATTCAATTTGGAGAAGTGTGAGGTAATGCATTTGGGAAAGGCTAACAAGGCAAGGGAATACACTATAATTGATGTAACACTGAGAAGTGCAGAGGATCAGAGGGACCTTGGAGTGCATGTCCACAGATCCCTGAAGGTAGCAAGACAAGTAGATAAGGTGGTTAAAAAGGCATACGGGATACTTTCCTTTATTAGCCGAGGCATAGAATATAAGGGCAGGGAGGTTATGCTTGAACTGTATAAAACACTAGTTAGGCCGCAGCTAGAGTACTGCGTGCAGTTCTGGTCACCACATTACAGGAAGGATGTGGTTGCACTAGAGGGGGTGTAGAGGAGATTTACGAGGATGTTGCCTGGGCTGGGGAATTTTAGCTATGAGGAAAGATTGGATAGGCTGGGGTTGTTTTCTTTGGAACAGAGGAGGCTGAAGGGAGACCTAATTGACATGTATAAAATTATGAGGGGCCTAGATAGAGTGGATAGGAAGGATCTATTTCCCTTAGCAGAAGAGTCAATAACCAGGGGGTATAGATTAAAGTAATTGGTCGGAGGTTTAGAGGGGTTTTGAGGAGAATTTTTTTCACCCAGAGGGTGGTGGGGTTTGGAACTCACTGCCTGAAAGGGTGGTAGAGGCAGAAACCCTCATCACATTTAAAAGTACTTGTACATGCACTTGAAGTGCCATAACCTACAAGGCTACGGACCAAGTGCTGGAAAGTGTGATTAGACTGGATAGCTCTTTGTCGACCGGCACGGACAAGATGGGCCGAATGGCCTCCTTTTGTGCTGTAAATTTCTATGATTCATATCTCAGCCAGCATACTTTCAATTTCCCTATGGCTGATGAGAAAACAAGACATCTCTGCCTTTATCACTGTTCCAGGCTATTGATAAAGACATTTTTTCCAGAGAAAAAGACAAATGCTGATTCCTGACCCATCCCTCAGTTCATTATGTTGTGGGCTGGTTCACCAAGCTGCCAATCAAATGCACCACCTTGAATGAGAAACTCCTCCCCCTTGGTATGGGAGTTATGGCAATCAAATTGTCTGTTTAGCCGAGCTCCCTGAGCAGCTCTGAATGAAAACCAGTCTAATATTAAAGTTGTGAACATCTCTGAACATGTACCCCATTGTCTCAAACTGATCCGGTATGGGAGAATGCACAATTCTGAGATAGGGGATTTATCTGGTTTTCTAACCAACTTGTTCTAAAAACATTCCAGATAGCTTTTGTCTCTCTGGGACTTAACCCTTTGTGAAATGAATCTAATTTGATAGCTACATTAGAATGTAAATTAAGCCAAAATTGCTTTCAGCCCAAATGGTTGAAACATTACAAAACTGCCCCCTCGAGTGTGAATCTTGCTTATTTGCGAAGACTGTGCAACTTCCACTGTGTACACCATCATGGCTGCTGATGCTCCTGGACCCCAGGATCACATAAGGCCAGATGTCGAGCAAAATATCCTTTACTCTGCCCCAACAACATGTGTCACATAGAAACATAGAAGATAGGAGCAGGAGTAGGCCATTCGGCCCTTCGAGCCTGCTCCGCCATTCAATGTGATCATGGCTGATCATCCAAATTCAGTACCCTGTCCCTGCCTTTTCCCCATATCCCTTGATCCCTTTAGCCTCAAGAAATATATCCAACTCTTTCTTGAATATATTTAATGAACTAGCCTCCACCGCCCTCTGTGGCAGAGAATTCCACAGGTTCACCACTCTCTGGGTGAAGAAATTCCTCCTCATTTCAGTCCTAAATGGCTTACCCCTTATCCTTAGACTATGACCCCTGGTTCTGGACTCCCCGGCCATCAGAAACATCCTTTCTGCATCTAGTCTGTCCAGACCTGACAGAATTTTATAGGTTTCGATGAGATCCCCTCTCAATCTTCTAAACTCCAGTGAGTATAAGCCCAATCGACACAATCTCTCCTCATACGTCATTCCTGCCATCCCAGGTATTAGCCTGGTGAATCTTCGCTGCACTCCCTCCATGGCAAGAACGTCCTTCCTCAGGTAAGGTGACCAAAACTGCACACAATACTCAAGGTGCGGTCTCACCAAGGGCCTGTACAACTGTAGCAAGACATCCTTGTTCCTGTACTCGAACCCTCTTGCTACGAAGGCCAGCATACCATTTGCCTTCTTAACCACCTGCTGCACCTGCATGCTTACCTTCAGCGACTGGTGCACAAGGACACCCAGGTCTCTTTGCACTTCCCCTTCTCCCAATGTATTGCCATTCAAATAATAATCTGCCTTCCTGTTTTTGCCACCAAAGTGGATAACCTCACATTTATCCACATTATAGTGCATTTGCCATGTTTCTGCCCAATCACCCAACCTGTCCAAATCGTACTGGAGTTTCCCGACATCCTCCTTGCAGCTTACCCTCCCGCCCAGCTTTGTGTCGTCTGCAAATTTGGAGATATTACATCCAATTCCCTCGTCCGGATCATTAATATATATTGTGAACAGCTGGGGTCCTAGGACCGATCCTTGCGGTACCCCACTAGTCACTGCCTGCCACTCGGAAAACGACCCGTTTATTCCAACTCTTTGCTTTCTGTCCGCCAACCAGTTCTCTATCCAAGTCAATACCTTGCCCCCAATCCCGTGTGCCTTAATTTTGCACGCTAATCTCTTGTGTGGGACCTTATCGAAAGCCTTCTGAAAGTCCAAATACACCACATCCACTGGTTCTCCCTTATCTATTTTACCAGTTACATCCTCAAAAAATTCCAGTAGATTAGTCAAGCATGATTTACCTTTTGTAAATCCATGTTGACTTTGTCCGATCCTGTCGCTGCTTTCCAAGTGCTCTGCTATTACATCTTTTATAATAGACTCTAGCATTTTCCCCACTACCGATGTCAGGCTTACCGGTCTATAATTCCCCGCTTTTTCTCTACCACCTTTTTTGAATAGTGGGGTAACATTAGCTACCCTCCAATCCATGGGTACCGTTCCAGAGTCTATCGAGTTCTGGAAGATGACCAGTAATGCATCTACTATCTCTAGGGCCACTTCCTTAAGTACCCTGGGATGTAGACCATCAGGCCCTGGGGATTTATCGGCCTTCAGTCCCATCAATTTTCCTAACACTATTTTCCTACAAATACTGATTTCTTTCAGTTCCTCTCTTTCATCAGACCCTATGTTCCCCGGCATCTCTGGGAGGTTATTTTTGTCCTCCTTTGTGAAGACAGAACCAAAGTATGTATTTAGTTGGTCTGCCATTTCCTTGTTTCCCATTATAAATTCCCCTGATTCTGACTGTAAGGGACCTACGCTTGACTTCACTAATCTTTTTCTCTTCACATATCTATAAAAGCTTTTACAGTCAGTTTTTATGTTCCCTGAAAGCTTACTCTCATATTCTATTTTCCCTTTCTTAATTAATCCCTTTGTCCTCCTTTGTTGACTCCTAAACTGCTCCCAATCCTCAGGATTATTGCTTTTTCTAGCCAATTTATATGTCCTCTCCTTGGATCTTATGCTATCCCTAATTTCCCTTGTTAGCCACGGTTGAGTCACCTTTTTTGTTTTATTTTTATGCCAAACTGGGATGAACAAATTCTGTAGCTCATCCATTCGGTCTTTGAATGTTTGCCATTGCCTATCCACCGTCAACCCTTTGAGCGCCATTCCCCACTCAATCCTACCCAACTCGCTCCTCAGACCATCGTAGTTTCCTTTATTTAAATTGAGGACCCTTGTCTCTGAGTCAACTACTTCATTCTCCATCTTAATGAAGAATTCGATCATATTATGATCGCTCCGACCCAAGGGGCCTCGTACAACAAGATTGCTAATTAATCCTTTCTCATTACATAATACACAGCCTAAGATGGCCTGATCTCTGGTTGGTTCCTCAACATATTGGTCCAGGAAACCATCCCGTAAACACTCCAGGAATTCCTCCTCCACAGTATTGTTACTAATTTGGTTGGCCCAATCTATATGTAGATTAAAGTCACCCATGATGACTGCTGTGCCCTTATTGCACGCTTCTTTAATTTCCCTTTTAATGCCATCCCCAACCTCCACCTTACTGTTTGGAGGTCTATATACCACTCCCACTAATGTTTTTTTCCCCTTAGTATTTCTCAATTCTACCCATACAGTTTCCACATCATCAGAGCTAATATCCTTCATTACAATTGTATTAATCCCTTCTTTAACCAGTAATGCTACCCCACCTCCCTTTCCTTTTTGCCTATCTTTCCTGAATATCGAATACCCCTGGATGTTGAGTTCCCAGTCTTGGCCATCCTTGAGCCACGTTTCTGTAATCCCAACCAAATCGTATTCGTTTACCTCTATTTGCGCAGCCAATTCATCCACCTTATTACAAATGCTCCTCGCATTAAGACACAAAGCCTTCAGGCTTGTTTTTTTAATGCTCTTAGACCTATTAGAATTATTATTTACTGTGGCCACGTTTGATTTAAACCGTTGATTTCTCTGACTGCCACTTTTGTTTTTCTCCTTCCTATCTTTTGCTTTTATCCCTGTTTTCCTTTCCTCTGTCTCCCTGCTCAGGTTCCCAACCCCCTGCCATTTTAGTTTAAACCCCCCCGAACAGTGCTAGCAAACCTCCCCGCAAGGATATTTGTCCCACTCTGGTTCAGGTGCAACCCGTCCGACTTGTACAAGTCAGCCCAAACCTTAGGGGAGCTCCTCATATGGCATCAGTGTGACATTTATTTTTCATTTCCCACACCAGATATCAATTAAATGCCAAATGAGAGACATTTTTGTGCAGTAAGCCCATGTGGAACTGGATTGTGGCTGCCCAGATTTATTTCACAATAGAACCCTCACAGTCAACTGTAGAGGAGACTTCCACCACATCAGTCTGGATTGGATTTGAACCCAGAGTCTAGAGATGAAAGGTTGGCATCTAATCCCTGTGCCACCTAGTTTCTCATTGTGGCTGTTTTAAAGGAATGGCTTTACACCTTAATGAAAGCTGAATAAGTCAAGAGGTGTCCTTGTTTTTTTGGAAATTCTAGCATAAAATTAAATTCACATCTTTTGATAAATTTTAGTTGGTAGCTTCGCAATTCATATTTGTATAGACCACAGTGTCTTGTAATGGGAATTTCATATGTTTAAATAAGTTTCCAATGTTAAATTCCTGTGGAGACCAGGTTTTTCCCTAGTATAGGATTGAGTAACAGGTAAGTCAGAGAAGCCATGTACTGAGTACAAATGAAAATATTGTCATATTGCACATAGATGGTGCTGGATGTGATCTCCAACTCCTGCATAATATAAAGCCCCACCAGTTAATTTTTAACCAGATAATGACTAATTGCTTCTTGGGTTGGACCGCTCAAGCATTTAAAGGGTGGGACAAAGTCTCCTACCCCTCTACAGGAGTAGATTAGATTAGATAAAAATGTGTGTATCAAACATTTGTTCATTTATCTCTCCTGCCAGGGTTTCTGTTTCTTCAAGAGATTAAAATGTTAACACTAGTTAACACCACATGAAGAACCTCCAGAAAATGTCATGCAACATTGTCCTTCTGTCCTTTTCAGTGTAAAAAAGTTATGTGCTTTAGGTCAAATGGCAACATCAGCAACCAAGGCCAAGTTCCCTAAACAGCCATATACTGTAGAAAGCAAATGAAGCAGGCAAAAACAAATGAGACTATTGTAAACATCTTACTTGCGTTATGCAAATTGGCTGCTGTATTTGTCTACATAACAGTGATTGTACTTTAAAAGTAATTAATTGGATGTAAAGCACTTTGGGGCCTCCTGAGGACATGACAGTGTGCTACATAAATGCAGGTTCCTGTTTTAACAAGGGCTAAGGAACAAACTGGAATTTTACACTTCCCCAGTTCTGACGAAGGGTCATCGACCTGAAACATTAACTCTGTTTCTCTCTCCACAGATGCTGCCTGACCTGCTGAGTATTTCCAGCATTTTCTATTTTTTTTTCAGATTTCCAGCATCTGCAGTATTTTGCTTTTGTATAAATGCATCAATAGTTCAGTTAGCATGTTTACACCAATATCTGTCAACTGGAAAATGTAAAATGTAACAGTCTATTCACAATCACTGATGCTTATGATCATCATTGTATAAAATGATTGTCAACTAAACATAATACTGGAACTTGTCAAATTTGCCTGAGGTTCCTGAAGCACACAAGTAAGGAATTGCTATAAAATGTTTCCTGTATTGATCAGAACAAAAGAGAGGAGAGAAAGCCTAAAAAAAAATCAGGCAATGCCCAGTCAGGCTTTATTGAGCACATGTCAGTATTGATTGGTGCTGAGGAAACAAAAACATGAGATGGTGCCAATGACACAATGACTTCAGTTGACTCTGAGGACACACAAGCGCCAAACGAAGCTGAGATAGTAACCTGCGCTGAGAACCCTATTACGCCCCTTCGTGCTAGAAGTTCACTGACACCAACTAACATCAAGAAAATGCTAGTTAATACTGGATACACTTCAGACTATACATCCTCAACAATAATCAGAAAAAAATGTCATTGTCCCCATGAGGGGCATTGGTAGGTATCCTGAACCATAACCCAAGCAAGTACCTTGAAGCAAGCCCAGCTCTATATTCTCAGAGCCCCACTATGGGGAATCCACCTCTATTTCTGCTGGCATGGTTCCTGTCTATATTTTCACTGGGAGCTCCTTCCTCCGAGACATCCACAAACTTCTGTTGGGGAGGAGGATTCAAGGAAACAAAGGGAGGATCTAGTACCTTTCCTAGATAATAGATTGGGGAACTACATCATAATTGATTCAATTTCCTGAAGAAGACTATCTATGACTTAGTGGAATTATTCAGAGTTGTGATCCCAGCCACATAAGGTCTCGACAGAATCTCACAGATAGTGGAACCCTACAGGCCCACTTTTGAAAGTTCCCATTTACCCACAGGCATTGGAAATAGGACTCTCTTAAATGGAGAAGGAAGATAGTAATGAATTACCCAAGGGCACATGTTAGGTCACAGATTGAAATAGACAGGTATTTAATGCAGAAGTCACCCAAAGCCTCATTGTATCAACTCTAGAGGGAACCTTTCTTCTGGATAGCAGTTGTTTTTACATGATTGTAGGGCATCACTCTAAATGACAGTCAGAAATGTCTCAGCTGACCAATGTAATATATTCCACATCTAATCCTAAAATAGATCAAACACATAGCATCCACAGAGACTCAGTGAAATGCTTTGTATGGTATACTTGTAGCATGGTTGTATTTAAGGCCCTCTCCCAGCATGGGTAATCCACCATGCAAAAGACAAGGGCTGAGAACTTGGGCTGCATAGCACACATTTTTTAGATGCTGCGCAGCCACCTAAGGACCCAATATTGCAGGATTGATGCGCATGCACACTTCCCGCTAGAAGTACGCAGCCCGCCATTTTGGTGTAGTAGGTAATGCTCATGTTAGGTTCGCATGCCGGCAAGATGTAAAGCAGCCAGATAATTATGCAGATGAGGGTCATCTGCTATGTGGAGAACACACCCACCATTTTAGACTGCCCCAGCTAATTGGACGGCACGTACTAACTTCAGTTAGCACAACGGGATGCTAACCAGCATGAAGGCCCCACTCACCAGTGATATTTAAAGGGATCATGCAGTATTTACAGGTTAGTTGCTGGTTCACTACTTCTGATTACAGTTTGACTTCTAGGCATTTTTTGCTGAGTTCTACCATTCTTCAGAATTCACTTTCTCTATATAGAGAGAGGTTTGCCTGCTTTTGCACTGCTTTTGTTTGAAAGAAAGACTTACGTTAATATAGCACCTTTCACGAACTAAGTATGTTCCAAAGTGCTTTACAGCCAATGAAATACTATTGACATGTATTCACTGTTGTAATGTAGGAAACAAGGCCTTCACAGGTTGTCTGCCTGCAAACATGGCTGATCTGATAGGGCTGTCTCTGGGTATACAGCACGGTTGGGAGCACCAATGAAGACACCACAGAGCAAGACAAACTGTCAGAAGAGGGAGAAGGGCACTCAACAGGAGACCATACCCACAAAGGGTCTTTAGGGAGCAATGCTCCTACCTCAACTTCGTTAACGAGCAATGTGGCTTTGTTTTACCAAGGAGATTGTCATATGTCAACGGATGCAGCCACAACTGTAGCCTCAAAACGGGGCATGGACAGCACTGCCTGTGGCTATCAAGGTCACTGTCACACTCATCTTGTATGCTATGGACTCCTTTCAGGCTGCAACAGGTGACATCAGCAATATTTCACAGTTCACAGTGCACCGATGTATCATGGAGGTCACCGAGGCTCTCTACACCAAGAGAAATACATCTCCTTCCCACAAACAGCGAGAAGCAGGACAAGTGAGCATTTAAAAAAATTTGTTTATGGAATGTGGGCATCGCTGGCAGGGCCAGCATTTATTGCCCATCCCTAATTGTCCTTGAGAAGGTGGTGGTGAGCCACCTTCTTGAACTTCTGCAGTCCGTGTGGTGAAGGTACTCTCACAGTGCTGTTAGGTAGGGAGTTCCAGGATTTTGACCCAGCGATGATGAAGGATCGGCGATATGCTTCCAAGTCAGGATGGTTTGTGACTTGGAGGGGAACTTGGAGGTGGTGGTGTTCCCATGCGCCTGCTGCCCTTGTCCTTCTAGGTGGAAGAGGTCGTGGGTTTGGGAGGTGCTGCTGAAGAAGCCTTGGCGAGTTGTTGCAGTGCATCTTGTAGATGGTACACACTGCAGCCACGGTACGCCGGTGGTGGAGGGAGTGAATGTTTACGGTGATGGATGGGGTGCCAATCAAGCAGGCTGCTTTGTCCTGGATGGTGTCGAGCTTCTTGAGTGTTGTTGGAGCTGCACTCATCCAGGCAAGTGGAGAGTATTCCCTCACACTCCTTACTTGTGCCTTGTAGATGGTGGAAAGGCTTTGGGGAGTCAGGAGGTGAGATACTCGCCACAGAATACCTAGCCTCTGACCTGCTCTTGTTGTCACAGTATTTATATGGCTGGTCCAGTTAAGTTTCTGATCAATTGTGACCCCCAGGATGTTGGTGGTGGGGGATTTGGTGATGATAATGCTGTTGAATGTCACGGGGCGGTGGTTAGACTCACGCTTGTTGGAGATAGTCATTGCCTGGCACTTGCGTGGCGCAAATGTTACCTGCCACTTATCAGCCCAAGCCTGAATGTTTTCCAGGTCTTGTTGCATGAGGGCGTGGACTGCGTCATTATCTGAGGAGTTGTGAATGGCACTGAACACTGTGCAATCATCAGCAAACATCCCCACTTCTGACCTTATGATGGAGGGAAGATCATTGATGAAGCAGCTGAAGATAGTTGGGCCTGGGACACTGCCCTGAGGAACTCCTGCAGTGATGTCCTGGGGCTGAGATGATTGACCTCCAACAACCACAACCATCTTCCTTTGTGCTAGGTATGACTCCAGTCAGTGGAGAGTTTTCCCCCGGATTCCCATTGACTTCAGTTTTACTAGGGCTCCTTGATGCCACACTCGGTCAAATGCTGCCTTGATGTCAAGGGCCGTCACTCTCACCTCACCTCTGAAATTCAGCTCCTTTGTCCACATTTGGACCAAGGCTGTAATGAGGTCAGGAGCCGAGTTGTCTTGGAGAAACCCAAACTGCACATTAGTGAGCAGGTTATTGGTGAGTAAGTGCCACTTAATAGCACTGTCAATGACACCTTCCATCACTTTGCTGATGACTGAGAGTAGACTGATGGGGCGGTAATTGGCCGGATTGGATTTGTCCTGCTTTTTGTGGACAGGGCATACCTGGGCAGTTTTCCACATTGTCGGATACATGCCAGTGTTGTAGCTGTACTGGAACAGCTTGGCTAGAGGCGTGGCTAGTTCTGGAGCACAAGTCTTCAGCACGATAGCCGTTGTCAGGGCCCTTTGCTGTATACAGTGCGCTCAGCCAAATCTTGATATCACGTGGAGTGAATCGAATTGGCTGAAGACTGACTTCTGTGATGGTGGGGACCTCAGGAGGAGGCCGATATAGATCATCCACTCGGTACTTCTGGCTGAAGATGGTTGCAAACGCTTCAGCATGATGTTTCGCCTGTGTGAAACCTACTAAAACAATTACCCTCTCTCACCCTGGCCGTTCCCCCTGGTATGGCTCCCTTCTTCGCTCCCTTAAGTCCAAGGGACGCAGACTCAAACGGATATGGCGGACAACTGGTTTAGCCATTCACTGCCAGAACTGGCTGGACCACATAAAGCATTATCGGGTCCTGCTCTCGTCTGCCAAAATTGCTCACTATTCCAGAATCATTCTGGAATGCAAAGATAAATGCTGGGTCCTATTCTCTACTGCTAACCATCTTTTAAACCCCTCTCCCCGTCTCCTCACCCTCACTTCCGATAACAAATGTGAGGAGCTTATGGACTTCTTTGTCTCTAAGATTGAGACCATCCGTTCAGCTGCCTCTGCCACTTCCCTTCCTTCCCCTAGCCCACTGGGCCAAACTTCCTCTAAAGGTTCCCCCCTGCCCTAGCCCTGAACTCACATCTTTCTCCAGTTTCTCTCCGCTCTCCCCTCATGACCTCTCCGTGCTCATCTTGTCCATGAGAACCACCTCCTGCTCCCTCGACCCTATTCCCACCAAACTGCTGACCATCCAACTTCCTTTTCTGGCTCCCATGTTAGCTGATATTGTTAACGGTTCTCTCTCCTCAGGTACTGTCCCCCTCTCCCTCAAATCTGCCGTCATCACCCCGCCCCTCAAAAAACCAACCCTTGATCCCTCCGTCCTTGCAAACTACCGCCCCATCTCCAAACTCCCTTCCTCTCTAAAGTCCTTGAATGTGGTGTTGCCTCCCAAATCCGTGCCCATCTTTCCCGCAATTCCATGTTTGAATCCCTCCAATCAGGTTTCCGCCCTTGCCACAGTACCGAAACGGCTCTCATCAAAGTCACAAATGACATTCTTTGTGACTGTGACAAAGGTAAACTATCCCTCCTTGTCCTTCTTGACTTGTCTGCAGCCTTTGACACGGTTGACCGCTCCATCCTTCTCCAACGCCTCTCCACCGTCGTCCAGCTGGGTGGGACTGCACTCGCCTGGTTCCATTCTTATCTTTCTAATCGTAACCAGAGAATCACCTGCAACGGCTTCTCTTCCCGCTCCCACGTCGTTACCTCTGGTGTCCCCCAAGGATCTATCCTTGGCCCCCTCCTATTCCTCATCTGCATGATGCCCCTTGGCTGCACCATCCGAAAACACAGCTTCAGTTTCCACATGTACGCTGACAACACCCAGCTCTACCTCACTACCTCTTCTCTCAACCCCTCCACGGTCTCTAAATTGTCAGACTGCTTGTCCGACATACAGTTCTGGATGAGCAAAACTTTTCTCCAATTAAATATTGGGAAGACCGAAGCCATTGTTTTCGGTCCCCGCCACAAGCTCCGTTCCCTAGCCACTGACTCCATCCCTCTCCCTAACATCTGTCTGAGGTTGAACCACACTGTTCGCGACCTTGGTGTCATATTTGACCCTGTAATTAGCTTCTGACCACATATCCGCAACATAACAAAGACCGCCTACTTCCACCTCCGTAACATCGTCCGTCTCCGCCCCTGCCTCAGCTCATCCGCTGCTGAAACCCTCATCCATGCCTTTGTTACCTCTAGACTTGACTATTCCAACGCACTCCTGGCTGGCCTCCCACATTCCACCTTACATAAACTTGAGGTCATCCAAAACTTGGCTGCCTGTGTCCTAACTTGCACCAAGTCCCGTTGCCCCATCACCCCCGTGCTCGCTGACCTACATTGGCTCCCGGTTAAGCAGCGCCCCGATTTCAAAATTCTCATCCTTGTTTTCAAATCCCTCCATGGCCTCGCCCCTCCCTGTCTCTGTAATCTCCTTCAGCCCCACAACCCAGCCCCCCCCCCCACCCCCGAGATATCTGCGCTCCTCTACTTCTGCCCTCTTGAGGATGCCTGATTATAATCGCTCAAACTTTGGTGACCGCGCCTTCTGTTGCCTAGGCGCTAAGCTCTGGAATTCCCTGCCTAAACCTCTCTGCCTCTCTGCCTCTCTACCTCTCTTTCCTCCTTTAAGACACTCCTCAAAACCTACCTCTTTGACCAAGCTTTTGGTCACCTGCCCTAATTTATCCTAATGTGGATCGGTGTCAAATTTTTTTTGTCTTATAATACTCCTGTGCAGCACCTTGGAACGTTTTACTACTTTAGAGGCGCTATATAAATACAAGTTGTTGTTGTCGTTGTGGCAGACTTCCCCATGGTGCAAGGTTCCATTGCCTTGTGTACTCCACATCAGCACCTTGGAATATTTTTCAATCGGAAGGGATTCCACTACCTCAACGTACAACTGGTTTGCGCCCAGAGGTAGTGCACCATGCAGGTCCATGCCTGCAGTCATGACTCTTTCATTCTGTGCCAGTCCTCTGTGTTGCCTTTATTTGAACCAGACCTCCAAGTTACAGGCTGGCTATTGGCTGACAAGGGTTATTCCCCTTTGGACATGGCTCATGATTCCAGTTAGGAATCCATGCACAAATGCACAACAGGCCTACAATGAGAACCATGCTGCTACAACAAGGAACTTCATCAAGTAAACAATCGGTGTGCTCGAGCAAAGCTTCCGCTGCCTCGACAGTTCCGGCAGAGCTTTGTAGTATACCCTAAGTGGATATCAAGATTTGTGGTCATCTGCTGCATGCTCCATTACTTTTCCATCATGAGAGAATAGCCCTTGTCACCACATGCAAACCAACAGGCTCAGGAAGAGGAGTTTGAAGAGCAGCAGCAGCAGGAGGAGGAGGAGGAAGACCAGGAGATGAGGCAGCAACCAAGAGAGCCTCTATCTGCCCGATCTCAGAGACCAGCTTGTCGAGGAGCAGTTCAACTAAGTCAGATCTCCCATTCCCCATTCACCAACAGTCCCACAATCATTTCCTCTCTTCTTACAACCACTGTCATATTTCTTTGGTCTCGCCCTCACCTCAGTACAAACATAAATATCATCACCTAATCCAAATCCAAAACCAATTTATCAAATAAATAATCTCAGCATTTACAAATTCTTCACTCTTGTGCATACCCTAGTGCCTATCTTTTGTGTTCCTTTGTCTACGCTAGTGCTTCTATGAGGTGCTTCCCCAGTGGCTACAGCTTGGGAGGTAGAAGGCTGCTGAGATTCCATTGAGAACACTCCAGATGGTCTTGGAGGACGATCTCAAGCAGCTCTGGGCCTAGAGCGCCCGGCTGCAGACTGCACCATCTCGGTCTGGGCTTCAGCAGTCTGGGCTGGCTGCCGAAGGGCACTGGCAAGTGCATCAGCGGAGTTGTTGGCTGGGGAGCAGGCATGTTGTCATTCTGAGAGAGGACAGCAGGTTCCTCTTCCATGGAGCCAGGGCTACTCTCCTGGGGCGGTGCTTCATCACTGCTAATGCTCTGCTGGAGAATAGACTGCTGGAATGATCTGATGCCCTGAAAGTCCCTTTCAACAGTGGCCCCCAGAGCCAAGATGACAGCCATTTGAGCTTCCATGGTAACAATTTGTGCTGCCATGGAAGCTGTCAGATTTGTCATGAGGCACTCCATCATGGTGGGTTCCACTGCGTTGTTGATGGAGCTGATCACTCATTCCACATTGGAATGAATGGGCTCCATGCTCTATGCCAAGCCTTGCAACAAGTTTTTTGTATTCATTCCTGGGATGTGGGAGTTGCTGGCAAGGCCAACTTTTCTTGTCTATCCCTAATTACCCTTGAGAAGGTGGTGGTGAGCTGCCTTCTTGAACCGCTGCAGTCCGTGTGGTGAAGGTACTCCCACAGTGCTGTTCGGTAGGGAGTTCCAGGATTTTGACCCAGTGACGATGAAGGAACGGCGATATATTTCCAAGTCAGAATGGTGTGTAACCTGGAGGAGAACTTGGAGGTGGTGGTGTTCCCATGCGCCTGCATCCTTGTCCTTCTAGGTGGTAGAGGTCACGGGTTTGGGAGGTACTGCCGAAGGAGCCTTGGCGAGTTGCTGCAGTGCATCTTGTAGATGGTACACACTGCAGCCACGGTACGCCGGTGGTGGAGGGAGTGAATGTTTAAGGTGGTGGATGGGGTGCCAATCAAGTGGGTTACTTTGTCCTGGATGGTGTTGAGCTTCTTGAGTGTTGTTGGAGCTGCACTCATCCAAGCAAGTGGAGAGTATTCCATCACACTCCTGACTTGTGCCAAGTAGAAGGTGGAAAGGCTTTGGAGGAATCAGGAGGTGAGACACTCGCCGCAGAATTCCCAGCCTCTGACCTGCTCTTGTTGCCATAGTATTTATGTGGCTGGTCCGGTTAAGTTTCTGGTCAATGGTAACCCCCAGGATGTTGATGGTGGGGGATTTGGCGATGGTAATGCCATTGAATGTCAAGGGGTGGTGGTTAGACTCTCGTTTGTTGGAGATAATCATTGCCTGGCACTTGTGTGGCACGAATGTTACTTGCCACTTATCAACCCAAGCCTGTATGTCGTCCAGGTCTTGCTGCATGAGGGCATAGACTGCTTCATTATCTGAAGAGTTGTGAACAGAACTGAACACTGTGTAATCATCAAGTTGGAGGTGGACGCCTCCATGCTCCATGACATTGTGCACAAGCTCTTTGGCAGACTGCCCAGTGCACGAAGCATTTCCTGGTGTCTGTTCATTAGCCTTCTTTCGTATACTGGCTCATCAAAGTCTGCATCTCAGTCCTCCGCAGTAGAACTACTAAGTGACCTAGCCCACTGGTGACCTATTACTTGTGGCATCATATCGCTTTTCCCTAGCTCCTGCGCACTTGTGCCCAGTGAGGCACCACGTGCAGATCCCTCATCTAACCTCATCTCTAAGCTCCACGTAGTTTCAGTATCTGAGCTGGTGGCTGTGAGAGTTAGATCAAGTGACAGTGCATCTTCATGATCACTCTGCTCCTCTTCCTCCGTTGGCTATGGGGCATCCACATTCTGAGGAGGTGAAATGAGAAAGAGACAATGGTTAGGTTGTGGCTTGAGGGAGCGCAGAGAGGAAGAAGTGTGTGTTGGAAGCATCTGCAGCTTGTCATCCAGAGGGTGTTGGGTGAGGGAGAGGTCAGAAGAGACAAGGAGGGTTAGCTATGAAGAAATCCTGCTCGGCGCGACCTCCAGCATCGTCTGTGGCCATGGCCTCCACTCTGCCCCTCTTTATGATTGCCAGTGTGGTCTCTTCAATGGGGCAATTCAAGCTATGGTGACTACACAAAGACTCTTATGAGAGAAACTCAGCCTTGAAAATGCTGACTAAAAGGGGTTGTCATCACTGTTCCCCCTAAGATGCGTGGGTGCAAGGCCGCACAGTTATCTCGTGGGTGCCGCGCACCATGCGTTGCAGGCCGCGCATTGCACAGTCCTGCATGAGTGGGCTCCAACAAGCAGGCGCTCTATTTTTGGCACCTGTGCACTGGAGCCCGCTCCTTCAGGCCTGAAGAACTGGGACCTGTAGGACCGATTAAAAAGCACTGTGAATATTTGCACGGACACCGTTGCAGCCTTCTGTGCATACATGCAATATACTGGAGTCGCGCATGCGCAGTAACCAGTTGCCTGCTCTGTGGGCCACGCTTTCCTCGACTGCGCATGGTGAAGATCAAGCAGTCCGTTGGCAGCCGTGGGGGGGGGGGGGGAAATCGAGGATCAAAAGGGAAGAGAGAGGATGGAAAGGGGAGGAGAGAGAGGGGGATCAGAGGGGGAGGGGAGAAAGAGAGAGAGAGATTGGGGGAGAGAGAGGGAATCGGAGGGGGGGAGGGAGAGAGAGAGAGAGAGACGGGGGAGAGAGAGAGGGAATTGGGGGGAGAGGGAGAGAGAAACTGGGAAGAGAGAGAGAGAGAGACTGGAGGAGAGACAGAGGGGATCAGAGGGGGGAAAGAGAGACTGGGAGAGAGAGAGAGACTGCGGGAGAGAGAGGGAGAAAGAGGGACTGGGGGAGAGAGCAAAAGAGACGGGGGAGAGAGAGTAACTGGGGAGAGAGAGAGACTGTGGGAAATAGCGAGAGAGACAGGAAAAGAGTGATAGAGAGAGACTGAGGGAGAGAGAGAGAGATGGGGAGAGAGCGAGAGACTGGGGGAGAGAGAGAGATTGGGGGAGAGAGAGAGCGACTGGGGAGAGAGAGAGGCTGGGGGAGAGAGAGAGAGACTGGGGAGAGAGAGAGAGACTTGGGGAGAGAGAGAGAGACTGGGGCAAGAGAGAGAGTCTGGGGAGAGAGAGACTAGGGGAGAGAGAGAGAGACACAGGGAAGAGAGATACACTGTATGTCTAGATCTGTGTTTACGTGTTCAATCATACATGTTTTTCTGTGCTTTGGCTACATAAGATGTATCTTGTCATGCCAATAAAGCAAATTGAATTGAAAATTGAATTGACTAAGGAAGAGAGAGAGATTGGGGAGAGAGAGACTGGGAGTGAGAGAGAGGCTGGGGGAGAGAGAGAGACTGGGGAGAGAGAGACGGGGAGAGAGAGAGAGACTGGGAGAGAGAGAGAGAGAGAGACTGGGGGAGAGAGAGAGACTGGGAGAGAGGGAGCGAGAGACTGGGGAGAGAGAGAGAGAGACTGGGGAGAGAGAGAGACTGGGGAGAGAGAGACGGGAGAGAGAGAGACTGGGAGAGAGAGAGAGACTGGGAGAGAGAGAGAGAGAGAGAGACTGGGGGAGAGAGAGAGACGGGGAGAGAGAGAGAGACTGGGAGAGAGAGAGAGAGACGGGGAGAGAGAGAGACTGGGAGAGAGCGAGAGACTGGGGGAGAGAGAGAGACTGGGAGAGAGGGAGTGAGAGACTGGGGAGAGAGAGAGAGACTGGGGGAGAGAGCGAGAGAGACGGGGAGAGAGCAAGAGAGACTGGGGGAGAGAGTGAGAGAGACTGGGGGAGAGAGCGAGAGAGACTGGGGAGAGAGCGAGAGAGACTGGGGAGAGAGCAAGAGAGACTGGGGGAGAGAGCGAGAGAGACGGGGAGAGAGCGAGAGGGACTGGGGGAGAGAGTGAGAGAGACTGGGGGAGAGAGCGAGAGAGACTGGGGAGAGAGACTGGGGGAGAGAGCGAGAGAGACTGGGGGAGAGTGCGAGAGAGACTGGGGGAGAGAGTGAGAGAGACTGGGGGAGAGAGAGAGAGAGACTGGGGAGAGAGCGAGAGAGACTGGGGGAGAGAGTGAGAGAGACTGGGGGGGAGAGCAAGAGAAACTGGGGAGAGAGCGAGAGACTGGGGGAGAGAGCGAGAGGGACTGCGGGAGAGAGGGACTGGGGGAGAGACAGACTGTGGGAGAGACAGACTGTGGGAGAGAGCGAGAGAGACTGGGGGAGAGAGAGACTGGGGGAGAGAGAGACTGGGGGAGAGAGAGAGACTGGGGAGAGAGAGAGACTGGGGGAGAGAGAGAGACTGGGGGAGAGAGAGACTGGGGGAGAGAGAGACTGGGGGAGAGAGAGAGAGAGACTGGGGGAGATAGAAAGAGAGACTGGGAGAGAGAGAGACTGGGGAGAGAGTGAGAGAGACTGGGGGAGAGAGTGAGAGAGACTGGGGGGAGAGCAAGAGAAACTGGGGACAGAGCGATAGAGACTGGGGGAGAGAGCGAGAGGGACTGCGGGAGAGAGGGACTGGGGGAGAGACAGACTGTGGGAGAGACAGACTGTGGGAGAGAGCGAGAGAGACTGGGGGAGAGAGAGACTGGGGGAGAGAGAGACTGGGGGAGAGAGAGAGAATGGGGAGAGAGAGAGACTGGGGGAGAGAGAGACTGGGGGAGAGAGAGAGAGAGAGACTGGGGGAGATAGTGAGACAGGGGAAAAGAGCGAGAGAGACTGGGGAGAGAGGGAGAGAGACGGGGAGAGAGCGAGAGAGACAGCGAGAGAGACTGGGAGAGTGCGAGAGGGACAGGGGAGAGTGCAAGAGAGACTGGGGAGAGGGAGACTGGGGGAGAGAGAGAGAGAGACTGGGGAGAGTGGGGGAGATGGAGAAGAGACTGGGGGAGAGGGAGAAGAGAAGGGGAGAGGGATAGAGAGATTGTGTGGAAGAGAGAGAGAGCCTGGGTAGAGTAAGAAGAGACAGCAAGAGAGTGAGAGAGACACTGGGGAGAGCGACAGCGAGACTGGGGGAGAGGGAGAGAGACATTGGAAGTGCGAGCGAGAGACTGGGGGACAGCGAGATAGACTGAGGGAGAGGAAGAGTGAACTGGGGAGAGGGAGAGAGAGACTGGGGAGAGAGAGAGAGGTTGGGGGAGAGAGAGAGAGGCTGGGGAGAGAGTGAGAGTGGAGGAGCGAGCGAGAGCGATGGCGGAAAGAGAAAGAGACTCGGGGATGGAGACTGGTGAGAGACCGGGGAGAGAGAGATTGGGGAGAGAGAGACTGGGGGAGAGAGAGAGACTCGGGCATAGAGACTGGTGAGAGAGAGACTGGGGGAGAGAGAGACTGGGGAGAGAGAGACGGGCGAGAGCGAGACTGGGACAGAGAGAGAGACTGGGGAGAGAGACTGGGGAGAGAGAGAGACATGGGGAGAGCAAGAGAGACTGGGGGAGGGTGAGAGAGACTGGGGAGAGGGCGCAAGAGGGGGGAGATCGAGAGTGGGGGAGAGAGCAAGAGAGACTGGGAGATGGGGAGAAAGCGACTTGGGGAGAGAGAGTGAGAACTGGGGGAGAGGGAGAGAGAGACTGGGGAGAGGGAAAGAGAGACTGGGGGGAGAGGGAGAAAGGGATGGGGTAGAGGGAGACTGGGGAGAGAGAGACGGGAGAGGGAGAGAGAGATTGGGTGAGAGAGCGAGAGAGACTAGAGAGAGAGAGACTGGGGAGAGAGACTGGGGGGAGAGAGAGACTGGGGGGAGAGAGAGACTGGGGGAGAGAGAGAGACTGGGGGAGAGAGAGAGACTGGGGGAGAGAGAAAGACTGGGGGAGAGAGAAAGACTGGGGGAGAGAGAGAGGGGCTGGGGAGAGAGCGAGAGTGGGGGAGCGAGCGAGAGAGACGGCGGAGAGAGAGACTCGGGGATGGAGACTGGTGAGAGAGAGACTGGGGAGAGAGAGATTGGGGAGAGAGAGACTGGAGGAGAGAGAGAGACTCGGGGATAGAGACTGGTGAGAGAGAGACTGGGGGAGAGAGAGACTGGGGAAAGACGGGGAGGGAGGCGGGGGAGAGTGAGACTGGAACAGAGAGAGAGACTGGGGAGAGAGCGCAAGAGGGGGAGAGATCGAGAGTGGGGGAGAGAGCAAGAGAGACTGGGAGACAGGGAGAAAGCGACTTGGGGAGAGGGAGAGAGAACTGGGGGAGAGGGAGAGAGAGACTGGGGAGAGGGAAAGAGAGACTGGGGAGAGGGAGAGAGAGACTGGAGGGAGAGGGAGCAAGAGACGGGGTAGAGGGAGAGAGAGACTGGGGAGAGAGAGAGAGACGGGGAGAGGGGGAGAGAGATTGGGTGAGAGAGCGAGAGAGACTGGGGAGAGAGAGAGACTGATGAGAGAGAGAGAGAGAGACTGGGGAGAGGAAGAGAGAGATTGGTGAGAGAGCGAGAGAGAGTGGGTGAGAGAGAGAGAGACTGGATGAGAGAGCGAGAGAGACTGGGTGAGAGAGCGAGAGAGACTGTGGAGAGAGAGAGAGACTGTGGAGAGAGAGAGAGACTGGGGGGAGAGAGAGAGAGACTGGGTGAGAGAGCGAGAGAGACTGTGGAGAGAGAGAGAGACTGTGGAGAGAGAGAGAGACTGTGGAGAGAGAGAGAGACTGTGGAGAGAGAGAGAGACTGTGCAGAGAGAGAGAGACTGGGGGGAGAGAGAGAGAGACTGGGTGAGAGAGCGAGAGAGACTGTGGAGAGAGAGAGACTGTGGAGAGAGAGAGAGACTGTGGAGAGAGAGAGAGACTGTGGAGAGAGAGAGAGAGACTGGGTGAGAGAGCGAGAGAGACTGGATGAGAGAGCGAGAGAGACTGGGGAGAGAGAGAGACTGTGGAGAGAGAGAGAGAGACTGTGGAGAGAGAGAGAGACTGGGTGAGAGAGCGAGAGAGACTGGGGGGAGAGAGAGACTGGGGAGAGAGAGAGAGACTGGGGAGAGAGAGAGACTGTGGAGAGAGAGAGAGACTGGGGAGAGAGAGAGAGAGAGACTATTTTTAAATCAGTAATTGAACCAATTGCACTCTATGGCAGTGAGGTGTGGGGTCCGCTAACACAACAAGAATTCGCAAAATGGGACAAACACCCAATTGAGATCCTGCATGCAGAATTCTGTAAAAGTATCCTCCGGACTCAGAGGAAAACCACAAACAATGCATGCAGGGCAGAACTAGGCCAATATCCACTACTAATTAATATCCAAAAAAGAGCCATCAAATTTTGGAAACACCTAAAAATGAGCAACCCCCACTGCTATCATTACGAAGCCTTGAAATGCCAAGAGATGATCATAGAGAAGAGTCCCCTCAGTCAACTAGTCCTGGGACTCAGTGAAGTAACTACCAACACTACTAATAATAATCAGCCCCAGGACAGTGACATCCTAGCACAGAGAATTCGACCCAACACAATTATCACTAAACAAAAGGAAAAATATTTGACCTATTGGACAGAAACGACAAAAACCCAAAACAAACTCAATTGCTATTTGGCCCTAAACAGACAATACACCATGGCTGAATACCTGACCATGGTAAAGGATAGCAAACTGAGAAAAGCCTGGACAATGTACAGACTTAGTGAACATAGCCTGGCTATCGAAAAAGGCAGACACAGGCAGACCTGGCTGCCCAGAGAGGACAGGATATGCTCTCACTGCAGTCAGGGAGTGGTGGAGACAGTGATGCACTTCCTCACAACTTGTGGAAACTATCAGGACATAAGGGAGAATTTCTACCCAAAATTCACAAAAATATGCACTGAATTCAAAAATTTGAATGACCACCAAAAACTCCCATATCTATTGGGGGAACAGAGAAAATGTGTAACTATAGCGGCAAGCTATGTTACAGCTTGCCACAAGCAGAGGGACAACCAGTGACCATTGAATCTAAGAAAAGATTATATGCATATTATGTGTGTGTATATCTATGTATACATGGGTATACTTGTCTATACACTGTGGCCTAGAAATTCAGTCGCGTTTGCGCCCACTTATGGGCTATAGAGTGGTTTGCGCCGGAAGTTTTTTCGCGCCCGAAATTCAGTTGGTCCGTAACATCGACGTTAGCCGGTAGCGCTGCGCCGGCACCGATGACGTCATCGGTGTGCGCAGCGCCCTGGTTCCAATGCAATTCTGGTCCGACCGCCAAATTCAGTTGCGGCCGCCTCTCCCGTGGCGGCCGCAAACAGCGTTTGCAAAACGGTGCCTTGCAGCTCCGAGAGGCCGGCGCATAAAGGTGGAGGGGCGGCCGGCCGCTTTCCCGGCGGCCACCTGGCCGCACCTCCCTCCCCGGATTCCTGCACCACCCCCCCGCGGCATTGGTGTGTCACTCCCGCGAGCCCGGCACTTCTCCGTGGTGCCGGGCTCATTTGCCGGGGGAATCCAGCGGCGATCTCACGGCTGCAGGCAGCTCCTCCTTAAGAGAAGGAGGAGGCCTGCAGTACCCCAGCCTGCCGCACCGCATCGGGTGCCGCAGCGGCAGCTGGACGCCTGAAACTGACATTCTTCACCCCAAACGAGGCGGCCAAACCCTCCAATAGCGCCCGCCTCCGTGTTGGGGCGGCGCAACTGAATTTCAGGCGGGCGCTACGGGAATCCGGCCGAGCGCTAAATTTCGGGCGCTAAAGACCTGGCGGGGCTATACCTAATTTCTAGGCCTGTATGTCTAGATCTGTGTTTATGTGGTCAATCATACATGTATTTCTGTGCTTTGGCAACATAAGATGTATCTTCTCATGCCAATAAAGCAATTTGAATTGAATTGAATTGAATTGAATTGAGTGAGAGAGACTGTGTGAGAGAACGAGGGAGACTGGGCGAGAGAGCGAGAGACTGGGCGAGAGAGCGAGAGACTGGGCGAGAGAGACTGGGCGAGAGAGACTGGGGAGAGAGAGAGAGACGGGGAGAGAGAGAGACTATGAGAGAGTGAGAGAGATTGGGCAAGAGAGAGAGAGAGAGAGACTGGGCGAGAGAGAGAGAGAGAGACTGGGGAGAGAGAGAGAGAGAGAGAGAGACTGGGTAGAGAGAGAGAGAGACTGTGTGAGAGAGCGAGAGAGACTGGGTGAGAGAGAGACTGGATGAGAGAGCGAGAGACTGGGAGAGAGAAACTGTGTGTGAGAGAGAGAGACGGGGGAGAGAGAGAGAGAGACTGGATGAGAGAGAAAGACTGGGTGAGAGAACGAGAGAGACTGGATGAGAGAGAGAGACTGGATTAGAGAGAGACTGGGTAGAGAGAGAGAGAGAGCGAGAGAGACTGGGAGAGAGAGCGAGAGAGACTGGGTGAGAGACAGAGAGAGGCTGGGTGAGAGAGAGAGACTGGGGGAGAGAGAGAGAGACTGTGTGAGAGAGAGAGAGAGACTGGGGAGAGAGAGAGAGACTGGATGAGAGAGAGAGAGACTGGGTGAGAGAACGAGAGAGACTGGATGAGAGAGAGAGAGACTGGATTAGAGAGAGACTGGGTAGAGAGAGAGAGAGAGCGAGAGAGACTGGGAGAGAGAGCGAGAGAGACTGGGTGAGAGACAGAGAGAGGCTGGGTGAGAGAGAGAGACTGGGGGAGAGAGAGAGAGACTGTGTGAGAGAGAGAGAGAGACTGGGGAGAGAGAGAGAGACTGGATGAGAGAGAGAGAGACTGGGTGAGAGAACGAGAGAGACTGGATGAGAGAGGGAGAGAGAGACTGGATGAGAGAGCGAGAGAGAGACTGAGAGAGTGAGCGAGACTGTGAGAGAGCGAGAGACTGGGTGAGTGAGCGAGAGAGATTGTGTGAGAGAGTGAGAGAGAGACTGGGGAGAGAGACTGGGTGATAGAGAGAGACTGAGCGAGAGAGACTGCGAGAGAGCGAGAGAGACTGGGCTAGAGAGCGAGAGAGACTGGGCGAGAGAGCGAGAGAGACTGGGCGAGAGAGCGAGAGAGACTGGGCGAGAGAGCGAGAGAGACTGGGCGAGAGAGCGAGAGAGACTAGCTGAGATAGTGAGAGAGAAAAACGCCAACAAATGCATGCAGAGCCGAACTAGGCAGATACCCACTGATAATAAACATCCAAAAACGAGCACTAAACTTCCTAAATCACCTCAAATCTAGCTCCCCAGACACCCTTCATTTCAAAGCCTTTCAGACCCAAGAGCTAAACCCAGAAAAGAGTCCCCTGAGTCAGCTGCTACGGAAACTAAGTACTCAGCCGGACCCTGACCAGCCCCAGACCAACACAGCCGTCCAAACACCAATCCGAGTGAACCAAATCATTAAAAAATGCAAAGAAACCTACCTGGAACATTGGAACAAAATAACCGAAAGCCAAAGCAGATTAGAATGTTACCGGGCCCTAAAAAGAGAATATAAACTGGCAGACTACCTCACGACCATCAGAGACACAAAACAGAGACAGACCCTCACCAGGTACAGACTAAGCGACCACCAACTGGAAATTGAAAAAGGCAGATACAAGAAATCCTGGCAGCCTAGAGAGAATAGAATATGCGATCAATGTCTGGCTGGCGAGGTTGAAACAGAAATGCATTTCCTCCAAAAATGCGAAAAATTCAACACATCAAGAAACATATTATTCAACAAGCTAAGCCAAACAACCCCAGATTTCAAGGAATTGGATGATCTGTCAAAATTGAGATTAGTCCTAGGAGAAGGAGACAGACCATACCTTGGGGCCAAATATGTAACAACATGTCACAACCTGAGGACTGTTTAAAATTAAGACTGTTTAAAATTAATATTGAACGTACCAAATGAAGTACAAAGACTGTTTAAAATTAATATTGTTTAAAAGTAATATTGTATGTACCCAACAAATGTCAAATCGATTGACACCTACAGAATGTTGGAAAACTGTACCTTTTTGCTATGTAAGCTTTGGCAATATGGTTCTCTGTAAACTTTCATGCCAATAAAGCATTTTAATTGGAAAAAAAAATTGGACTAGGGGAGAGAGTGAGAGAGATTGGGTGAGAGGGTGAGAGAGACTGGGGGAGAGAGTGAGAGAGATTGGGTGAGAGAGTGAGAGACTGGGTGAGAGAGAGAGACTGGGGAGAGAGCGAGAGAGACTGGGGGGAGAGAGAGGGAGACTGTGTGCACTAGCGGCACTCTATGTTACAGCTTGCCATAAACAGAGGGACAACCACTAAATATAAGAAAAGAGTATATATAAATTATATGAAAGTATATTTATACACTCAGGGATATATCTGTTTATACACTGTATGGATAGATCTGTATTTTTGTGAACAAACATGAATGTTTTCCGATGCTTTGGCAACATAAGATGTAACTTGTCATGCCAATAAAGCGGTTTGAATTGAATTGAATTGAAAAAATTGAGAGAGACTGTGTGAGAGAGAGAGAGACTGTGTGAGAGCGAGAGAGACTGGGTGAGATAGTGAGAGAGACTGGGGGAGAGAGTGAGAGAGCTTGGGTGAGAGAGACTGTGTGAGAGAATGAGAGAGACTGTGTGAGAGAGTGAGAGAGACTGGGCGAGAGAGAGACTGTGTGAGAGCGAGAGAGACTGTGTGAGAGAGTGAGAGAGACTGGGCGAGAGAGAGAGAGAGACTGTGTGAGAACGAGAGAGACTGTGTGAGAGAGTGAGAGAGACTGGGCGAGAGAGACTGTGTGAGAGAGCGATAGAGACTGGATGAGAGAGCGAGAGAGACTGTGTGAGAGAGCGAGAGAGACTGGGGAGAGAACGAGAGAGACTGGGGAGAGAGCGAGAGAGACTGGGGGAGAGAGACTGGGGAGAGAGCGAGAGAGACTGGGGAGAGAGCGAGAGAGACTGTGAGAGAGCGAGAGAGACGGGGAGAGAGAGCGAGACTGGGGAGAGAGAGCGAGACTGGGGAGAGAGAGCGAGACTGGGGAGAGAGAGAGAGAGACTGGGTGAGAGAGTGAGAGAGACTGGGTGAGAGAGCGAGAGAGACTGGGGAGAGAGTAAGAGAGACTGGGTGAGAGAGAGAGAGCGACTGGGTTGTTATGTATTGGGTGTTCTCCTCCCACCTGCGGTGGCGCTGTCACAGCAGATAAATGGTTGGGGTTGTTCTCTTGGTTAAGCTTTAGCTCTCTTTGTTCGGTTCTCGCCGGAAGCTTCTTTTTGAATAAAGCACTTCATCTTTGAATCTCTGAGTTCTGAGTTCTAATTGTGTCTAGGTAGAAAGGTACAGACACAACAAAGTGGCGACGAGGATCGGATGAATCTGCGTTGTGGGAACTTTCTTGTTTTCGACTACAAAACACTCGGAACAGAGATTGCAGCATCACATTAACGTTACGGGTGCAGTGAGTAAACAGAAATTAAAATTTGAAACGTGAGATGGCTACTATATTAGGAAATATCGGTGATTTTGATGAAAATGTGGCGCAATGGAGCACTTATACGGAACGTTTTGACTATTTTGTTTTGGCGAATGCGGTGGCAAATGAAAAGGTCGGGCCTACCTTTTTGAGTATAATGGGGGCAAAGACATTCAATTTACTTCGCAGCCTTGTACAGCCAGATAAGCCAGGAACTAAAACATATAAACAACTAGTGGAAATTCTTGGAGCACATTTTTCACCAAAACCTCTGGTTATTGCTGAGAGATTTAGATTTCACAAATGGAATCAAGAGGAGGGGGAATCAGTGACGATGTTTATTGCTGTGTTAAAAAGGTTGTCAGAACACTGCGAGTTCAAGGAGGTGCTGAATGATACCATTAGAGACAGACTTGTGTGTGGTCTGCTAAGTGCAGCCACACAGAAGCGCCTTCTTACTGAGGACAACCTTACTCTTGAAAAGGCCATTGAAGTTAGTGTCTCCATGGAGATGGCGGAAAAGGAGGCTCACCAGTTGAGTTCAACAGGGAGAGTTCACAAGGTGTCGTCTGAACCTAAAGGTGCGCGGAACGGCACATGTTACCGTTGCGGGAAAAAGGGCCATCACGCTAATAACTGCTGGTGTACGGAGCTGGAATGCCGAAATTGTGGCAAAAAAGGTCACATTGAACATGCCTGTAGAGGTAAAAAAAAGAAGACAGAGCTGGGAAGCATGAAAGCAAAATGTCTGTATTTGGACAAGAGAAGAAAAAGAGTGTTCATTCAGTGCAGTATGATGGAACAAGCAAAACAGAGAGGAGCGACACCTCTGAGGAGGAAGAGGTGCACATACTGATGGTTGCAGGTGGTCCAAATGGCTACTGGGTGTCGCCACTGGTGGAGGGACAATCAGTGCTGATGGAGGTGGACACAGGCGCGGCTGTGTCCCTTGTTTCAGACACTGTCTACAACAAAATGCTAAAGCATCTTACCCTTCAACCAACAAACATTGTGCTAAAGGCGTATACCGGTGAACCTGTGGCCATGAGAGGCGCCATTGAGGTGACAGTTAAATTGAACGGACAGACTGCGAAACTGCCACTATATGTGGTAAAGGGAAATTACCCATCGCTACTGGGACGTGCGTGGCTAGAGAAAATCACGCTGGACTGGCCTGCAGTCCGCATGATGTCAAAAGGGGAGTCAGGTCTGACTGCAGTTTTAAACAAACATGCAGAACTCTTCAATGGTGAACTTGGGAGCATGAAAAAGATCAGTGTGAGACTGGACATTAAACCTGACAGCAAGCCGAAGTTTCACAAAGCCCGACCTGTACCCTATGCAATTAGGCCAAAAGTTGAGGCTAACTTGGAGGCCTTAGTCAAGAATGGAGTCCTGGAGCCTGTGAGCGTGAGGAAATGGGCCACACCCATTGTTCCTGTCCTGAAAAAGGATGGATCTGTTCGAATCTGCGGGGATTTTAAAGTGACTATTAACCCGGTGCTGTCTGCGGAACAGTACCCTCTTCCCCTCATTGGTGATCTTTTTACGGGCCTGGCTGGAGGGCAAAAGTTCAGCAAAATAGACTTATGCCAGGCTCATCTACAAATGCATGTCGATGACAAATCAAAGGAGCTGTTGACAATTGTGACACACAAGGGGCTATACAGGTACTGCCGCCTTCTGTTTGGAATTACGTCGGCCCCTGCTCTATTCCAAAGGGCAATGGATCAGATCTTGAGTGGACTGCCAGGAGTCCAGTGCTACCTGGATGACATCCTTGTCACTGGGACAAATGAGGAGGATCATCTTCTGAACTTGGATGCGACTGAAAGAGTACGGACTCAGAGTTCGTAAGGACAAATGTGAATTCTTTCAGTCTTCAGTTGAGTACCTGGGGCATGTGATTGACGCTACTGGCCTGCATAAGGCGCCGTCAAAGGTCAAGGTGATCGTGGAGGCCCCAGCACCCCAGAATGTGAGCCAGTTACGTTCATTTCTGGGGCTACTTAACTACTATGGGAAGTTTATTCCAGACTTGGCAACATTGCTGAAGCTGTTACATCAGTTGCTATGTCAAGGCAAAACATGGAAATGGACTGAACTGTGCAACAAAGCTTTCGCCCAAGCAAAGAAAGCATTGCTGAAGTCGGAGGTCCTGACACACTTTGACCCAAAGCTACCCGTGCAGCTAGCATGTGATGCATCACCATATGGTGTGGGAGCAGTCATATCCCACATCATGCCGTCTGGGGAAGAGAAACCTATCGCCTTCGCATCACGCACCTTGAACAAGGCCGAGAGTAACTATGCGCAGATTGAGCGCGAGGCCTTGGGAATCGTTTTTGGAATTCGAAAATTTCATCAGTACCTGTTTGGGAGAAGGTTCACACTCCTGACGGACCACCGTCCATTGACTTCAATCTTCGGGCCCCACACCGAAATTCCGTCTCTTGCTGCAAGCAGGATGCAAAGGTGGGCCTTACTGTTGTCAGGACACACATATGACATCAAATATCGCAAATCAGACTTGCACGGCAATGCCGACGGTCTCGCGAGGCTGCCCTTGCCTGTTACTCCCCCAGAGCCTCGTCAGATAGACATCTTCTACTTTAGACAAGTGGAGGGAGCACCTGTCACTGCAGTTCAGGTGCGAAGGTACACCCGCAACGATCCAGTCCTGTCCGAGGTAATGGACAATGTCATTCGAGGGAGAGCTATAGGAGATTCTCCTAGTTTGAAACCTTACGTTTCAAAAAGAAATGAGCTCTCCGTCCAGGCAGGTTGTCTTCTTTGGGGATGCCGTGTCATCATTCCGCCACCTCTGAGGGAACCTATATTGCAACAACTTCATACAGGCCACAGTGGGATGGTTCGGATGAAGGAAATGGCAAGAAGCTACTTCTGGTGGCCAGGTCTCGATGGAAATATTGAGGAGAAAGCCAAAACATGTTCCCCATGTCAAAGGGTCCGGAATGTTCCACAGCTGGCAACCCTACACCCCTGGGATTGGCCTGAAGAAGTGTGGCAGCGAGTACATGTGGACTTTGCTGGTCCTTTCGAAGAGAAGATGTTTATAGTGGTGGTGGACGCTCTTAGCAAGTGGCCGGAGGTTGCTGTGATGAAGTCTACCACGGCAGAGAAAACAATTGAGAAACTGGGTGAGATGTTCAGCCGTTATGGCTCACCGGAACAACTCGTAAGTGACAACGGTCCACAATTTGCATCACAGGAGTTTGCAACCTTCCTGCATGTGAATGGTGTCCAACACATCAGGTATGCGCCCTATCATCCCTCTACTAACGGCTTGGCAGAAAGGTTCGTGCAAACTTTGAAGCACGCCTTGAAGGCATCGCAAGGTTAGGGCTCAATCCACCAACGTCTGAACAGCTTCCTGTTGTCCTACAGGAACGAGCCGCATGCCACAACCAAAACTTGCCCTGCTTCGCTCATGATGAAGAGGCAGTTGCGGACAAGTTTTGACTCACTCAAACCTCCAAGGGCAGAGCAGGTTGTCCATCGTCAACAACAAGCTCAAGTTGAAAGGAGAGAGAAAAGAGCCAAGGAGAGACGGTTTCATCCTGGAGAGCACGTCCTAGCTCGAAACTACAACACTGGACCGAAATGGGTTCCTGCTACGGTGATCGCGCAGACGGGCCCTGTGTCTTACACGGTTGAGACTGCTGAGGACGTCGTCTGGAGAAGACACACAGATCAACTGTTGCTAGGAGCAGAGACAGCCACAGAGGCTCCAATGGCTGGTTGGCCTGAACTGTTCCCGGATGATACCGCAAACCAGCATCCTTTGCCACAGTGCTCTTCTCCAACACAGGAAGTCAAAGAGACTGTTCCACCAGTGCAAACTCCTGACTTTCGACTGACACAGCACCTCCTCTATCTAGGCCTGTGTCAATGCCTACTGCTGTGGAAGCTAGCGATGACCGCCGGTATCCTGTCAGAGAGCGGCGGCCTCCAAGACGCTTGGATCTGTAGGCTTAGTGACTTACCCACAAGACTGGGGCAGAATAAACCCCAGGGTAAAGTCAGGGTTTGAGGCAGTCTACCTCTACCCTTGGTTAGTTGAGTGCATTGAAAGTAACTTACCTGTTGAGGAATAATGTGGACCTTTCATTTAAGAGGGGAGGAATATGTTATGTATTGGGTGTTCTCCTCCCACCTGCGGTGGCGCTGTCACAGCAGATAAATGGTTGGGGTTGTTCTCTTGGTTAAGCTTTAGCTCTCTTTGTTCGGTTCTCTCCGGAACCTTCTTTTTGAATAAAGCACTTCATGTTTGAATCTCTGAGTTCTGAGTTCTAACTGTGTCTAGGTAGAAAGGTACAGACACAACATGGGTGAGAGAGAGAGAGACTTTGGAGAGAGCAAGAGAGACTGGGGAGAGAGCGAGAGAGACTGGGTGAGAGAGAGAGACTGGGTGAGAGAGCGAGAGAGAGACGGGGGAGAGAGAGAGACTGGATGAGAGAGAGAGAGACTGGGTGAGAGAAAGAGAAAGACTGGATGCGAGAGAGAGAGAGACTGGATGAGAGACAGAGAGAGACTGGGTGAGAGAACGAGAAAGACTGGATGCGAGAGAGAGAGACTGGATGAGAGCGAGAGAGAGGCTGGGTGAGAGAGAGACTGAGAGAACAAGAGAGACTGGGGAGAGAGCGAGAGAGACTGGGTGAGAGAGAGAGACTGGGTGAGAGAGCGAGAGAGAGACGGGGGAGAGAGAGAGACTGGATGGGAGAGAGAGAGACTGGGTGAGAGAAAGAGAAAGACTGGATGCGAGAGAGAGAGAGACTGGATGAGAGACAGAGAGAGACTGGGTGAGAGAACGAGAAAGACTGGATGCGAGAGAGAGAGACTGGATGAGAGCGAGAGAGAGGCTGGGTGAGAGAGAGACTGAGAGAACAAGAGAGACTGGGGAGAGAGAGCGAGAGACTGTGTGAGAGAGTGAGAGAGACTGGGGAGAGGGAGAGAGAGAGACTTGGTGAGAGAGCGAGAGAGACTGGGGGAGAGAGAGACTGGGCGAGAGAGTGAGAGAGACTGGGCGAGAGAAACTGGGGGAGAGAGCGAGAGAGAGATGGTGAGAGAGCGAGAGAGAGAGACTGTGAGAGAGCAAGAGCGACTGGGTGAGAGAGCGAGAGAGACTGGGGGAGAGAAAGACTGGGCGAGAGAGCGAGAGAGACTGGGCGAGAGAGCGAGAGAGAGACTGGGTGAGAGAGCGAGAGAGAGAGACTGTGAGAGAGAGCAAGAGCGACTGGGTGAGAGAGCGAGAGTGTTTGGGTGAGAGAGTGAGAGAGACTGTGAGAGCGCGAGAGAGATTTGGTGGGAGAGCGAGAGAGACTGGGTGGGAGAACGAGAGAGATTGGGGGACAGAGAAACAGGGGAGAGGGAGAGAGAGACTGTGAGAGAGTGAGAGAGACTGTGAGAGAGTGAGAGAGACTGGGGAGAGAGAGCGAGAGAAAGACTGGGTGAGAGAACGAGAGAGACTGGGGAGAGAGAGAGAGTCTGGGGGAGAGAACGAGAGAGACTGGGGAGAGAGAAAGTGACTGGGGGAGAGAGCGAGGGACTGGGGGAGAGAGCGAGAGGGACTGGGGAGAGAGAGAGAGGGACTGGGGGAGAGAGAGAGAGAGGCTGGGGGAGAGAGAGAGAGACTGGGGGAGAGAGAGAGACTGGGGGAGATAGAGAGAGAGACTGGGGGAGAGAGAGAGAGAGAGACTGGGGAGAGAGCGAGAGAGACTGGGGGAGAGAGCGAGAGAGACTGGGGAGAGAGAGAGAGTCTGGGGGAGAGAACGAGAGAGACTGGGGGAGAGAGAGAGTGACTGGGGGAGAGAGCGAGGGACTGGGGGAGAGAACGAGAGAGACTGGCGAGAGAGAGAGTGACTGGGGGAGAGAGCGAGGGACTGGGGGAGAGAGAGAGAGGGACTGGGGAGAGAGAGAGAGGGACTGGGGGAGAGAGAGAGAGAGACTGGGGGAGATAGAGAGAGAGACTGGGGGAGATAGAGAGAGAGACTGGGGGAGATAGAGAGAGAGTCTGGGGGAGAGAGAGAGAGAGACTGGGGGAGAGAGCGAGAGAGACTGGGGGAGAGAGCGAGAGAGACTGGGGGAGAGTGAGAGAGACTGGGGGAGAGAGCGAGAGAGGCTGGGGGAGAGAGAGAGAGAGACTGGGGGAGAGAGAGAGACTGGGGGAGATAGAGAGAGAGACTGGGGGAGAGAGAGAGAGAGAGACTGGGGAGAGAGCGAGAGAGACTGGGGGAGAGAGCGAGAGAGACTGGGGGAGAGAGCAAGAGAGACTGGGGGAGAGTGAGAGAGACTGGGGGAGAGAGCGAGAGAGACTGGGGGAGAGAGCGAGAGAAAGACTGGGTGAGAGAACGAGAGAGACTGGGGAGAGAGAGAGAGTCTGGGGGAGAGAACGAGAGAGACTGGGGAGAGAGAGAGTGACTGGGGGAGAGAGCGAGGGACTGGGGGAGAGAGCGAGAGGGACTGGGGGAGAGAGAGAGGGACTGGGGGAGAGAGAGAGAGAGGCTGGGGGAGAGAGAGAGAGAGAGACTGGGGGAGAGAGAGAGACTGGGGGAGATAGAGAGAGAGTCTGGGGAGAGAACGAGAGAGACTGGGGAGAGAGAGAGTGACTGGGGGAGAGAGCGAGGGACTGGGGGAGAGAGCGAGAGGGACTGGGGGAGAGAGAGAGAGGGACTGGGGGAGAGAGAGAGAGAGGCTGGGGGAGAGAGAGAGAGAGACTGGGGGAGAGAGACTGGGGGAGATAGAGAGAGAGACTGGGGGAGAGAGAGAGAGAGACTGGGGAGAGAGTGAGAGAGACTGGGGGAGAGAGCGAGAGAGACTGGGGGAGAGAGCGAGAGGGACTGGGGGAGAGAGCGAGAGGGACTGGGGGAGAGAGAGAGAGGGACTGGGGGAGAGAGAGAGAGAGGCTGGGGAGAGAGAGAGACTGGGGGAGATAGAGAGAGAGACTGGGGGAGAGAGAGAGAGAGACTGGGGGAGAGAGCGAGAGAGACTGGGGGAGAGAGCGAGAGAGACTGTTGGAGAGTGAGAGAGACTGGGGGAGAGAGCGCGAGAGAGACTGGGGGAGAGAGCGAGAGACTGGGGGAGAGAGCGAGAGAGACTGGGGGAGAGAGCGAGAGAGACTGGGGGAGAGAGCGAAAGAGACTGGGGGAGAGAGCGAGAGAGACTGGGGGAGAGAGTGAGAGAGACTGGGGGAGAGAGCGCGAGAGAGACTGGGGGAGAGAGCGAGAGAGACTGGGGGAGAGAGCGAGGGAGACTGGGGAGAGAGTGCGAGAGAGACGGTGGGAGAGAGCGAGGGAGACTGGGAGAGAGAGAGACTGGGGGAGAGAGTGAGAGAGACTGGGGGAGAGAGCGAGAGAGACTGGGGAGAGAGCGAGAGAGACTGGGGAGAGAGCGAGAGAGACTGGGGAGAGAGTGCGAGAGAGACTGGGGGAGAGAATGAGAGAGACTGGGGGAGAGAGCGAGAGAGACTGGGGGCGAGAGCGAGAGAGACTGGGGGAGAGAGCGAGAGAGACTGGGGGAGAGAGCGAGAGAGACTGGGGGAGAGAGCGAGAGAGAGATTGGGGGAGAGAGCGAGAGAGAGACTGGGGGAGAGAGAGCGAGAGAGACTGGGGGAGAGAGAGCGAGAGAGACTGGGGGAGAGTGCGAGAGAGACTGGGGGAGAGAGAGTGAGAGACTGGGGGAGAGAGCGAGAGAGACTGGGGGAGAGAGCGAGAGACACTGGGGAGAGAGGGACGGGGAGAGAGCGCGAGAGAGACTGGGGAAGAGTGCGAAAGAGACTGGGGGAGAGAGAGACTGGGGGGTGTGAGGGACTGGGGGAGAGTCAGACTGTGGGAGAGAGCGAGAGTGACTGGGCAGAGAGAGACTGGGGGAAAGAGAGATCGGGGAGAGTGGGGGAAAAGAAGAGACTGCGGGAGAGGGAGAAGAGACTGGGAGAGAGGGATAGAGAGACTGTGGGAGAGGGAGAGAGAACGGGGGAGAGTGGGGGAAAAGAAGAGACTGCGGGAGAGGGAGAAGAGACTGGGAGAGAGGGATAGAGAGACTGTGGGAGAGGGAGAGAGATCGGGGAGAGTGGGGGAAAAGAAGAGACTGCGGGAGAGGGAGAAGAGACTGGGAGAGAGGGATAGAGAGACTGGGGGAGAGGGAGAGAGAACGGGGGAGAGGGAGAGAGAACTGGGGGAGAGGGAGAAGAGACGGGGGGAGAGGGAGAAAGAGACTGGGGTAGAGGGAGGGAGAGAAGGGGGAGAGAGACTGGGGAGATAGCGAGACGGGGAAAAGAGCGAGAGAGACTGGGAGAGAGAGCAGCAGAGACGGGGGAGAGAGAGCGAGAGAGACTGGGGAGTGAGCGAGAGAGAGACGGGGAGAGAGCAAGAGAGAGAGAGGCTGGATGAGAGAGAGCGAGAGAGACTGGGGAGAGAGCGAGAGAGAGACGGGGAGAGAGAGAGACTGGGGGAGAGAGAGCGAGAGAGACTGGGGAGAGGGAGAGAGTGAGAGGGTCTGGGTGAGAGAGCGAGAGGGACTGGGGACAGAGAGACTGGGGCGAGGGAGACTGGGGGAGAAACAGACAGATTGACTGGGAAAGAGAGCAAGACTGAGGGGAGAGAGAGAGAGGGATGGAGAGAGGGGCTGAGGCAGATGGAGAGAGAGAGATTGAGTCTGGGGAGAGCGAGAGGGAAAGAGAGAGGGAGACTATGAGAGAGAGAGAGACTGGGGAGAGAGAGTGGAGAGAGAGACTGGGGTGAGCGAGAGTGACTGGGGAGAGAGCGAGAGACTGGGGGAGAGAGCGAGTGAGACTGGGGGAGAGAGCGAGCGAGACTAGGGGAGAGAGCGAGTGAGGCTGGGGGAGAGACTGGGGGGAGAGAGAGAGAGAGAGAGAGAGTGTGGAGAGAGCAACTGGAGAGAGAGTGAGAGAGACAGGGGAGAGAGCGAGAGAGACTGGGGGAGAGAGCGAGAGAGAGAGAGAGGCTGGGGAAGAGAGAGATCGAGAGAGACGGGGAGAGAGAGAGAGAGACGGGGAGAGAGCGAGAGAGACTAGGGGAGAGAGCGAGAGAGAGGCTGGGGAGAGAGAGAGCGAGAGAGACGGGGAGAGAGCGAGAGAGATGGGGAGAGAGGGAGAGACTGGGGGAGAGAGAGCGAGAGAGAGAGAGGCTGGGGAGAGATCGAGAGAGACGGGGAGAGAGAGCGAGAGAGACGGGGAGAGAGGGAGAGACTGGGGAGAGAGAGAGCGAGAGAGACGGGAGAGAGAGCGAGAGAGACTGGGGGAGAGAGTGAGACTGGGGGAGAGAGTGAGAGAGAGAGGCTTGGGGATAGAGAGATTGAGAAAGACGGGGTAAGAGGATCAGAGGGGGAGAGAGGGAGCCGGTAAAGAGAGAGGATATCGGAGGGGGGGGAAGAGAGAGGATCGGAGGGAGCGAGAGAGGAGATCAGAGCGGGAAGAGAGAGGATCGAAGGGGGAGAGGAGAGGAGCTCGGATGGGGGAAGAGGAGGTCAGGAACCCAAGGCAGAGTGGGGTTGGGGGGCGGGGGTGGAGAACGCCAGGAACCATTGTCACTATTCACTTCATACTCAATAAAACAGGAAGAGAGATGAATGTTTATTTCTGTTAAATCATAGCTTTTTCTGTTTTTTGTTTCTAATTCAGTGACGCAAATTGTGTCTGTGTTTTTCTGCACTTGTGAATAAGTGCTGCATTTCTGACATGTTACATGGGGGGTGTGCTGGTTCAAGAAGACAACGTTTATTAATGGAAGTGATTGAAGTTGAAAATACAGATACCTGTTTTTGATCAATTCTTTTTAATACTGTGAACTAAAGAACTACAACACTTTATATGTGTTGGTTTTCTGGTTGCATTGTGATTAATATTCTAATTACTTATGTGGACGTAGAACGCATCAGCACCATAGGAAAGCCGCTGCTCCTGCTGCTTGCGCAGCCAATGGTATAGTGACATGAGGGATGGGCTAATACATTGAAAACTTTAAAATTAATACAACTGCACAAATAGATATGCCACTTTAGCTAACCTTGGGCTTTTGGATTGTTTGTCGATGCATAACCATGTAACTGAGTGATGTTTCTGAAGTGTTAACGCATTATTATGCAGTTCTTTTATATCCCAGTCATTTCTGACAAGTAATTCTTTTTAAAAATAAGTGTTTGTACACGCAAACTAAAAACTTTTAATGAATTCTACCGTAAACAAACTTGCAGAATGGGCATGTAAATGACAAATGAATTTCAATATAGATAAGTGTGAGGTTGTGCATTTTGGTAGGAGGAATAAGGAGGCCACATACTCCTTGGAAAATAAGAGGCTAAGTGGAGTAGAGGTGCAAAGGGATCTAGGGGTATAGATTCACAAATCATTAAAAGTAGCAACGCAGGTTAAAAAAGCCATTAAAATGCAAATAAAGCACTGGGGCTCATTTCTAGAGGAATAGAATTCAAAAGCAGAGAAGTGATGTTAAACTTGTTTAGAAACTTGCCTGATTGTCTCATGATTTGAGACGGTTGGGTGGCAGTATGGCATTACTGTATATATGCTTTTAAGTGGTGGCTGTTGCTGCCATTGTTGTAGAGGTTGTTGTTGTAAAAGTTGTTGCTGTTGTAAAATTTGCCCACGGGTGAAAAGGTCGCGCTCAAAGGAATTTGTGGCCTGCTGAGTACAAAAAAAATGAGAGGGAACATTGGTTGTCATATAGTAAATAGCACAGATAACTCCTGAACACGACGGCAATGTAAATGATAAAGTAGGCCAAGGGGCACAGGTTCAAACTAGCAAAATGCAAATTTAAGACTGATTCCAGAAAGTTGTTCTTCAACTAAAAAGTGCGGAAGACATGGAATTGACCTTTAAAAAGGGTAGTAAAGACATTTAAGAAACCGTTGATTGCTGTGATTAGGGGGAATGGAGCCTGTAGGTTTCAATGAATGAGTTAGGATGGGCCAAATGACATTCTTCATCCACATCTATCTTGTCGTACAGTAAGCAACACGACCGCAAGGACGTCCGCATCACCCGCGCCATGACAGGAGCTGATGACTGCTGGACAGACCACCGCCTAATCCGCTCTGTCATCTCCATCAATGTAGCCCCAAAACAGCGACGGCAACAGAAACAATGCCGCAGGAAAATTAACGCTATAGCACTCAAAGACCCCGCTAAGAAAGCCCTATTCAGCCTGCGCCTCACAAACAACCTGACAACTCCCAGTGATGCAGAGACACAGAGTGCCCACAGCATCTGGTCTGCACTCAAGGCCTCCATAATCAGCACCTGTGAAGAGACGCTCGGTCACTCGACCAGGAAACACCAAGACTGGTAAAACGAGAATGACCAGGAGATCCAGGAGCTAATAAGCCGCAAGCGCAAGGCATTCCTGATCTGGAAACAGCAACAGAACTCGAGAGCAAGAAAGCAGCTCTACAAAGCCTGAAGGCCGCGGTCCAACAAAAAACTCACGACCTAAAGAACAGATGGTGGGTGGAGAAAGCGCAGGAGATCCAGCAGCTAGCCGACAACCACGACGTGCGTGGATTCTTTAGCGCAGTCAAGACCATCTACGGCCCAAGCACCCAAGGCCCTTCCCCACTGCGGGCCAAGAACAGAGAGGTACTCATCAAGGACAGAGAGGCAGTCAGTGCCCGCTAGAAGGAGCACTTCGAAGATCTCCTTAACCACGACTCTGTCATCCGACAACTGAAGAACAACAAGGCCTCAGGAGCAGATGGAATCCCCGCTGAGACACTAAAGCATGGCGGAGAAGCACTACTGGCGCGAATTCATGAACTCATTTCTCTTATCTGGAAGGAGGAGAGCATGCCAGGGGATATCAGAGACGCCATAATTGCGACCATCTTCAAGAAAGGTAACAAGTCCGATTGCGGTAATTACAGAGGAGTTTCCCTGCTGTCTGCCACAGGGAAAGTCATCGCAAGAATCCTCCTCAATCGCCTTTTCCCAGTGGCCAAAGAGCTCCTCCCAGAGTCACAATGCGGATTCCACCCACTAAGGGGCGCAATGGACATAATCTTCACCGCACGTCAATTACAAGAGTGTTGGATCCGTGGTTCAGTGGATAAATAATCACACGGATGCTGTTCATTAACAAATAACAGGTCTTTACTGGAGGAGGGTAATCTCTAGACTGGGGTACAGAGGCATGCGCACAGCTTATATACCGGTGTGGTCACTGCCGGTACTACAGTATACAGGAGCTGTAAAAAGTAGTTCTGACTTAAAGGCACATACACTACAATTCCTCCCTTTTTAGATAAATAATACCCCCTTAATATTCAAATAACAATTACATTTTTACATGTACATTCAATAACAAAAGTCCATTTATAGATTCAGTCTTTGGGGCGGCTTCCTGATCCTTTCGGGATAGCGCCTTTCCAGAGGTTCTTGTTCTTGGTGCAGAGGCGATTCTGACCCCTTTTCATCGGGTAGTTCATCGGGTTCCACTGCTACTGGGTCTGAAGTAGATGCTACCGGTATGTCGGGTTCATCCCCAGGTACTTGAGACATGGGGTTGGCGCATTCCTGTGATGCTAAGATCTGATCGACGTGGCGTCTCACAATGTTCTCCCCGACATCCACGGTGTACATTAATGGCCCCTGCCTTGTACATATCGTTCCGGGTTGCCACTTCTCTGTTTGATAGTCCCGGGCCAAGACTGGTTGCCCTACATTGAAGCTCCTTGTCGGCTTCTCGTTGATGTGCTGGAATTGTTTGTCCTCAACATATGGTACCAACGACATAGATAGGACAAGGAAGGAGGTTCTGCTGAGGGAGTTTGACCAGCTAGGGGCCAAATTAAAAAGCAGAACCACAAGGGCAATAATCTCTGGATTATTACCTGAGCCACGAGCGAATTTGGCTAGGACAAATAAAATTAGAGAGTTAAATGCGTGGCTCAAAGACTGGTGTGGGAGAAATGGGTTTTGCTTCCTGGGACACTGGCACCAGTACTGGGGCAGGAGGGAGCTGTTCCGTTGGGACGGGCTTCGCTTGGCCAGTGCTGGGACTAGAGTCCTGGCGGACCATATAACTAGGGCTGTAGAGAGGGCTTTAAACTAACTAGTGGGCGGGGAGGTTCCTAGAGAGCAAATAATAAAAATGACAACAGAGAAGGTCATAGACTTAGGTAGCAGTGGGGAAATTAAAAACCAGAGCGTGTCAGGAAGGGGCAGAAGGTATGGAGTAAAAGGTAAAGTAATAAAAAGGGCAAAAGCAGGAACTAAGTGTCACAAAACATCTTTGAAAGTTCTCTATCTGAATGCACGTAGCATTCGTAACAAAATAGACGAGTTAATGGCACAAATAACTACATATGGGTATGATCTTGTGGCCATTACAGAAACATGGCTGCAGGGTGACAATGCCTGGGAATTAAACATACCAGGTTATTTAACGATCAGGAAGGACAGGCAGGAAGGAAGGGGAGGTGGGGTGGCTATGTTAATAAAGGAAGGAATCACTGTAATACAGAGAAATGATATTGGGTCAAAAGATCAGGATAATGAAACAGTTTGGGTGGAGGTAAGGAATAATAAGGGGAAAAAAACACTGGTGGGCGTAGTCTATAGGCCTCCGAACAGTGGCAACTCTGTTGGACGGAGTATCAATCAGGAAATAGTTGAGGCTTGTAATAAGGGAACATCTATAATTATGGGGGATTTTAACTATCATATTAATTGGACAAATCAAATTGGGCAGGGCAGCCTTGAGGATGAGTTCATTGAGTGTATTAGGGATGGGTTTCTTGAGCAGTATGTAACTGAACCGACCAGGGGGCAAGCAACCTTAGATCTGGTCCTGTATAACGAGACGGGATTAATTAAAAATGTCCTAGTAAAGGATCCCCTTGGAATGAGTGACCATAACATGGTTGAATTCCATATTCAATTAGAGGGTGAGAAGGTTGGATCTCAAACAAGCGTGCTAAGCTTGAATAAAGGAGACTATGAAGGTATGAGAGCGGAGTTGAGTAGAGTGGATTGGGAAAATAGATTAAAGGGTAAGACGATACATGATCAGTGGTGTACATTTAAGGAGTTATTTTACAACTTCCAAAAAAAATATATTCCACTGAGAAGAAAAGGGTGTAAAAGAAAAGACAGCCATCCGTGGCTAAGTAAAGAAATTAAGGATAGTATTTGACTAAAAACAAGGGCATATAAGGTAGCCAAATCTAGTGGGAGGATAGAGGATTGGGAAAACTTTAAAAGACAGCAAAAAATAACAAAAAGATTGATTAAGAAAGGGAAGATAGATTATGAAAGTAAATTAGCAAAAAATATGAAAACAGATAGTAAGAGTTTTTATAGTTATATAAAAAGAAAAAGGGTGGCTAAAGTAAATGTTGGTCCCTTAGAGGATGAGACCGGGAAATTAATGGTGGGAAATATGGAGATGGCAAAAACACTGAATGAATATTTTGTATCAGTCTTTACAGTAGAGGACACTAAGAATATCCCAACACTGGACAAACAGGGGGCTAAAGGGGGGGGGGGGGAGCTAAACACGATCAAAATCACTAAGGAAGTGGTACTCGGTAAAATAATGGGACTCAAGGCGGATAAATCACCTGGACCTGATGGCTTACATCCTAGGGTCTTGAGGGAAGTGGCGGTAGGGATTGTGGATGCATTGGTAATAATTTTCCAAAACTCCCTGGACTCGGCAAAGGTCCCGGCAGACTGGAAAACTGCTAATGTAACACCCTTATTTAAAAAGGGCAGTAGACAGAAGGCTGGAAACTATAGACCGGTTAGCCTAACATCTGTGGTAGGTAAAATTTTGGAGTCCATTATTAAGGAGAAAGTAACAGGACATTTGGATAATCATAATTTAATAGGACAAAGTCAGCATGGTTTTATGAAGGGGAAGTCATGTTTGACAAATTTGCTGGAGTTCTTTGAGGAAGTAACGTATAGGGTGGATAAAGGGGAACCAGTGGACGTAGTGTATTTAGACTTCCAAAAGGCATTTGACAAGGTGCCACACAAAAGATTATTGCTTAAGATAAAAAATCACGGGATTGGGGGTAATATTCTGGCATGGATAGAGGATTGGCTATCTAACAGAAGGCAGAGAGTTGGGATAAATGGTTCATTCTCAGACTGGCAATCAGTAACTAGTGGTGTTCCGCAGGGGTCAGTGCTGGGTCCCCAACTCTTTACAATCTATATTAACTATTTGGAGGAGGGGACCGAGTGTAACATATCAAAGTTTGCAGATGATACTAAGATGGGAGGGAAAGTAGTGAGTGAGGAGGTCATAAAAAACCTGCAAGGGGACATCGACAGGCTAAGTAAGTGGGCAGAGATTTGGCAGATGGAATACAATACTGGAAAGTGTGAGGTTATGCACTTTGGCAGGAAAAATCGTAGAGCAAGTTATTATCTTAATGGTAAAAAACTGGAAAGTACTGAAGTACAAAGGGATCTGGGGGTCCTGGTGCACGAAACTCAAAAGGTTAGTATGCAGGTGCAGCAAGTGATTAGGAAGGCCAATGGAAAGTTGGCTTTCATTGCTAGGGGGATAGAATATAAAAATAAGGAGGTATTGCTTCAGTTGTACAAGGTATTGGTGAGACCGCACCTGGAATACTGCGTACAATTTTGGTGTCCATACTTAAGAAAGGACATACTTGCTCTCGAGTCAGTACAAAGAAGGTTCACTCGGTTAATCCCGGGGATGAGGGGATGGACATATGAGGAGAGGTTGAGTAGATTGGGACTCTACTCATTGGAGTTCAGAAGAATGAGAGGCGATCTTATTGAAACATATAAGATTGTGAAGGGGTTGGATCGGGTGGATGCGGGGAAGATGTTCCCGATGATGGGTGAAACTAGAACTAGGGGGCATAGTCTTAGAATAAGGGGCTGCTCTTTCAAAACTGAGATGAGGAGGAACTACTTCACTCAGAGGGTGGTAGGTCCATGGAATATGCTGCCCCAAAAAGCTGTAGAAGCTACATCATTACATAAATTTAAAACAGAAATAGACAGTTTCCTAGAAGTAAAGGGAATTAAGGGTTACGGGGAGCGGGCAGGAATTTGGACATGAGTCTAGGTTCGGATCGGTCATGGCCCTGTGGGTAGTGGAGCGGGCCCAGGGGCCGTGTAGCCTGATCCTGCTCCTATTTCGTGTGTCTAATTCTGTTAGATTCAGGAGATGGTTCTGTGATAGTGGATTGGCGGTTAGGATCAGATCAGCCATGATCTTATTGAATGGCGGAGCAGGCTTGAGGGGCCGATTGGCCTACTCCTGCTCCTATTTCTTATGTTCTTATGTTCTTCGCACATTTGGTCTGAGCAAGTCCAGACAAGATCTCAACCTTCGGTTAAAGAACATCATGGCCGGGGTCTGGTTGGTAACTGCATGTGTCACGTTTCGGTAGGCTAATAAGAAATTGTCCAGCTTATGCTGTAGTGGAATTTCCTCGTCGCACATGGCCTTTATCGCCTTATTAAAGGTTTGTACGAACCTCTCAGCCAATCCATTGGTGGCTGGATGATACGGGGCGGATGTGTAATGCCTTACCCCATTCCTTTTCATGAATTTTTGGAACTCGTCGGACACAAACTGTGGTCCATTATCAGAGCAGATCTGCTCTGGCAAACCGTTTCTGGCAAGTATGGTCCGTAGGACTGCAATCGTTTTCTCTGTAGTGGTTGAAGACATCTTTATCACCTCAGGCCACTTTGAATGAGCATCCACTGCTATTAAGAACATTGAGTCCATGAATGGACCAGCGAAAACAATGTGCACCCGTTGCCATGGAGAGGAGGGCCACTCCCATGGGTGTAGAGGGGCATGTGGTGGTGCATTTTGGACCTTCTGGCATCCTAGGCAGCTCTTCATTAGGTCTTCGATTTGTTGATCGATTCCCGGTCACCACACATAAGCCCTAGCAAGGCTTTTCATTTTCACTCCTCCCAGATGACCTTCATGTAGCTCTTTTAGCACTCTCTCCCTTAACTTGGGTGGAATCACCACTCTGGCTCCACACATCACTGTCCCCTGGCATACTGACAGCTGTTCTCTTCTGGATGAGAATGCTGGCAACAGTGAGTCGCCATGTGTTGGCCATCCCCTCACCGTCAATTCATATACCCGTGACAGCGTCGGATCATTGCGGGTCTCCTTCTCTATATCCGCGTTTGTTACTGGTAATCGTTCAATTATCGACGAATAAAATATCTCGATAGGGTCCACTGCTGGTGCTTCCTCCACCGTAGGCAGTGGCAGGCGCGATAGCCCATCAGCATTCCCATGCTGTTTCGTGCCTTTATATTCTATTTCATATTGATTCGCCCCTAGAAACAGGGACCATCTTTGTAACCGCTGTGCAGTCATTACTGGCACGCCCTTCTTAGGATTAAAGATGGAGACAAGTGGTTGGTGGTCAGTCAGCAAGGTGAACTTCTGCCCATGCAGATAGTGGTTGAATTTTTTTACTCCCCATACTAGGCTGAGGGCCTCCCTGTCAATCTGGGCGTAGTTGCGCTCGGCTGAGGTTAGTGACCGAGACGCAAAGGCTACTGGCCTCTCCAACCCATCTGGGAATTTGTGCGACAGCACCGCTCCAATGCTGTAGGGTGATGCATCACATGCCAAATGAATTGGTAGTGCTGGGTTGAAATGGGCCAACACCTCTTTTGATGTGATCAATTCTTTACACTTCTGGAAAGCTCATCTATGTTCGTCATCCCACTTCCATGGTACCCCTGTTTGCAGTAGGGTGTTCAGCGGGTGTAATACCGTAGACAAATTTGGTAAGAACTTGTGGTAGTAGTTTACCAGCCCGAGGAACGACCTCAGTTGTGACACATTTTCCAGTGCTGGAGCCTTGACTACTGCCTCAATCTTGTCAGGGGACTTATGTAACCCCTCTTCATCGATGACGTGGCCGCAATACGAGATCTGTTTCTGGAAAAACTCGCACTTGTGGCGATTAGCTCGTAGCCCATATTCCTTTAATCTGGCGAGCACCTTCTCCAAGTTAGTGAGGTGATCACCGTCATTTTTGCCCGTGACCAAGATGTCGTCCAAATAACACTGGGTCCCTGGAATCCCTTGCAGGACCTGATCCATCACCCTTTGCCAGATAGCTGGCTACTCCAAACACCAGCCGGTTGTATTGATAGAGACCTTTATGGGTGTTGATCGTAAGGTAATGTTTCGATGCTTCTTCTACCTCCATTTGCAAATACGCCTGGGCTAGATCAATTTTGGTGAAGCGTTTACCACCAGATAGCGAGGCGAAAATATCCTCAATTCGTGGAAGCGGATATTGCACCGTGTGAAGGACTGGGTTCACTGTCACCTTAAAATCCCCACAGATGCGGACCTTCTTTGGTTCCCCAGGCGTATTACTCAACGACCTCTTCATTACAGGAACGATGGGTGTAGCCCACTTGCTCCAGTCCACTTTGGACAGTACTCCTGAACCTTCCAACCCTTCCAGCTCTGCTTCAACCGCTGGTCTGATCGCATAAGGCACTGGTCTGGCCTTCAGAAACTTTGGGCTTGCATTTTCCTCTATTTTAATTGTTGCTGTTATTCCTTTTAGTGTTCCTAGTCCCTCCTGGAACACTTCTTTTGCGTCAGTTAGCATTTTTGACAGTCGTCCAGGTGTGACGTCATCATCCTTTTTGGCCTCAACCTTCAGTGCCTGTATGGAATGCCAATCTAATTGTATCTTTCGGATCCATTCACATCCTAGCAGTGGTGGTCCTCCATTTGGCAATACATATATATCCATTTTAGGTATTTCCTGACCTTTATATGGCACTTTCACCCTTATTTTCCCTTTGGGGTAGACTTTTTGCCCCGTATACGTCCTCAAGACAATCTCTGTAGCTTTCAAAGGTATGTGTGAAAATAGCCGCTTGTAGTCTCTTTGATTTATGACTGTTAGAGCTGACCCTGTGTCCAATTCCATTTCCACTTGGACTCCGTCTATCTTGAGTGTAACCCAGATAGTCTGGTGATCCTCCATTTCGGTTACATTATGTAGTTTCAGACAACCCAGCTCCTTGCTTCCGGAGTCTGTTTCACTTTTTTGTTCATCTGAACCACTGTCCATCACCTGGTGTACCTTTTTGTACTTCTCCTGTGGAGATTTCTTACTGTTGGTTTTCTTCCCAGACCTGCAGACTCTTGCTATGTGTCCTGCTTTCCCACACTGTCTGCACACTTGGTCCTTGAACCAACAATCTTTCTGGTCATGTGTTGTTCTGCCGCAGCGATAGCACTTCCCTGTTCCATAGGTCATTTCGTTGGTGCCATATTCTTGCGGTCTCCATTGTATCTCTGCAGCGCCCCTTGCAGCTGCTTCGTGTGATACTGCCATACTGAAAGCTTTGTCCAGCGTAAGGTCCTTTTCTGATAGAAGCCGTTTCTGGGTTCCTTCACTTTGTAGCCCACACACAAACTTGTCCCTTAACGTGTCTGCTAGTCCCGCTCCAAACTGGCAGTATTTCGATAGCTTGCGCAGTTCCGTTAGGTACTCAGCATTGCTTTCGTCTTTGTGTTGGTTCCTTTTATGGAACTTAAATCGTTCTGCTATCAGCAGCGGTGGGGGGTTTAAGTGGTCCTGTAGGATTTCTACTGTGCTTTCAAAATTCTTATTTACCGGCTTCTCTGGGGTTATTAGATTTCGCAGTAACCCATAAGTTTTTGCACCCATGGAATTTAACAGAACCAGTGCTTTATTAGCATCTGGCACTTCATTCGCCCTGCAGTACACCTCAATACGTTCCACATATGTCGCCCAATCTTCGACTTCATTGTCGAACGTAGAGATACTGCCACTCTTCGGCATCCTTGGTTGTGCGTTAACTATCACCAATGGCGCCTCCTGCGCTTCCCCTTCTTCTCCGCTGGCACAAAATGGCATCTCCCGCGCTTTCCTTCCTTCCCGCGCTCGCCTGTCTTCTCCGCTGCGGCTTCGCAAAATGGCGTCTCCCGTGCTCTTCCTTCTTCTCCGTGGCTCAATGGCGCCTCCCGCGCTCTCCCTGCTTCTCCGCAGCTCAATGGCGTCTCCCGCGCTCTCCCTGCTTCTCCGCGGCTCAATGGCATCTCCCCTTGCTTCGCCCCGCGGACCCTTATCAGCCCGTGATCCCTGGCTGTGCTCTGCGCGTTCTTCTCTTGATATTTGTCGACGCCGCTCAGTCTAGAACCCGGCTGTTTCTTACCCTCTCTCCGGTTTGCAGTATTTTTCCTCGACGCCGCTCGGTGATCAACCCCCGGCTGCACCCTGCTCTCTTCACCCTCTTTCTTACCCCGTCGACGCTGCTCGGCTCTCTCTCTCTGCCGTCGGTCGGCTCCAGACGCCGCTGCTCAGGAAGGGTCTGCTCTGGACCTGTCGTCGGTCTCTTACTGCTAGTTGTGGCTGGGGAACCAAGCCCGGCTCTCCACAGCCTCCCCAGCGAAGTTGGATCTCTGCCTGACTGCTGGGCGGTTGCTCGCGGTCGACGCCCGTGTTCCTGGACTCGACTATTTAAAAAAAAAGGTAGATTCGAATCGACACTCGTCGCCACTGTTGGATCCGTGGTTCAGTGGATAAATAATCACACGGATGCTGTTCATTAACAAATAACAGGTCTTTACTGGAGGAGGGTAATCTCTAGACTGGGGTACAGAGGCATGCGCACCGCTTATATACCGGTGTGGTCACTGCCGGTACTACAGTATACAGGAGCTGTAAAAAGTAGTTCTGACTTAAAGGCACATACACTACAAAGAGAAATGCAGGGAACAGCACCAACCGCTGTACATGGTCTTCTTTGATCTCACAAAGGCCTTCGACACCGTCAACCGTGAGGGATTATGGAGTGTCCTCCTCAAATTCGGCTGCCCTCAAAAGTTTGTCACTATCCTCCGCCTGCTTCACGACGACATGCAAGCCGTGATCCTGACTAATGGTTCCACCATTGACCCAATTCACGTACGAACCGGGGTCAAGCAAGGCTGTGTCATCACACCAACGCTCTTCTCGATCTTCCTTGCTGCAATGCTCCATCTCACCCTCAGTAAGCTCCCCACTGGAGTGGAGCTAATTTACAGAACAAACGGGAAACTGGTCAACCTCCGTCGCCTCCAGTCCAGATACAAGGTCGTCCCATCCTCTGTCGTCGAATTACAGTATGCAGACGACGCTTGCGTCTGCGCTCACTCGGAGGTCGAACTCCAAACCATCGTCAACACCTTCACCGAAGCGTACGAGAGCATGGGCCTTACACTAAACATCCGTAAGACAAAGGTCCTCTACCAACCTGCCCCCGCCACACAGTACTGCCCCCCGATTATCAAAATCCACGACAAGGCCATGGACAACGTGGACCACTTTCCATAGCTCGGGAGCCTACTGTCAACACGGGCAGACGTCGACGACGAAGTCCAACACCGCCTTCAGTGTGCCAGTGCAGCCTTTGTCACCTGAGGAAGAGAGTGTTTGAAGACCAGGACCTCAAACCCGGCACTAAGCTCATGGTCTACAGAGCAGCAGTGATACCCGCCCTGCTGTATGACTCAGAGACATGGACCATGTACAGCAGGCACCTCAAAGCACTGGAGAGGTACCACCAACGCTGCCTCTGCAAGATCATGCAAATCCATTGGCAGGATAGGCGCACCAACGTCAGTGTTCTTGCTCAGGCCAACAGCCCCAGCATCGAAGCTTTGACCATGCTCGATCAGCTCTGAAGGACGGGTCACATTGTCCGCATGCCCGATACAAGACTCCCAAAACAAGCGCTCTACTCGGAGCTCCGGCACGGCAAGAGAGCCCCAGGTGGGCAGAGGAAACGCTTCAAGGACACCCTCAAAGCCTCCTTGAAAAAGTGTAACATCCCCACTGACACCTGGGATTCCCTGGCCCAAGACCGCACAAAGTGGAGGAGAAGCATCCGGGAAGGCACCGAGCACCTCGAGTCCCTTCGCCGGGAGCAAGCGGAAGCCAAGCGCAGGCAGCGCACGTCAACCCAAGCACCCCACCCACCCGCCCCTTCAACCACCGTCTGCCCCACCTGTGACAGAGACTGTAGGTCCCGCATTGGACTCATCAGTCACCTGCGAACTCATTTTTAATGTGGAAGCAAGTCATCCTCGGTTCCGAGAGACTGCCTAAGAAGAAGAAGATGTAATTTCATCATTTGTATTTGTCAATTGTGACAATATTTCACTTCCTTATCTTTAGTCCTCACTTCAGTTGATTTTCTTGATTTTTCCATGTTCTGTACTCAAATTTATGTGGGGAGGGGGAGAAATTCAGTATAGCCCCGTTTGGGGCGCTAACTTCGCCGGGGCACTAAAAGTAGTGCCCCGGAAAAATTAGCGCCCCCGTGCCGGGAATTGGTTGGTTGCGCCCCAAAGGGAAGCGGGGCGCTACTGGAGGCGCCACGCCTCCCTCTTGGGGCGCTGCGAGTGAATATCGTGGCGCTACGTGCCGCAGCGCCACACGCTGCGGCACGTCGCACCGCAGTATTGCAGGCCTTCCTCCCCTTCTTAAAAGGGAGGGGCCTTGTGCAGTGCGACCTGGGGCCCAGCTGGGCCCCCGGGGATCGGGAGTGCAGGCAAAAGAGCCCGGCACCCAAGAGAAGTGACGGGCTCTTGGACCGCAGCTGGCACTCCGCAGGGGGGGGGGTTCAGGAGGCCGGGGACGGGAGCGCAGGCAGGCGCTGGCAGGCAGCCAACAACAAAAATGGCCGCCCCACACCTAGCCTTTAATTTGCACCTCCCTGGCCGCAGGTACTCCACCCTGGCCCTGTCGGACATAACGTCCGGCGGTAATTCAGGGGGTGCTCCCGAAGATCGCGGCCGGGGCGTGAGCGGGGCGCTGCGCACACCGATGACGTCATCGCCAACGGCGCAGCGCTAACGGTTAGCGCCACCACTAACCTCCCGCTAAATTTTGCGGGAGGCGTGGGCAGTGCCGCGCCTGGGCGCTAGTTGGTTTGCGCCCCACTTAGCGCCCTCTTAATGCGCTAACGGGTGGCGCAACCAACTGAATTTTTCCCCCAGACAGTTTAAGTAGAGCAGCACTACTTTCTTGCAAGTTTAAAATACTGAGCACAGATTAAACTCTCAAGTCTCAATATATCTGTGACATTAAAAGGTAAGTTTTGTGAGCTCCGATGTGTGCTCCCTGTAGAGTGAGGTAGCACATTGAGAGCAGAGCCTCACAGCATTTACCTTTAGAATTACATTCTTAATGCCTCATAATTGGTTAACTATTTTCTCTCTGATTTCCCCCCTTACCCATCTCATGCTTCCACAGGCCACAGTTGGTCCTCCATTACTTTGCATAAAAGTGGTCATTCTTCATGATAATCCTGCAAAGTGAGTGGCTGTAGCTTATTTGACCATAGAGACCATTACAGCCAAACCTTTCCTGTTTTTACCTCATGTTGACATACAATGGAGGCCAAGTAAAAATCAAATTATTGCAGATGCTAGAAATCTAAAACAAAATAAAATGCTGGAAATCCACAGCAGGTCCTTTAGCATCTGTGGAGAGAACAGACAAGTTTACGTTTCGGGTGCAGGCCTTTCTTTAGAACTTTGAGCAACTTTCATTTATACAGCGTCTTTAATGTGGAATGGGCTTTACACAAAATGTAAATTTGTCTGTACTCACCAGTCAGATATTGACTGACTCGCTGTGTATTTCCAGCATTTTCTGTTTTTATTCCAACAGAGGTCACTGGATATAGATCAAATCCCTTTCCCTGCCTCTACACCTGCTTAAAATTTGTTACATCTGTAAGTTTTTTCAGTTCTGACGAGGGGTCACAGACCTGAAATGTTAACTCTGTTTCTCTCTCCACGGATGCTGCCTGACCTGCTGAGTGTTTCCACCATTTTCTGTTGTTATTATAGATCAAAGCAGGATGGGTCCAGCACCCAGCTCAGGGCTACTGAAATCAATATTAATGCACACTGCTTCTTGACTGTGATCAGTTGAATCAACATTGGACCATGGATCCAATCTAGCATTCTATGGTTCAGTCCAAGTAGTATGCTTAACTCCGATTAGGCACTTTACAATCTTCCAGACTCAATATCGAGTTCAACAATTTCAGATCATAACCTCGGCCCCTATTACATTTTTACTTATTTTTTATCCACACCTTTGTTTTGGCCCTTCCCCCACCTTTTTTTCTCTCCCACATGGCAGCTGTCTCCCATTCTACCAGTGCATTTCACACCTAATCTAGAGCTGTCTTTTGTCTCCACTAGTCCTATCACCATCTCGTCTCGTTTTGAATACCTCTTAACGTCTCTTCACTTCTCTTTTGATCTCTCCCAGCCTGGCCTCTTAATCTATTTCATTTCCTGTGCTTTTCCAGTCTTGACAAAGGGTTTGACCCGAAACGTTGACTCTATTTTCCCTCCACCAATGTTGCCTGGCCTGCTGAGTTTTTTCAGCATTTTCTGTTGTTATTTCGGATTTCCAGCATGTGCAGTATTTTGCTATCATACTAGTATGCTTACCTGCTGAGCCACAGAAAGGTGCAATTTATTTTTTTGAATATTTCAAACGTGCTGCTTTAGATGTTTTTGTCAAATCGATTTCCCACTCTCCTCTCACTGTTCCCACGTCTATTTAGCAGAGCAGAAGCATATTGTTCAATTTTCATCTTAGGAGGTTTTACTATGTCAAGGGGGCTAGAATAAAGAAAGTTATACTGCGAATATGTTGGTTTTGGTGTGGCCACAGAGGCAAATATTTGCATTATCTGTGATTTTGAAGTGGGCTGTACGTCGTTCCGTTTTGCTTTCTGCCGCTGACCGAAAAAAAATCGCACGAAACATAACAAAAAGCGTCACTTTTCCTTCTCAGGATGGGGAGGGTCCTTAGGAGACTCTTCCCCCAGAGCCTGAAGGTTCCGCCCGCCGTGTGAGGGGGTGTGTGTTCCCTCCCCCGCACTGTCCCGAGCCGCTCCAATCTCCTAATTGGCGAATCGCAACACTCGCTTCGATACTTGTCGCCAAGTTCTGGAGCCCGTTTAGTGCAGTCTCTGATCCCCTTCTTGTTCTCAGTCACACCGCTCCCAGAGGGTGAGTGTGTTCTTGAAGCAATTCCTTGGCACCAGTTTGTGCGAGGCTCAGCATTTGCCTGCTGTGGCGAGTTTGTTCCCTTCTTGCATCCCGGCCACTGCAGTCTGCAAGGATTTAAAGGCGGGAAATAATGGGACTGCAGCCGTTGGAGTTCAGTGACTGTTATTTGGAGAGCCCTCACTTTCGGGAAAGGTTGAAAACCCACGAAGCCGAATTGGAAAAGACCAACAAGTTCATTAAAGAGTTGCTGAAGGACGGGAAAGCGCTCATTGCAGCCACCAAAAGTAAGTGAAGCGCTGCTGCGCGGGCGGGTCTGTGAACGAAACAGTCCGACTGACCTCAAAGTGTATCCGACTGCGGACAGGAGGCCGAGGGTCGCGACAGATTCCGCGCAATTTGGTGGCGTGAATTCACGAAGATTTTCACTGTTGAATGAAGATTTCCCCCCAGTAACTTATTGAACTCCTGTTGTTGTCATTTGATTGAGACAGCGTCGAAGGCTTCACTTTAAAGGACGTTACACATCTTGAGAAAATATTTTGAAACTGATCGCGTAGAAAGAACCTGTTGAATGTGTTTATTTTCTTGTCTATCAGCATTATTGTTGCTGCTCATTCTAACTGCAGTCTGTGTATTTCCCATCCAGTGGAAATGCTTTCAGCATGTAAGGGGTTGCAGGATGTCATGCTGAGATTTTACAGTGCTCTTGTCAGACTGTACTTTGAACACTGCAGTTTTTGGTCACGGTGGGACCAGGGAAGTATTCCAACTCTGGAGATGGTGGAGAGAAGTATTTCAAGGCTGATCTTTTGTGGTAGAGGATTGAGTTATGAGGAAAGAGTGTTGAGACTGGGTTTCTTCAATCTGTGGAGAAGGAGAGAGAGAGTTGGGATACAATGTATATTAAACATAATGGAGAAAGTAAATCTTCAAAGTGTCATTCAACCACTAAACCAGTGCATTCTGGGATTCTTCTGAAACCTCTCTGCATTGCTATGGCTCCCCACCTTCAAAAGCCTCCAGTAAACCAACTCTTTAAATGTGTCTTTGCTCTCCTGTAACTTCTTTTTCCAACTTCCTGCTTAAAGTGTCTCTCAGTCCCTGTAAAGCAGATGTTTTCTTATTTGAAAGGCTGATATAAATGCAACTAGTTATAGTTTTAATCAAACAAGGGAGTATAGGTTAAAGGCCATCTTAGCACTGATATCAGGAAGTTCTTCATACAAGGAGTGATTAATAGTTGGAGTAGACTTTTGGATAAGCTTGCGGAGGCAAAAGCCCTTGTTCAAGAGACTGTTGGATGCTGTGATGCGGGGGGGGGGGGCATATTTTTTTCTAGAGGGATGAGGTCAGATAGGTTGAATGGTCTTCCTCAACTATTTATCTTCTATTCTGAAGTAATCACCCCTCCCTCTTCTTCCAGTGGCTGTGTACTCTTTTTGGGTACGAACAAATAAACTTTAAATTAACAAAAATACATTAAATGAAACTTAATAAATTAAATTAAAGTTTGATTGGTGGTGATAATGCACTCCAGTCACTGGTGCCCACTGGTCGCGGAAGGTCTCGAGCGTGCCGGCAGACACCGCGTGCTCCATCTCCAGCGCCACCCGGGCGCGAACCTGGCCTCGGAAGAGAGGCAAGCAGTCGGGCCGAACGACCCCCTCGGCCGCCCGCTGCCTGGACCAGTTAATGGCCTTTTTGGCCAGGCCCAGGAGCAGTCCTACGAGGAGGCCAGTGGCTGTGTAAAGTGTTTTGTCCACCTTCCTCTCCTCCATTTAAGACCCTCCTTAAAACCCATCTCTCTTCCTAATAATAATAATAATAATCAACTTTATTGTCATTGATAGTGCAATACAACGAAATGTATCTCCGATGTCAATTTTTATTTGATTATGTGAAGCAACTTGGGATGTTTTTCTATGTTAAAGACACAATATAAATGCAAGTTATAGTGAGTGCCACCTAACATCAATGTACACTAGAGTCTACAATAGGAGGGCCCAATAATGTTTGACTGAGAAATGGACTTGTAAATGCTTTGTCAGCAGTTCACTTTTCCCCTGCCACCTTTTTTCAGGGGGTGGGGCATGGGGGGAAGAAACAGATTTATTAATTTCCACCAATTTTTAACTTCTGAAAAGTTTTGTATTTTACTGATCAAAGCATAAAAGCATTGATAGAAATAGCTATTCTTAATCAATGACCAAATTTTGTGGGTTAGGAAATAAGTATTCAGCTTGAATATTACTTGGAATGAAAAACCCACCAGAGCAATTAATTTCAGATCTGCACCATTGTAGTGTTTAATGATATGAACAAAGTTCCTTTTTGGTTGAAGCATTGCACTGTAAGTTTATTAGGAGATCTGAGCTGCACTTTGTCCTTCCAACACGACCCTGGCTAGACATTAAACTAAATGTTAAAAGGATGTTTTGCTTGGGGGCTGATGTATATTCCTTTGCATTTAAAAAAGGAAATTCTGTTGTGTGCATGGACAACAGTCCAGATTTTTCTGCTTTTGTGGGGTGAGGGTGCAGTGGCCCAGCACAAAGGTGCTCCCCTGCTCCTGGCCAGTCCTCTGGCTTAGGGGTTGTTGGCACATTTTTTGCAGGTTCGTTGGTCGCTTACAGTGAGTTTTTCCAGAGTGAGGAAGGCATTTTGCTGGAGGAGGTCTCGAGAATCTGCCACAGTTTAGTGTGCCTGGTGGCCTGTGAACGGATGGTGAATCCCAGAATTAACAAAAATAAAATCTGAATCTGTGGCTCTGACATCTCCAATCAATCGCTCTGTGATAGCTTGTACAGGGTGCTTGGATTTCTGAAGTTCAAAGCCTCCCGTCACCACCAACAGGTGTCCCTGACCTACAGTGGTGCTCTGGTGCAAATGATGGAATACATGGGCTGGATAGAGTATTTCATTGTAATAGAAATGACAAAATATATGTTGGGTGCCATTTAGAGCTGGGTCAGGTTTGATGAGGTATTCATTAATTTATTAGGTTATAGTTTCTCAGCAGTTTTTTTTGCTCCTCTCATGAAGGTGTTGACTCTACAGGCACTAGTTGCATTCTGATACTTCATCGTTAGATTTGACCTTTAATAATTGTCATCTGATCTTTCATCTGTGTGGGGCATCAGAATTGAGCCCAGTCTTGTCATCACATGTGGACTTTCAGCAGAGCCTGCTGGATAGCATTCAGGAGCTGGATGACTGGCTGATTTTTATTCTTTCTTAGCCCAGTCGTGCTAATTGAAATGTCCCAACAATTGCTCAGGCTCTTTGCAGTGCCCTCATTGCTGCTCTAACTAGGCTAGCTAACTCAGCATAATTTGGGCATTGTATCTGGGAAGTTGTGTGGCTCAGCTGCTTGGGTGGATAAACTTGATGAGTCATTCGTGGAAGGATCATTTGCTATTCTGACCAAGAACATGGATAGCAATCTGATAGGTTAACTGGGGACAACTTGTATGAGAAGCTAATGCACAATAGGTTTTCACTGAACTATCAAATAATTGGTGATGTGTGGAACAAATAGCGAAGGGAGAACTTGTATTGATGTAGCTTTTCTCAAAATAAGTGACACAGTGATCATAAATAATCATAATTTGTTTCAAGTTCGTCTTCTACCAGATGCATGGCCTAAGATGTAATGGATTATTCTAAAGTTGGCTATTTTATAACCTGGAAATAACGATGTTGCCAGTAATCGTGACTTGTCAGTATATTATAATTATTACATTTAGTGCTCTATCGTACCATAATTGTAGTTAGGACTAATGAGCTAGTGGAATATACTACTTATCATTTCCAGAAGCATGGTTTTTCTCAATGTTATTCGTGTGAACTATTTGCCATTTCATATTTTCTCTAAAGTAACTTTATACTTCATGCAGCTTACCTTTAATAGGTTAGCTGTGCAAATCATCACTATGACACTTGAGAATTTTTTTAAAACATTTTTTTAAGCAAGAAAACTAGTAATATTTAACATAGCTCTTGTTCTTAGTCATAGTATAAGTGTTTACAATTTTACTTTTGAGTAAAGTGGAGATATATTTTATCTTGTCTTTTAAAATATTACAACCAGTTACATTTTATATAATATAGACTTAATTTCTTATCATTTGGTTATGTAGAATTGTACAAGTGTATTTTAGAAAATACCTCAAGTCTCCAGCTATTTTTTTTTACAATAGGGTGTGTTCGGCTGCTGGCGCGTTTGGAAGCAGCTGTTATAGATTAGCTTCAACATGACTCATTTGAACACCAATAGTGGGTGTGAGTGTTGCACAAAAACAGTCATTCCAAACGCCGTGTTGGCAGATCAAGTGAAACATGGGTGAGTGTAACGGTGAAACACAAGTAAATGACTCAAAGACAGGAAGTATGTGGGATTTAATGATGCACCGAATTGGTAGCTGTGGCAAATAACGCGCAGAAATTTAGAAGGCTCTTGACGACCTTGATCAGTGAGCGGAGAAATGGCAGCCACATTTTAATTTAAGGAAATGTAAGGTTATGAGATTGAGCAGTGGGAACGTTGATGTGGATTACGTGCTAAATGGGAATGTACTCAAGGTATCGGAGCAGGAGAGAGATCTTGTGAGTTTTAGTGGACAAGTCACTAAAACCATCAGCGCAATGTTCCCAGGCAGTTTCTTTTTTAAAGCAAACAGAATGTTGGGAAACATAGCAAGGGGTATAACACATAAATCCAGAGAGGTTATTTTTAAAACTGTATTTGGCCCTGGTGGGACCACATCTGGAACACTGCATGCAATTTTGGTCTCCCTATTTCAAAAAGGATATTCTGTTATTGGAAGGGGTACAGAAAAGGGGTTCATGGCTGATTCTAGAATTTAAGGGAATGACGCATGAGGAATGATTGACTACATTGGGTCTTTTGAATACTGAGAGAGGATGTGATAGAAGCGTTTAAAATTATGAAAGATTTGGACAAATTAATTCCAAGTAAGCTTTTCTTCCATGTGCAGAATTTTAGCACAAGGGGTCATACCTACACATTAAGCACAACGAAAAGAAATAGGAAATGCCCAAGTATGCAGAACAGATTACCGGCACAGGTGGTGGAACAAGAAACCGTTCGCCCATCACCCCTGTGCTCGCTGACCTACATTGGCTCCCGGTTAAGCAGCACCTCGATTTCAAAATTCTCATCCTTGTTTTCAAATCTTTCGATGGCCTCGCCCCTCCCTGTCTCTGTAATCTCCTTCAGCCCCACAAACCCCCCCACCCCCTAAGATATCTGCGCTCCTCTAATTCTGCCCTCTTGAGCATCCCTGATTATAATCACGCAACCTTTGGTAGCCGTGCCTTCTGTTGCCTAGGCCCTAATCTCTGGAATTCCCTGCTTAAACCTCTCTACCTCTCCTCCTTTAAGACGCTCCTTAAAACCTACCTCTTTGACCAAGCTTTTGGTCACCTGCCTTAATTTCTCCTTATGTGGCGTGATGTCAAATTTTTTGTCTTAAATACTCCTGTGCAGCGCCTTGGGACATTTTACTACGCCAAAGGTGCTATATCAATACAAGTTGTTGTTGAATGGGTTTTAAGAAGGAAGTGGACAGGTTTTTGCCAACAAATGGGATTCAGGTTATTAGAAAATCACCAAGGGAATACTGTAGATTGGTGGGCCATAGGTCTTCTGCTTGAAACTGTTGCTATGTTGTTACAATGTAACTTAATACAAATACCAAATATGTACAAAAAAGATGCATAGCAAATGCAAAATTAAATGCTGCTTTGAGGGCCAGAGAGTAAAATCAGAGGTCTACAGTATTCATGAAGGTGTTTGACAAGCCAGATTTTGTTTAAAATTTTGTTTACAAACACAGCAAAATGACGTTAATTTTATCTGGAGGCATCAATGCATCACTGTGCATCACTTTTCTGTGACAAAAAATGACTCACTGTGCTCTCCTCTTGACCACAACATTTTCTTTTGAAATTCTTCTCATGAATTTGGTGCCTTTCTAGGTTGCATTTGTAACATGCTGATGACTTCAGTGCAGTAACATTTCATTCGAAACTCGGCTCCTTCAGAAGGCAAAGCTAAAAATGTTGGTCTGCCCAGGGCTCAATATAGTTGTTGCTGTTGCCATTTATGCCAGAAAATGATAGTTGATGGGGAGAACTTGTAGTTCTGGGTGCAATTTTGTCATCTGTAAGAATCAATCATACTCTGCATATATCATTTTATCTTCCAGGAAATACTTAAATATCTCTTGTATCTTTCTTTCTTTATTTGTTCACTTAGTACCACTGAAAGTGCTCACATGCTCATGTTAGGCAAGGAATTCCAAGACTTTGATCCAGTGATGATGAGGGAATGCTGATGTATTTCCAAGTCAGGATGATATGTGACTTGGGAACAGCATCACTTTCAAGCTACTCTCCATGAGCTTGCTGCTCTTGTCATTCTTAGTGGTAGTAGCTGTGAGGTGCTGTCACATAAAGCTTGGTGAGTTGCTGCAGTGTATCCTGTGGATAGTAAACACTGCAGCCACAGTGCGACAGTGGTGGAGGGGGTAGATGTTGAGTTCAGTGATGGGAATGCCAATCAGGTGGACTGCTTTATCTTGGATGGTGTCAAGCTTGTTGAATATTGTTGTGGCTGCCTCCACTGAAGTGAGTGATGGGTATTCCATCACAATCCTGGCTTGAACCATGTAGATCGTGGAGAGGCTTTGAGGGGTCAAGAGGCGAGCCACTCATTGCAAAGCATTCGGCCTCTCTTTTGCTCTTGTAGCCATTTTGTTGATATGACTGGTCCAGTTAAGGTTTTGGTCACCCTCAAAATGCTGATGGTGGGGTATCGGCAGTAGTGGTGCTTTGAATGTCAGGAGCCGTGGTTAGGCTTTCTCTTGTTAGAGATGGTCATTACTTGTCTTCCGAAGTCTAGATGTCGTCCATGCCTTGACGAGGGTCAGCAAGGGCTGCTTATTTATTGGAGGAATTGTAAATGGATCTCAACACTGGAATCATCAGTATTTTACGTTCGAGAGAAGGTCATTGATGAAGCAACTGAAGATGGTTGGGCTGAGGACACTGCTCTGAAGAATTCCTGCAGCAATGCCCTGGGACTTGGATGATTTGCCTCCGATGACCTCGAGCAATATCCTGTGTGTTGGTGGCCTCCATTGACCTTAGCTTTGCTTGAGCACCTTGGGGTCATACTCAGTCGAATGCTGCCTTGCTGGCGAGGGCAGCTACTGTCCCCTCTCCTCCTGGAATTCAGGTCTTGCATCCATCTCTGGATTAAAACTGTGATGAGGTCTGAAGCTGAGTGGTTCTGGCAGAACCCAAACTGTGTATCAGTGTGCAGGTTATTGGTGAGTAGGTGTCACTTGATGGCATAAAACAATACAATAATGGAAACACTCAGCAAGTCAGGCAGCATCTGTAAAGAAAGGGAAAAAGTGATGTTTCAGCCATAACCCTTTATCAGAATGAAGTTTTTTGGTGTAAAGAACTGAACAGGAACAGTGCTTTGGCATTCCTGAGATTGGTGTAAAGGTGACTCTACCTCCAAAAATGTTGTCCTTCACCATGGGCCTCTACTTGAGGCTTTCTCAAATACTGAAATTAAGGTGCCACCAAAAGACTTCATTCTGATAAAGGGTTATGGCTGAAACGTCATTTATAAAACACTGGTTCGGCCTCAACTGGAGTATTGTGTCCAATTCTGGGCACCACACTTTAGGAAGGATGTGAAGGCCTTAGAGGGTGCAGAAAAGATTTGAGAATGGTTCTAGGGATGAGGGACTTCAGTTACATGGATAGACTGGAGAAGCTGAGGTTGCTCTCCTTAGAGCAGAGAAGGTTGAGAGGAGATTTGATAGAGGTGTTCAAAATCATGAGGGGTCTAGACAGAGCAGATAGAAAAACTGTTCCCATTGGCGGAAAGATCGAGGACCAGAGGACACAGATTTAAGGTGATTGGCAGAAGAACCAAAGATGACATGAGGAAAAACTTTTTTATGCAGCGAGCAGTTATGATCTGGAACGCACTACCTGAAAGGGTGATGGAGGCATATTCAATCGTGGCTTTCAAAGGGGAATTGGATAAGTACCTGAAGGAATAAATATTGCAGGGCTACGGAGAAATGGCAGGGGAGTGGGACTAGCTGAAGTGCTCTTGCAGAGAGCTGGCACAGGCTCGACGGGCTGAATGGCCTCCTTCTGTGCTGTAACCATTCAATAATTCTAAGAAATATGGGTGTGGGACTTGGCATTCTTCTGTAACATAATACATTGGAATTCCACACCATTTGAAAATGTCCAGTTCTGTAATGTTCTTGACATTAGGGTCAATGAGAGATTTTAATTGATCACGTTATGTATAATTTTGATTTGGCTCAGTGGGTGATCACACTTCAGTAGGACTTTTTATATACCTAACCTTGGATTTTAGATAACCGTTTGGTAGATATGATGTGGAACCACTTTTTATCTACAGAAGGGTGAAACATGATTTTGACTTGGAGAGGGGAAATAATGGGATGAGAACTGACGATAGAAACTTGTTTGAGCAACTTCTAAGAACGGTTCAATTTGGAGCTATTCTCAAAGTCACTGCTGCAGTGAACTGAATAGATTCTTTTCATATTTGACTGGGTAAAGTCAGCTGTGTGTTGTTTAGATTGTCTCATCATCTCCATCTGCCAAATCATTTTTGTTTTTTTGGCTAATTCTGTAGCACATCTTAAAACCGGGCTAATGTTCAGCTGCTTGGATGGGTGCTATAAAATCTGTACTTATCCAGTAATGGAACATAGCGCTACTTCAAAAATTTCTGAGAACTGGATACTCTTGTTTCTGGTCTTCATTATCATCCAAAGTAATGTCGATTAGCAGACTGAATTAAGATGAACTGCCCTATCCCAGAGTCACCTTCTCCAATGTTGGAGAAGTGGCTGGTACGTCAACCGTTGATTAAGCCAGGCCTTTGTGTTTATACCAGGATCACAATAGGTACTGTAATTGCACAGGGACTATCTATATTAATCCAAATAGACTGCCACAAGTAAATTTCACACATCAGTTCTTGTAGCATGGTATTCAGTAGGTTGGTTATATTGTCTAGTTCTTGTTTTAATGCAAAGTGGTTTTGCTGTAAATAGATCACAATAGTAAAGTTGGCCAAATCAAATTCTGGCAAGTGATATGAGACCATTGCCACTTATTTAGACCAGCTGCAGTACAACTGTAACTAATATTAAACAAACTTGGTTACCAAGTAGTTGATTGAATTGGCTAAGAACTTTTAAAATGTAATTTTTAACATTTTAGTGTTGGGAATCAAATGTTCATGACAGCATTGGTAGAAGTGATCCCTGAACAGTCCTTCTGGAAACCAAGTCCTGTCTTCACACAGAGCATTGTGTCGTGTGGCACTACCACTGTGCTCTGGGATAGATTAAGAACAGATATAGCAGCTCAAAACTGGACATCCATGAGGCGTTGTGGGCATTCAGCAGTGCGGAATTGTATTTCACCACAATCTGTAACCTCATGGACCAGTATATTCCTCATTCTACCATTACCATCAAGCCAGATGACCAACTCTGCTTTAATGAGGAGATGTAGCTGAAAATGATAGTCCAACCTGGTGAACACAGGATTAAATGCATGTTAAATAGCAAAAGCAGTATGCTAAAGACAGAGTTAAGCGATCCCATAACCAACCCAGTTCTGCATTTGGGGAGGGCTAACAAGGAAAGGGAATACACATTAAATGGTAGGACATTGAGTAATGTAGAGGAACAAAGGGACCTTGGAGTGCATGTCCACAGATCCCTGAAGGTAGCAGGCCAGGTAGAAGAGGTGGTTAAGAAGGCATACGGAATGCTTGCCTTTATTAGCCGTGGCATAGAATACAAGAGCAGGGGGGTTATGCTTCAACTGTATAAAACATTAGTTAGGCCACAGCTAGGATACTGCGTGCAGTTCTGGTCACCACATTACAGGAAAGATGTGATTGCACTAGAGAGGGTACAGAGGAGATTTACAAGGATGTTGCCGGGAGTAGAGAATCTTAGCTATGAGGAAAGACTGGATAGGCTGGGTCTGTTTTCCTTGGAACAGAGGAGGCTGAGGGGAGACATTATCGAGGTGTATAAAATTATGAGGGGCATAGATAAAGTGGATAGAAAGGACCTATTTCCCTTGGCAGAGGGGTTAAAAACCAAGGGGCACAGATTTAAAGTAATTGGTGGAAGGTTTAGAGGGGATTTGAGGGGAAATTTCTTCACCCAGAGGGTTGTGGGGGTCTGGAACTCACTGCCTGAAAGGGTGGTAGAGGCAGGAACCCTAACCACATTTAAAAAGTACTTGGATGTGCACTTGGGATGCTCTAACCTGCAGGGCTACGGACCTAGAGCTGGGAAGTGGGATTAGGCTGGATAGCTCTTTGTTGGCCGGCGCGGACACGATGGGCCGAAATGGCCTCCTTCCGTGCTGTAACTTTCTATGATTCTGACGAAGGGTCACAGACCTGAAACGTTAACTCTGTTTTTCTCGCTCTACGGATGCTGCCTGACCTGCTAAGTGTTTCCAGCATTTTCTGTTGTTCTTCCATAACCAACTGATCAGGTCTGCAACCCTGCCACATCCAGTCGTGAATAATAAGAACATAAGAATTTGAGCAGGAGTAGGCCATATGGCCCCTTGAGCCTGCTCCACCATTCAATAAGATCATGGCTGATCTTCGACCTCAACTTCACTTTCCCACCCGATTCCCCATATCCCTTGATTTCCCTAGAGTCCAAAAATATACCTATCTCCGCCTTGAATATGCTCAACGGCTCAGCATCCACAGCCCTTTGGGGTAGAGAATTCCAAAGATTCACAACCCTCCAAGTGAAGAAATTCCTCCTCATCTCAGTCTTAAATGGCCGACCCCTATCTTGAGTCTATACCCCCCTGCACCCCCCACCCAGTTCTAGACTCTCCAGCCAGGGGAAGCAATCTCTCAGGATCTACCTTGGTCCACTCCTCAATCACTTCCAACAGCCCATCTCCTTCACCTGGCACCTTCCCATGCAAGCGCAGGAGATGCAATACATGCCCTTTTACCTCCTCCCTTCCCACTGTCCAGGGCCCCAAACACCCCTTCCAGGTGAAACAGCGATTTACTTGTACTTCTTGCAATTTAATATACTGTATTCGCTGCTCACGATGTGGTCTCCTCTACATTGGGGAGACCAAACGCAGATTGGGCGACTGCTTTGCGGAACACCTCCGTTCAGTCCGTACGGGTGACCCTGAGCTTCTGGTCGCTTGTCACTTTAATTCACCGCTTCACTCCCACTCTGATCTCTCTGTCCTCGGGCTATTACATTGTTCCAATGAAGCTCAACGTAAGCGCGAGGAACAGCACCTCATCTTTCGATTAGGCACTTTGCAGCCTGCCGGACTCAACATTGAGTTCAACAATTTCAGATAATTATCCCTGCCCCCATTTTTCATGCAGTATGATTTTTGCCATTCCCATTTGCAACATTTTATCTTTCCTGCCTCTTACAAAAGTACAGGATCTTCTTTCTATTTCTTCCTCCCCTCCTAACCCCGCCGCCCCCCCCCCCCCCCCCTGTCTCTGCACCTGCTTAATATCTGTTACATCTCCAGCTTTTTCCAGTTCTGATGCAGGGTCCCAGACCTGAAACGTTAACTCTGTTTCTCTCTCCACGGATGCTGCCTGGCCTGCTGAGTATTTCCAGCATTTTCTGTTGTTATTTCAGATTTCCAGCATCCGCAGTATTTTGCAATTATATTCCCCTTAGAATCTTGTGTGTTTGCATGAGATCACCTCTCATTCTTCTAAACTCCAGAGAGTATAGGCTCAATCTCTCCTCATAGGACAACCCTCTCATCCCAGGAATCAATCCAGTGAACCTTTGTTGCACTGCCTCTAAGGCAAGTATATCCTTCCTCAGATAAGGAGACCAAAACTCTGCACAGTATCCAGGTGTGGTCTCAGCAAAGCCCTGTATAATTGTAGCAAGACTTCCTTACTCTTGTATTCCAACCCCCATGCCATTTGCCTTCCTAATTGCTTGCTGTACCTGCATGCTAACTCTCTGTCCCCTGTACGAGGACACCCAAATCTCTCTGAACACCAACATTTAATAGTTTCTCACCATTAAAAAAAATTCTGTTTTTCTATTCTTCCTGCCAAAGTGAATAACCTCACAGTTCCTCACATTACACTCCATCTGTCACCTTATTGCCCACTCACTTAACCAGTGTTTTCTGCCCCTTCGTCAGCCAGTGACTCAGTTGGTAGCACCCTCTCTTCGGAGTCAGAAGGTTATGGTTTCAAGTCCCAATCCAGGACTTGAGCGCAAAAATCTAGGCTGACACTCCACTGTCGGAGGTGCCGTCTTTTGGAAGAGATGTTAAACCGAGGCCCCATCTGCCCTCGGGTGGATGCAAAAGATCTCATGGCACTATTTCGAAGACGAGCAGTTAATCCCCAGTGTCCTGGCCAATATTTATCAACTAACATCACTAAAGCAGATTATCTGGTCATTAAAAGACTTGCTGTTGTGGGAGCTTGCTGTGTGCAAATTGGCAGCTGCGTTTCCTACATTACAACAGTGACTACACTTCAAAAAGTACTTCATTGGCTGCAATACGCTTTGGGATGCCCATTGGTCGTGAAAGGTGCTATATAAATGCAAGTCCTTTCCTTACTTTCTTTCCTTGTTATTTCTTATCTCCACCCATACTGATTCTACTTCCTGATCTTCCGAGCCAAGATCCTTTCTCACTACTGTCCTTATGTCATCCTTTATTATCAGAGGTAGATAAGGTGGTTAAAAAGGCATATGGGATACTTGCCTTCATTAGCCGAGGCATAGAATATAAGAGCAGGGAGGTTATGATGGAGCTGTACAAAACACACTTCCATTCTGTCTGTCTTTTCAAAACGTCAAGTACTCTGGAATATTTAGTTCCCAACCTTGGTCACCTTGCAACCATGTCTCTGTAATGGCTATTAGATCAAAGCCATTATCTCTATTTGTGCCACTAATTCGTCTATCTTGTTACAAATGCTTCATGTATTCAGATAAAGAGCCTTTAATTTTAACGTTTTACCATTATTTCTTGCTTTCACCTGATGCACTATTACCATTGAACTCTGTCCCTTCCTGTCACACTCAGCTTATCTTTACCCAAATCGCTACAATGCTTCATTGCCTTGACTTTTCTATTTAGATTTCTATATTTCTTCTTAGCTGACACTGCCCCCCCCCCACCCCGCCCTCGCTTTTTTAGTTTGAAGCCCTATTTACAGCCCTAGTTATTCAATTCGCCAGCATACTGGTCCCAGCTTGGCTTAAGTGGAGCCCATCCCAGCAGAACAGCTCCCTCTTTCCCTAGTACTGGTGCCAGTGCCCCATTAATTGAAACCCCTTCCTCCCACACCACTCATTGAGCTACGCATTTAACTCTCTGATCTACTTGTCCCTATGCCAGTTTGCGCGTGGCTCGGGTTACAATCCAGAGATGATTCGCTTTTTAGGTTCTGCATTTTAATTTGAACCCTAGCACGTCAAACTCTCTCAGCTGAAGCTCATTCCTAGTTCTACCTATGTCGCTGGTTCCTATGCAGACCCCGACAACTGGATCCTTCCACTCCAAGTTTTTCTCCAGTTGTGAGGAGATGTCCTTAAACCTGGCACCAGGCAAGCAACATAGCCTTTGGAACTCATGGTCGTGGCTGCAGAGAATGGTATCGACCCCTCCGACTATACTGTTTGCTACCACTAAAACATTCCATTTCACTCTTTTCTTCCCCGCCCACCCCCCCTCCCCACTTGAGTGGTCTCCTGTACCACGGTGCTGTGGTCAGTTTGCTCATCAACCCTATAGACCTTGCCCTCATCCACACAGGCAGCAAGAACCTCATACCTGTTGGATAAGGACAAAGGCCGAGGCTCTTCCAGCACTGCACCTGCGGTCTTCTTGCCTGCCTGAGAGGCAGTCACACCCTCCTGTCCCTGACCACTAACCAGACCTGTACCATTACCTAACCAAATGGTTCTGACTGCCACCTAGATCAAAGTATCCAGGTAACTCTTCCCCCTCCCTGATGCCCCACAATGTCTGCACCTCAGACTCCAGCTCAACAACTCTGAGCTGAAGTTCCTCGAGATGCAGACACTTAATGCAGACGTGGTCGTCTGGGGTCGCGATGCTCGCCACAAACTCCCACATGCTGCAGTTAGGGTTGCAAAGGGGTGGAAAGTTTCCGGGAAATTTCCGGAAATTTTCCACGGGAAGTTTAGCTTGGGAATTTTGGGAATTTTGCCCAAAAAAGCACATGCTAGCATAATATTGCTTTTTTTGTATTTTTTTTCCACAGGTCCTCTCTTAAAATTACTAACAGAGATGGAATCTTAATTATTAAGGAATTTCTTAATCAATATATGTTTATCTTACTTGGCTTGTTTTAATAATTACAAGTTTTGTGTGTGACTGTGAACAAATGTGTCCTGATTGGTTGGATGAGTGGATGAGCGATTAGCTCCCTCTATTTGTTGTAATTGCATATCGAATTGTGATTGGCCTGCAGGCATCTGTAAGACTGCTATAGTTTTTTTAAGATCCAGGTTAGGGGTCCTGAGGGAAGTCATTTTGTTTTCTGCTGATGTTGTGATGATGCAGTAAGTAAATCAGACTTTATACCAAATAAACCAGTTACTTGTTGAACTCTGTTGTCCTTCAATTTAAAATATACAAAATAATACACTATTGGTGATGTAGCGTCGTGTGTGTACAGGTCATGCTTCCATCACATGGAGCATCAGCAAAAATGTACTCACCCTGTTGCAATCGTGCTGATCGACCACAGTTCGACACAGAGATGAATGCCCTTTATTTCTCTGCATAGAACAATGCCACGTTTACCGTCGGATGTGTGGAAGGATTTTACCCCAGGCATTAAAGATGGAAAGACTGTGTACATGTGCAAACACTGTAGAAAGCCATATGTAAAAAATGCCACAAAGATGCAGCAGCATTTATCCAAATGCAACAACTTCACTCAAAGCTCACAGCAGTCAGCCCAGAGTTCCTCTGCTTCCATTCAAGAAGATGATGGTTCTCATTCAGCATCAGGCTCCTTATCATCAGCAACTCCTGGCCCACTTGGAAGGTTCTTTGATACAATGGATAACCATAGCCAGAAGAATGCAGATGAGTGCCTTGCTCGAGCTGTATACGCAACAGGCTCACCCCTCATGCTCACAGCCAATGTGTACTGGAAGAGATTTTTCAATGTTATTCGCCCTGCATACTGTCCTCCCACCAGACATGCTTTGTCTACTTATTTGCTGGAGGCCAAGGAAAGCTCAAAGAAACGATAGCGATGGCAGACTGTGTTGCAGTTATCTCAGATGGGTGGTCAAATGTACGAGGGGAGGGCATCATAAACTACATCGTCTCCACTCCTCTCCCAGTGTTCTTCAAGAGCACAGACACGAAGGACAACAGACACACAGGCACATACATTGCTGATGAGCTGAAAGCGGTCATCAACGATCTTGGATCACAAAAGGTCTTTGCAGTAGTTACTGACAATGCTGCGAATATGAAGGCTGCTTGGGCTCAAGTGGAGGAGGCCTACCCTCATATTACGTCTATTGGGTGCGCAGCTCATGGGCTTAACCTGCTCCTCAAGGACACCATGGGTTTGAGAACCATGGAAGCACTGTACAAGAGAGCCAAGCAAGTTGTTAAGTATGTCAGGGGAAAACAGGTAGTTGCAGCAACCTACAACTCCAAGCAAATGACAAAGAACAAGAACACCACACTGAAGCTGCCCAACAACACTAGATGGAGTGGTGTTGTCATAATGTACAACAGCCTTCTGGAGGGTAAGGAGTCGCTGCAAGAAATGGCAATATCCCAGTCTGGGGATATGGAAACCACCATCAAGAAAATACTGCTGGATGATGTGTTTTGGGAGAGAGTGGTTAACAGCCTTAAACTACTCTCACCAGTAGCATCTGCAATTGCTCAGATTGAAGGAGATGACGCTGTCTTGTCAGATGTTCTCAGGCTTTTTACTGATTTAAAAGAACAAATCAGCATTGCCCTACCCACATCCCTGCTGCTCAAAGCAGAGGAGAAGGCAATTGTTCAATTCATACAGACGCGTCAAGAATTTTGTGTCAAGCCGATTCATGCTGCAGCATACATGCTGGACCCAAAGCATGTTGGGAGACCAATACTTTCTGGAGAACAGATCAACAGCGCTTACAGTGTGATTTCTACCCTCTCACACCATCTCAATCTGGATGTGGGCAAAGTTCTGGGAAGTCTGACAAAGTTCTCTACCAAGCAAGGTCTTTGGAATGGGGATGGGATATGGGAATCATGCAAGCATATCAGTGCACATACCTGGTGGAAGGGACTTTGTGCATCTGAGGCCCTGTCACCTATTGCATCGGTGATACTCCAAATCCCACCTTCATCAGCGGCCTCTGAACGAAACTGGTCACTTTTTGGGAATACGCATACAAAGGTGCGCAACAGGCTGACTAACAAGAGAGTGGAGAAACTGGTGGCTATCCGGGCGAACCTACAACTTATTGAGCCAGATACAGAAGTGTCCACCACACAGCTAGACACTGACACAGAGGAGGAAATGGACACGTCAGAGCCAGAGTCAGAGAATCAGGAGGAGCAATGAGGAGTAGAAGACTCAGAAGACTCATGAGTAGAAGACTCAAAGGGACAAAATAAGGACAAATTACAGGCTAAATAAGCTGACGGTCTTTTTTGTGGGGGTTCAATAAAGTTCAAAATTATAACCTAAATAAAGTTTTGAAAGCCTGTTTTTATTTGCATGGAACAGTGGCCTAGAAATTCAGTTGCGTTTGCGCCCAATTAGGGGCGAAAGAGTGGGTTGCGCCGGAAGTTGCGTTGTGCCCGAAATTAGGCGGGCCCTAACATCGGCGTTAGCCGGTAGCGCTGCGCCGGCACCGATGACGTCATCGGTGCGCGCAGTGCCCCGGTACCGCCCGAAACCACGCCGATCCCCATCTTCAGTAGCGGCCGCCTCTTCCGTGGCGGGCGCTAACAACATCGGGAGACCGGGTCCTTACTGCAGCCTTAGTGGCGCAAGTTAAGGTGGAGGTGCGGGGCGGCCGCCTGCCCGCACCTCCTTCCCCGGCCTCCTCCACCACCCCCCCCCCCCAGCGGCATTGCCGGCTGGTTTCCGTGGAGCCCGGCACTTCTCCGTTGTGCCGGGCTCTTTTGCCGGCACTTGCAATCGGGGCTCCGGCCGTTGCAGGCACCTCCCCCTTAAGAGAAGGGGGAGGCCTGCAGTACAGCAGCCTGCCGCACCGCATCGGGTGGCGCAGCGGGACCGGGAGCGCTGAAATTCACTTTCAGCGCCCCAAGCGGGGCGGCCAAACCCTGGAACAGCGCCCGGTTCCGCTTTGGGGCGCTGAAAGTGAATATGGGGCGGGCACAACTGGCTCCGCGGCGGGCGCAAAATTTATGGCGCAAACGAGCTGGCGGGGCTATACCCAATTTCTAGGCCAGGGTCTATTTTGACGACAAAGGTAATATAAGGGTCAGAGACAAAAACCATCAGTGTGCAAAAAAACTCAAAATTCCTGAAAATTCCCATGGAAAGTTTCCTCTTATAAAAATTCCCAGAATTTTGCAACCCTAGCTGCAGTTGTGACACACCACCTGCACTGCCATCCCATTATAACCTTGTTTTAGTTATTTAATTAATTAAAGTTTATGTATTTAATTAACTTTGCTTTATAGTTTAGTTTTTAACTAATTACTAGGTCTAGTTTAAGTTATAGGTAGATTAAATTAAATATTTACCTTTTTACACAAAGCACGACAAGTATTGGATGCAGAAAGCATCACCTCCTTCCCCCTCTGCTCCAAATTCCCACACTCTCCAAACACTCTGGCCTAGAAATTCAGTTGGGCGCGCCAGCCGTTAGCGCCTTAGGGGGAGTAGATCTCGAGCGCTAGGCGCTTATCGCCCGGGCGCAGCGCGATCTGCGCCTCTCCCCAACTTCAGGACACATTTAGCGCCGGCGCAAAGTCTTAGTGCGCGCCCTGCTGCGCGCGCAGATCATGACGTCATATAATAGTGCAACGCCCTTTGTGCGCCCCAAACCGGAACTTCACTCGCGCCGGCCCATTGTGCGCCGGGCGTCCCGAGCGACTGTGAAGTGGAACGGTACACAGGCCAGCCGGGCCGGGGGGAGCGTTAATTAAAGGGCACTTACCCAGCAGTATAAAGGCCAGCCATTTTGCAGCATTCACTCTTGTACAACGGTTTTTTGGACAGAGACCAAGGAGGAGAGTTTACTGGTTTGGACCAACACTTGGACAGGTATTTTTGGCTCAGGCCAGAGCTTACCAATTATCTTAGCCTTCATTCAGAGCTCAGTGTTTGCCAGCATATAATGGGGGCTGCATTGGGTGGCAACGCTGAATTTCAGCCTTATGCCAGAAGGGCTTACAGACGCCGTGAGAGAGTGGCAGCCCTGGCTAGACGCAGAGGGGGCAACAGGCGTCGCCAACTGAGGCCTTACCCACGCAGGGTATACCGCCAGCAGACCTCCTATCTGACCATGTCTGCCACGATGTGTGTTAGGAGGCTGCGATTCCGAAGGGAGGTGGTTGCAGACATCTGCCGGCTGCTTCAGAGAGATCTGCAGCCACAGCTGATGCGCAGGACGTCTCTGTCGGTGGCAGTGAAGGTGACGGTGGCTCTCAACTTCTATGCCTCCGGCTCCTTCCAATCCGCTACTGGGGACATCGCTAACATCTCCCAGTTCGCCGTGCATTGCTGCATCCGCCAGGTGACCGAAGCCCTTTTCAGAAGGAGACATCAATTCATCTCCTTCCCCATGACCCTGGACAAGCAGCGTGCAGTGGGGTTTGCAAGAATAGCGGGCTTCCCCATGGTGCAGGGCGCCATTGACTGCACGCATGTGGCTTTGCGGGCACCTCTTGAGTATGCCGAGGATTACCGCAACCGGAAGGGCTACCATTCCCTCAATGTACAGCTGGTGTGTGACCACAGGCAGCGCATCCTAGCTGTCAATGCCCGCTTTCCAGGCAGCAGCCACGATGCCTTTATCCTGCGACAGACAACTGTGGCTGACATGTTCCAGGCACAGCCTCCCCCAAGAGGATGGCTTATCGGGGACAAAGGCTATCCTTTGTGTACCTGGCTCATGACCCCGCTCCGCGCGCCCACGACCCCTGCTGAAGAGGCATACAACGAGAGCCATCAAGCGACGAGGAGCCTCATAGAACAAACAATTGGCGTGCTCAAGCAACGGTTCCGCTGTCTCGACCGCTCCAGGGGAGCCCTCCAGTATTCGCAGGATCAAGTCTCCCAATTCGTCGTCGTTTGCTGCATGCTGCACAACCTGGCTATCCGCAGGACTCAGGCACTGCCACCTCACGTTGGACCAGCACCTCCAGGAGGAGGAGCATGAGGACGACGAGGACGAGGAGTACCAGCCCAGGAGGGACGCACAAGGTCCAAGGGCCGCCCGTCGTCGGCTTATTGAACGTCACTTCTAGGCCCCCTGTCAGGGAATGGCTTGTGCCAATGATAGAACATGATTGCAGCCGCTCCGCAAGCCCTCAGCCGGTTAAGGCAACAAACACTTCAAAGATCAAACATGGACAATGTGAATAAATAAAATGCTTTATTGTACAAACTCTGGGCCCTTCCCACATGAAAACCAAAAAACAGAGGAAACCCCCAAAAAACACTCAAACACATTACTCGCTCCCACAACCTGGGGAGGATTAACAAAATAGGGCAACTAAAATGGCTGTCATTCTCGGCCTTCGTCCAAAACAAACATCACATCATCGGCCTTCAAAAAACAAACATCCAATTCTCGGCCTCAAGAAACAAACACAAATGGCCACACATTCGACTATTTGGCCCGCTAGGGCGATGCCTTGGCCATCTTTGGGTGGCCCCTGCCCGCCCTGCTGCTCCGCCTCAAAGTAAGGCCATTGCCTGCTGCAAGGCTGGGGGCAGGCTCCTGAGGGGCACATGTCGTGACGGCAGATGCCCTTGGGGGTCGGCCTAGTCGAGGTCTGGGCGTCGAGCGGCCGGCTGTTGATTGCTGCAGTTGTGGCTGGCCAGCATCAGTCGCTGCAGCAGCTCCACTGGGGGAGTGGCAGTGGCGGCTGGAGGAATGGCGGCAAGCTGGCGGATGGCAGGCGCTTGCTGGTCGCCTGAGACACTGGCACTCGCCCGGGCCAGCACTGCAGCATGCGCACCAATCTGCCGAGGGACAGACCGATGTGCTGCTGCAGTGCGCCGGGTGCCCTGGCGATGCCTGGCTGACACAGCGAGTGTGGCAGCAGTGAGTGCCCGTGTTGACCTGTTCACTGACCGCAGCAGAGCAGCCAGTGACTGGACGGCACCACTAATCACCTGGCCAGTCGCTGACAGATCTGCCCGGTATTCCGCCCGACTGGTGGCCTCTAAGGGCCCGAACTCGGCCACACCCCGAGAGAGGGAATCGATGGACTCAGGCAACCGTGCCACTGCCGCCATGAGCTCCGTGTGCCGGCGCTCCGAGTCCGCGGACAAGTCTTCGAGGCGTTCCATCTCCTCGGCGAAGAGCATCTCCTGACTGGAGGCCGGACTCTCCCTCTGGGGAGAAGGCCGCCGAGCTGGCCGACCCTTCCTGCGTTGCTGGAGGCCGCTGGGCCCAGCAATTGGACTCCCCTCCGACGCATCCCCCCCTCTGGGGAGAAGGCCGCCGAGCTTCCACCCCCCTCCCGCCTTTCTGCAGCACGCAGGTCCCAGGAGCTCCCCTCCCCTTCGACACTTCCGCCACGCTGCCCTCGAGGGAAGACGTTTCCCCTACATTGGCCTGGGTGGCCGCAGCTGAGGGTTCCCCTAATGGGCCGCCTTCCTCTTGCTCCTCCTCCTGCTCCTCCTCAGAGGGTCTGTCACTGGCAAGTTGAGGGACCTCCTCTTGACCATCTGAAAGCAGGAAGGCACAAGAGTAGCTTTAGAGTGAGGAGAGGGCGTCAGTGCGGGATGCATGAGTGGTGGCATTCAGCGCATTGGTCGGACAGTGGCAAAGGATGTAGATCTGATGCGCAAGTGGGACGAGAGAGGTGCAAAAGGTGATGTCCTTACCATTGCTTCCCAGAACAGGGTCGGCATCTCCACATGCAACGGGCCCAATCACCCGGCCACCCATGAGGCGCTCCACGCGATGTTGCAGGTCGGTGAGTGGCTGGACATGGGGTCGTCCTCCCCCGGTCGCAGTCCGGCTCTTGCGATTATTCGCCAGCTTGGCCTGCAAGAGAAAGGACGGCCTCTAAGTACAGTGTGTCGCCGTGATCTTGTGTGCACTGCCTCCCATGGTGGAATAGCCTGGCCAGTGTGTCGCCATGATCTGCTGTGCACTGCCTCCCATGGTGGAATAGCCTGGCCAGTGTGTCGCCATGATCTGCTGTGCACTGCCTCCCATGGTGGAATAGCCTGGCCAGTGTGTCGCCATGATCTGGTGTGCACTGCCTCCCATGGTGGAATAGCCTGGCCAGTGTGTCGCCATGATCTGGTGTGCACTGCCTCCCATGGTGGAATAGCTTGGCCAGTGTGTTCAGTGCAGAATGTGCAATTGATGCTCATGCCTGTGCCATAGCTGCTGGATGAGGGCTGGCCATTAGAGCTTTCAGGTCCCTTTGCCCATAATGTGAGGTGCACATGCAAGGATGAGGAGGTCATTGGAAAGGGTACTCACCCTGACAATGCGTGTGAGGTCATTTAACTTTTTGCGGCATTGGGCACCGGTCCTGGGGACGTCGCTGTTGGCTGACAGCTTGCTGGCGACATGCCTCCAGGCTCTCCGGTAGACGTGGACCGTCGCCTTCTTGCCATTGTCCGGGTACAAAACATGGCGCCTCTTCTCCACAGCAGCAAGCAGCACACTCAGATCACGCTCTGAGAAGCGCTGCGCACGTTCACGGGCCTTCTCCATGTCTTCAGGCGCTATTTGGGTCCAGCAGCAGTGTTCAGGCCTAGCTGGAGGGCTCCACTATCCAGGGCGTGGCAGCAGACACAGTCGACCCTTCCCCCTTAAGAGCTGGCCGGCGCCAGGGTGTCTGCTGTCAATCACGAGATGGCCGCACCTGCGCTGCGCCCGGCCTCGGCGCTATCAATCACCACCTCCGGCTTAGCGCCCAAAGAGAGGCGTCCAGCAGCAGTTTTAGCGCTCGCCCGAACTAGTAGGGCGAAGCTAATGAATATCGGAGAAGTGGCCTAGATTTTGCGGCGGCCTCAAACTTTAGCGGACGCCCCACTTTAGCGCCCCAAAAGTGGCGTCAATGAATTTCTAGGCCTCTGTTTAGAAACACTCTGTTTAAGATCTCTCTGAGCGTCAGCAGATAATGTTTACTCCCAAGTTACAAGTGCTGACTCGGCTCCCTGCATCTATTCAAGATAAACGCTTACAGCTGATTGACAGTTAACTACCATTTCTGTTAACTACAATTTTCAAAGTTCTAAGGTAAATTCAATATGTTAAACTAAATTTCACTTTTTACAGCTAATACTTTCCAGAGACTTCCACTCTCTCCAAATTCCCAACTTTGACACTCTGTTTAGAAACACTCCGTTTAAGACCACTCTGCGCTGACCACAGAATCGCAGTGGACAATTAAACAACTAATGAGAGGAGGAGGCTCCATGAACATCCTCATCCTCCATGATGATGGATCCCAGAATGTGAATGCAAAAGACAAGACGGAAGCCTTTGCACCAGAAGGGTCGAGCAGATGATCCTTCTCTGCTTCCTCCTGAGGTCTCCACCATACCAGTCTTCAACCAGTTCAATTCACTCCATGTCATATCAAGAAATGGCTAAATGCACTGGACATAGCAACGGCTAAGGGCCCCAACAACATCCTGGCTGTAGTGCTGAAGACATATGCTCCAGTAGAACATAAGAACATAAGAAATAGGAGCAGGAGTAGGCCAATCGGCCCCTCGAGCCTGCTCCGCCATTCAATAAGATCATGGCTGATCTGATCCTAACCGCCAATCCACTATCACAGAACCATCTCCTGAATCTAACAGAATTAGACACACGAAATAGGAGCAGGATCAGGCTACACGGCCCCTGGGCCCGCTCCGCTACCCACAGGGCCATGACCGATCCGAACCTAGACTCATGTCCAAATTCCTGCCCGCTCCCCGTAACCCTTAATTCCCTTTACTTCTAGGAAACTGTCTATTTCTGTTTTAAATTTATGTAATGATGTAGCTTCTACAGCTTTTTGGGGCAGCATATTCCATGGACCTACCACTAGCTGAGCCCCTTGGCTACGCTGTTCCAATACAGCTGCTACACTGGCATCTACCCAACAGTGCTATCAAGCGGCACTTACTCACCAATAACCTGCTTACTAATGCTCAGTTTGAATTCCACCAGGGCACTCTGCTTCAGATCTCATTACAGCCTTGGTCCAAACAATGGCCACGAGCTGAATTCCAGAGGTGAGGTGTGAGTGACTGCCCTTGACATCAAGGCAACATTACACCTAGTGTGGCACCTAGAAAAACTGAAATCAATGAGGATCAGGGGAAAACTCTCCAGTGGCTGGAGTCATACCTGGCACAAAGGAAGATGGTTGTGGTCATTGGAGATCATTTATCGCAGCCCCAGCACATCGCTGCAGGAGTTCCTCAGGGCAGTATCCTAGGCCCAACTATCATCAATGACCTTCCTTCCATCATAAGGTCAGAAGTGGGGCTGTTCGCTGATGACTGCACAGTGTTCACCCCCATTTGCAATTCCTCAGTTAATAAAGCAGTCTATGCCCACATGTAGCAAGACCTGGACAACATCCAAGCTTGAGCTGATAGTGACAAGTAATATTTGTGCCGCACACGTGCCAGGCAATGACCATCTCCAGCAAGAAAGAGTCTAACTATCTCCAAATGACATTTAATGGTATTACTGTTGCTGAGATCCCTTCATCAACATCCTGGGAGGTGGTCACCTTTGGCAAGAAGCTCAACTGGAATAGCCACATAAATGCTGTGGCTACTAGACCAGGTCAGAGGCTGGGTTTTCTGCAGTGAATGACTTACCTCCTGACTCCCCGAAACCTACATAGCACAAGTCAGGATTGTGATGGAATTATTCTCCACTTGCCTGGATGGGTGCAGCTGCACCAATGCTCAAGAAGCTTGTCACCATCCAGGACAAAGCAGTGCACTTGATCGGCACCCCATCCACGAGCTTAAAATCCTCCGTCATTCCACGGCTGCAGTTTGTCCTATTTATAGGATGCACTGCCGCGAGTCGCCGAGGCTTCTTTGGCAGGACTTCCACCATCTAGAAGGACAAGGGCACCTCAAAGTTCCCCATAAAGTTGCAGACCATTCTGATTTGGACATAAATCGTTGCTCCTTCATTATTTCTGGGTTGAAATCCTGGAACTCCCTACCGAAACACCATTGTGGGAGTACTGTCACCACATGGGCTTTTTAAAAAAAAAAAGTAAAATAATTCATTCTTGGGATGTGGGTGTCACTGGCAAGGCCAGAATTTATTGCCCATCCCTAGTTGCCCTTGAGAAGGTGGTGTTGAGCCGCCGCCTTGAACCGCTGCAGTCCATGTGGTTACGGTACTCCTATAATAGGTAGGGAGTTCCAGGATTTTGACCCAGCGATGATGGAGGAACGGCGATATATGTCCAAGTCTGGATGGTGTGTGGCTTCAACGGTTCACGAATGTGACCTACTTCCACCTGCTCAAGGGCAACTAGGGATGGGCAATAAATTCTGGCCTTGCTAGGGATGTCTACATCCGAAGAAAGATTGGGGAAAAAATGGCCATTGACTTTCTAACATTAAAAGATGATGTGGGATTTGGACAATGGTGAAGTGGGATTTGGTCAATGGTGAAGTGAAGCTCTTTGCATTCAGATGTGGCCAGGGAGCATTAAACAGCTAGCCATGTAATTTGGATCTGCTGACTCAGTATAGCTCTAAGAGGGTTAAACCAGTACTTCAAGTAGAATACTACTTCTGTAAGTAGTCATTTAAACACAGTTAATCACTGTCTGCTTGACCAGAGTTGCTGGAGCATGCATTTATCTATGCCTCTTTTACCCATTGATACATTAAGACAGACTCTTCAACTCTTTCTGTTCTGCCAACAGCCAGGAGTACTTTTGTGAACATCTGTTCCTGTCTGTTCTACAGAGGGATGAACTAGAAATATAGTATGAGATTAACACATAGCTTTGCACAACCTTTAACATTAATTTTTTTTATGGTTTACTCATCCTGTTTGAATTATTTCATAGTTCATGTTATATATTCAATGATGATATGCAGGCTTGTCACATAAATGGGAATTGGTGTATATGCGGCTCGTTGACGCACAGTTGACTGTTAACTGAAAATGCAAATTTGGAAAACCTGTTTTTTGGTAACTGATGAGGGGAGAATTTTGGAAACTGTGGCACTGGACGAACGCTGAAGGGATCTCCCACAGTTCTTTGGGAGGAGGGGCTCAAAGGGGGAGTGCTGGGACTGAGGGAGTCCTGTCCAGAGCTATGGGGAAAGACAGAATGGGAGCTTCTAACTTCTAACTCGTGACTCAATTTGTTCCAAAAATATACTGGAAGTGAATCTTGCCTACTGTATTAAATTACTGAGTGAAAAGGAGTTATGGCAATAAAAAATTACAACCTATATTCCTGTTTGGGTAGTATCCCAGTTTTCTTACGTTCTGTATTTCTAACATTTTGTATTGATCTGTTGGTTCTTGAAACTCATACAGGGTATCTTAATACTTATGATCTGTTGACTAAAATGTCAAATTAATTTTTTGGTAAATTTATTTGTTAACATGTACTGTAATTGGCTCCCATTTCTTGTGGGATTTTGGCAGGTCATATGCTGTGTCAGTGTAACATAGTTTCAACTGATTAGGCTGAAGGGAATATCCTTGGAAACATCAACAAAACTGCTTGGGATCCAAAACACTATCTGTACAAAAGGCATTTGTGGATGTTGAGTAAGGAGAGGAATGAGCTTGGCTGTGCAGTTACCTAGAGTAGCCTGTTAAGACATGCTGATGCATGAAGAATGGCCATTTGGGTGAGCTCCTGAAGGACGATCCTCATTCTGGCGTCAGAATCGTAACCCAGCATGATTTTATTACTTTCAGCAGAGGATGAAAGAAAAGGGGACATTTCTTTTAAAAGAAAAGGTAACTGTTGTGTCCGTGTGTTAATAGAGACACTGAAGGCAGGAGTTGGTTTCACAGGTGTTTACTGAACAAAGTCTGGAGGGGAACTAACTGATACAACACAATATACAGGCTTATATAGCCCGAGTGGCCATTACCGGCATTACAGTACACAGGGGGCTCTTAAAGGCACATACACTACAATTCCTCCCCTTTTAGCCAACCAGTACATAATATTTTAAGTAATCATTAATTACATGTTACAAGAACAATAATCTACACATTGCTGCAGTTAATCAATTATAAGTCAGTCTCTCTGGAGGCCTCCTGACTCGGTCCGGATAACGCCTCGGGGGTGCAGTAGTTTCAGGTGGTGTAGTAGGTTCTTTTGGCGAGGCTGATTCGGCTTGAATGCCAGTGTCGGGTTCATCGGGTTCCAGTATCACCGGATTGGAGGTAGATACTATGGGTATCTCTACTTCATCATTAGGCGTATAGAGTTGTGTAGGTTGTCCCTTTTCGGATGACTCTATGATTTGGTCAGCATGGCGCCTTATTATGCTTTCTCCAATGTCCACGGTATACATCAGCGGTCCTAGTTGTGTGCAGATAGTTCCAGGCTGCCATTTCTCGGTACGGTAGTCCCGGGCCAAAACTTGTTGACCTATCTGGAAGGTTCTAGTTGGCCTTTCATTCATGCCTTGAAATTGCCGGTTCTCCATGTCCCTTCTGATGTTTGGCTTGATCAAATCCAGCCAGCATCTTAGGCTTCTATTGAAGAACATCATGGCGGGAGTTTGGTTTGTAACCATATGTGTTGCATTCCTGTATGCAAACAAGAAGTTATCCACCTTATGCTGAAGTTTTATGTCTTCATTACCCATGGCCTTTATGGCCTTCTTGAAGGTCTGGACAAACCTTTCAGCCAATCCATTGGTGGCGGGATGGTATGGGGCGGACGTGTAGTGCTTAACCCCATTGTTTTTTAAGAACTTCCTGAATTCTTCGGACACAAATTGCGGTCCATTATCAGAACAGATCTGTTCAGGTAGCCCATTCCTGGCAAATATGGTCCTCAATACTGTGATGGTTTTTTCCGTGGTGGTGGAGGACATCTTTATTACCTCCGGCCACTTGGAGTGTGCATCAACCGCGATTAAGAACATTGAGTCCATAAATGGACCAGCAAAGTCGATGTGTACCCTTTGCCATGGAGATGAGGGCCACTCCCATGGATGTAGAGGGGCTTGTGGTGGAGCGTTTTGGACCTTCTGGCATCCTAGGCAGCTCTTGGTCATTTCTTTGATGTCTCCATCGATACCTGGCCACCATACAAACGCCCTGGCTAGGTTCTTCATTTTCACTCCACCCAGATGCCCCTCGTGAAGCTCCTTTAGAACTTTATCTTGGAGTTTGGGTGGAATCACCACTCTGGATCCACACATCAAGGTTCCTCGGCACACTGACAGCTGTTCTCTTCTTTGCGAGAATGCTGGCAACAGTGGTTCGCCATGTGCTGGCCATCCCTTCACTGTTAAATCGTAGACTCGTGAGAGAGTCGGGTCATTTCTAGTTTCCCTTTCAATGGCAGAATTTATTACTGGTAGACATTCGACTATGGTAGAGTGGAAAATCTCCACTGGGTCTACGGTAGGTGCCTCTTCTATCGTTGGCAACGGCAGGCGCGATAAACCATCAGCATTCCCATGCTGTTTTGATCCTTTGTATTCTATGTGATATTGGTGTGCCCCTAGAAAAAGGGACCACCTCTAGCCTTTGCGCTGTCATAATGGGAACACCCTTTTTAGGGTTGAATATGGAGACGAGGGGTTGATGGTCAGTCAACAAGGTAAATTTTTGTCCGTGTAGGTAATGGTTGAATTTCTTCACTCCCCATACCAGGCTGAGTGCCTCCCTGTCGATTTGGGCATAGTTACGCTCAGCTGAGTTCAATGAGCGTGACGCAAAAGCTATCGGCCGTTCCGAGCCATCAGGGAATCTATGCGATAATACCGCTCCTACGCCGTAAGGGGATGCATCGCACGCCAGTCTGATTGGCAGTGATGGGTTGTAATGAGCCAAAACTTCTTTGGACGTGATTAAGTCTTTGCATTTATGGAAGGCACGTTTACAGTCTTCGCTCCATTTCCAAATTACTCCTGTTTGTAGCAGTTCATTAAGAGGGTGTAGAAGAGTTGATAAGTTCGGTAAACATTTATGATAGTAATTTATTAATCCCAGGAACGACCTTAATTGTGAAACATTTTCAGGTGCTGGGGCTTTTATGACCGCTTCAATTTTTTCAGGTGACTTATGCAACCCTTCCTTATTAATTATGTGGCCACAATATGATATTTGATTTGGAAAAATTCGCACTTGGGGCGATTTGCTCGTAGGCCCCGTTCTCTCAGCCTAGTGAGCACCTGCTCCAAATTGGCACGGTGCTCGTTGTCGTTTTCTCCTGTTACAAGGATGTCGCCTAGGTAGCATTGAGTCCCCGGAATCCCTTGGAGGACTTGCTCCATAGCTCTTTGCCAGATAGCTGGAGCGGATGCTACTCCGAAAACCAGTCGATTGTACTGGTACAGGCCTTTGTGTGTATTTATCGTGAGATACTTTTTAGAGGCCTCTTCAACCTCCATCTGTAGCTATGCCTGTGCCAAGTCAATTTTGGTGAAAAGTTTCCCTCCGGATAGTGAGGCGAAAATATCTTCTATCCTCGGAAGAGGATACTGTACCATTTGAAGGACCGGGTTGACAGTCACCTTGAAGTCTCCACAGATGCGAATTTTTCTCTGTTTTTCAGATTTATCATTATTCAAAGTTTTCTTCATGACCGGGGACGATGGGTGTTGCCCACTCGCTCCAATCTATTTTGGATAATACGCCTGCTTTTTCCAAATTCTCCAGCTCTGCCTCGACTGCTGGACGAATTGCGTATGGCACCGGTCTTGCCTTAAAAAACTTGGGAATTGCCGCATCTTCCATTTTTACTGAGGCGGTGATGCCTTTCAAGGTTCCTAGTTTCTCTTGAAATACTTCCTTGGCGTTGGCCAAGATGTCTTTTAATCGTTCAGGTATGACGTCGTCATTTTTTTCCTTACTGGTCACCGTCAGTGCCTCAATGGAGCGCCAGTCTAAACGTATCTTCCTGATCCATTCACGTCCCAACAGCGGTGGACCACCATCTTGTAGAACGTATAAATACAACTTCTGTATTTCCTTGCCGTTGTATACAACAGGCACCCTTATTTTTCCTTTGGGGTATACTTTCTGCCCCGTATATGTTTTCAAGATAATGGATGTGTCTTTTAAAGGTATATGCGGAAATAGCCGCTCGTAATCCCGTCGATTTATGACGGTCAGAGCTGATCCTGTATCTAGCTCCATTTTAACTGGGGACCCTGCTATCGTGAGGGTAACCCAAATGGTCTGGTAATCTTCTTTGGCAATTACATTATGTAATTTGAGACAGCTTAGTCTCTTGTTTTCGGAGTCGCTATCGCTCTTCTGGTCTTCGGAGCTACTGTCCGTCATCATTTGTACCTTTCTGTACTTTTCTTTATTGATTTTTTTTTTTCCTGTCCGTGGATTTTTTTTGTCCAGATCGGCATACCCGTGCAATGTGTCCAATCTTTCCGCATTGCCTGCATGCTTTGTCCTTGAACCAGCAGTCCCTCTGGTCATGGGTGGATCTGCCGCAGCGATAACATCTCTCGAAACCCTGTGTCATTTCATGGGTGCCGAAGTCCTGTGTCTTTTGTTGTATCTCTGCAGCTCCTCTTGCGGCTGCTTCGTATGATACAGCCATACTGAAAGCCTTGTCCAGTGTCAAATCTTTCTCAGAAAGCAGCCTTTTCTGTGTTCCTTCACTTAGGAGACCGCAGACGAATTTGTCTCGAAGATAATCTGCTAGTCCTGCCCCGAATTGGCAGTGCTTTGATAGCTTTCTTAATTCGGTGAGGTAATCAGCGTTACTTTCATTCTTGTGCTGATTCCTCTTGAAGAATTTGAATCGTTCCGCTATCAGCAGCGGTGTTGGGTTTAAGTGCTCCTGTAGGGTATCAACAATTCCCTTAAAATTCTTGTCCTTTGGTTTGGCTGGAGTGATTAAGTTTCGTAACAGCCCGTATGTCTTTGCGCCCATTAGATTTAGAAGTACTGACGCTTTTTTATCATTTTCTATTCCATTTGCGGTGCAATATACCTCCACTCTTTCCACATATGTGGTCCAATCCTCTATATCGTTATCAAAAGCATCAATATTGCCAGCCTTAGGCATCCTGGAAAAAAATGGCGCTTCCCGCGCTTTTCTTTCTTTCCTGCAGAAAAGATATGGCGCTTCCCGCGCTTCCCCGCCGCTGCTGCCGATGACAACGCTGTTTTCCGCGGTTTTTTAAAATTTTTATTTATTTACAGGTGGAGACTCGTTCCCGCCAGACTCTCTCTGCTAGGTCTGAACGCCGACCTGCTTGCAGCGCCGGCCGTCTCCCGAGTGCTCCCTCCCCGTCTGTTACTGCTTGCCTCCGCCTTCGCTGCTTGGCCTCGCTGCAGAGCCAGCCGCTGGAGCCCCAGCCCGACGCCCAGGAAGGATTATTGCAGTACCTGCCACCAGCTCGGCTAGCTGGTGAAACCACAGCTTTTTTTTTCTTGCTTTTCTTCGACTTTGGACGTCTGAGGAATCGATGTCCTTGAGGTGCTGCCGAATTGCAGGTAAGTCCGTTTCCAATTCGTCGCCACTGTTGTGTCCGTGTGTTAATAGAGACACTGAAGGCAGGAGTTGGTTTCACAGGTGTTTACTGAACAAAGTCTGGAGGGGAACTAACTGATACAACACAATATACAGGCTTATATAGCCCGAGTGGCCATTACCGGCATTACAGTACACAGGGGGCTCTTAAAGGCACATACACTACAATTACTTAATACTGGAGGAAACTCAGAGTTGAAGAATTTTATGAGAAAATATGTGTATCAATACTACTGTATATAGGGTGATAATTTGTTTTTGCATTAGTAACTCCTATGTTAATATGCTGTTTGTCTCTTCATTGTATTCCTTCAGATTTCTGCTGTAGCAGATGCTGAATTCTTTTCCTCACACGTGTTTATGCTAAAATCTCTGCATGCTGCTCTGTTTTATATCATTGTTCCTGCCTATACAGAGTTCAATGCTATTTACTCACCATCATTGTTGTCGATCTTAATATAGTGCTCAAGTTGTCTAATTGCTTGGTAAACAGTTTGTGAAGTGTAGCAAAACCGTACATCTTGCAGTGCTGAACTAGTCTATAATAAATGAATTGTATCATACAGTGCATCTGCATTGACTTCTGCTTGAATCTTGGTCCTAAGACACTGCTATCCTCCTCGTTGCATAAAGTTTTTCAGTTGTGGTCCTTCACAGCTAGCGGCTCCTATGCTTGCAAAATTTCCAAAACCCCAACCAGTTATTGCTGATGGTTGGTCATTTTCAGCTGGAACTTGTGGGAGCGGTTAATGCTGAAATTAGGCAACAGAAAAGAGTTTCATTTTGTAGGTTAGCCTGTCTTGTTTGGGTCCGAGCCATTCCATTATAGCTGTATGAGCCTTTAGACAACTAAAATATGTGTTATTATGAACACTGAACTGAATTTACTCCGGTTAAGATGACTTGTACACCAGATTTAGCAGCAATGCCAATTTGATATTCTAATTTATAGGAAGATAATATTCCATAATATTATGTCAACCATTATTTCAACTCTCTTAACTTATGTCAGGAACTCTTGAAAAGTATTGAAGTACGTCCATTGGCAGTAGTATTGGTGCTGATCCTCCCCAGCCATTAGACTTTAAAGTGCATTAACTTCAGTTGAATTATCTGATCCTCTAGTATGGCTCAAAATAACTTTAGACTAATGGATATCTTTCTAAATCACAAGTCTTTGGAGATCTTTACTGACTACACTGGGAATATATTGAAGTGTAATTACTCTGTTTCCTTTTTGACTACAATTCCTGCATAGTTTTACATCTTGAACTTCATATCCAAGAGAGTCCTGGACCTACATTCTACTGTGGACTTTGTGACTTGAACACCACACTTGTTTTGCTGGTTTTCATCTCTTTCCTTTCTCTTCTCACCCTCTTTCTCTCCTCCTGCCCCCACCCTCTTACCAACCCATGGGTCTCAATTTGAAAACCTATGCATGTAAAGTATAATGAAAGTCTTCATAGTCTTCTCTTGATTTATGCTTTCTTAATAGTCCATTTCCCCATTTCCTTGTGGGGAAGTGCTTTTCTTCATGAAGCTCAAACCTATGACATCAAAATGAATCATCAAAAAATTCTAGAATCATTGGCCTCAATATAGAAAATATTTTTGCAGGTCTCTGCAAGTTTCTATTTATAGCAAAGATATGCCTAACAAGTATTTACTCATATTAATAAGTAATTATGTCAATCAAACACCTAGCAATGGTGCAATGCAATGGTGTTTTGGTGGTCGATGTTACAATTGAGCTTTATGATTGTTGTAACCAAGTTAACTATATCTTCTCCTATTTGGGATATTTTGAAGCCTAGATCTCTGCATTGTCAGCTTGAATCTTCACCGATGAGAAGAAAACTACAGAAGTTGGAAATACACAGTAGGTCTGTCAGCGTCTGAAGAAAAAGACAGGTTCATGTTTCTGACGCAGGTCCTACATCAAAAATGGACTTTTTTTTTAAACAACAAAATAAGGGGTGGGTGGGACAGTGAAAAGTAGTTTCAGAATGGTGATTCCCATCACAAGGAAAGAGTTAATTAATTCAGTGGCCAGGAAATGATTTTTGTTTTGCAGAGCAGGAAAAAGTGAAAACTGACGGATGATATGCAGGTAGTCTTGACATAAAAATAGTTAAGCAATCATACAACCCTGATGTGGAAGGAACATGGGAGAAATAGTTAAGAAAATGGGGAAGATGGCAAAATCAGTGTTTGGACCAGAGGGCTGCAGAATACTAAGGAGGAATTTGAGATTCTGTTTCTGAAGCTTGTGTTGAGCTTGGTTAGGGCAGTATAGAAGGCCAAAGACACAACATTTACAGTGGGAATGTGAAGTAGGAAGTCACATGGAAATCAGAGTCACATAAGGACAGAATGGTGGTATGAGGCAAAACAGTTCTCTAATCTCTTATATTTTTAAGCTTTCACAAGTTGCTTGACTTAACGTATTTCTAGCACATCAGCTGTACGAGACTGGCCACACCAAATTTTGATTGTATTTGTAAAGAAGGACTGTTAACGTGGAGATAAATAGTGTTGAATTTTGGAGTGATAGTGACTGCCCATGAGGCCTTGCTGAATCGCAGCCATGAGATGATGCCAAGCAAAGGTTGGCAGCCTTGCAGGAGGGAAAACTAAAAGGTCAATCATCTCAACCTAATGGTCAGTCAAAGAGAAACATTGGCAGAGGCCTGATAGGGTAGTGGCTAAGGAGAGGGATAGAAAATTTGGTAAACTAAAATTGTCACATTGGCCCAGAAATTCGGGTCGGAGGCTTCCCGCGGGTGCAAGCCTCCGACCTGCACTTACCTAGTGCGCCAGCCGTGGAGCTGTGGGCCCGCGTGGGATTCCGATACTGGGCCTGCTCCAACTGCCGGCGCGCAGTGCTTGCGTATCCCAGGGGCGCAGTTAGTTCGATGCGTCCCCTGGGATCACGTGGGCCATGGGGAGCCAACGGTAGCAGGGAATGCCCAGTCATAAAATTGACAGGAAGAGCTGTCAAAACCATAAATACTATAAGCCCCAAAACATCACTAAAACGTCAAATAATGTTTTTTTTAAATCACTTTTTTAAAATAACTATAAATTATATAAAATAACTATTTTAAACAATAATTTAAATTTTTGAAAAAATTAATTACATTTTCTAACGGGGCTAAAAAGAAACATACCTTTCTTTAAAGTATTTAAAAATAATAAACCTGTGGAAAAAATGTTTTAATTTTAATTAATTCACCACTTACCTTGTGAAAAGCAGGCCTTGCGACTGCTTTTTATATGTGTAACTCCTGGAGACTTGCCCTCCCGGAAAAACCTGGAAAAAAAACGTAAGTTCAATGCGCATGCGCAGCCTCTCCGGCGCACGCGTTCGACCTCCGAACCCCTTCCTTTAAGGGAACGGAAGTTCCGGCTTCCCGCGCATGCGCAGTGCATGCACGAAACCGGCACTCCCCGTGCGTACTCACCCGTGGAGACCCGAATTTCTGGGCCATTATATAATGAACAAATTTGTGGAGTGGCATTTAATTCAATTAATAAAGTTTCTACCAAAAGCACCATTAAGATAACTTGTACACCAGATTTAGCAGCAATGCCAATTTGATATTCTAATTTATAGGAAGATAATATTCCATAATATTATGTCAACCATTATGTCAACTCTCTTAACTTATGTCAGGAACTCTTGAAAAGTATTGAAGTACCTCCATTGGCAGTAGTATTGGTGCTGATCCTCCCCAGCCATTAGACTTTAAAGTGCATTAACTTCAGTTGAAATATCTGATCCTCTAGTATGGTTCAAAATAACTTCAGACTAATGGATATCTTTCTAAATCACAAGTCTTTGGAGATCTTTACTGACTACACTGGGAATATATTGAAGTGTAATTACTGTATTTCCTTTTTGACTAAAATTCCTGCATAGTTTTACATCTTGAACTTCATATCCAAGAGAGTCCTGGACCTACATTCTACTGTGGACTTTGTGAATTGAACACCTCACTTGTTTTGCTGGTTTTCCTGTCTCTTTCCTTTCTCTTCTCGCCCCCTTTCTCTCCTCCGCCCCCACCCTCTTACCAACCCATGGGTCTCAATTCGAAAGCCTATGCATGTGAAGTATAACGAAAGGCTTCATAGTCTTTTCTTGATTTATGCTTTCTCAATACAGGAAACTTTTGTTTATCCGGAGATTGTATGTCCGGAATACTCGATCTAACGGCAAAAATCAGGAGCCGTTTTCTATAAGTTTTTTTAGTTCTCGTTTTTTTTTTCCCAGTCAGGCACTGCAAGGTCTGTAGCTATAGCAACAGCTTCAGCTAGAGACGCTTGCAGCTGCAGCCGACTCTTTAGAAGCTGTTGCTAAGCAACAGTGTTTGTTGTCAGATATGGAGATGAAAACCTCCGTATGCTTCAACATTAACTTTGTATGTCCGGCAGTTTTGATAGATCGGCAACACGCCGGTCCCGTCGGTGCCGGATATCACAAAGTTTCCTGTCGTCCATTTCCTTGTGGGGCAGTGCTGTTCTTCATGAAGCTCAAACCTATGACATCAAAATGAATCATCAATAATTCTAGAATCATTGGCCTCAATGACGGGTGAGCGAGGGTCGGAGTGGGCGGGCGTTAACATTTTTTACGGCAGCGGGTGTTGAGGCATCCAAGTGCTCCGCTGAGGAGAGGCGGGGCACTTCATTAACCTATTTACATCAGGCTCCCACAGTGTAATTGGGAACCTGATTTAAAATTTTAGAGTTGCTGCGCGGGATCCCCGGGTTCGGGTAACCTGGCAGTGAAAGGGAGGTGAGGACTGCTAGCTCCACAAGGTAAGGGCCAGGAGGAGCAGATCACTTACCTCCCTCTAACCCCAATCGCAGCTGACTTTCCCCTCTCCGATTGCCAGGGACCATCCCCAAGGATCCCTGGCTGCGTCCTCCTGCCACTGGTTTTCTCACCTGGCAGTCAGCTAGGCTGTCAATTTGGCCGGCTGCTGGGTGGGAAACAGAAGAAAAAAATGTTAATGCCAACCTTTTAAATACCTCCTCTTTACCTAATTTTTATTCTATCCCAATTCTCTACTTCCTCCTCCTTTACTGTGACTTTGGGAGCATCCTCTTGTTCTGTGAAGACCGATGCGAAGTATTCATTTATTGCCTCAGCCATGCCCCCTGCCTCCATAAGTAGATTTCCTTTTTGGGCCCTAATAGGCCCAGATGGAAAGCAGAATCAGGCGGCGTGTAAAATGGGTGGCCAATCTGATCATATCCGTTTTCCACCAGGCAAGTTAGGTTTAAATTACTCTCATGGACTGCTTCAACAACTTGTAGCGGAAATTCCACATTTTAACCACCCACTTTAAAGATCTTATTCAATCTTCCCATTAATTCTTTTTATCATTATCTTAAGTCGATCCCCTTTTGTTACTTGAGCTGACAAGTAGAAGAATCTACCACTACAGGTAGACTATCCTTTATCCGAAAACCTTGGGACCAGCTGTGTTTCGGTTTTCGGAATTTTTCGGATTTCAGAAGTGATGCGCTATCAATTACTCATAAAAGACTGAGAGTTAAGAGAGTAACTAAAGGCTTTTATTAACAAAAGAATGAAGGTCTGCCTCGAGTGGTCGACCGGTCCAGAAATACAAAGGGCTGGGGAGCAGTCACCTTTATACTAGGACTTGTGGGAGGAGTCAGCCGAGGCATGTCCAGGCATGTACACAGTGGAATACAAACAGTGGTTTACCACATTCACCCCTTGTTTAAAATTGAGTCCGGCGGGGTGAAGTGTATTAAAAGTTAGTGTATTGGAGTCTCTCCGGAGGTCTTGTCTGCCGCTGTGATCGGCGTGGCGACGGCAGGGGTAGTGGAGCTTCCGGCGTCGAGTCCTGCGTAGGCTGTGGCACAGGCGTGTCGTCCTCGTAGATGTCGAGCGGGTCGCGGGGCCCAGGCCTGCCGTCTGCTGGGGCTGGATATCGGATCGTGGGGGGGGGTGGTAGTGAGTAGTGGGTTACTGCGGCCCCCGAGGGTGCAAGGTCTCTTATGGAGACTGTGTCCTCCCGCCCATCCGGGTATGCAATGTAAGCATACTGGGGGTTGGCGTGGAGGAGGTCGACCCTCTCGACCAGGGGGTCCGTTTTATGGGTCCTCACGTGTCTTCTCAGTAGGACCGGCCCTGGGGACGTCAGCCATGGCGGTAGCGATGTCCCAGATGTGGACTTCCTTGGGAAGACAAACATTTTCTCATGAGGGGTGGCGTTAGTGGCAGTGCAGAGCAGTGACCGAATAGAGTGGAGCGCATCAGGGAGCACATCCTGCCAGCGGGAGGTTGGAAGGCCCCTAGACTTTAAGGCTAGCAGGGCGGCCTTCCAAACTGTCGCATTTTCTCTTTCCACCTGTCCGTTCCCCCGGGGGTTGTAACTGGTGGTCCTGCTTGTGGCAATACCCCTAGTTAGCAGGTACTGACGGAGTTCGTCGCTCATAAACGATGAGCCCCGGTCGCTATGGATATAGCTGGGGAAACCGAACAGGGTGAAGAGGTCGTTCAGACATTTAATGACCGTGGCACTGGTCATGTCCGGGCAGGGGATGGCGAACGGGAAACGGGAGTACTCATCAATAATATTGAGGAAGTACACATTGCGGTCGGAGGAGGGGAGAGGCCCTTTAAAATCAACGCTCAGGCGCTCGAAGGGGCGAGTGGCTTTTATCAGGTGGGCCCTGTCTGGTCTATAAAAGTGCGGTTTGCACTCAGCGCAGACTTGGCAGTTCCTGGTCATGGTCCTGACCTCCTCAATAGAGTAAGGCAGGTTGCGGGCCTTGATGAAGTGGAAGAACCTGGTGACCCCCGGGTGGCAGAGGTCATTGTGGAGGGCCCGCAGTCTATCGATCTGCGCGCTGGCGCAGGTGCCACGCGATAGCGCATCCGGGGGTTCATTGAGCTTCCCGGGCCGGTACAAGATCTCGTAATTGTAGGTGGAAAGTTCGATCCTCCACCTCAAGATCTTGTCATTTTTGATTTTGCCCCTCTGCTTGTTGTTAAACATGAAAGCAACTGAACGCTGGTCAGTGAGCAGGGTAAATCATTTTCCGGCCAGGTAGTGCCTCCAATGACGCACAGCCTCCACAATCGCCTGGGCCTCCTTCTCAACAGCGGAGTGTCTGGTCTCCGGGCCTTGGAGGGTTCGTGAAAAGAAGGCCACGGGTCTCCCCGCCTGATTGAGGGTAGCGGCCAGGGCAAAGTCGGATGCGTCGCTTTCCACCTGGAAGGGGATGGATTCGTCCACTGCGTGCATGGTGGCTTTGGCAATGTCCTCCTTGATACGGTGGAAGGCTAAGCCGGGCCTCTGCCGTCAAGGGAAAAGAGGTGGACTTGATCAGCGGACGGGCCTTGTCCGCATAGTAGGGGACCCACTGGGCGTAATAGGAGAAAAACCCTAGGCACCTCTTCAGGGCCTTGAGGCAGTGGGGCAGTGGGAGTTCCATAAGGGGATGCATCCGGTCGGGGTCGGGGCCGATGACTCCGTGTTCCACAACACAGCCAAGGATGGCGAGGCGGTTTGTGCGGAATATGCACTTCTCCTTGTTATATGTCAGGTTCAGGAGTTGGGCGGTGCGGAGGAATTTTTCGAGGTTTGCGTCATGGTCCTGCAGGTCACGGCCGCAGATGGTCACATTGTCCAGATATGGGAAAGTGGCCTGCAACGCATTTTGATCTACCATCCGGTCCATCTCCCTTTGGAAGACGGAGACCCCGTTGGTGACGCCAAAGGGAACCCTAAGGAAGTGATAGAGGCGGCCGTTTGCCTCAAAGGCGGTATACTGGCGGTCCTCAGGGCGGATAGGGAGCTGGTGGTACGCTGATTTCAGGTCAATGGTCGAGAAGACGCGGTACTGCGCGATCTGGTTGACCATATCAGCTATGCGGGGGAGTGGGTAGGCGTCCAGCAGGGTGTAGCGATTTATTGTCTGGCTGTAGTCGATGACCAGGCGCTGCTTCTCGCCGGTCTTAACGACCACAACCTGGGCTCGCCAGGGGCTGGTGCTGCCCTCAATAATCCCTTCCTTCAGGAGCCGCTCCACTTCGGTTTTAATGAAAACCCTGTCCCCGGCACTGTATCGCCTGCTCTTTGTGGCGATGGGCTTACAGTCGGGGGTGAGGTTAGCAAACAGTAGGGGGGGAGGGTGACTCTGAGTGTGGAGAGGTTGCACCTGGTGCGCGGCGGGCAATTTGGAAGCTGCTGGCTGCGGACTGTGAGTAGGGGTAGGGGTCCACCGTACGCCATTGTAACACTTTTAAGGTGGCACTGAAAATCTAACCCCAGCAGGACGGCAGCGCAGAGGTCGGGCAGGACCAGAAGTTTAAAATGATCGTACACAGTCCCGTCTACTACGAGTGTCACCACGCAGTAGCCGCCGATGTCCGGCGACTGGGACTCGGAGGCCATAGAAATCCGCTGGTGCGCAGTCAGGACTGGGAGAGAGCAACGCCGCACCGTGTCGGGGTGGATGAAGCTCTCCGTGCTCCCAGAGTCAAAAAGGCAGATTGTATCGTGACCATTTACCTTAATGTCCATTGTGGAACTGGCCAGCTGGTGCGGTCTCGCTTGGTCCAGCGTAACGGATGCCAGCGTAGGGGTCGGTGTGTCGCTGCGGGTATCAGATGAGGCGGTGTTGGGGGCCTGCTGCGTTCCGGCTGTCGTCCAAGATGGCGGCGTCCATGACCCCTATGTGGCTGGAGGCGTCCAAAATGGCTGCTGTACCGGTGGTTCGCACATGGCCGGGGAGGCCCAAGATGGCGGCCCGCATGGCCCACACGCGGCGCTGCTGGGGTTCGGGGTGGCTTTGGCCCTGCAGACGCTAGCGTAGTGTCCCTTCTTCCCGCAGCCCGAGCAGATCGCGTTTTTCACCGGGCAGCGCGCTCTGGGGTGTTTTGCCTGGCCACAGAAATAGCATTTCTGGCCTTGGGGCACTGCTGTCTGGCCTTGGGACACTGCTGCGGTAGTTGGGCCGTTGCTGTGGTGTGGCTGGGGTGGCACGGCGCTATGAGGCGGTCCTACCATGTCCCAGGCTGTCATTCCCCGCGGCGTCCACGGTGCAGAGGAGTAGGCATCCATGCCCCGGTAGGCTGCATCCAATGATAGTGCGAGTTCAGAGGCCTTGTTGAGGTCGAGGTCACTCTGCTCCAACAGTCGCTGTCGGGTGTAATTGGATCTGTGGCCCGCTACAAAAGCGTCCCGGATAAGTTCCTCTGTGTACACGGCGGCCTTTACATCCTTACAACCACAGGCCCGGCCAAGCACAGACAGTGCCTGAAGGTATTCCACGGTCGATTCCCCAGGTTGTTGTTTACGACTCCCCAGAAGGTGCCTGGCGTACACTTCGTTCACTGGGCACGTGTACTGGTCCTTGAGGAGCTTGATAGCGTCCGCGTACGAGGTCGCGTCTTGGATGACCGAGTACACTCGGTGGTTCACTTTGGAGGTCAGGACATCCAGTTTGTCCTCGTCCGATTTGATTGCTGCGGAGGCGGTCAGGAATTTTTCGAAACACTTAAGCCAGTGAGTAAACTTGGTGGATGAGTCCGCCTCCCGATGATCTAAGTCCAGGCATGCTGGTGTGAGGATCTTCTCCATTATAAAAATTTTGTTAATAAAATTGATGCGCTATCAATTACTCATAAAAGACTGAGAGTTAAGAGAGTAACTAAAGGCTTTTATTAACAAAAGAATGAAGGTCTGCCTCGAGTGGTCGACTGGTCCAGAAATAGAAAGGGCTGGGGAGCAGTCACCTTTATACTAGGACTTGTGGGAGGAGTCAGCCGAGGCATGTACACAGTGGAATACAAACAGTGGTTTACCACAAGAAGGTTTTCTGACAACAAACACACAGCTTGTAAACACTCGGGCCCTGCCTTGGAAGCGTCTCTGAAGCTGTTGCTAAGCTACAGAGACTTTCCACAGCCTGACTGTTTAAAAAAATGCTAGGGGAAGAAAATGCTAGGGCAAGAAAAAAAACCTAACAAAATGGCTGCTGATTTCTGCCGTTAGATCGAGGTTTCCGGCTCCCCCTGCTCCGTATCTGAATTCCTTGACTCAGCGGGGGTCTGGGGCTCGACTGCCGCCGCCAGTTGTGGGAAAGCTGGATATCGGCTGACTCCTACACTAAGCTGGCCCGCAAATCAGGTCGGAGGGGGGTAAGAAAAGACTATCGGACGGGCCGGCCGCTGTATTGTTGGGTTCACTCTCCCGGTACCTCCTTCACACTGCCCGGCTCGGCCTGCAATCTCCTACCCAGGAGGGAACTCTGTGACCCTCTGCCCTGCTCACAGGGAAAGGCAGAGCTCCCGGACCACTCCTGTCATGTTTGGCGCCACTCGGGTCATGTCGTGCACACGACTTACGCTCCACGAAAAAACTTTCGGTTTTTAGAGGTTTTCGGTTTTTGGAAGTGCGGATAAAGGATAGTCTACCTGTATCTTATCACAACCCTTCATAATCTCGAAGATCTTTATCAAGCCACCGCTTAACTTTCTCTGCTGCGGGGAAAAGAGCCCTAACTTCTTAAGTCTCTCTCCATAACTTTAACTTCATATCCTTCGTAACATCCTAGTGAATCTATGCTTATCTTTTTCATTACTTTTATATTCTTCCTATAATACGATGCCCAAAACTATACCCAATGTTCCAACTGCAGCCTACGGTCAGGTACAAGTTCAACATTATCTCTTTGCGTTTGTTTTCTGTGCCTTTTTTATGGTCTTATCTGCATGTGCTGCTGCCTATAATGATCTATATCTTGCTATTTAAGGTGTATTTTCCTTTTCATATTTTTGCTTCCAAAATGTATTACAGGGTGCTTCACACTTTTCTACAGTGGACTTATCTTCTATCTACCTGCCCATCCTGCTAGTAGCCTATTTATATCCTCCGGTCTTTCAATGTCCTAGTCACAATTTGCCATATCCTCCAATTTGGCATCATTATCAAATTTTGACATTGTTCCCTCAATGCTGAAAACCGCTAGGAGCACAAAATGACATACTACAATATTTGGTTCCCTCCCCCTGTGCTGCCCTGCTCCCAGATTTGGCTGCCATGCGTAAAGGTGAATGAACTTCTGAAATTTGGGACTTGGGAAAGGGAAAATCGAAAACAAAAGTCCAATGTAACAGAGGCTGATTTAAACCTGGAACAGGGATGAATACATAAAAAATATTCAGCAGAGAGGTGAAGAAGTTGACAGACCACACAGATGCCACACAACCTGAGTTGGTGATGTAAAAAGTTGAAGAAAATTTGTGACCACTAGAATAGATTTCTAAAAACCAGCAAACACAGGCACCTAAGTTACTGTACACCACCACCACCATAATGGAAATGGTGCAGATTTCCTTTAGTCTTGCATCCGCAGTACCTGGAGTGAGTTATACTGAAGTCAACAAAAACAACAACTTGCATTTATATAGCACCTTTAACATAGTAAAATGTTCCAAGGCGCTTCACTGGAGCGTTTGATACCTAGCCACATAAAGAGATATTAGGACAGATCTTGGTCAAAGAGGTAGGTTTTAAGGAGAATCTTAAAGGAGGAGAGGTTTAGGGAGGGAATTCAAGAGCTTGGGGCCTAGGCAGCTGAAGGCACAGTCACCAATGGTGGAGCAATTAAAACTGGGGATGCGTAAGAGGCCAGAATTGGAGGAGTGCAGAGATCACGGAGGCTTGGAGGGCTGGAGGAGGTTACAGAGAGCCCATGGAGAGATTTGAAAACCGGATGAGTATTTTAAAATCGAGGCGTTGCAGACCAGGAGCCAATGTAGATCAGCGAGAACACGGGTGCTGGATGAACGAGATTTGGTGTGAGTTAGGATACGGGCAGCAGAGTTTTGGATGAGCTCAAGTTTAAGTAGGGTGAAAGGTGGGAGACTGGCCAGGGGAGCATTGGAATAGTCAAGCCTAGAGGTAACGGAGGCATGGATGAGGGTTTCAACAACAGATGAGCTGAGGCAGGGTCGGAGTCGGGCGATGTTACAGAGGTAGAAGTAGGCGGATTTGCGGTCGGAAGCGCATCTCACGGTCAAATACGACACCAAGCTTGCGAACGGCCTGGTTCAGCCTCCTACAGTTGCCAGGTAGAGGGATGGAGTCAGTGTTTGTGGCGGGGACCGATGTTCCCTCTAAGCTGTGCTCGTGTGCAGCCACGCAGCAATCAGGAAGGTACCGCACAGGCATCCTACAAGTTGTTTCTTGTTAGATACCAAGGGCTGGATTTTCATTCAGGTGCGGGTTGGTGTCGTGTAATCTGCATTTCATGTTATCCACACAAATCTAATTCGATGTGGGAGATTGATGCTATTTTAACTAAATTGCCCAATTGAGTTCCAGCGTGTGGGAACCCATGGCAAATGAGTTTCTCGTGTCTGAAAGTCGCTTCCGATGACGTCATCTTTGCTGCTGCATTTAAGGTCTGCAAGAAGCCTTGCTTCTTCTGCAGACTGCCAACCTTTTGGCATTTGCTGATACACTGAGCTGGAAGCAGAATGGCCAGCGACAGAACGAGGTCTGCACCCCGGTTTGACGACGTTGCCCTGCAGGCTTTAGTGGAGGGAGCAAGAGCTCATAAGGAGGGGCTCTTCCCTTCATCAGGGAGGAAGAAACCTCCCCAGCAGAAAAAGGCTGTGTGGCTGCTAGTGGCAGAGGACGTCAACTCCTTGCTGGCTACCCGCAGAACCTGGATACAGTGCAGGAAGAGATTTCATGACCTTCAGCACACTGGAAAAGTGAGTATGAATTTCCCATCACTCTCAATCTGATCCCCATTGCCTTTCCTCACCAGCACTCAGCTTTAGCAATCTCTTCCTCCACATCCCACTTGACACTGACATCCATGCACCCTTACCAATTCCCTCTCTCTCTATGGTCACATTCACCTAACTATTCGACTATGCAGCCCTCACACTCCCTATCACTCTGATGCTATGAAAACAACTGATAACACACAGGGAGGGCCCTTGGTCTTGCCACCTCATTCCATCTTTGTCTCCTTCTAAGCATCTATGTTATGGATTCACTACACTCACTCCTTCATTCTCACTCAACCTCCACTTGTCTCCCTCATTGCAGGAAAAGAGAGCTCACAATAAAAGAGAATGAGCGAGGACAGGAGAAGGGCCACCATCAGTAGCCCACCTCACCCCCTGGGAGGATGCGGTCCTGGAGATCGCAGGAGTGGAGGACGACGCGCATGTGGGGGACAGACAGATGGGTGCATCACACCAAGCTGGTGACAGAATAGTTTTCCATCTCTCTCATTGACATTGCATGAGTCACTGATAATGTTTCGGAAGCTCTAACAGATGGACTAATGATCATTTGCAATACGCAATGTGCATGTAACTTTGGCATCACATCTCTGACTCTTTCCTTTACTCCCTCACAGGACCATCGCAAGCACCCGTCCCCACTAGCCAGGAGGAACAGGCTGAGCCTCCAGACTCCTCAGAGGAAGCTGCAACCTCTGAGGGCGCAGCGTCAGCAGAATTCAGCGCACCCAGCACCAGCGCAGACACTCATACCTCGGTGGGACCTTCGGGACATAAAGTAGTGTTGTCACCTGGTGTATCACAGCTCACAAGTGAGCAACAGCAGATTGTGGAGACAGGGACAGCAGTGGAGAGTCCTAGTCGGAGGGCGCAGGACTCTGCCAGCTCGGCTCAGCTGCATGTCGACCCTCTGCCTCTGGGTCCATCCACAGTATCAGCGGTGATGGCACTCCAGGAAAAGATGCAGGAGTCGCTGACAGGTTTTGTCTCCAGGGTCGCTGCGAGTGTGGAGCGAATGGAGGAGTCCCTCGCTAACATGAGCAGAGCCTTTGTGGAGTCATTGGTGCATCAACATGGAAAGGATGGCAACCTCCATGGAGGTGATAAGTCGCCAGAGTGTTGAAAACATGGTGAATGTTCAGATTAGACTGACATCTCTGGAGGAGCGATGGTCAACTATTGAACAGAGAAACCAGACCTTCATGGCAGTCCCTCTGAGTAGGACTGCCAGTGCAGATACGGGTCCCCATGGCCCCCCTGATATGCAGCAAGGTGCTCTCAAGCCACTTGCAAGCACTGAGGGGGACCTGACCCATGAGAGGGAAGTTGGTAGCAGACATCAAGGAAGTGGGGGCTCCTCTCCAAGCGCTCACACTTCCATGCCACTGCAGAGCCCTCGGTCAAAGCCCCACCAGAGTCCACACCCAACTGAGATCGGCGTCTCAACCCTTGCACAGCCGCAGGAGCAGCAGACTGCTGACGAGCCCTCACAGGTTCGCCACCCCAGAGGACGCCTGCCAAAGGTGTCGAGACAGGAGCAGCAAAAAAGTGAGCAAGGGGCCTCCACATCTGCTGAAGTCACAGGGGAAGCACCACGTAGGAGCACGCGTAAGAGAAAGATACTGCACAAATAATCACAAGGGTAGTCACTTGGGTGAAATTTGATGTTTTATGTGTAAAAGCCATCATATGAATCATGTACATAAAATATCTGATGGCTACTGCTGTAGTTGTCGCGAATGGGACTTTCACATTGAGGGCTTAGGATTACTTGCAATTTTCAGTATGGTGGTCAAATTGCTAAGAATCAGCTGGTTCGTGGCCATTGTCGATGCTCAGGTAAGAAGATGCAAGGCAAAAGTGCTTGAGTGGCTAGGCTAAGTAAATCTGGCCAAGATGAGTGCGTTCCTTGCATCCCAGGCAGCTATGTTCTCGTGTACTGCTGCTACTGGTTGATGGGCCTCTGCAGGATGTTAGTTTTCGCTCTCCTCCTCCTCCTCCTCCTTATCTGAGGAGGAGATGTGAGGAGCCACTTGGTCCTCAGGAATCTGTAAGCCACGACGCTGTGCCATGTTGTGAAGTGCACAGCAAACCACGATGATTCTGGAGACCCTGGCTGCTGAGTACTGCAGGGCTCCACCTGATCTATCCAGGCATCTGAAGCGCATCTTCAGCAAACTGATGGTTTGCTCGATTATGGCTCTGGTGGACATGTGGCTGGAGTTGTAGCTCTCCCCACGTCCTCGGGGGATAGCCCTTGTATCCAAATGGCCAGCCGTTAAGTTGGTCTGGCGGACTGAATAGCGGAGGCACACTAGACTGGCGCAGTATGAAGGAGTCATGGCAACTGCCAGGGTACTTGGCACAAACATGCAAAATTTCCTCCTTGTGGCCACACAGCAGGTGAACGTTAAGTGGAAGCCCTTGCGATTGACAAAAATACCTGGATTGCGATGGGGTGCATTAAGGGCCACGTGTGCAGTCAACGACGCCCTGCATCCTTGGAAAGCCTGCCAGATGAGCTAATCCAACCGCACGCGCCGTGACACTTGCTCGATCCTTGGTGAAATGGATGTGATTGTGCGCGAGGGCAAAGAGGGCATCGGTTACCTGCGTTATGCAAGTGTGTGCGGCCGCCTGGGAGATGCCGCTGATGTCTGCTGCTGATCCCTGGAATGAGCCTGAGGCAAAAAAGTTGAGTGCGGTGGTGACTTTGACGGCCACTGGTAAGGGTTGTCCACCTGGTCCTCTGGCCTGCAGGTCTTGTTGCAGCATTGCGCAGATGCCTCCCACTACCTCTCGCGAAAGTCGGAGCCGCCTTTGGCACTGCTGCTCAGACATGTTGAGATAGCTGACCCTGTGTCTGTAGACCCTGTTTGGGGGGTATCTCCTGCGCCGACGGGCTTCCATGCGCTGGCCCCTTCTGGCCTGTGCAGCTTCAGGTGGGTGAGCAGCAGCTTGGCACGCCTGTTGTTGCTGCTGCTGTTGGGGCTGCTGTTGTTGTTGTTGCTCCTGCTGCTGTTGTTCGGCCTCATCTAATATCCAGAAGGGAAGGAAATAAATGGCTCCCATGCTTCTGGTAGATGCCTCAGTTGAGGAAGTGCTCAGTGAAGGTGGCGAGAGGGGTTTCCCAGGAGGTCACACTGGAGATGGGTGTCAGGCTCCAAACTTCCACAGCTGTAGTTATGCCTTCTAAAAGTTCCCCCAGACCTGAGACTACCAAGTCCTGCCACCTGCAAATGATGGCTGATCAAACCTCCTCTTTAATGGTTGAGCTGCAGCTGATAGTCAGCAATCCAATTGTGCTCCCACCAGGTTTCACCGTCGTGTTTCAGAACAGGCGTGTTTTACGTGGGAAAAAGGTTAAAATCGCAATGGCCATTCAAAATGGCATTATAGAGGCAATTTAGTGCTTGTTGAGCCTATCCTGCCTCTTGGAGGCGGGACGGAGATGGGACCAGCAGACACGAATTTTTGAAAATTGCATGGAGGCGGGGTCGGGCCCGCCCGCCAGTTTTTGCAATTTTAACCACCCGCACGCCTCCAATCTTGCCTCCACGACCCAATGAAAATCCTGCCCCATGCGTGTGCGGCCGCACAGCAAATTTACTGCGCACAAAAAACGTTAGAGGGAACATTAGCGGGGACCAAAGAGACTGGCTTTGGTCTTCCCAGTATTTAGTTGGAGATTGGAACTGCTCCAGCCTTTAATTCAAAAATTAGATTCTGTTACTAATTTTTGAACTTCTTGCAATTGGGCATTGACACCATTATGGCTGGTAGTGTGGACTTGTTTAAACCATTGTATTTTGTTTGAAACCCTATTAAATATTTGCATTAGATTAGCAATATATTGTGAAATTCTCTTCTTTATTAACCCTCCCAACAGAAATAAGTTGGCTAGACATACTCATGACTGGGGTTCAAACTCTTGATATTCTAGGGTTCAAGTGTTCAGCTGCTAAAGGTACCTGGTTGCCACTTTTTTAATCCATATGATCGAGATAGCATTAGTGAACACATAGGTATGGACTAACCAGGGACCGTTAACAAGGGATTTGTAAAGAGCAGGTCATGCTCGACTGATCTAATCAAATTCTTTGTGGAAATTACTGAGTGTATAAACAAAGGATGGGATATATTTGGACTTTCGAAGTATTTGAGAAAGTGCCGTACTAGCATCTTACTATGAAAATTAATATGGGAACGATGGGAAAGGTGCAAAGTAGATTTGCTAGGATGGTACCAGGGATAAGAGACTTGGAAAAAGTAGGACTGTATTTACTGAGCACAGAAGGTTAAGGGGGCAGAGGACATTATGGAGGGATCTGATAGCAGTGTTGAAAAATTTGAAAGGATCTAAGAGTGTAAATTTTGAAAGATTTTCTTCCTTGGTTGGTGAATCAGTAACAAAGGTGGATAAACTCAGGATTAGTACTAGAAACATAAAGTGGGAGGTTTTTTCACACATGTTAGAGTATGACTGCATCACCACATGTGAGCATTAACACGGAGTCAATTGCAACATTTGAGAGAATTATAAAAGACTTGAAAAATATTGAAGACCACAGATAAAGAGCAGAGCTAACTGGAGCTTTGTGGGAACGAAAAATAATGTCCAACAGAATCTGGGCTTTATGCCTTTCTCTGTAGCCCAGTAAAAAGCACAAAACCTAAGCAGAACCAGATTACATATTCACCAACACTATGCACATGTTTATTATATTAGAAAAGTGAAACTTTTCAGTTTACATTATTTATTCAAAATATTTTATTTGTATTACAATTTTTATTTGTAGGAATTGGAAATATAATTTAAACCTAGTAACTTAAAATCCTTTCAACTGTAAAATTCTGGAAAGAATAAATCACATCAGTTTTTCTTGTGATTGTTGACGGTCGTCCCTTAGATTAGCAGTGAAATCTGGAGTCATCTGGTAACTTGATCTGGTGAGTAGTGCAAGCGGTTGGTCGTGTGGAGTACTGGAGCATTATTCAAAAGAAAACTAGAGAAGGTTAAGATCCGTGAAGTTGAATTGTCCTCTTGTTTAAAAGCAGTATTTAGAATTTTATTCCCTATCTATTTTTTGTGTGGGGCGGGCGAAGGAAAGGTGGAGGATGTTCAGCCTACAGTAAGCAACAACTTGCAAGTCTGTTTAAGCACAAGCAACCTTTGGCTGGCAGTGTCAGTGGATAAAATGGATTAAAGTTGCTTGTAATCTTTGTATTTAGTTTTTTGTTTTGCACACAGTTAAGTACAAAAGGTCTACTCAGCATATGCATGCTGTATTTATAGCTGCCAGGAACAGAATAAAAGCTTACATTGTTGACATGCTTTGCAAGCCAACGAAGACTTGGTGCTTGGGGTCTGATTGGCGTGGTTTTGTGTTGCTACGAGAAGGGGAATATGTTTTGAGTAGTTCAGGCATTGAATATTGTAGATTGTGACATGATTTTGTTTTTCTTGATCCGAATTCAACACAAGAACAAGATCATATGGCTGACGCTTTACGGTAATTACTGAGCTTACATGGCAACAAACAGCACCCACCTACTGAATAAAGTTAACTTTGTACAGGTTTCTCATCAGGAATTTACTTTGATTTTTTTTTCATAAACTTGTTTTTGGGGTTTGCATTTTTGAAATCTTTTAAGGAATGTGTGGTTTTTATCTGTGGTGTGGAAAACTTAAACAATGATCTGAACTGTAATTATATTCCAGGTACTGGTTTAAAATTGCAATGTGTAGTATGGTGGTGCTATTAGTACAGTTTGGGATGTTGAATTTGATTTTGAGTGTTGAGTTTGAAAACAATACTCCTTAGAGAAATGTGGAGTAGGCAGATCTGAGTTGTACTACCAGCTTCCTATCACCCTCTAGCCAGGCACAGTGGAATTCTGCACATGTAGCGTTTGGCTCACTGGTGTCCAAATGTCAGTTACATTTTTAATGTTAACGAAGAGAGGTACAAGCCTTTTTATTAGCAACCTCTATTCCTCCGCTCTGCTTCCTTCACCCAGGCCTCGCTGTCTAGCTCAGTGCTCAAAGTTGCAAGAAAGGGTTTCTCATTTTGTTACATTTCTATTCCGGTGCTGTTCTTTGTAAATACTCCTCCTTTCCAACTTCTGAGAATGGTTCTGGACCATCATTGTGAATTTTTTCACTTCATGCCAGCAGAAGTCTTCTGAGTGAACGTGGGCAGTTTAGTACTGGAGATTTATGCAGAAACCCGCCTCAATTCAGCTTGTCTTACAGCTAGCTGAGAGAGGGCATGTTTATATCATCAGCCTGGGCTGGATCCAGATTCATGCCTCAAAGGTGAATGGGCATTGTGCCACCCATTCCTCAGCAGAAGCTTCTTTCAGCCTCCATCATTGTATTTTTTATTCTTACAATCAACTTCAGAAGAGTGCCCCCTACTTCTGGAGCTTTAGGGGGAAAAAACCCAATTCAAATAATCATTCAGTGATGGGAAAAGAAGGTGGCCAGTAATTCTTCACTTCTAACATTACCCATTTTTGTAGTCTTTGAAAGAGACTGTCAATTCAGTGTTTGATGCTAGGTTTTCAGACTGGGGCCCCCGAGGTCATCGGATTTCTGTCCCTTTGTTGGAAGTTTTCTGAATGTTTCTCTCCTTGTTGACTTCCTAGCATCTTATTTCTGTTGCAGCATGTTAACAAAATATCTTTTCTTCTACAATACTGTTGTTTTCCTTTGTTTAGCTGAAACACATCTTTGGGAAGTTAGGACCGTGAATGTGTGTCAATATTTGCAGTGGGTTTTCACACAGTAAATTTTCAAAAACCTTATAATGTAAATTTGTACTGGGTTGAGAATGCCTAATTTCCCTTCGAACCCTTACAGCTAGCAGAAAGAGAAACCTGTCATCCTATTATTCAGAGAGCTTCAAATTCAAAAGTGGGCCAAAGGACAAGTTGCTTACCTACTGCATCATCCACTTTCCACCCACCACGGTGGCATAGTGGTTAGCACTGTTGCCTCACAGCGCCAGGGACCCGGGTTCAAATCTGGCCTCGGGCGACTGTCTGTGTGGAGTTTGCACATTCTCCCTGTGTCTGCGTGGGTTTCCTCCGGGTGCTCCGGTTTCCTCCCACAGTCCAAAGATGTGCAGGTTAGGTTGATTTGGCTATGATAAATTGACCCTTAGTGTTAGGGGATTAAATACGTGGGGTTACGGGGATAGGGTGGGATATGTGTCGGTGCAGGCTCGATGGGCTGAAATGGCCTCTATCTGCACTGTAGATTCTGTGATTCTGTGAACTCCACTTAAAAGGCTACTGAATGGCTTGATTATTATATAGATCACAGAAGAAGCATTCTATTCTGGAACCTTGGGGGTGATTTTTGCCAGCCCTGGGGAGGTGGGTATGGAAGCGGGACCACTGGGAAAATGGCAGAATTTGGGGGCGGTTGCCCAACCCGCCTCCATGCCATCTTCCCAGGAGGCGGGTAGCCGTCCCGCGCCGGGTCCCGTCTCCTTGGAGGCGGGAAGGGATTAAAGCCTACTAACTGCCTGTTAACAGGCAGAAAATAGGATTATCCCCTTTTTACCCTCAAGTGTGGGCTTCCCGAAGGCGCCAAAACCTGCCAGCTCAGCTCAGCGAGTACTGGGTCTGTTTGCGGGGCGGGGGGGGGGGGGGTGCAAGAGTGGAGAGGTGAGTATGTATCTGAGGTAAGTGCAAAGTGTTAGTAAAAGTGTACTTACCTATGTTTCTCCCTGCAGGCTTCAGTCGGTGTATATACGGAGACTCTCAGACCTCCATGTTGCAGATGAGAGATGGCCGTTGCAATCTCAGATGCAACAACCATCTCATTTCTGTAAAAGAAAGAAGTTTGATGAGATCTTGATTTCAAGACCTCATCAAACTACAGAGAATGTCACTGACAGCTTCACAGAGCTGTCAAATGATGACAATTCATCTGTCAAAAATTTTAGATGAAACGTCATACATTGACGTTCTCTGCAACCGGCTTTCCCTTAATTGGCCTGCCAAGCCCGCTGGGTGGGCTTAACCAGGTCAATCAAGGGAAAATAGCATGGGTTGGCCACAAATTGATGGTGGTGGGACATCGACCCGACAAGCAGCAGTCCCACCTCCAACGCGCTCCCAGTCACAAAATCACCCCACTTGTTTTAAATCTCTGGGTCAATGACCCTTTTCCTTTTTAAGTTTGGATCACACCTGTGGTATGGGCAAATTGCATTATTACATATTTGTGGAGTAGCAAAATATATTCCCTTATCAAAACATGAGCTTCTCTGAGTTTACTGCAGACTACTGAAATAGAGGCTTAAGTTCACTTTTTTGTGATACAGGAGGGAAAAAAAGCCATATATCTCTGCAGCTTCTATTTTTTGTACAGTAGCATGGGTTTAATGACTTGGCAGTATCAGCTTACTCTCCTAACTTGTTGGCTTTTCTTGGATATCATTATGATCTTTGGCAGGAACATTGTATTACAGTGAGTGAATAAGTCAAATACGGTTTAAATGACAAGGAATTCTGAAATTTGTCCCAGAGTTATAGGGGGAGAGGGGGGTGGGGGGGTGCGGTTTCACCTTTTGCAATTCCTTTCATTAATAGTTAGGGCCACTGGCTGTGTTTTTAAATTAATGGTCTTATGGGATTTTTTACTGGGATTTTGGGGATTGTATTCCATTATTCAAAACATTTTTTGATGAAACAGGTGGAACTCAGTGGTGTTGATCACTGGCCCTTTCTCTCCCTCTCCCTCACCCCCCATCTTCTACACTAAGGCTCAATGTGTGGGTGATTCTTCTTACAATATTAATTATGCAAGACAACTTTAGAAACTGGCATTCTTTGGTATTGCTGAGCGTATTTTAAGTTGTGTATGTGGATTTTCAAAAGGCATTTGATAAAGTACCACATATTAGACTTGTTAGCAGAATTGAAGCCCATGGGATAAAAGGGGCTTTGGCAGTGTGGATACGAAATGACTAAGTGACCGAAAACAGAGTTGTGGTGAATGTTGTTTTTCAGACTGGAGGGAGTTATACAGTGGTGTTCCCCTTGGTTCAGTACTAGGACCACTGCTGTTTTTGATAACCATTAATGATTGGACTTGGGGGTACAGGGCACAATTTCTAAATTTGCAGATGACACAAACGTTGGAAGTGTAGTAAATAATGAAGAAGATAGTAACAGACTTCAAGAGGACACAGACAGGCTGGTGAAATGGGCGGACACATGGCAGATGAAATTCCACACAGAAAAGTATGAGGAAGAACAAGGAGAGACAATAAATGGTACAATTTTAAAGGGGGTGCAAGAACAGAGAGACCTGGGGGTGTTTGTGCACAAATATTTGAAGGCAGCAGGACAGGTTAACAAAGCACATGGGATCCTTGGCTTTATAAATAGAGGCATAGAGTACAAAAGCCAGGAAGTTATGCGAAACCGATATAAAACACTAGTTCGGCCCCAGCTGGAGTATTGTGTCCAATTCTGGGCACCACGCTTTAGGAAGGATTTGAAGGCTTTGGAGAGGGTGCAGAAGAGATTTACTAGAATGGTTCCAAGGCTGAGGGATTACAGTTACGTGGATAGACTGGAGAAGCTGGGGATGTTCTCCTAGAGCAGAGAAGGCTAAGAGGAGATTTGATAGAGGTGTTTAAAATCATGAAGGGTTTAGATAGAGTAAATAAAGAGAAACTGTTTCCATTGGCTTAAGGGTCGTTAACGAGAGGACACAGATTTATGGTGATTGCAAAAGAACCAGAGGCGACATGAGGGAAAACTTTTTTACACGAGTGGTTAGGATTTGGAATGCACTGTCTGATAGGATGGTGGAGGCAGAGTCAATAGTAGCTTTCAAAAGGGAATTGGATAAATACTTGAAGGAGAAAAAATTGCAGGGATATGAGGTAAGAGCGGGAGTGGGACTAACTGGATTGCTCTTCGAAAGAGCCGACACAGACTTAACAGGCTGAATAGCCTCCCTCTGTGCTGTACTATTCTATGAAGTTGGAAAAGTGGAGGGAGGTATTGTTGCCCACGATGTTTCTCCAGGTAATAAATTGCTTTGAATAATTATCAAAAGATCACACTGATTTGTTTTTTGAAAGTCTTCATTTTATTCATTTCAAATGAAATGACTGTTTGTGACTTCACAGCATAAAACTGTCCAGAGTGCATTAAGAATTAACAGTGTCAGTCAGGCCACAAGTATGGTTGGTGAGGGAAGTGCTAACTAGAACACTACTGCAGCAGAGGTGCTCTTCTAGGCTTGGTCTTAAGGCATGTTGTTGTGGTAGATTACAAGCTTTAATCCATCTAACCTTGCTATACCTAATGAGCACTTAGTGCTGACATTGGCTGCACGGACTGGGCAATTGTTCATTTACCCATTGGTACGGACTCTGACTTTGAGCAAAAAATGATGTTCTGCAGAACTGACGGTGCTCATCTTGAGCACAAATTTAATCAACATATAGAAGTAGAAACTAGCTGATCTCCTGTGACTGCTTGCAAATAGTCTGGATCACAGTTCTGATGCTTAGCATGGTCCCATCTCTAGCTGAGAGTGCTGTATAGAATTTGAAAATTAAAATCACTGGACCCCGACGTAGGAGCATATCTTGTAAATAGCACTGGGGCCGTGGAATAATGTGGTGGCAGCTGTTGAGAGAATTCTTTTTGTGAATTTGGTTTCCGTCATAAAGATGTATCCGGGAGAAAAATGGGATCTGTCTTGCAAGACTGGCCACTCGTAGAGCATGCTAGACCTTCCTATTTCTAAAGCTGTGTTCTTTCTGTCCAATGTTAGACTCAGTAGAAGGTCACAGGCTTTAGCTGCATTCTGAGAATCAAGGGTGGCATGAACAGTGGCAGTGACCTGGTTGAGCCACTTCTTTCATGTAAAGCCCAGGTGCATAGTAAAAAGTACAGAATGCAATAGAACTTGACCACTAGGGCAAGAGCAACAATGTTGTGGGAACACCAGCTCCTCCAAGTTTCTCTCCAAGTCACACACCAGCTTGACTTGGACATATATTTCCATTGCTTCATTGACCCCAGAATTCCCGTAACCTAACATCATTGTGGGACAACCGTCACCAGAATGACTGCAGCTGTTCAAGGAGAAGGCCCACCACCATCTTCTCAGGGCAACAAGTGTGGCCTTGCAAGCTTTGGCCACATCCGGAGAACAAAAAAAAAATAGGGCCTAGAGGGATGGTACAAGCCTGTGTAGGAAAAACTTCTTGGGTGCATTTCTAGCATAGATTGGCTAAGATTATGGGTAAACTTAGTATCTTGTTCAGAATTCTCTCTTTTTTTCTGTATTGCTATATGCTATTTATATGACTTTTAGATTAACGTAGGTCAGAAATTAAAGATGGTGGCAGAAATGAGTTTGAAGAATTCAATCAAGTAATGTGATTTGAATTGTTTTGCAGCTACCAGGCTGGTACATTTAGCAAAGTTTTGATTGATTTTAATTTGTTTGGTGAGGGTTTTCATTTCTGATTGGTGTTTTTTTGTACCTGCCGATATTTGAGTGAATCAGCGTGGTTAACTTAACCAATACTGGTATTTAAGCCATTTAGGAAAGCATGATGGTAATCTTTAATGTTAAGGATGCTTGTATGCAGAATATACATTTAAAGCGTGACATGCTATATACAAGACTTCAATTATTTAGAAATTATGTGGACCAAATCCGTGGAATTTTTGAACATTTGTTCCAGAAAACTGCATACTTCAGGAAAAAAAATATATTTTAAATAAAAAGGGCTGTTAGGCAACACCTACTTGTAGAGGCTAGAATAAAGATTCTAAAGGCTTCAGTTTATGGTCCTGCATTCCACTTAGTCTTTCCTGTTTATCACTTTCTGAAAATATATAACCTAATGATTTGAAGGATTTACTACATGTCTAGCTTACTTTGTGACATTCCTTGGATCAAATAAACAGAGTCCTGGAATTAGAAGGAAAATGTTTTCGAGCCAAAATGATCTCGACTGTAAAATTGCTCAAATGCTTTTTTTCCTGGCGTAAAAGTTAAGAAACTATTAAACTTTCACTTTGTTATACAGCCTTAGCTGACGATAAACAATTCAAAGTTAAGTAAGCTAACACAGATTTTGAGTTTGGGGCGTTCTGTTTCAGTGGGCGACGTGCCCCACCCCACAGAAAGATGCATCTTGTTGGGAGCCATTTTGAAATAAGTGGGAGGCCTAAGTAGGGGAGAAAATATAATTTAATAAAAACAACTCTTACAACAGAACTAAAGTGAGGAAAAATTATATTTTGCTGTATAAGGGTGTAATTATGATTTTAAAAAGAAATACACATTTTGTTGTCCATGCATATTTAGACAGGCTTGTCTGCATGCACTCTTGACAGGACCTCTGGTGGTATTAGTTGAGTGTACAGTAAAAGCTATTATGGGTCATGTCATAGAGTCATAGAGTTTTACAGCACAGAAAGAGGCCCTTCGGCCCATCGTGTCTGCGCTCAGGGTCTGTTTTGTAATTGATGAACATAGAAACATAGAAGATAGGAGCAGGAGTAGGCCATTCGGCCCCTCGAGCCTGTTCCGCCATTTAATGTGATCATGGCTGATCATCCAAATTCAGTACCCTGTCCCTGCTTTCTCCCCATATCCCTTGATCTCTTTAGCCTTAAGAAATATATCTAACTCCTTGAATATATTTAATGAATTGGCCTCAACTGCCTTCTGTGGTAGAGAATTCCACAGGTTCACCACTCTCTGGGTGAAGAAATTCCTCCTCATCTCTGTCCTAAATGGCTTACCCCTTATCTTTAGACTGTGACCCCTGGTTCTGGACTCCTCCGCCATCGGGAACATCCTTCCTGTGCCTAGTCCTGTTACAATTTTATCAGTTTCAATGAGACCCCTCTCCATTCTTCTAAACTCTAGCGAATATAAGCCTAATCGACCCAATCTCTCCTCATACGTCATTCTTGCCATCCCAGGTATCAGTCTGGTGAATCTTCACTGCACTCTCTCCATGGCAAGAAAATCCTTCCTCAGATAAGGTGACCAAAACTGCACACAATACTCAAGGTGTGGTCTCACCAAGGCCCTGTACAACTGCAGCAAGACATCCTTGTTCCTGTACTCGAATCCTCTCGCTATGAAGGCCAACATACCATTTGCCTTCTTAACCGCTTGCTGCACCTGCATGCTTACCTTCAGCGACTGGTGCACAAGGACACCCAGGTCTCGTTGCACTTCCCCTTTTCCCAATCTATTGCCATTCAGATAATAATCTGTCTTCCTGTTTTTGCCACCGAAGTGGATAACCTCGCATTTATCCACATTGGGCAGATGCATGACAAATGCAGCATAATCACCCAACCTATCCAAATCATACTGGAGTTTCTCTGCATCCTCCTCACAGCACACACGCCCACCCAGCTCTGTGTCATCTGCAAACTTGGAGATATTACATCTAGTTCCCTCGTCTAGATCATTTATATATATATATATATATTGTGAATAGCTGGGGTCCTAGCACTGACCCCTGCGGTACCCCACTAGTCACTGCCTGCCACTCGGATAAAGACCCATTTATTCCAACTCTTTGCTTCCTGTCTGCCAACCAGTTCTCTATCCAAGACAGTACCATACCCCCAATCCCTTGTGCTTTAACTTTGCACGCTAATCTCTTATGCGGGGCAGAAAACGTTAGTGGGAGTGGTATATAGACCTCCAAACAGTAATGCGGAGGTTGGGGATGGCATTAAAAGGGAAATTAGAGAAGCGTGCAATAAGGGCACAGCAGTCATCATGGGTGACTTTAATCTTCATATAGCTTGGGCTAACCAAATTAGTAACAATACTGTGGAGGAGGAATTCCTGGAGTGTTTACGGGATGGTTTCTTGGACGAATATGTCAAGGAACCAACCAGAGATCAGGCCATCTTAGACTGGGTATTATGTAACGAGAAAGGATTAATTAGCAATCTTGTACGAGGCCCCTTGGGTCGGAGCGATCATAATATGATCGAATTCTTCATTAAGATGGAGAATGAAGTAGTTGACTCAGAGACTAAGGTCCTGAATTTAAATAAAGGAAACTATGATGGTCTGAGGCGCGAGTTGGGTAGGATTGATTGGGGAATGTCACTCAAAGGGTTGACGGTGGATAGGCAATGGCAAGCATTCAAAGACCGCATGGATGAACTACAGAATTTGTTCATCCCAGTTTGGCATAAAAATAAAACAAAAAAGGTGACTCAACCGTGGCTAACAAGGGAAATTAGGAATAGCATAAGATCCAAGGAGAGGACATATAAATTGGCCAGAAAAAGCAGTAAACCTGAGGATTGGGAGCAGTTTAGGATTCAACAAAGGAGGACAAAGGGATTAATTAAGAAGGGGAAAATAGAATATGAGAGTAAGCTTGCAGGGAACATAAAAACTGACTGTAAAAGCTTTTATAGATATGTGAAGAGAAAAAGATTGGTGAAGTCTAGCGTAGGTCCCTTGCAGTCAGAATCAGGGGAATTTATAATGGGGAACAAAGAAATGGGTGACCAATTAAATACATATTTTGGTTCTGTCTTCACAAAGGAGGACACAAATAACCTCCCAGAGATGTCGGGGAACATAGGGTCTGATGAAAGGGAGGAACTGAAAGAAATCAGTATTTGTAGGGAAATGGTGTTAGGGAAATTGAAGTAGAAGTAGAAGTAGAAACTAGCTGATCTCCTGTGACTGCTTGCAAATAGTCTGGATCACAGTTCTGATGCTTAGCATGGTCCCATCTCTAGCTGAGAGTGCTGTATAGAATTTGAAAATTAAAATCACTGGACCCCGACGTAGGAGCATATCTTGTAAATAGCACTGGGGCCGTGGAATAATGTGGTGGCAGCTGTTGAGAGAATTCTTTTTGTGAATTTGGTTTCCGTCATAAAGATGTATCCGGGAGAAAAATGGGATCTGTCTTGCAAGACTGGCCACTCGTAGAGCATGCTAGACCTTCCTATTTCTAAAGCTGTGTTCTTTCTGTCCAATGTTAGACTCAGTAGAAGGTCACAGGCTTTAGCTGCATTCTGAGAATCAAGGGTGGCATGAACAGTGGCAGTGACCTGGTTGAGCCACTTCTTTCATGTAAAGCCCAGGTGCATAGTAAAAAGTACAGAATGCAATAGAACTTGACCACTAGGGCAAGAGCAACAATGTTGTGGGAACACCAGCTCCTCCAAGTTTCTCTCCAAGTCACACACCAGCTTGACTTGGACATATATTTCCATTGCTTCATTGACCCCAGAATTCCCGTAACCTAACATCATTGTGGGACAACCGTCACCAGAATGACTGCAGCTGTTCAAGGAGAAGGCCCACCACCATCTTCTCAGGGCAACAAATGTGGCCTTGCAAGCTTTGGCCACATCCGGAGAACAAAAAAAAAATAGGGCCTAGAGGGATGGTACAAGCCTGTGTAGGAAAAACTTCTTGGGTGCATTTCTAGCATAGATTGGCTAAGATTATGGGTAAACTTAGTATCTTGTTCAGAATTCTCTCTTTTTTTCTGTATTGCTATATGCTATTTATATGACTTTTAGATTAACGTAGGTCAGAAATTAAAGATGGTGGCAGAAATGAGTTTGAAGAATTCAATCAAGTAATGTGATTTGAATTGTTTTGCAGCTACCAGGCTGGTACATTTAGCAAAGTTTTGATTGATTTTAATTTGTTTGGTGAGGGTTTTCATTTCTGATTGGTGTTTTTTTGTACCTGCCGATATTTGAGTGAATCAGCGTGGTTAACTTAACCAATACTGGTATTTAAGCCATTTAGGAAAGCATGATGGTAATCTTTAATGTTAAGGATGCTTGTATGCAGAATATACATTTAAAGCGTGACATGCTATATACAAGACTTCAATTATTTAGAAATTATGTGGACCAAATCCGTGGAATTTTTGAACATTTGTTCCAGAAAACTGCATACTTCAGGAAAAAAAATATATTTTAAATAAAAAGGGCTGTTAGGCAACACCTACTTGTAGAGGCTAGAATAAAGATTCTAAAGGCTTCAGTTTATGGTCCTGCATTCCACTTAGTCTTTCCTGTTTATCACTTTCTGAAAATATATAACCTAATGATTTGAAGGATTTACTACATGTCTAGCTTACTTTGTGACATTCCTTGGATCAAATAAACAGAGTCCTGGAATTAGAAGGAAAATGTTTTCGAGCCAAAATGATCTCGACTGTAAAATTGCTCAAATGCTTTTTTTCCTGGCGTAAAAGTTAAGAAACTATTAAACTTTCACTTTGTTATACAGCCTTAGCTGACGATAAACAATTCAAAGTTAAGTAAGCTAACACAGATTTTGAGTTTGGGGCATTCTGTTTCAGTGGGCGACGTGCCCCACCCCACAGAAAGATGCATCTTGTTGGGAGCCATTTTGAAATAAGTGGGAGGCCTAAGTAGGGGAGAAAATATAATTTAATAAAAACAACTCTTACAACAGAACTAAAGTGAGGAAAAATTATATTTTGCTGTATAAGGGTGTAATTATGATTTTAAAAAGAAATACACATTTTGTTGTCCATGCATATTTAGACAGGCTTGTCTGCATGCACTCTTGACAGGACCTCTGGTGGTATTAGTTGAGTGTACAGTAAAAGCTATTATGGGTCATGTCATAGAGTCATAGAGTTTTACAGCACAGAAAGAGGCCCTTCGGCCCATCGTGTCTGCGCTCAGGGTCTGTTTTGTAATTGATGAACATAGAAACATAGAAGATAGGAGCAGGAGTAGGCCATTCGGCCCCTCGAGCCTGTTCCGCCATTTAATGTGATCATGGCTGATCATCCAAATTCAGTACCCTGTCCCTGCTTTCTCCCCATATCCCTTGATCTCTTTAGCCTTAAGAAATATATCTAACTCCTTGAATATATTTAATGAATTGGCCTCAACTGCCTTCTGTGGTAGAGAATTCCACAGGTTCACCACTCTCTGGGTGAAGAAATTCCTCCTCATCTCTGTCCTAAATGGCTTACCCCTTATCTTTAGACTGTGACCCCTGGTTCTGGACTCCTCCGCCATCGGGAACATCCTTCCTGTGCCTAGTCCTGTTACAATTTTATCAGTTTCAATGAGACCCCTCTCCATTCTTCTAAACTCTAGCGAATATAAGCCTAATCGACCCAATCTCTCCTCATACGTCATTCTTGCCATCCCAGGTATCAGTCTGGTGAATCTTCACTGCACTCTCTCCATGGCAAGAAAATCCTTCCTCAGATAAGGTGACCAAAACTGCACACAATACTCAAGGTGTGGTCTCACCAAGGCCCTGTACAACTGCAGCAAGACATCCTTGTTCCTGTACTCGAATCCTCTCGCTATGAAGGCCAACATACCATTTGCCTTCTTAACCGCTTGCTGCACCTGCATGCTTACCTTCAGCGACTGGTGCACAAGGACACCCAGGTCTCGTTGCACTTCCCCTTTTCCCAATCTATTGCCATTCAGATAATAATCTGTCTTCCTGTTTTTGCCACCGAAGTGGATAACCTCGCATTTATCCACATTGGGCAGATGCATGACAAATGCAGCATAATCACCCAACCTATCCAAATCATACTGGAGTTTCTCTGCATCCTCCTCACAGCACACACGCCCACCCAGCTCTGTGTCATCTGCAAACTTGGAGATATTACATCTAGTTCCCTCGTCTAGATCATTTATATATATATATATATATTGTGAATAGCTGGGGTCCTAGCACTGACCCCTGCGGTACCCCACTAGTCACTGCCTGCCACTCGGATAAAGACCCATTTATTCCAACTCTTTGCTTCCTGTCTGCCAACCAGTTCTCTATCCAAGACAGTACCATACCCCCAATCCCTTGTGCTTTAACTTTGCATGCTAATCTCTTATGCGGGGCAGAAAACGTTAGTGGGAGTGGTATATAGACCTCCAAACAGTAATGCGGAGGTTGGGGATGGCATTAAAAGGGAAATTAGAGAAGCGTGCAATAAGGGCACAGCAGTCATCATGGGTGACTTTAATCTTCATATAGCTTGGGCTAACCAAATTAGTAACAATACTGTGGAGGAGGAATTCCTGGAGTGTTTACGGGATGGTTTCTTGGACGAATATGTCAAGGAACCAACCAGAGATCAGGCCATCTTAGACTGGGTATTATGTAACGAGAAAGGATTAATTAGCAATCTTGTACGAGGCCCCTTGGGTCGGAGCGATCATAATATGATCGAATTCTTCATTAAGATGGAGAATGAAGTAGTTGACTCAGAGACTAAGGTCCTGAATTTAAATAAAGGAAACTATGATGGTCTGAGGCGCGAGTTGGGTAGGATTGATTGGGGAATGTCACTCAAAGGGTTGACGGTGGATAGGCAATGGCAAGCATTCAAAGACCGCATGGATGAACTACAGAATTTGTTCATCCCAGTTTGGCATAAAAATAAAACAAAAAAGGTGACTCAACCGTGGCTAACAAGGGAAATTAGGAATAGCATAAGATCCAAGGAGAGGACATATAAATTGGCCAGAAAAAGCAGTAAACCTGAGGATTGGGAGCAGTTTAGGATTCAACAAAGGAGGACAAAGGGATTAATTAAGAAGGGGAAAATAGAATATGAGAGTAAGCTTGCAGGGAACATAAAAACTGACTGTAAAAGCTTTTATAGATATGTGAAGAGAAAAAGATTGGTGAAGTCTAGCGTAGGTCCCTTGCAGTCAGAATCAGGGGAATTTATAATGGGGAACAAAGAAATGGGTGACCAATTAAATACATATTTTGGTTCTGTCTTCACAAAGGAGGACACAAATAACCTCCCAGAGATGTCGGGGAACATAGGGTCTGATGAAAGGGAGGAACTGAAAGAAATCAGTATTTGTAGGGAAATGGTGTTAGGGAAATTGATGGAATTGAAGGCGGATAAATCCCCAGGGCCTGATAATCTACATCCTAGGGTACTTAAGGAAGTGGCCCTAGAAATAGTAGATGCATTGCTGATCATCTTCCAACAATCGATGGACTCTGGAACAGTACCCATGGATTGGAGGGTAGCTAATGTTACCCCACTATTCAAAAAAGGTGGTAGAGAGAAAATGGGGAATTACAGACATCGGTAGTGGGGAAAATGCTAGAGTCCATTATAAAAGATGTAATAACAGAGCACTTGGAAAACAGTGACAGGATCGGACAAAGTCAACATGGATTTACAAAAGGTAAATCGTGCTTGACTAATCTACTGGAATTTTTTGAGGATGTAACTGGTAAAATAGATAAGGGAGAACCAGTGGATGTGGTATATTTGGACTTTCAGAAGGCTTTTGATAAGGTCCCGCATAAGAGATTAGCGTGTAAAGTTAAGGCACATGGGATTGGGGGCAAGGTATTGACTTGGATAGAGAACTGGTTGGCAGACAGAAAGCAAAGAGTTGGAATAAACGGGTCTTTTTCCGAGTGGCAGGCAGTGACTAGTGGGGTACCGCAGGGATCGGTCCTTGGACCCCAGCTATTCACAATATATATTAATGATCTAGACAAGGGAACTAGATGTAATATCTCCAAATTTGCAGACGACACAAAGCTGGGTGGGCGTGTGGGCTGTGAGGAGGATGCCGAGAAACTCCAGGATGATTTGGACAGGTTGGGTGATTGGGCAAAAGCATGGCAGATGCAATATAACGTGGATAAATGTGAGGTTATCCACTTTGGTGGCAAAAACAGGAAGGCGGATTATTATCTGAATGGCAGTAGATTGGGAGAAGGAGAAGTGCAACGAGACCTGGGTGTCCTTGTGCACCAGACGCTGAAGGTAAGCATGCAGGTGCAGCAGGCGGTTAAGAAGGCAAATGGTATGTTGGCCTTCGTAGCGAGAGGGTTTGAGTACAGGAACAAGGATGTCTTGATGCAGTTGTACAGGGCCTTGGTGAGACCACATCCTGAGTATTGTGTGCAGTTTTGGTCGCCTTATCTGAGGAAGGATGTTCTTGCCATGGAAGGAGTTCAGCGAAGATTCACCAGGCTGATACCTGGGATGGCAGGAATGACGTATGAGGAGAGATTGGGACGATTGGGCTTGTACTCGCTGGAATTTAGAAGAATGAGAGGGGAACTCATTGAAACTTATAAAATTCTGACAGGACTGGACAGAATAGATGCAGGAAGGATGTTCCCGATGGTCTGGGAGTCCAGAGCCAGGGGTCACAGTCTAGGGATAAGGGGTAGGCCATTTAGGACAGAAATGAGGAGGAATTTCTTCACCCAGAGAATGGTGAACCTGTGGAATTCTCTACCACAGAAGGCAGTAGAAGCCAATTCATTAAATATATTCAAGAAGGAGTTGGATATATTTCTGAAGGCTAAAGGATCCAGGAGTATGGAGAGAAAGCAGGGACTGGGTACTGACATTGGATGATCAGCCATGATCGCATTGAATGGCGGAGGAGGCCCGAGGGGCCGAATGGCCTACTCCTGCTCCTATCTTCTATGTCTATGTTTTATCGAAAGCCTTCTGTAAGTCCAAATACACCACATCCACTGGTTCTCCCTTATCTATTCTACCCGTTACACCCTCAAAAATTTCCAGTAGATTAGTCAAGCATGATTTACCTTTTGTAAATCCATGTTGACTTTGTCCGATCCTGTCACTATTCCAAGTGCTCTGCTATTACATCTTTATAATAGACTCTAGCATTTTCCCCACTACCGATATCAGACTCACCGGTCTATAATTCCCTGTTTTCTCTCTACCACCTTTTTTAAATAGTGGGGTTACATTAGCTATCCTCCAATCCATGGGCACTGTTCCAGAGCCTATAGAACTTTGGAAGATGACTAGCAATGCATCTACTATTTCTAGGGCCACTTCCTTAAGTACCCTAGGATGTAGATTATCAGGCCCTGGGGATTTATCGGCCTTTAATCCCGTCAATTTCCCTAACACCATTTCCCTACAAATACTGATTTTATTCAATTCCTTCTCTCTCATTAGACCCTATGTTCCTCGACATCTCTGGGAGGTTATTTGTGTCCTCCTTTGTGAAGACAGAACCAAAGTATGTATTTAATTGGTCTGCCATTTCTTTGTTCCCCATTATAAATTCCCCTGATTCTGACTGCAAGGGACCTATGCTTGACTTCACCAATCTTTTTCTCTTCACATATCTATAGAAGCTTTTACAGTCAGTTTTTATGTTCCCTGAAAGCTTACTTTCATATTCTATTTTCCCCCTCTTAATTAATCCCTTTGTCCTCCTTTGCTGAATCCTAAACTGCTCTTAATCCTCAGGTTTGCTGCTTTTTCTGGCCAAATTATATGTCCTTCCCTTGGATCTTATGCTATCCCTGATTTCCCTTGTTAGCCACGGTTGAGTCACCTTTTTTGTTTTTATTTTTATGCCAAACTGGGATGTAGTTCATCATGCGATCTTTAAATGTTTGCCATTGCCCATCGACCGTCAACCCTTTAAGTAACTTTCCCCAATCCATCCTTGCCAACTTGCGCCTCATACCATCGTAGTTTCCTTTATTTAAATTCAGTACCCAAGTCTCTGAGTCAACTACTTCACTCTCCATCTTAATGAAGAATTCTTCATCATATTATGATCGCTCCTCCTCAAGGGACCTCGCACAACAAGATTGCTAATTAATCCTTTCTCATTACATAATACCCAGTCTAAGATGGCCTGATCTCTAGTTGGTTCCTCGACATATTGGTCCAGGAAACCATGGACCATACACTCTCTAGGAATTTCTCCTCCACAGTATTGTTACTAATTTGGTTAGTCCAATCTATATGTAGATTAAAGTCACCTATGATTACTGCTGTGCCCTTCTGCACGCATCTCTAATTTCCCGTTTAATGTCATCCCCAACCTCAGCATTACTGTTTGGGGGTCTGTATACAACTCCCACTAATGTTTTCTGCCCCATGGTGTTTCTCAGCTCTGCCCATACAGATTCCACATCAGCAGAGCTAATATCCTTCCTTACTGTTGTGTTAATCTCCTCTTTAACCAGCAATGCTACCCCACCTCCTTTTCCTTTTTTCCTGTCCTTCCTGAATATTGAATACCCCTGGATGTTGAATTCCCAGACTTGGTCATCCTGGAGCCATGTCTCCATAATCCCAATTATATCATATCCGTTTACATCTATTTGCGCAGCTAATTCATCCACCTTATTACGAATGCTCCTCGCATTAAGACACAAAGGCCTAGAAATTCGGTTGTTTGCGCCAACGATTAGCGCCTAAAGAGCCCAAGAATTGGGGCGTTACCCAATGTTCGGGCGGGTGCAATGAAGATAGCGACACCTCCCATATTGCGTATCCATTTAGCGCCAGCGCTAACTCTTAGCGCGCGTGCGCAGGCAGTTCATGACGTCATTTCAGTGTGCAACGCCTTTTTGGCGCCCCTGACCGGATATTCGGTGGTGCCCGGAACCTTTCCGCCTGGCGCTATTAGTGACAGTTGGATGGAACGTTCCCAGGCCCTTCTCGGAGTCGGGGGGCGCTATTTAAAGGGGACAGCTCTAGTATAAAAGCTGCAGCCACTTGGTCTGTTCATTCTGTTGGTTGCTGGAGAGAGTTGGTGAACTACTGTTGCACACTATTTTTCGGATTTAGCCTTCGAAGACATGGGACCTGCAGGCCTGTCCGGAGCAGTTGGAGTGCTAGACATTACTGCGTGTTGCCCGTCTGGCATAGCAATGGGAGCTGCTATGGAGGGGAACGCCCTCATGGCCGGACACTTAGAAGGGGCACAGAGACGGCGGGAGAGAGGGCCAGGATTGGCCAGAAAGAGGAGGGGCAATGGAGGTCGGCCAATCCGACGATACGCTGCGAGGGTTTTCAGGCAGCAGGTGTCATACCTTACCATGTCAGAGGAGCAGTGTCTGCGAAGGCTCAGATTCGGTAAGGAGGTTGTGACTGAGCTGTGCCACCTGCTTGCTGAGGATCTGCAGCCGCGTCTACGGTGCAGGACCTCTCTGTTGCCGTCAAAGTGACTGTTGCCTTGAACTTTTACGCAAGCGGATCCTTTCAGTCAGCCACTGGGGACATCGCGAATATAACACAATTTGCAGTGCATTGTTGCATCCGGCAAGTGACAGCTGCCCTCTGTAGAAGGAGGCGTCAATTAATCACCTTCCCTGTGACCCTGGAGAAGCAGGCGGAGCGCGCGCAGGGCTTCGCTGCTATTGTGGACTTCCCCATGGTGCAGGGGGCTATTGATTGCACACACGTGGCTTTGCGGGCGCCATTGCAGAATCCGGAGGAGTTCCGCAACTGCAAGCGGTTCCACTCCCTCAATGCCCAGCTGGTCTGTGACCACCGCCAGATGATCATGGCAGTCAACGCACAATTCCCTGGGAGCAGCCACGATGCGTTCATCCTGCGGCAGACCTCAGTTTCTGACCTTTTTGAGGGCCCGGCTCACCCACGAGGCTGGCTTCTGGGCGACAAGGGCTATCCTCTCTGCCCATGGCTCATGACCCCACTCCGTTTGCCCGCCACCCCGGCACAAGAGCTTTACAGCAGCAGCCATCAGGCGACCAGGAACATTGTGGAGCACACCATTGGTGTGCTCAAACAGCGTTTCCGCTGTCTAGACCATTCGGGGGGAGCCCTGCAGTACTTGCCGGAGCAAGTGGGTCGCATCGTCGTCGTCTGCTGCATACTCCACAACTTGGCCATTCGACGAACCCAGCCAATGCCAGCCGACCCTCAAGGTCCAGCAGAGCAGGCGGACGAGGAGGAGGAGGAAGAGCAGGCAGACGAGGAGGAGGAGGAGCATGCGAACGAGGAGGAGGAGGAGGAAGATGGGAGGGCTCCTGAAACTGGAAGGGCCGTCCGTCAGAGGCTCATAAGGACTCGGTTCTAGGCCCCTCTGACGGAATGATGGCTGTCATTCGTCCTGTGCACTTCGGATCGTACAAAGCCTATGAAGGCCACCATGAGTGTAAATAGTTACGAGTACCATTGTAAATAAAAAAAATTCTTTATTGTCAAAAAAGTGCTTCCTTTCAGCATAACAATGTCATGTCAACAGAAACCATAACTAACAAAATAACAGTGAACTCTCTGGCAAAGCCGCATAACTAAACAAACCATCACAAACAATCACAACAGGTGAGGGCGTCCTTGAATTTGGAGGAAGAAACATCTTAGCAACTACCGCTACTGCTGGCCCCTTGATGGAGACCGACTTCTCTTTCGCGGTCGGCCACTTCCCTCCCTGCTGCTCCTACGTAATTGAACCCCAGTGGCGGCGTCAAGGCTGGGGGACGCCTGCTGACTGTCTGGAATCGTAGAAGCCCCTGAGGGACGGCCTGGACGACCTCTGGGCTTGGAGGGTGCGGAGGCTGGCTGCTTGATCTGGGCATGGCTGGAAGCAGTGTGCACTGCAGGTGGTGGCAGCTGCACTGCAGACGTTCCAGCGGTGGCATGAGCAATGGTCACCTGCCGAGAGAGGACACCTGCACCATGGTCGGACGACACACTGGCTCTCTGAGGGGACCGGTTCGGCTCAGCCGCCACAATCGACTGCTCCACTGATTCCTGGCCTCGTGTGGTACTGGAAGGGCCCGGGGTGATCCTAACTGATGCAGATAGGGTGGCAGCAGTGAGAGTTCGCGTTGCCTCAATCTGGGTGTGGACGAGGCCAGCAAGTGACTGCGTGGCAGCAGTGAGGACCTGTGCGGCAGGTGCCAGTGCTTCGGAGAAGCCCTGGACAGTTCTTTCCATTGCTTCGGACAAGGCTGGAGCAGTCCGTTCCACTGCCTCGGACAAGCCCTGGACAGACCTTTCCAGGGATTGTCCGAAGCTCTGAACAGTCCTTTCCATAGCGGCCTTGAAGCCCTGGACAGTCCTCTCCATTGCTGCCCCGAAGCCCTGGACAGTCCTCTCCATTGCTGCCCCAAAGTCCAGCACACTCTTTGTAGTGTATGTACTTTGCAGAAGGAACTATGTTCTGCAGCCCCTGTATACTGCAGTACCAGTAGTGACCACCCCTGTATATAAGCCTGTGTAGTAACTTTGCATAGTAGTTCCAGTTTTGTCTCCACTCAGTAAACACCTGTTGTAACCAACTCCTGCAGTCCGTGTCTCAATTACACACGGACATAATACTGGCGACGCGAAGATCCGAACTTACTTACAGTTCTGCACCACCTCATGGGGATCCATCCCTGAAGCGAAGTTGTTAGAGGTCGAGGCCAGAAGGAAGAAAGAAAAAAAAACAGAAGAAACGAGCGTTGACCGTGGGCAACCGCCTCTGATTCATCAGAGTTGAAGATTTGCAGGAGAGGCTGTCGACAGCGGGGCTTGGTTATCCTGTCTATGGTGTTCCAGCTAAACGGGCTGGTGGCAGGTAGTATACTGATCCTTCCTAGGCTGCGGCGGGCTAGAGTTCGATCGGGTGGCTTTTCAACGGGGCCGAGCAGCGTTGTCGGGAAGAGGAGAGAGAGAGAGAGGGTGGAGCACACAGGGCGGGGCCGGTGCTACGAAGCTGGGCAGCGTACAGACCCGAGAAGAGGGAGGGAAGTGTCCCGTAGGGTTTGCTCTGACGACGGGAAAATAAAAGAAATTAGAAGCGCAGGAAGCCGTGAGGAGCTGCAGTTTGCCACGGGGACCGCGGAAAGCGGCGTTAGCAGCAGCGCGGGGGGAAGTGCGCGAAGACCATAGGGCGTCGCCATCAAGGCATAAAAACGCTAGCAGCAGCGGAGAAGACAGAAAATGTGGGAGGCGCCATCTTAATCCAGCGGGGAAGAAGGCAAAGCGCGGGAGGCGCCATTTTGTTCAATCGGGGAAGAAGACAAAGCGCGGGAGGCGCCATCTTAGATTTCCAAGATGCCGAAGACTGGCTATATCACTGCCTTCGATAATGCAATAGAAGACTGGACCACGTATGTGGAAAGAGTCGAAGTATATTGCAAGGCAAACGAAGTAGCCGATGAGAAAAAGGCATCGGTACTACTAAACTTAATGGGCGCAAGAACGTACGGCCTATTGCGGAACCTGATCACTCCAGCCAAACCGATGGCGAAGAGTTTTAATGAAATTGTTGATATCCTACAGGAACACCTAAATCCGACACCGCTGCTGATAGCAGAAAGATTTAAATTCCACAAGAGAAATCAGCATAAAGATGAGAGCAATGCTGATTACCTTACGGAACTACGCAAGCTATCAAAGCACTGCCAGTTCGGAGCAGGACTGGCAGATACCCTACGGGACAAATTTGTCTGTGGACTCCTGAGTGAAGGAACCCAGAAGAGGTTACTCTCAGAGAAAGAGCTGACGCTAGATAAGGCTTTCAGCGTGGCAGTATCGTACGAAGCAGCAGCAAGGGGAGCTGCGGAAATACAGCAAAAGCCACAGGAATACGGCACCCATGAAATGACACGGGGATTTGAAAAATGTTATCGCTGTGGCAGAACAACCCATGACCAGAAGGACTGCTGGTTCAAGGACAAAATATGCAGGCAATGCGGAAAGATGGGACACATTGCACGAGTTTGCAGGTCTGGGAAGAAGACCAGCGACAACAAAAAGGCTACTAAGGAACAGTACAGGAAAGTACAAAAGATGACGGACAGTAGTTCCGAAGACCAGAACAGCGATAGTGAATCCGGGAACAAGAGACTAAGCTGTCTCAAACTTCACAACGTAATCGCAAAAGAGGATCACCGAACCATTTGGGTCACCCTCACGATAGCAGGGTCCCAAGTCAAAATGGAATTGGATACAGGATCAGCCCTGACCGTCATGAATCGACGAGACTACGAGCGGCTATTCTCACATATACCCTTGAAAGAGACATCCATTGTCTTGAAGACGTATACGGGGCAGAAAGTATACCCCAGAGGGAAAATAAGGGTGCCCGTCGAATACAACGGCAAGGAAATACAGAAATTGTATCTGTACATACTGCAAGATGGTGGACCACAGTTATTGGGATGTGAATGGATCAGAAAGATAAGTTTAGACTGGCACTCCATTCAGGCACTGACTGTGGCTGGTAAAAAGGATGACGACGTCACACCTGGACGATTGTCAAAAATCTTAGCTAACGCTAAAGAGGTATTTCAATAAGAACTGGGAACTCTTAAAGGCGTAACCGCCTCAATAAAAATAGAAGAGAATGCAATTCCCAAGTTTTTCAAAGCAAGACCGGTACCGTATGCAATTCGCCCAGCCGTCGAGGCAGACCTGGAGAATGCAGGCGTGTTATCTAAGGTAGACTGGAGCGAGTGGGCGACACCCATCGTTCCTGTCATGAAAAAAACGTTAAACAATAAGTCTGAGGAGCCAAGGAAGGTTTGCATCGGTGGGGACTTCAAGGTGACTGTGAACCCAGTCCTTCACACAGTACAGTATCCCCTCCCGAGGATAGAAGATATTTTCACCTCACTATCTGGAGGGAAGCGTTTTACAAAAATTGACCTAGCACAAGCATATTTGCAGATGGAGGTTGAAGAATCCTCTAGGAAGTATCTCACGATAAACACTCACAAAGGTCTTTACCAGTATAATCGACTGGTATTCGGAGTAGCATCAGCTCCGGCGATATGGCAAAGAGCGATGGAACAAGTCCTGCAAGGGATTCCGGGGACTCAGTGTTACTTGGACGACATCCTAGTGACAGGTGAAAATGACAGTGAACACCTTGCCAACCTAGAGCAGGTGCTCACTAGACTAAGAGAACATGGGCTACGAGCCAATCGCCCCAAGTGCGAGTTTTTTAAGAAACAGATATCGTATTGTGGCCACGTGATTGATGAAGAGGGGTTACATAAGTCCCCTGACAAAATTGAAGCGGTAGTTAAGGCTCCAGCGCCTGAAAATGTGTCGCAACTGAGGTCATTCCTCGGATTGGTGAATTACTACCATAAGTTTTTGCCGAATTTGTCTACAATTCTGCACCCACTGAACGCCCTACAACAAACTGGAGTAGCATGGAAATGGAGCGATGAATGTAAGCGGGCCTTTCAGAAGAGTAAAGACCTAATCACTTCAAGAGAAGTATTGGCTCACTACAACCCATCACTACCGATAAGACTGGCGTGTGATGCGTCTCCCTACGGCATTGGAGCGGTACTGTCACATAAATCCCTTGATGGTCCAGAGAGGCCGATAGCTTTTGCGTCACACTCGTTAACTGCAGCTGAGCGTAACTACGCCCAGATTGACAGAGAGGCCCTCAGCCTGGTGTGGGGGGTGAAGAAGTTCAATCACTACCTGCACGGTCAGAAATTTACTCTACTAACTGATCATCAACCTCTTGTCTCCATTTTCAACCCTCAGAAGGGCGTCCCGATAATGACAGCACAACGGCTACAGAGGTGGTCCCTTTTCCTAGGGGCACACCAATATGACATCGAGTACAAAGGAACTAAACAGCATGGGAATGCTGATGGATTGTCACGCCTACTGTTGCCGATGGTGGAAGAAGCACCTGCAGTGGATCCTGTGGAGATATTCCACTTGACCATAGTCGAATGTCTACCTGTGACGAATGCAAACATAGAAAAGGAAACACGAAATGACCCGACACTCTCCTGGGTCTATGATTTAACGGTGAAGGGATGGCCAGCACATGGCGAACCACTGTTGCCAGCATTCTCGCCGAGAAGAGAACAGCTGTCAGTGTGCCGAGGAACCTTGATGTGTGGATCCAGAGTAGTAATTCCACCCAAATTGAAGGATAGAGTGCTGAATGAGCTTCATGAGGGTCATCTGGGAGGGGTAAAAATGAAGAACTTAGCCAGAGCGTTTGTGTGGTGGCCGGGAATCGATAGAGAAATCGAAGAGATGACCAAGAGCTGTACAGGATGCCAGAAGGTCCAAAACGCCCCACCACAAGCCCCTCTACATCCATGGGAGTGGCCTTCATCTCCATGGCAAAGGGTACACATTGATTTTGCTGGTCCATTTATGGACTCGATGTTTTTAATTGCGGTGGATGCACATTCAAAGTGGCCAGAGGTAATAAAAATGTCCTCAACCACCACAGAAAAAACGATCACAGTCTTACGAACCATATTCGCCAGGAATGGGCTGCCTGAACAGATTTGCTCCGACAATGGACCACAGTTTGTGTCTGAAGAGTTCTGGAGGTTCTTAAATAACAATGGTGTTAAGCATTACACATCCGCCCCATATCATCCAGCCACCAATGGATTGGCTGAGAGGTTCGTTCAAACATTCAAGAAGGCTATCAAGGCAATGTGCAATGAAGACATACCCCTACAACACAAGGTGGATAACTTCTTGTTTGCCTATCGGAATGCGACACATGCGGTTACCAACCAAACTCCAGCCATGATGTTCTTCAGTCGAAGACTACGATGCCGCTTGGATTTGGTTAAGCCAAACATCAGAAGAGATGTGGAGAACAGGCAGTTTCAGAATATGAATGAAAGGCCGACTAGGAGTTTTAAGATAGGTCAACCAGTTTTGGCCCAGGACTACCGCACAGAGAAATGGCAGCCAGGAACGATCTGCACACGGCAAGGACCTCTAATGTATACCATGGATGTTGGAGAGAGCATTGTAAGATGCCATGCTGACCAGATTCTAGAGTCACTGGAAAACGTCAAATCCACACCACGATCCGATACACCTGGTGATGAAACCGAAGTACCAATTGCATCTACCTCAGAATCGGTGATATTGGAAGCAGACGAACCAAACAACGACGTTGATCCTGAATCAACTTTGCCAGAAGAACCTGATACCCCAAAGAGGCGTTATCCAGACAGAATCAGGAAGCCTCCTCAAAGACTGAACTTATAATTGCTTAACTTCAGCTAATGTATATGGCAACTGTAATTGTAAATGTTATTTAATTATTAATCGAATGTTATGTACTGTTTAGCTAAAAGGGGAGGAATTGTAGTGTATGTACTTTGCAGAAGGAACTATGTCCTGCAGCCCCTGTATACTGCAGTACCAGTAGTGACCACCCCTGTATATAAGCCTGTGTAGTAACTTTGCACAGTAGTTCCAGTTTTGTCTCCACTCAGTAAACACCTGTTGTAACCAACTCCTGCAGCCCGTGTCTCAATTACACATGGACATAATACTCTTTGCCAGTGTTTCTATCGACTGAGGCATCCTCCCCACTGCAGCCATAAGCTCAGTGTGCCTGAGCCGGGCCTGGGTGCTCATTTCAGCCAGACTCCGCACCTCCTCTGCACTCTGTGCAGCAGTCATCGTTCCCTGCCTTGCTCTCCGGGGAGCCGGTGGCTGAACTTGCCTACCCCCCTCGCATTGCTGCAGGCCGCTTGTTCCGGCAACTGGCTCCTCATCAGAGCCCCCCCCCCTCCCCTCCAGGGAACTACTATCCCCAGTCTGCAGATGTGAAGGCTCCCCTGAGGCTGGAACGGATGGTCCGGCTTGCTCCTGCTCCTCTCCTCCGGAGGCACTGGCACTGGCAGCTTCAGGGCCCGGATCCCGAGCTGGTGATGCAGCATCTGAAAGCAGGGAGGTGGAAGAGTGGCTTTAGCAAAAGGACAGGTTGGCAGCAAGGCATGCCAGATTGCGGCAAGGCTCTGACATGGCTCCACAGTGAGAAAGCATGCTGGCGGGGGGACCAAGTGGAAGGAGACAGCTGTAAAAGGTGAGAACCTTCCCATCGCTGTCGACAATGGGGTCGGCAGCTGCTGTGGTAACAGGACCACTCAGACGTCCTCCAAGAATCTGGTGCACTCTCTCCTCGAGATCCGTGAGAGTGACCACTTGTGGAGGTCCTCCACCGGTTCGAAGCTGGTCTTTGCGATTCTTCGCCAGCTTGGACTGCAGTGGAAAGAAGGGGAAGTTATGGTACATGATGCCCTGAGTGATCATCTCATGCCCCCCATGGTGGAAGAGCCCTTACATGGTGCCCTGAGTGATCATCTCATGCCCCCCATGGTGGAAGAGCCCTTACGTGATGCCCTGAGTGATCATCTCATGCCCCCCATGGTGGAAGAGCCCTTACGTGATGCCCTGAGTCAAATGTGCATGTGTGTGCCCAGAAAGGGCCATGGGTGCTTGCTGACACATGGCCATTGGGGCATCGCGCACCCTGTAGCCATAAAGTCAGGTGCAGATGGAGGGATTCAGAAGTTTGAATAAACACCACTCACCCTCACGACCCGAGTGAGGTCGTTGAATTTCTTCCTGCACTGTACAGGGCTCCTGGTCACCATGCTGCTGGAGTTGACCCTCTGAGAAACATCCCTCCAAGCTCGGCGGTATTCCTTTTGATTCGGCCTCCTGCCATTGTCTGGGTACAGAACATCTCGACGGCGCTTCACTGCGGCCACCAATTGCTCCAGAGCCTCATAGCCTCATTGCTCTGTCTCACCTTCTCCATCTGGTCCAAGGTTTTTGCGCCAGAGAAGGGCCTGCGCCGATTCTGAGGCCTACAAGGCGCTGAGTGTGGAAGCTGAGGCTGACTGACCCACCCCTTTAAGAGCCGGCCGGCGCCTGGAAGTCTCGTGGTTTTCGGTAATTGAGAGCACCTGCGCTGCGCCCGTCCGCGCCGATATTGGGTTGCGCCGGAAGTTTTGCACCTTAGGAGTCCCGTGCAACGTCTGAAGTCGCGCCTCAATCACCTTTGGGGGCGATGCAACCCAATATCGCGCCAGGCGGCGATAAGTTGCGTCTGGCTATAAACTTTGCGCAGCGCCAGTTCTAACGCCTCAAGCGGGGCTATACCCAATTTCTAGGCCCAAGCCTTCAGGCTTGATTTTTTAACACCCTTAGTCCTTTTAGAATTATTATTTACTGTGGCCCTGTTTGATTTACACCCTTGATTTCTCTGCCTTCCACTTGTCCTAGAGTCACCTGGAATAAAACATTGCTCTGGACACGGCTGCGAGCAATTTGGGAGAAAAATCATACGGGCCTTAAAAAAAAAAAATTGTGTTTTTTTCATTTTCATTGTACACATTTGTTTATTAGTGATAAAATATTGAAGATGGGGAAAAAGACTGTTTGACTGACAATCAAGCAGAGAACCGGGACCGGCTGATGTGCCAGGAACAGTCGGTGAGGGAGTCGGGGTTTGTGGGGGTAAGAGGGAGATGGGGGTCAGGTGATTGGGGCTGTGGAGGGAAAGAAGGAGTGAGATGGGCATAGGAACCAGCATTTTCTGCAATGCCGGGATAGCAGTAGCAGCAGTGACATGGTGAGTGGGAGTGGTGCTGAGAGAGTTTTTTTACAGAAAAAATACTTGTGTTGTGTTACTGGGGGTCTGTGGAATTTTCAAAGCACGGGAGGGGGGCCTCCGAAGCAAAAAGGTTGAGAGCCCTTGACCTAGGGTATTGGGCATCTGATTTTTGACCCATGGATAAATTCCTGCCTTTATCTTAGTTCCACTCCACAGCACATCATGAGGAGGGGGGGCAAATCCTTTCCACTTATGATATTTCAGTGGCTAAAAAACACACCACTGATCTTCTGAGAGAGCTGGGCAATCTGAGAAACTATGGCTGGTTCCTGAAATCTATACCCCTGTAGCTAAACTTGGAAATGGTATAGCAGTTACTATTGGAATTAGGCATTCAGCAAGCATGGGTTTGCTTTTTATATCTTTTATAAGTTGAATAAATGCTGTATTTCAGAAGGAATACTTGAAGACTCTACACTTAATTTGTGAAGTAACAACAACAATAGTTTGTATTTATATTGCATCTTTAATGCAGTAAATGTCCCAAGCTTCACAGGAGCGTCATCAAACAAAATTTTACACCAAGCCACATAAGGAGATATTAGGGCAGATGAGGTCAAAGAGGTAGGTTTTAAGGAGCATCTTAAAGGAGGAAAGAGAGGCGGAGAGGTTTAGCAAGGGAATTCCAGAGCTTAGGGCCTTGGCAGCTGAAGGCACGGCCATCACTGGTTGAGCGATTAAAATCAGGGATGCTCAACAGGCCAGAATTGGCAGAGCACAGAGGTCTCTGGGTGGGGGGGCGTTCTAGGGCTGGAGGAGATTAGAGATAGGGAGGGGCGAGACCATGGAGCGATTTGAAAACAAGGATGAGAATTTTAAAATTGAGGCGTTGCTTAACTAGGTCAGCAGCACAGGAGAGATGGGTGAGCGGGTCTTGATGCGGGTTAGGACATGTGCAGCAGAGTTTTGGATGACCTCAAGTCTACGGAGGGTAGAATGTGGGAGGCCAGCCAGGAGTGTGTTGGAATAGTCAAGTTTAGAGGTAACAAAGGCATGGATGAGGATTTCAGCAGCAGATAAGCTGAAGCAAGGGCAGCGTCTGGCGATGTTACGGAGGTGGAAATAGGCGGTCTTCGTGATGGCATGGATACGTGGTAGGAAGCTCATCTTGAAGTCAAATATGACACCAAGGTTGCGAACAGTCTGGTTCAGCCTTGTTAATTGCCAGGGAGAGGGATGAAGTTGGTGGCAAGGGAACGGAGTTTGTGATGGGGACCGAAGACAATGGCTTTGATCGTTCCAATATTTAGTTGGAGGAAATTTCTGCTCCTCCAGTACTGGATGTCGGACAAGCAGTCTGATAATTTAGATACAGTGGAGGGGTCGAGAGAGGTGGTAGTGAGGTCGAGCTGGGTATCCTCAGTATACATGTGGAAACTGGCGCTATGTTCTCGGATGATGATGTGAGGGGCAGCATGTAGATAGGAGGGGTGCCAAGCAATGTTCCCTTCGAGCCAGCTTTTAAACTGGGGGAAAAAACGCACATGCGTAGAATTTTGAATGGGCCGCGCAGCCCCAAAATATTTACAGGGAACATTGGGGCCAAGGATAGATCCTTGGGGGATGCCAGAGGTAACGGGATGGGAGCGGGAAGAGAAACCATTGAATGTGATTCTCCGACAACGACTGGATAGATAAGAATGGATCCAGGTGATTGCAGTCCCACCCAACTGGATGGCAGTGGAGAGGCTTTGGAGCAGAATTGTGTGGTCAACCATGTTAAAGGCGGGTGAACAAATAATGCCAGGAATAGAGATTCAACCCATATCGAAAAGAGCAATTTGCTTTATTTTATTAACATGCAAACCTAGGTTTGGCCATATGACTTATTGTGACTCCTGGTTAAAAGAAAAGGGAGTGGTTGGAAGAACAATTTTAAATGATAATAGAAGCAGAATACATACAAGTTTTTCAGAGGAAGAATTTAAAACCATATGGGGAAAGGGCAGTGGAATGAGAAATCTTTCAGAGATACATCACTTGAAATGAGAAAGGTAAAGTTTGCATATCCTGATGTTAGTCATCATTTATTACACTGTCTTGTGTTAATGAAATTGGGTATTTTACTTTGATTTGTCTTGATATAGTTCACTGAAGTATAATTGGATTATGCAACATGTTAAACCTGAGCTTTAGTTTGTTTCCATAGGAATAGAGTAGGAAATGAAAATTGGCAGTCGCAAGATAACTCGGATTATGTAGCAGAAGCATGCGAGGAAACACAATAGTGACTTAATATATCAAAACACACTACCAATTTTCTTTGTACCATGAATGACATTAAAAGGAAAAGAACTTGCATTTATATAGCGCCTTTCACGACCACCAGACATCCCAAAGCGCTTTGAAGTACTTGAAGCCAATGAAGTAATTTTGAAGTGTTGTCACGGTTGTAATGTAGGGAAATGCGGCAGCCATATTGCATACAGCAAGGTCCCACAAACGGCAATGAGATAAATGAGCAGATATAGGGCCATATTTTCCGATGCCTAAGGGTGTGTACGCGCTCTGTACCCACCCATAGGGACATCGGAAATGCCGGTTTCAGGCATGCACAGTGCATGCGCTGAAAACCGGCATTTCCGATCTGTCAAACATGCTCTTGACGGATCGGACGCCTGCCCTAGAGAAGGGCCTCTGCGGGCGGATAGTTCCGCTTTCTGGAGAACCTCTGTCCGCAGAAAACCCTTAGAAATCTTAAGCCTGGTAAAAGCAGGTGTAAGGCCTGCTTTTACCAGCATAAGAGTTGAAAAAAAGTTTAAATTTTTTCCCCCACTCATTTATCATTTAAAAATACATTAAAAAAGTAAGTTTATTTTTAACCCTGTAAAAAATTTCAATTATTTTTTTCAAAAAAATTTATTTTTGTTTAAATATTTAATTTATTGTAATTTCAACTCATTTTAAAAATGTTGATATTTTAAAATTTATTTAATGTTTTACTGTGTTGTTGGGGTGATCTCCATTCATATATTTGACAGGTCTATCTGTTAAGTGTATGAAGGGAGATTTCCTTCTCCTATTAGCTCCCCATGGCCCACGTGATCCCAGGGACGCTTGCGAACTGCATGTGCCTCTGGGATACGTGGGCCCTGCACATTTTGAGTTTGGAGAGGCCCAGGAGCGGAAGTGTCCGGACCGCGGGAGCCCTCAGGTAAGTCCGTAGATTTTTTCCAGATCGGGGGCCTCTGCACGCAGGAAGCCTCTGATTGGAAAATACGGGCCAATCTGTTTTAGTGCTGTTGATTGAGGGATAACTGTTGGCCGGACACCGGGGAGAACTCTCCTATGTATCGGGGAGAGTGCGTGATTTTCATTTAACCAAATTCTTTTCCTGCAGCTGATGAATTTGTATTCAACAATATGGTCACTGTGTGCTGGAGCAGTTACAGAAGTTGCTTTAGTTCAGTGATTCACATCTGTGGAGTGCAGATCGCTGTGACCAGCTGTTAGCTGTGTGGGACCTACATGGTGTGGAAATAAGCCAGTCCCATGTGCAGTTAACATTTCATTTGCTTCCCAGAACTTGCAGTCAGTATATTGAAATGATGATACCCCTGCTGTATGTATTCTACTAATACCTGCAATTCAGGCAACTGTTGAGACCAAACTAATTTCACCTTTGGGCACTTGCAGTTGTCAGAAAGTGGATATTTTCATCTTGTTTCAGACCTGAGTTCAAACGAATGTCCCAGAGGCGAACAATGAGTCTCTGAGATTGTGTTCGGATTTGATTCACTGAACCGTGTGTGGAACATTCACAGCTTCTCTTAACATGTCATCTTTTGGCCTTGAAGTTTTTAACTCTCTGACTCTTACCATATATTTTGAAAGCAAATATGGTAAGCTTTTGTTTAATGCAGGTAGTAATTAGCGAACTGTGGCACCTTTTTGTGGCGTTAAGAATGGATAATGTCTGCTTTAAATGATTATAATTTGTTGCTAAAGCGCCCCATGTACTATTTGATTGTTTAAAAAAAAATAATGTGCTTTGCATGTCTTCATAGATGAAGGACCAAAAGAAAGAACACATGACTGATTCTGATGTATTCTTTAACTGCTAGCATTCTTGCCTTGAGAACTGCAGTTGCAGAAGACTACATATCCTGTTTGGTGATGTGCCCGAGTAAATGCTGTAATACCTACTGTCGGAGTTTCAGCTGTTCAGTGATTTCCTTTCACTGCAATAGGGTGTGACTGAATATATTCTAATGCTCTAAGCCATATGTTCTCCAGTCATAACCTTGCTGTACAATTTAAGTTGTCGTTTATTGAAGTGCATCCATTGCAGTGGGCAGCATCTGGGATCTGTGTGTAGGTGTTTGTTTCCATGGGACAGAAAAGGAAATGCAAATTGGAAAATTGCCAGTATCAAGATAATTTCCCGTATATATGTATTCTGAAACCTATGTTGTGGAGAAATTCAGTCAGTAATCTGTGTTTTTCATGGGATGAGGTATACCGCAGTGGCACTTGCTTTCTGGCGATGATCTCATTTTGGCCAGCTTCTGATTGAACTTGGCTGCAATTCAAATCTTTCTGTAGTGTTGGCAAAGCTTTTCCACAAGATTCTCCACAAGAATGTTATTTATGACCCCAGATCTATGGGTAATGTTAACACACAGCTAGCTGCAGGGCAGAAGTTGGTTGCTACAATGTCCATCCTAGAAGTCATTGCATGTTGGCGCCTCCTGATAACAAATTATCCAATTAAAAACCAGATAGCTCAAAGGTATAGCATCTGACAGAGAATATTGTTAGTGAGTAAATTGTTGGATTTTTATTGTTTTAAATTGGGATGGAATAGGGCTATGGAATTCCATATTTGTCTAGTAATTGAGAATTAACAGCTATTTGTGTGAGTTTGCTATCCATGGAATATACTTAACGGAATGGCTTTTCCTCTTTAAAGTCTGGGCACCTTGGCAGGTGAGAGAAATTACATTGGGAACAACTGAAGTGATCAAGATACCTCAGTTTAAATTTGTAAGAATTATTATATTCTATATGTGGGTTCATGCAACTCTTAAATTTGACAGACTTTTGCAATAGAAACTCAACTGTGGTGAATGATGAACAGACATTGTATTGCATGGTGAAATAATTGCACTTCGACGTCTGGCACATCTGTCAAGGTGCTGTATATGGATGACTACTATTCATGATGGGTACAGAATGATGAGCTGTATTTTAGTTTTGTTTGTGTTGACCCTGCAAAGAAGAATGCTTTGCACACAAATATTTTTCTCTATAAATGTATTGCAAAATATCTTTCTTTATTATAGGTGGGGAATTAAAGTGTATTACAATAATAATAATAACAACAACAATCTGCATTTATCTTTTTTTTAATTCGTTCATGGGATCTGAGCGTCACTGGCAAGGCCAGCATTTATTGCCCATCCCTAGTTGCCCTTGAGAAGGTGGTGGTGAGCCGCCTTCTTGAACCGCTGCAGTCTGTGTGGTGAAGGTACTCCCACAGTGCTGTTAGGGAGGGAGTTCCAGGATTTTGACCCAGCGATGATGGGATGATCTAGTGCCTTTAATGTAGGAAAACATCCCAAGGCGCTTCACAGAAGCCGAATCAGACAAAAATTGACAGTGCCAAAGGAGAAATTAGGAGGGGTGACTAAAAGCTTGGTAAAAGAGGTAGGTTTTAGGGAGGCTCTTCAGAGGAGAGAGGCACAGAGACAGAGAAGTTTAGGAAGGGAATTCCTGTGCTTAGGGCCTAGATGGCTGAAGGTATAGTCTCCAATGGGGGAGGTGAATGAAGTGGGGGATGCATAAGAGGCCAGAGTTGGAGTGTGGAGTTCCAGGAGGGTTGTAGGCCTGGAGGAGGTTACAGAGAAAGGGAGGGGTGAGGCCTTGAAGGGATTTTGAACACGAGGTTGAGAATTTTAAATTGGCAGCCAATATACAGCAGCGAGCACAGTGATGGGTGAGCGGGACATGGTGCTGGCTGGGCTACAGGCTCAGAGCTTTGGATGAGCTGAAGTTTGTGGAGAATGGGAGGCTAGTGAGGAGAGGGTTGGAGGTGACAAAAGCATGTATGAGGGTTTCAGCAACACATGGGCTGAGGCAGTGACTGAGATGGGTGATGTTGCAGAGAAGGAAGTAGGCAGCCTTTGTGATGGAGTGGACATTGAGTCAGGGTCAAATAGGACATCAAGGTTGCGAACAGCCTGTTTCAACCTGAGACAATGGCCAAGGAGGGAGATGGAATCATTGGTGAGGCAATGGATTTTGTGGGTGGGGGCAAATATGATGGCTTGACTTTAATCTTCCCAATGTCTAACCGAAGGAAATTGCGGCTCATCCAGGACTGGATGTCAGATGATACCAAATTGGGGGGGGTAGTCAATAGTGAGGAGGACTGCAACAAATTACAGGAGAACATTAATTACTAGAATGGTTCCAGGGATGAGGGGTTACAGTTGCGTGGATAGACTGGAGAAGCTGGGGTTGTTTTCCTTAGAACAGAGACGGCTAAGAGGAGATTTGATAGAGGCGTTCAAAATCATGAAGGGTTTCGATAGAGTAAATAAAGAGAAACTGTTTCCAATGGCTGAAGGGTCGATAACCAGAGGGCACAGATTTAAGGTGATTGGCAAAAGAACCAGAGGTGACATGAGGAAAAACTTTTTAATGCAACGAGTGGTTAGGATTTGGAATGCTCTGCCTGATAGGGTGGTGGATACAGATTCAATAGCAGCTTTCAAAAGTGAATTGGATAAATACTTGAAGGAGAAATAATTGCAGGGATATGAGGAAAGAGCAGGGGAGTGGGACTAACTGGATTGCTTTTCAAAAGCGCTGGCCTTTTTGTGTTGTACTATTCTATGCACCAGCTGAAATCCCATGGAAGTTGGATGGTCAGCAGTTCAATGGGAATGGCGTCAAGAGAGCAAGAGGTGGGTCTCATGGCAAGATGAGCTCAGCGAAGACATGTGGTGCGATGGGAGAGAAACTAGAGAAAGAACTGGGTACAGGGCTAGGGCAGGGTGAACCTTGGGGGAAGTTTGGCTTGTTGGGCAAGGGAAAGTGGGTAATGTGGCAAAGGGTGCTGAACAGATGGTCTCAAGCTTAGTGACCAAGAACTCCTTGCACTGGTTCGAGGTGAGTGTGGAGGGGCAGGGGAAATGGGTTAAAGCGGACGGTTGGTGGTGGAGAAAAAAAACTGGTGGTTATCTTGCTTGCATGAGGCCTGAACCAAATTCAGGTTTGGGCCTCATTTAAATCGTGAATGACCCACACTTGTGCTCGCAAAATGGCAGTAGTCATGTCGGCAAACGCCTGCATATTAGAAATTCTCCAACTGTGTTCTGTCATCCATTTCAGAAAGTTTTTTTCTAGATCAATAAAATCAAGAGCTTGCTTGCAAACACCTTCAAGTGATCACAGAATGATACAGCACAGAAGGAGGCCCTTCGTGTCTGTGCCAGCTCTTTAGTAGAGCTATCCAATTAATCCTACTCCCCTGCTCTTTCCCCATAGACCTGTAATTCTTTTCCCTTCAAGTATTTATCCAATTCTCTTTTGAATGTTACAATTGAATCCGCTTTCACCACCCTTTCAGGCAGTGCATTCCAGATCACAACAACTCGCTGTGTAAAAAAAACAAAAAGTTTCCTCATGTCGCCTCTGGTTTTTTGGCAATTACATTCAATCTGTGCCCTCTCGTTACCGACCCTTCTGCCACTGGAAACAGTTTCTTATTTACTCTATCAAATCTCCTCTTAACCTTCTCTGCTCCAAGGAGGACAACCCCAACTTCTCCAGCCTCTCCACATAACTGAAGTCCCTCATCCCTGGTACCATTCTAGTCAATCTTTTCTGCACCCTCTCCAAGGCCTTGACCTCCTTCCTAAAGTGTGGTGCCCAGAATTGAACACACTATTCCAGCTGAGGCCTAACCAGTGTTTTATAAAGGTTTAGCATAACTTCCTTGCTTTTGTACTCTATTCCTCTATTTATAAAGCCACGGATCCCATTTGCTTTAACAGCCTTCTCAACTTGTCCTGCCACCTCCAAAGATTTGTGTACATACACTCCAGATCTCTCTCTCTCTTCCTACACTCCCTTTAAAATTGTACTATTTAGTTCATATTGCCTCTCTTCATTCTTGCTACCAAAATGTATCACTTCACACTTCTCTGCGTTAAATTTCATTTGCGATGTGTCTGCCCATTTCACCAGTCTGTCTATGTCCTCCTGAAGTCTGTTACTATCCTCTTCATTGTTTACTACATTTTTGAGTTTCATATCATCTGCAAACTTTGAAATTATGCCCTGTGTAACCAAGTCCAGGTCATTTATATCAAAAATAACAGTGATCCTAATACTGATCCCTGGGGAACACCACCCTATACTTCCCTTCAGTCTGAAAAATAGCCATTCACCGCTACTCTCTGCTTTCTGTCCCTTAGCCAATTTTCGATCCATGCTACCACTGTCCTTTTAATCCCGTGAGCTTTAATTTTGCTAACTAGTCTATTATGTGGTACTTTGACGAATGCCTTTTGTAAGTCCATATACATAATACACTACCCTCATCAACCCTCTGTTACTTCATCAAAGAACTCGATCAAGTTAGTCAAACACAATTTGCCTTTAACAAATCCGTCCTGACTTTCATTTATTAGCCCATACTTTTCCAAATGCCAATTAATTTTGTCCCAGATTATTGTCTAAAAGTTTCCCCACCGCTGACGTTAGACTGACTGGCCTGTAATTGTCGGGTTTATCCCTCTCCCTTTTTTTTTGAACAGGGGTGTAACATTTGCAATCCTCCAGCATCACCCTCCTATCCAAGGAGGATTGGAAGATTGTGTGCAGAGTTTCTGCAATTTCCACCCTTGCTTCTCTCAGTAACCTAGGATGCTTCCCATCTGTACTGGGTGACTTTTCTAATTTGAGGACTGCCAACCTTTTAAGTAGCAAGTGGAATGCCTGCTGATGACTAATATTCTTGTTGACATTCTTATTCAAATGGCCACTTTAGCATAGTAGAAGATGAAATATCAAAGTAACTGCTTTGTTATTATCAAAAGCCCTGGAACAATTCTGTAAATATTTGAAGGAAACTGATTTTTGTCACTACTTTCTGATAATGCACATAGTCAGATTGTGGACTCCTTTTTTTTAAAGCAGCAATTTATATCCCTCTTCTGAATGCTCATGCCAGGATGCAATTCCAAAGACACAGCAGCCCACAAGGAGCTATAAAATGGCCATCTGAATAAGAATGTCAACAAGGATATTAGTCATCAGCGGACATTCCACTTGGTCTTTTATTTGAAGTTCTTCCTGATTTGAAATTCTTCCTGATGTGAAGTGGGAGAGGCTCCAATTTGGTGTTCTGAGTACTCCATTCACTCGCTAATCTGTCCTCCATCTCACCACGATCTTGAGTTTTACTGAAAACCAGTTCCATCATGTCTAGAATTTTTGGCTTTCACCCACTTTAGGAAGAGCATGTTGTCCATTTTATGTTAATTACATATCATTGTGGCACGAAATTTCAATGTGTTACTGTGCAGGTCTGTTTTAACCTGCAGTGACATGATAAATTTCAGCTTGGAAGACAGCATTGCTTCTAGTACCTGTATGGGCCGGTGGCATTCGTAAGCTTTAAGACTGGATTATAAATAGTTTTAGACAATCCTCCTTCCTAACCATGAAAGTCTGCAACTTTCATTTTAACCTATTCAAGTAACGAGCAACTCTGAAACTCGGTTAATCCGTTTACTCTCTTACCTCCTCAAAACAGCAAGGTTTCTACATTAACTTATTTTCTGGGCAATTCTCCCCCAGCTCTTTACTGGGTGCAATTCCATGGGTACTAGTCATCCTCCATTACCTCACTCAAGTGCCCATTATTTATGAGTGCGCCATGATGATGCGTATCAGCAGGATATTTGACTCTTGGCGGGGGTTGGGGGATGGTGGTGGTGATGATCACTGCCAAGCCTGATCATCTCCACAGCCAGACAAACACACACTTGCATAAGCACTGTCCCCAGCAGAGGTCAGTGAATAATGATCAGGAATGGGAATTCTGACCCCTCGATCCAGAGATGCAAATCCAATTGTGATCGTCCTATTGTTGGTCTGGCTAACTCAGCACAGAGCAATGATTGAGTCACAGACCAACTTGCTCCATATGGTTCAGCTACTCACTGTTGGAACCTGTTGAGCCATGTGGGTAGGTAAAACTGTGGGTTTTTATTCAACCTATATGTTATGGGAGAGACAAAAGGTAAATCTGAAAGCCCAATTAATTAATTCACAACATAGAAAAATAGGAGCAAGAGTAGGCCATTCGGCCCTTCGAACCTGCTCCGCCATTCAATATGGTCATGGCTGATCCTCTATCTCAATACCATATTCCCGCTCTCTCCCCATACCTCTTGATGCCTTCTGTGTCTAGATGTTTGAAATTTTTAGTTTTCCAAAGCAACTACTGTATTTACAGAAGCCAGACATGTCGAGTGATGAGCCGAGATATTCTGCTTTTGATACAGTTGCGATCTAAATGAGTATTGATGGATTTTAAATGGGCACAAATAGAAGTCTGCTGTTTGCACCCAATTCTCCATGGTCAGTTTATTTGCATAGCTTCAGGTGTAGATTGGGATGGGTGTAGGGAGCACACAAGTGATGGGAGGGAAAGATAGGTGCAAGTCAGAGGATGGGGACAATTAAAGGGTAATGTCACAATAGTGTGGCAGAGATTCTGAAAGCCATTGGAGAATCTCAAAAGGTACCTCAATCCATTAGCAGCCATTGCCAAGACTGAAGGGTTATAAATGAATGGAATGAAACCCCAAGGTGCAGGTGTGAGTCTGCAGACAAGGGACTGAGCAGCCTGGGACCCGAACCCCTGTATGGCTGCTGAAGTTGCAGGTGGTGCTGAGTGAGGTGGTTGCAAGGATAGTGGTGCTCTGTGCCACTCTGTGGTACCATCCCCTTGATCAACACTGTGACATACCTTAAGGGAGATGGAGTCACTTTTCAGGTCACACCTGACCGTTACTGTCACTGGATATAGCAGCCCTACCCTGCACGCATCTTTGCAGCAGATGGTGCAGCTCTGCACCTGACTATCAGCTGACCAAGATCCTGCCCACCATTTTTCAGTGGTCACTGAGTGGTAGATGTACCAATGTCGGTAGAACTGGTTGGTGGTATCTTGGCAGTTGCTGCCAACTAGGCGCCACTGCCTCATTTCTTGCTGTTCACCAAGCAGCCCTTCTTTCATGCTGTGCCACTTAAGCATGACATACTGTAATTGGGGTACTTCTGAGGAATATCCATTATTACAGTATCTTCGTGGTGCTACCAGTTCTGCTGTCCCAGCCCCCTTTGGGAAGAGGAACCTCCACACGCACCAACTGTCTGCTAAAGCGAGGGAAGTGTACCTCTGCAAGTGTGAGGTACTGGCTGACAGAGTATCTCTTGTGCAGCCTGACCGGCCTGACATCTCTTTGTAGCTCCTGTTCTTCTCAACACCTCAAGCAAGAATTTTTATTGGGAAAAATATGGTACCAGTAATGGTGCTGGAGGGGTGGGGAGAGGGGGTGGGAAGAAATAATAGGCAACAATTAACACACAGAAGTTCATCAGCACCTAAGTGCCATCAGGGGAAAAAAGAACAGGGGAAAAAAAAAACCACACTTGGCAAAATACACTTCCTTTAACATTACTATATCCTTTCCATGCCATATACGTAACCGCCGCCTAGCATCCCCAGACGCCTATTTCACGTGGGTGTGATTTATGCCCATTGTCTTGCATGTTAGAACAGCAGGAAATAACTTGCGGGTCAGATGCACACTCCCCAAATTCATATTTAAATGAAATGCGACCTGCCTGAGGCAGGTGCTTCCATCACCGCTGATCCGGCACTGCATCAGGGCGCAAGGTGAGACGAGTTCCAGCAGCATGGAATCCTGCCAGTCATATCTCCAGAATATTAAGAATGTCAGGCCCTCGTGCCCAGCACTTACGAGACGATTTTAATCCCACCCACCTGCTGGAAACTGCAGGCATGTGAAATTGGCCAGGGGACTTACCTGCCGACATTCGCTTCCGTCCTGCAACCTTCAGTTTTAACCAACTCTTCCGAGAAGCTGGCAAGGAGACCTGTCCAAAACCGGCAGCAGCTCTTCCTTAAGTGTGCAGATAGGATTCCAGTGGTGTTGTTGAGACCCAACTGGTACTTTAACCAGTGGCCTAAGTGGTGAAGCCTTTGTGGCTTTTCCACCTGGTGAAGCTTTCGGAAAGAAGAGTTGGGACACAGAAGAGAGAAGTTTTGAAACTTTTTTTACTTTCCTTGTGGAGCCAGGAGAAGCAGGAGTGCTTCTTTGGGCCTCTCAATGAAAGTTTAGGCCTCCCCTGCCCTAGGCTCTCCACTCTTCCTGATCACAAGGCCCTTTCAAAACCCCTTCCCCACCACTTACTTAAGTGCCGGGGACTGTTCCTTTGGTTCCTGCCTGACATTCGGATCCCGCCCTCCTGCCCGCCAATCAAGGGACAAAGTTCACACTACCCTCTCCCAAGTTAAGAAACCAGTACCCCCCGCAGACAAAATTCACAATCTGACCTCCTCAACACGAAGACAAATTTCCCCTAGTTCTCTTCCCTCTCCATTCTCTCCTCACTCCCTTTCCTTCTCCTCAGCTTATAGTGTCAGCTGTGGCTCAGTTGGTAGCACTCTCGCCTCTGAGTCAGAAGGTTGTGGGTTCACAGTCCCACTCCAGAGACTTGAGCACAAAAATCTAGACTGACACTCCAGTGCAGTACTGAGGGAGTGCTGCACTGTCAGAGGTGCCGTCTTTCAGATGACATGTTAAACCAAAGCCCCATCTGCTCTCTCAGGTGGTTGTAAAAGATCCCATGGCACTATTTCGAAGATGAGCAGGGGAGTTATCCCCAGTGCCCTGGCCAATATTTATCCCTCAATCAACATCACTAAAACAGATTATCTGGTCATTATCACATTGCTGTTTGTGGAAGCTTGATGTGCACAAATTGGCTGCCGCGTTTCCTACACTCTCCCCTTCTCCTCATCGTCCCTCCCCTCCTCGCTATCCCCCTTCTCCTTCCATCTGTCTTGTCTCCCCTCCCACTCCTTGGTTCAGTTATCTGCCTGCCCTCACTCCCCATGTACAATGCCATGGGAGATTTATAATTAAATATTTCAGAACATTTTTACAGAAAGGATATTATTTTATGAGATCCAAACTGCTACTGACATGCTGTTTAGAAAGAAAATGGGGTGGATTCCAATGTTTTGGTGTTGCATTAACAAGATTAAATGTCTTCCATTGTGTTCAGGCTTCCTGTGTATAGCTTCAGATGTCTGCTATAGCCAATTTTATTTTTCCAAATTGTTGAGAGAAAAACCCCAGCATACAATCCACAGGCCATGTTTGTAGAAGATTGTGGGATCCCAAGAAAATAAGCACCATTATCAAAAGTAAATCCATTGAAATGTTATGCTAGAGCTGCAGGTTGCATCTACATCCTACACTCGGACAAGTGTGACTATTTTGGGTTGCCTTGGTTCTTTGGAATGTGGCTGAATTGGATGTTAAAAATTATCTTGATTCATCTATTTTTGCTTTCACTTTACCAAGAAAGTGCTGTCCCACAGGGAAACGTCTAGATTTTTTTTTCTTCTAAGGTACTTTTTGATATGTAATTCATTAGCAAGTTAGTGAGTACTGTTTTAATTGAGCCGCCTGATTTGTCTCGAGATTAGCCATAGCAAAATCAAAGCCATGGCCATTTTTACAAGACTATGAAACAGTCCTTGAGGTAATCGGGAAATAAAAACCGAAAATGCTGGAGATACTCAGCAGGTCAGGCAGCATCTGTGAAGATAGAAACAGAGTTAACGTTTCAGGTCGATGGCCTTTCCCCAGCTCTGACGAAAGGTCATCGACTTGAAACGTTAGCTCTGTTTCTCTCTTCACAGATGCTGCCTGACCTGCTGAGTATCTCCAGCATTTTCGGTTTTTATTTCAGATTTCCAGCACCTGCAGTATTTTCTCTTTGTCTTGGGGTAATCGTGACCTGGTTGAAGCTAGGGAAGACTTTATCTGACAGCACCACTGCTGCTACTAGAATGGTAATCAATAAGTAGAAGTGATGACAAGGGTAGGTGAACTGTTACTAGGTTAGGTTTAAACCTGACCTAAAATAACCTGTACAAAGAAAAACAATGCTGAATGTAATGATATCAGCAAATAGTGATGGTATTTGCCTGTTTGATTATGATGACTTACCAGCATAATTGCATGTATTGATTATTTATGCCTGACCAGCAGAGGGCATGTGAGAGAGGCAGTTTTAGTTTAGTTTCAGTTTCGTTTTAGATGGATCACTAAGATGGTGTCTCCTGTGATGCAGTTAAATTACTGAACAAACTTTAGATTAAAAGACATTCTCTTTCATGAATGTATCGTCATTGAACCCACATACAAATCGATACATGGTGTCAGAAGTGATTGAAAGAGATGAAGAGGAAAAATCTGAAGTTAAATCAGCTCTCCACATATTAGCAAGCCAAAAGAGAACATCGTTACTTACCATTGGAGAATAGCTAACAAAGTGAAAAAATGGAAGGTTTACACCCACCGGCGAAGCTTCAGTTGACAGGTAATGTGACTGAAAATTGGAAGAGATTCAAACAACGTTTGGAGTTGTATTTATCAGCAATCGGAGCTGACGAGAAAAGTGATAAAGTGAAAGCGTCGGTGTTCTTACATGTCGTGGGTGATGAAGCGCTGGAGGTGTATAATAACTTCACATTCGCTGCTGATGGAGACAAAATGAAGCTAGATAAAATAATGGAACAGTTTGAGGCCTACTGCATACCTAAACGTAACGTGACGTTTGAGAGGCACAGATTTTTCACACATGTACAGAAAATGGGAGAGACTATTGATCAGTATGTGACTGAACTGAGAAACCGAAGCAAAACATGTGAATTTGGGGGACTGACAGACTCGCTGATAAAAGACAGACTGGTGTGTGGTATTCCAGATAATGGACCAAGAGAAAGACTGCTAAGAGAGCAAGATCTAGACCTGGGAAAAGCCATAGCACTGTGTAGGGCTACAGAGACTGTGAAGTTGCAGGCAAAGGAGCTGTTCAGTGACAGTAGCTGCAACGTGGATGCAGTGAGTAAGAACGGACACAAACCGTTTAACAAAAAGAGCGCCAATGTGAAAAAAGAGGCGTGGCCAGCGAACAAAAATGAAAGGGCCAATCGAAAGTCATGTAGTCGATGCGGTACACAGCATACACCAAAAAAGTGTCCAGCATATGGTAAAACATGCAATAGTTGCAACAAAAACAACCATTATGCCCGTTGCTGTAAGAACCAAGCGCAACAAAGCAAGGTCCATGCAGTAGATGAAAGCGAGATAGAGGAGTTCTATGTAGATGTTGTGTCTGAAAACAAAAAAGAAAAAAGAGACTGGATGTTGACACTAAAAGTGAATGACATACACATTCCATTTAAATTGGATACTGGAGCACAAGTTAATGTGATATCAGAGACTGATTTTAAGAAAATTAGACCCAGACCAAAGATACATGGAATAAAAGTGAAAGTGACAGGATACTTAGGTACTGATATACCAGTGAAAGGAAGATGCATTGTCAAAGTGACACACAAGGACAGAGAGCACACGCTAGCACTAATCGTGGTGCCAAAGGATGTGCAGGCCATACTAGGTTTAATAGCCTGTGAGAGACTGAACCTGGTAAAGAGAGTCCTCGTTGTGGAAAGCAAAGGAGAGACAGTCTATGATGAACTCATGAAAGAGTACAACGACCTATTTAAGGGTCTAGGCTGCATTCCAGGAGAACACACGATCAGAGTAGATAAAAGTATGTCAACGGTCATACATCCATGCAGAAAAGTTCCGTTTGCTCTTCAAAAGCAACTGAAGGCAGAGTTGGACAGGATGGAAAGCCTGAACGTGATTCAGAAGATAGATGAGCCAACTGAGTGGGTGAGTTCCCTCGTCGTTGTGGACAAAAAGAATGGAAAGCTCAGAATTTGCCTGGATCCAAGAGATCTAAACAGAGCAATAAAGAGAGAGCACTTCAAGCTTCCTACACATGAGGAAATCATGTCACAGTTTGCAAATGCAAAGTATTTCAGCAAGTTAGATGCATCATCAGGATTTTGGCAGATGAAACTGGACGAAGCAAGTTCAAGACTGTACACGTTCAACAGTCCATTTGGCAGATACAGATTCCTAAGGTTACCATTTGGCATTGCCTCAGCTCCTGAAGTGTATCACAAAACAATCCATATGATCTATGAGCACCCGGAGGGAGTTGATACATCAATGGATGACATCATAGTATGGGGAACCACGAGAACTGAGCATGACGAGAGACTGAAAAAAGTGCTGGAAGCAACAAGGAAAACAAACCTGAAGCTGAATAAAGAGAAATGCCAGCTCGGGGTGACAGAACTGACATTCGTGGGAGATATCCCTAGCAGTGAGGGCATCAGACCAGATCCCAGAAAGGTGTCCGCCATTGAGAATATGCCAAAGCCACAATGCAAAAAGGACGTGCAGAGGTTTAATGGAATGATCAACTACATGGGTAAATTCATATCTAACCTCTCAGAAAAGATGGCGCCACTGAGAAGACTAACTGAAAAGAACATAGAATGGGAATGGAATCATGAGCATGAGAAGTCATGGAGCGATCTAAAGAAACTGCTCACAGAGGAACTAGTTCTGAGGTTTTATGACCCAGCGAGACCCATCAAGATATCATCAGATGCATCACAGAGTGGGCTCGGTGCCGTTCTTCTGCAAAAATATGACTACTGGCTACCTATTGCATATGCATCGCGCTCAATAACAGACGCGGAGACGCGATATGCTCAAATAGAAAAGGAGCTGCTCAGCATCACATACGCCTGTGAAAGATTTCACCAGTTTGTGTCAGGACAAGCAATCAGTGTAGAGACTGACCATAAGCCCTTGATTGCATTGTTCCAAAAGCCACTAAATAGCTGTCCGCTTAGAATACAAAGAATGATGATCAGGCTGCAACGCTATACACTGAATGTTGCGTACACACCGGGTAAGCTGATGTATACAGCAGACACGTTGTCCAGAGCTGTTGACCCAAGTGAGCCCGCAAACACCAAAATGGATGAAAAAGTGAACGCCTACATGGACATGATCAGAAGTGCACTGCCCATAGCAGATGCAAAAATGGAGCTCATAAAGACTGAGACAAACAAAGATGAAACAATGAGACGACTGAGGAAAAGCATCTTGGATGGATGGCCCAACATGAAGCAAGACTGCTCACCTGACATGGCAGAGTACTGGAACTGCAGGGCGGAACTGCAGGGCGGAATTATCAGTGGTCGAAGACATCATCTACAAAGGAAGTAAAATAGTTATCTGAAAGAGTCTGAGAAAAGAGATGCTAAAAAGGATCCATGGAGGACATCTGGGAATCGAAAAGTGTAAGAAAAGAGCACGAGAGGTGATGTACTGGCCACGAATCAACCAAGATGTGACAAATGAGGTGTCAAACTGCACAATATGCCTGAAATATCGAGCAAGCAATCCGGTAGAACCACTAAAGCCACACCCAGCGCCAGACAGACCTTACCAGAAGGTAGGCGCTGACCTATTCGTATGTCAAGGGAAGGACTATCTTGTAGTCACAGACTATTACTCCCTGTATCCAGAGGTGTGTAGACTGTACACCACCACTGCAGATGCTGTGATAACATGTATGAAAGCCATATTCTCCAGACATGGCGTGGCAAGCGAGGTCTTCACAGACAACGGACCCCAGTTTTACAATGCAAGTTTCCGACACTTTGCCAAAGAGTGGGACTTTGTCCACACAACGTCAAGTCCTCACTATCCACAGTCCAATGGACTAGTGGAAAAATCGGTCCAGACAGTGAAAAGGCTGATGTACAAGGCAAAAGACAGTGGAACTGACTTCTACCAGAGCATGCTTGTATACCGCACAACGCCGCTCGAGTGTGGTAAGTCACCAGCCCAACTCCTTGTGGGACGTCGGCTAAGGTCAAACCTACCCATCCCGGAGAACCTCCTGAAAACAAAAGAGGGGGAGAAAGTGAGGAAGTTCAAAGAACAACAGAAAGAAAAGCAAAAGTACTACTATGACAGAGGAACACAAAACCTACATGAACTCCACACTGGTGACCAAGTAAGGTGCAAAGACAAAACAAACATATGGACTCAGAAGGGAACTGTCCTGAGTGAAGTTCAACCAAGATCATACACCATTCAGACAGATGAGGGTGCTGTTCTGCGAAGAAATCATCGAGATCTTCTCATGGGACCAGCCACAGCAAGTCAAAAGACTGATACTGTTGAACAACCTGATCACACAGCAGGTCAAAAGACTGATACTGTTGAACAACCTGATCACACAGCTGAGAAACCATCATCTGAGGCAACAACTCAGATTCAAGGACAATCAATCAGAAAATCCTCAAGACACGTGAAGCCTCCTGAGAGACTCATTGAGCAAGTTTAAGGACTCTTGTTATAGAAGGAAGTAATGTTATCTTATTCTTTCTTCAAGTTCTAGTGTATTTACATATTTCATGTGAACACACAAAGCAAGGTTAAAAAACCTTGATCATGATAATGATAATGTAAGTTCATTAAGTGTTACAGTTAAAATGCAGAGTAATACAAAGAAAACATGTTGTTAGATAAAAGTAAAATACTTTTGTTTTAAGAAAGGGAGATGTAATGATATCAGCAAATAGTGATGGTATTTGCCTGTTTGATTATGATGACTTACCAGCATAATTGCATGTATTGATTATTTATGCCTGACCAGCAGAGGGCATGTGAGAGAGGCAGTTTTAGTTTAGTTTCAGTTTTGTTTTAGATGGATCACTAAGATGGTGTCTCCTGCGATGCAGTTAAATTACTGAACAAACTTTAGATTAAAAGACATTCTCTTTCATGAATGTATCGTCATTGAACCCACATACAAATCGATACACTGAGAATAATCAAATCTCTCTCAATGCGGTGTGCTGAGTATCTGTTGATATTCTAGATTTTTTTTTCACTCTTGCTGTTTATTTAACAAAACATTTACATTTCAGTTTTTATCAACTTTGAATGTATGCAGACCTTTTGTAGGATGTGACAGAAACATAGGTCACCAACTTGTAGTTTGTTAGGAGAGTCTTCATTCTCATTGCGTTCTCTGGATACATGCACACTAATGCAGTATGGAACATTTTATTGCACCTTTAGCCCAAACAGCCTCTTTCAATGTGGACATCAGAATATCTCATTTTGTAAGGTGTCTCATAATATACTTTTTATGATTCCTTTACCAACTGAGACCCAACTGTACACAATCCCACTTTCTAACCTGCTTTTTGTATCTCCCTGAAGAAGATAGCATACATGTACTGTAAGCAAAACAAAATCCGAATAAATGTTTCATCTTCTACAAAATGATTGCTTCCTTTCACCCTCAAAAGCTGAATTATTCTATGGGTATAAACTATAAAGAGTATTTCTGTAGCTGCATTTTTAGGGATTTTTTTTTGATGGGGGCGGGGGAGAAATTTATACAATTAATAAATCCTTAAACATAAATGTGAAGAATTTATTTTGCTGCAGTAAATCTGAATTTTTCTCAATTGTTTGTTCTTTGCAGCTCTTTCAACAGCACAACAGAAATTCGCTCAGTCACTTGGGGAGTTTTCCTTTGAGTTTATTGGGGATGCTGAGACAGACGACGAGCGATGTATAGGTAAGTGGGTCTCCTTATTTCTAATGAATTTGCTCTTCATTTTCTGGCTTCATACAACAGAAACTGCAGCTCAGCTCTGAGTACTTAGTTCTGTCCTACGTTATCTGCATTTTTGAAAAATTGTAAATGCCAGATTTAATATAGTACAATTGGAGAAATGTTTTTGATTCTAAAAATGACTAAACACGTTGGCCCGATATTTGCGGTCGGAGGCTTCCCACGGGCGGATGCCTCCGACCTGTTAAAAAAAAAAACTCTGAATTTACCTGGTGGTCCAGGGGGTACGGAGACTCGCGATCCTGGGCCTCTCCGGGTACCCACAGGTAGAGGCCCACGTATCTCGGGCGCATGCGGTTCACAAGTGCCCCATGGATCACGTGGGCCAGCCCAACCAATGAAAGAAGGGGAATCCCCATTCATACTTATGGGAGTTCCGGATCACTTAAAAAAAAATACATGAACACATGAAATAATTTTTTTTAAATTACATATTTAAAATTAATTAAAATGCCATTTAATTAAATATTCTAAACAAATACATTTTTGAATTTTTAAAAATGTTTTAATGGGGCTAAAAATAAACACCTTATTGGACAGGGTTTTTAAGTATAACATTTTATTTTTCTATTTTTTAAAACTCTTACGCTGGTAAAAGCAGTCCTTGCACCTGCTTTTACCAGGCGTAAAAATTTCACTGGCATTCAGCGGATGGAAGTTGGGCAAATAGCGCAACTCCCCGCCCGCAGAGGCCCATTTCCCGGGGATGTAGAGAATCTGTCAAGAGAATTCTTGACAGATCGCAAGTTCCAGGTTTTCGAGCATCTGCTTCGCATGCCTAAACCTAGAACTTGTGCGGCCCCTACGGGCGCGTGCACAGCTGTGGGTGTCGCAAATTACAGCCCAATATTCTTGGAACATGTAGACCTGCCATCTTTTTTAAAGATTTTGCTGAAATACTTATCTAAAGAGATGTGATTTTTGGCGACGATTTTATAAAGCTCCACTGTCTCATTTTGCAGCAAATTGTTTGTAAGCTTTAATTGCACTGAAGCGGTTTCATTTTTTGTCTCTGTATGAATTAGGGTTGCCAAATCTGGTTTGACATATTCCTAGATCTTTGATCACGTGACATTTGACCATGTGACATATGCCCACAGTTGCAAATGTTTTTGCATTTATAAAGCTTGGGTCCCATGTAGTTGAATTTTTTCAAAATTCTTTTATGCTCAAGCAAAAACAATCAAGAATAGTTTAAGGATACCCATTTTGTGTTACAGTGGACAGTCATGGATTTTGGTTTTTTTTGTAACCATCTTATCTGTTGCAAAAGCAAAATTTGTACGGTGTACCTACACGCTTAGGCTTGCTATTTTGGAAAACTTAGAAACTTCATCAGTCCAAGTCATTTTTGCTAAATTTAGAACATATGAGTTATGTACTAGATTTTATAGCAGTTTATTTAGCAAAATAAGTCATAATTTGTCCAGTTTTATCTCCTATGTACCGTGATTCATTTTTTTACGTTGATATTTGTAGTTATTGAAATACAAAGGGGTCTTATCAAAGGGGTCTTATCTACTGAATTTTATTTCAAATGAAGCTTGTTTAAGCTAAACAAATACCGGTTGAAGATTCCTAGTTTTATCAAGTGCTTTACCGTAAAAGAACTGCAGTCCAGTGGTTATGCATGTTTTGTTTTCTATTTGTACAACATATCTTTAAGAAATATAGTTTGAACTTAATTCTGCTGTTAATATTTGTTTAAACCAGTCCTTTATTTGTGGCTAATCATACTTTGTGAATCCATCTCGCCTCCTGTCTCATTTTGGATTTGGTCCAAACTTGACAGCCCCATTAGTTCCCCCAGTGTGGACCGCACCACTGACTACAGCCTTTCCTGAGTTCTCCAGGTGCCAGGAAGGGTTTGGTGTCAGAATTTGGAAGATCAGTCGTCGATTCGAGGGGATATGCGGACAATCCAGCAGGGTTGGCAACTCCAGTATGAATTTTAAGAGCGCAGCATTCCAAATTGCTTTCTGATTGGTCTTGTAACCATGTGACCAATGATACCATGTTCTAACCATATAGTATTGGTCACATGGTTATTGAACCAATCAGATCTGAGAATTACATTACAAGTTGATATAACTGACCACTTAAGTTGTAACTAAAAGTCAAACTACATAAATTGAAGTAACTGTAAACATTTAAGAATGCAACTTTTAACTAAAATTTTAGTGCGTTAAGTCATGGGCTGAGATAAACTGCTGAGGCCTACTCGGCTCTAAAGAATTTTTTTTAAATTTCCACAGGATTAACTAGCTTTTTTAAAAGTTACATTACTTCACTTAATTGAATTGAGTAAGAAGTAGGATACAATTTGTTAGCTTTCTGATTTACAAGTGAAACTACTTAGTCCAATTGTCTACATTAAACCAAACCCGTTCTACTACTTGAGGAAATTTGTGATGCATTGACTATCATTACGGGAGAGTCAATGGGCACTAGTGAGGTACCAATAGATGAGAAACATATTAATATGGTGCCCACATTCAAAAAGGGGTGACAAAACAGACACAGGCAACTATAGACCCAATAGTGTTGCTCAGTCAACTGTAAAATAATGGAATCAATGATCAGAGTAAACTTGAGGATTATTTGTGTCAAACAATAGCACTCAACACAGCTTTAGATGGGGGAAGATCCTACCTGGCTAACCTCCTTGATTTCTTTGAGAAAGTGACAACCCAAATGTTCTGTGACAAACCCTACAGATTTCCAAAAGGCCCCTTGATAAAGTTCCATACAAACGGCTGCTAGTTAAACACAAAGCTGTGAGGATTCAGGGTAAAACTTGGGAATGGGTAAGAAATTGTCCAAAGGGAAAAAAGAGGAGTAATGTTGAGGTGCAGGGAAGTACTGAGTGGGGTGCCCCAGGCTTTGTGTTGGGACCACAGCTGTTTCTAATTTACATTAATGACTTGGATTCATAAACTCAATGCAAATTGTTCTGATTTGCAGATGGAACTAAACTAGGACTGGCAATGGGATTGAAGGAGGAAACTCAGAAATTACAGAATGAGTTAAACAAAATATGTGAGTGGGCTAAACCATGGCAAATTAAATTTAATGTCGCCAGGAATAAAGTATTGCACATAAGAAGGAACAGTGGTGACACACTCTATGAATGGTGTTGAAATAGCTAAGAATGTAAAAGACTTTGAAGTCTTTGTGAACTCGATGTTCAATATGTCAACCAATGCAGGACAGCAATCAACAAAGCCAATAGAATGTTGAAATACATAGCCAAAACAGTAGAAGACAAGCCTGAGGAAGTTGTGAACAAACTGTACAGTACCCTGGTCAGACCACACTTTGAGTACTAGTCTTTGTCCAGCTTTGGTCACCAAGTCTTTGTCCAGCTTTGGTCACCAAGTATGGAAAAAGTTAATCTGGAATGTTACTTTAAATAAAAAGTTGGCATAGAACAAAGGGACACAGGTTCAAACTAGTAAAAGATTGTTTTAGGATTGATATCAGGAAGTTCATCATGCAGAGAGTGATCAACACTTGGGAGGAATTTTGCCAGCCCTGGGGAGGCGGGTATAGAGGCGGGACTGCTGGGAAAATGGCAGAAACTGGAAGCGGGTACCGAACCCGCTCCCAACCCGCCTCTGTGCCATCTTCCCGGGAGGCAGGAAGGGGATTACAGCCAATTAACTGCCTGTTAACATGTAGTTAACAGGCAGTTAAGAGGCTTATCCCCATTTTACCCCTGCAAGTGCGGGCTTCCTGACGGCTGCGAACCTCGCCAGGGTCAGCGAGGCGAGCAGTGGGTCTGCGGGGGTGAGAAGGATCGAAAAGTGCACTGTGGAGGTGAGTGATAGGTGCAAGTGTGGAGAGGTAAGTATGAGAGGTGAGTGTAAAGTGCTTAACAAGGTCAATCAAGGGAAAATAGCGTGGGTTGGCCGGACGTCGTTGGGTGGCAGGACTGAAACCCGACAACCAGCAGTCCCGCCCCCAATGTGTCCCCGTTGACAAAATCCAGCCCTTGGAATGGACTTCCAGATAGTGTTAGAGTCATAGAGTTTTACAGCACAGAAAGAGGCCCTTCGGCCCATCGTGTCCACGCCGCCCATCCATCCCTGTCCTGTCTAATCCCATTTTCCAGCATTTGGTCCATAGCCTTGTATGCAATGGCATTTCAAGTGCTCATCCAAATGCTTCTTGAATGTTGTGAGGGTTCCTGCCTCTACCACCCTTTCAGGCAGTGAGTTCCAGATTCCAACCACCCTCTGGGTGAAAAAGTTCCTCCTCAAATCCCCTCTAAATCTCCTGCCCCTTACCCTGAATCTATGCCCCCTTGTTATTGACCCCCCTACTAAGGGGAAAAGTTCCTCTTTATCTACCCTATCTATGCCCCTCATCATTTTGTACACCTCAATCAGGTCCCCCCTCAGCCTTCTTTGCTCCAAGGAAAACAACCCCAGCCTGTTTAGTCTTTCTTCATAGCTGAGGCGCTCCATCCCAGGTAACATCCTGGTGAATCTTCTCTGCACCCTCTCCAAAGCAATCACATCCTTCCTATAGTGAGGCGACCAGAACTGCACACAGTACTCCAGCTGTGGCCTCACCAGCGTTTTGTACAGCTCCATCATAACCTCCCTGCTCTTATATTCTATGCCTCGGCTAATGAAGGCAAGTATCCCATATGCCTTTTTAACCACCTTATCTACCTGTTCCGCTGCCTTCAGAGATCTATGTACATGTACACCAAGGTCCCTCTGACCCTCTGTACTTCCTAGGGTCCTACCACTCATTGTGTATTCCCTTGCCTTATTTGTCTGTCCAAAATGCATCACCTCGCACTTTTCAGGGTTAAATTCCATTTGCCACTTTTCCGCCCATCTGACCAACCCGTTTATATCGTCCTGTAGCCTGAGGCTTTCCTCCTCGCAATTTACCACCCCACCAATTTTCGTGTCATCTGCGAACTTACTGATCATACCTTTTACATTCTCATCCAAATCATTTATGTAGATCACAAACAACAAGGGACCCAGCACCGATCCCTGAGGTACCCCACTGGACACAGGCTTCCAGTCACAAAAGCATCCTTCGACCATCACCCTCTGCCTCCTGCCACTCAGCCAGTTTAGGATCCAACGCGCCAAGGCACCCTGGATCCCATGGGCTCTTACCTTCTTGACCAGCCTCCTATGCGGGACTTTGTCAAAAGCTTTACTGAAGTCCATGTAAACCACATCCACAGCATTTCCCTCATCCACCCCCCTAGTCACCCCCTCGAAAAATTCAATCAGATTTGTCAGACATGATTTACCCTTGACAAAGCCATGCTGACTATCCCCGATTAATCCTTGCCTCTCCAAGTGGAGACTAATTTTGTCCCTCAGAATTTTTTCCAATAATTTCCCTACCACAGATGTTAGGCTCACTGGCCTGTAATTCCCTGGTTTATCCCTGCTACCCTTCTTGTATAATGGTGTTGTGGAGGCAAACACTCTAATCATTTAAGAAACAATTGGATGATGAATTAAGATACGGCTGCATGACCTTCCTCACCCGAAAGGATCTTGTATGAGTGAGGTTTTTTATCAATGTTGATGCCCATATTGATTGTTTTGATTTAATTTTAAAATTGGCTTTATTTTTATTTCAGGCACTAAAAGATTATAAATGATACAATTGCTGTAAATGGCTGGACTATAAAAGACACCATTAGAGCTGGGTTGTACTAGACTAGTTTGTTTATGCTCTAGTTCCCTCAGCACATTGTGGCACTGAAATGTTTCCATCGAAATGCTCTTTGCAATTGGGAACACCTACTTTAACCACCACAAAATTATTACAAAAGTGTTGGTATTTCTTAACTTGTTTTGTATTTGCATTCCAGATGAATCACTTCAGGAGTTTGCGGCATTTTTACGTAACCTGGAGGAACAAAGAGAAATGATGGTAAGCAGGAGAAGGTTGCAGTGTGTTCGGGGGAGGAGATGGGAATATGTATTTGTGTGTTTCAGCTACGTAGTCTGGCAACTATCTTGTCTGATTGCTTACTTTATATACACAGCAGGATCCTGATGAGATCAATTTATCAAAAACAGAAATCATATCAACAGGAGCTTGATCGGCCTGCACTACATTGTGTACATATGTGTGTGCTCTTCCTCTCTCCTCCCTAAACCCCCCAAGAGCAAAAGGTCATTGTAAGTTGTTGGCATCTGTTCCAGTCTGCTGTTTTACTATTCCCACAATCTAATTCTCCCTCAGCTGTTCTTCTCCAGGTGCATTATAGCCTTCATTTTGTTTCTAGCTGACTCCAAACATAAGATCTATTTTGCCATTTGATTTATTTAACTTGTCCGAGCCTATTTAAGTCTGGTGATTTAAAACCTGGACTGCTATTTGTCTTTTAAGCACAGTTTCTTCAATATCTGTTGCTCCATTGTTGTTATTCAGTCCCACTCTGGGTAGACCTGCTGCTGCATGATTTCAGTTTAATTTTTAAGTTCGTATCCTGTGACATCCATTTGAATTTCAAGACAGCTGCTGCTTTGTAAATGCTTGCAATTTTTTTTTACCCGTATACTTCGATCATTAATTATTGTCTGCCACGTGTGCCAAATTGTTCATAACTTGGGAATTTGAAAAATGTTTTATTTCTCAACAGAAGGGGGAACATAATCAGGATTTTAACAGTTATCTACGTAACAGGTTTGGTCTGTTTACATTGTGGTACTGTTGCACATGTGTCTGATATTGGACAGGAAGTCCAGGGGCAGTACTTTCTGTTCAGCTGTGTTTGGACCAAAATAGAATTCCAACATTTTACTGTATTTGTTATATTTCCTGGCCATGCACAGATCTGCCATGTTGTGCTTGTCCCTCCTCAGCCACTCCAGTCATGTCACTTATAGCATGGTTTGGCACCAATGTTCCCCCTCTTTTTTGGCTGTACAGTTTCGCACAAGCGTGTAATTTAAACATTGGAAAAGCCAGTCCCGCTGCATAGCCTAGAGTGAACGTTGTGTGGCACTATTCATTTAAATTGAGACTAACATTTGGGCCAGTCTAGGAGCTGCCTCAGAACTGGCCCACCCTGGAAAAATACTCTGTTGGCACCATATTGTTGGCTGAGAGTTTTCCAGGGACTGGCTGCTCTGGATCGGTTCCCAGGCTAATCTGAAATTCCAGCCCCTATTAAAACTTTGTTGTTCATTCTAGATCTTACTGAATAGATTTCAGTTCATTGTCCGTAAGCATTTCAGCAGCAATTCTGGTCAATACCTAGAGCTCTGTTTCCTTGTTCTACAATGGTTCCCATAATTGGCTAAATTTGTGTTTCTTATGAAAGTTATATTTATTCTTTTTGCATTTTAATTTAGTTACATTACAAATCAGTATTTTGTTTAGCAGTTTGCCATCACCACCTCTCCTCCGCTTTTCTCTCTTTGCTCCCGAAGGTGTTGACCCTTGCTGGGGCACAGCTGCATAGGTGCCTGGAAACCTCGGGTGCTTTATCCATATGTGAGCTTAGACATTGAGACCCTTTTAACCTTCCTCTCTGGCGGAAATCGGTGGGGGGTGGGTAGCAGTGAAAATCAGGGCAGTCATTTACCCCTTCTGATCCTGCTGCTTTCCCACCATGTCCCAATGTTAACCTGCTATGTTGGGCAGACGAGCGGGACACCTGCAGGAAGGCAGCAGGAGCCTCTTTAAATATGCAGATCAGGGCCCGATAATGTCATCGGGACTTGACTGCAGTGTTAGTCGGTGGCCTGAGCAGGTGAGCAGTGATGGCTTTCCTGTCAGGCCAGACCTGTCAGGAGGCGGATTGTGGGCGAGAAGAGGCCCAGCAGGTAAGGTTTAAATTTAATTTTAGGTTTCCTGGTAAGATCAGGAGGAGTAGATGTGATCTTCCGGGCCTCACAAGGAAGCCTTGGGCCTCACTTGCTCCCAGCTACTCCTTTCATGACCAGAGTCCCCCTCATCACTTACCTGGGCTGCGGCTTCCTGCTGCTGAATTCCTGCTCCCACCCGCCGGCCTGGTAGTGGATCTGGCCGGGGGCGGGTCAGTGAGAAAATGAATGTAAATGAAACCCGGCCTGACCTTGATGTCCCGGACTCCTGGGGGTAGATTTTAGTTCAGGTGCGGGGAATTGGCGGGTTCCCCGAATTTAGTGATTCCGACACGATTGTAAATGGGTCTGTGAGATTGATGCAAATTTAACACAATTGGCCAATTGATTTCCAGCGTGTGGGAAGCCTTGGCAATTGAGTATTTCCAGTCAGAAAGTTGCAGAATATGACGTCATCATTGCTGCTGCTTTTAAGGTCCACAGCAAGCCTTGCTTCCTCTGCAGGCTTCCAACCTTCAACATTAAGATGGCACAGGAGCCTGCAGGAGGAACGGCCAGCGGGAGGGCCAGATCTGCGCCCAAATTTGATGAGGCTTCACTACAGGCATTATTGGATGGTGCTAGGGTCCACAGGGAGGTCCTCTTCCCTTCTTCAGGGAGGAAGAGGCCTCCCAGCCAGACCAAGGCTGTGTGGCTAGAGGTGGCAGGTCAAGTCAACTCCTTGGGGCTAACAGGAAGAACGTGGTTGCAGTGCAGGAAAATATTCCATGACCTTCTTGGCACTGGAAAAGTAAGTACTGTATGATGTTTCCATCACCCTCAATCTGATCCCCATTGCCTTTTCTCACCAGCACTCAGCTTTAGCAATCTCTTCCTGCACATCCCACTAGACACTCACATCCATGCACCCTTACCCATTCCCTCTCTCTCTATGTTCACATTCACAGAACTATTCCACCATGCAGCCCTCTCACTCTGATGCTTTGAACACAACTGACAACACACAGGGAGGGCCCTTGGTATTGCAACCTCACTCCATCTTTGTCTCCTTCTAAGTATCTATGCTATGCAATCTCTGCACTCACTCCTTCATTCTCAGTCAACCTCCGCTTGTCTCCCTCATTGCAGGAAAAGAGAGCCCTCAACAGGAGAGAGCGAGCCAGGACAGGAGGAGGGCCGCCCTCATTAACCCAGCTCACCCCCTAGGAGGAAGGTGTCCTGGAGATTGCCGGAGCTGACCGAGATGTGGACGTTGGGGAAGGACAGGCAGGAGCATCCCCGCAAGCTGGTGACAGAATAGTTTTCCATCTCTCTCATTGGCATTGCATGAGTCGCTGATAATTCTGAAGCTACATCATGTGGACTTATGATCATCTGCAAAATGCAATGTGCATGTAACCTTGGCATCACATCTCTAACTTTTTCCTTGACTCCCCCACAGGACCATCGAGAGCCCCCGTCCCCACTGTGCAGGAGGAAGAGCCTGAGCAGCCGGACTCCTCAGAGGAATCTGCAACCTCTGAGGGCGCAGCGTCATCAGAAATAAGCGCACCCAGCACCAGCGCAGACACTCGCACCTCGGTGGGACCTTCGGGCCATAGAGTAGAGTTGTCACCTGGTGTATCACAGCTCACAAGTGAGCATCAGCAGATTGTGGAGACAGGGACAGCAGTGGAGAGTCCTCATCGGAGGGCGCAGGACTCTGCCAGCTCGGCTCAGCTGCATGTCGACCCTCTGCCTCTGGGTCCATCCGTAAGATCAGAGGTGATGGAACTCCAGGCACAGATGCAGGAGTCTCTGGCAGGTTTTGTCCCTAGGGTCGCTGCGAGTGTGGAGCGAATGGAGGAGTCCATTGCGAACATGAGCAGAGCCTTTGTGGAGTCATTGGCGCATGAACGCATCAACACGGAAAGGATGGCTACCTACGTGGAAATGATTGCTGCCTCCGTGGTAAGGCTGGCTACAGTAGAGGAGAGGAGGGCTACGGCCATGGAGGAGGTTATTCGCCAAGGTATGGAAAACATGGTAAGTGTTCAGAATACAATGACATCTCTGGAGGAGCGATGGGCATCTATTGAACAGAGAAACCATACCTTCATGGAAGTCCTTCTGAGTAGGACTGCCATTGTAGATACGGGTCCCCATGGTCCCCCTGATGTGCAGCAAGCTGCTCTCAAGCCACTTGCAGGCACTGAGGGGGACCTGACCCATGAGAGGGAGGTTGGTGGCAGACCTCAAGGAAGTGCGGGCTCCTCTCCAAGCGCGCACACTTCCATGCCACTGCAGAGCCCTCGGTCAGAGCCCCGCCAGAGTACACACCCAACAGAGATAGAGGTCCTGCACAGCCGCAGGCCATCCCAGAGGACGCCCGCCAAAGGTATCGAGACAGGAGCAGCAGGAAAGTGAGCAAGGGGCCTCCGCATCTGCTGAAGCCACAGGGAAACCACTACGTAGGAGCACGCGTAAGAGGAAAATAAAGCACAAATAGTCACAAGGGTAGTCACTTGGGTGAAATGCTGTGTATTTTGTGAAAATGCCATCAGTTGTGTGTTTTTCATAAAAATTCTGATGGCAACTTCTGCAGTTGTGGCGTGTGTCATTTTGCGAATGGGGCTGGAGGTCCTCTAATGCCAAGAGAGTAAGGAAAAAAAGGCCTCCCATGCTTCTGGTAGGCGCCTCAGTTGAGGAAGCGCTGAGAGGGTGGCGAGAGGGGTCTCGCAGGAGGTCACACTGGAGATGGGTGTCAGGTTCCAAACTTCCACAGCTGTGGTTATGCCTTCTAAAAGTTCCCCCAGACCTGAGACAACAAAGTCCTGCCACCTGCAAATGATGACTGATCAAATATCCTCTTTAATGTTGGACCTGCAGCTGATAGTCAGCAAGCCAATAGTGTTCACGCCAAGTTTCACAGGCGTGATCCCCACCAGGCGTGTTTTACGTGGGAAAAGGGTTAAACAGGCAAGGGCCTGTTAAAATGGGAATCGGCGGGAATCGCGGGCTGAGCGGCTGTATAAAGCCCCCAGAGACCAGGTAAGGCCTCAGTGCGAGAATCGGCGGGAATCGCGGGCTGAGCGGCTGTATAAAGGCTCCAGAGACCCAGGTGAGGCCTCTGCGAGAATCGGCGGGCTGAGCGGCTGTATAAAGGCTCCCGAGACCCAGGTAAGGCCTCAGTGCGAGAATCCGCGGGCTGAGCGGCTGTATAAAGGCCCCAGAGACCCAGGTAAGTCCTCAGTGCGAGAATCGCGGGCTGAGCGGCTGTATAAAGGCTCCCGAGACCCAGGTAAGGCCTCCGTGTGAGAATCGGCGGGAATCGCGGGCTGAGCGGCTGTATAAAGGCTCCCGAGACCCAGGTAAGGCCTCAGTGCGAGAATCCGCGGGCTGAGCGGCTGTATAAAGGCTCCAGAGATCCAGGTAAGGCCTACCAATCTCCAATCTTGGAACTCAGAGAGAAGGAGAGAGGTAAAAAGTAATCCAAGTGTGACGTCACCAGAAAGCGGGTAAGTGATTGGTTGGTGAGTATTTCTCTCTTTTTTAAGCTTAAACTCTGTGGTTTATAGTTTCTAAGGTGCGATATTCATCATCTAGAATCGGGGCAGAGGGTATTTAAGAATAATATTAATAAATTTAATTAATTATATAGAATGGGAGATCAGGTGATGTGTTGCTGCTGCAATATGTGGGAGCTGGTGGACACCATTGATGCTCATGGTGATCACATTTGCAGTAAGTGTTGGCTGCTCAAGGAATTCCGGCTCCGTGTTGAAGAGCTGGAGTCCGAGCTTCAAACACTGAGACACATCAGGGAGGGGGAGAGTTACCTGGATTCTGTGTATCAGGAGGTAGTCACACCAATTAGATTAATTAATTCAGATGTAGTCCGTGGCCAGGGTCAGGATGGTGTGACAAGAAGTGAGGCAGGTACGGGGATCCAGGAGGTAGTGTTGGAGGAGCCGCAGCCCTTGCTTTTGTCCAACAGGTTTGAGGCTCTTACTCCCTGTGAGGATGGGAACGGGGACTGTGGGGAGGATGAGCAACCCGGCCACAGCACCGTGGAACGGGGGGCCATTCAAGTGGAGGGAGATAAAAGAAATGTTGTAGTGGTAGGGGATAGTATCGTTAGGGGGATAGATAGTGTTCTTTGCAGCCGAAAGCGAGAGTCCCGAAGGCTGTGTTGCCTGCCCGGTGCCAGGGTTAAGGACATCTCCTCTGGACTGGAGAGAAACTTGGAGTGGGAGGGGGAGGATCCAGTTGTCGTGGTCCATGTTGGTACCAACGACATAGATAGGACAAGGAAGGAGGTTCTGCTGAGGGAGTTTGAGCAGCTAGGGGCCAAATTAAAAAGCAGAACCACAAGGGTAATAATCTCTGGATTACTACCTGAGCCACGTGCAAATTTGGCTATGGTAAATAAAATTAGAGAGTTAAATGCGTGGCTCAAAGACTGGTGTGGGAGAAATGGGTTTTGCTTCCTGGGACACTGGCATCAGTACTGGGACAGGAGAGAGCTGTTCCGTTGGGACGGACTTCACTTGGCCAGTGCTGGGACTAGAGTCCTGGCGAATCGAATAACTAGGGCTGTAGAGAGGGCTTTAAACTAATTAGTCGGGAGGTTTTAAGAGAGCGAAAAATAAAAATGACAGCGGAGAAGGCAATAGAGCAAGGTAGCAGTGGGGGAATTAAAAACCAGAGCGTGTCAGGAAGGGACAGAATATATAATGATAAAGGTAAAGTAGTAAAAGGGGTAAAAGCAGGAATAAATTGTCAGAAAACATATTTGAAAGTTCTTTATCTGAATGCACGCAGCATTCGTAACAAAATTGACGAGTTGACGGTACAAATTACTACACATGGGTATGATCTGGTGGCCATTACGGAAACATGGCTGCAAGATAATCATGACTGGGAACTAAACATACAAGGGTATTTGACAATTAGGAAGGACAGACAGGAAGGAAAGGGAGGTGGGGTTGCTATGTTAATCAAGGATGGAATTACTGCAATAGTCAGAAATGATATTGGGTCAAAGGATCAGGATAGTGAAATAGTTTGGGTGGAGATGAGGAATAATAAGGGGAAAAAGTCACTAGTGGGCGTAGTCTCTAGGCCTCCTAACAGTTGCAACTCTGTTGGTTGGAGTATAAATCAGGAAATAGTTGGGGCTTGTAATAAGGGAACAGCTATAATCATGGGGGATTTTAACTTTCATATTGACTGGACTAATCAAATTGGGCATGGCAGCCTTGAGGAAGAGTTCATAGAGTGTATTAGGGACGGGTTCCTTGAGCAGTATGTAACTGAACCAACCAGGGGGCAGGCAATCTTAGATCTGGTCCTGTGTAATGAGACCGGATTAATAAAAAATGTCCTAGTAAAGGATCCCCTTGGAATGAGTGACCATAATATGGTTGAATTCCAAATTCAGTTTGAGGATGAGAGAGTTGGATCTCAAACCAGCGTACTGAGCTTAAATAAAGGAGACTATGAAGGTATGAGAGTAGAATTGACTAAAGTGGACTGGGAAAACAGATTAAAGTGTAAGACGGTACAAGAGCAGTGGTCTACATTCAAGGAGATATTTCACATCTTTCAAGATAAATATATTCCACTGAGGAAAAGGGAATAAAAGAAAAGACAGCCATCCGTGGCTTAGTAAAGTAATAAAGGATAGTATCCGAATGAAAACAAGGGCATATAAAGTAGCCAAATCTAGTGGGAGGATAGAAGATTGGGAAGCATTTAAAAGCCAGCAAACAATAACTAAAAGATTAATTAAGAAAGGGAAGATAGATTATGAAAGTAACTAGCAAAAAATATAAAAACAGATAGCAAGAGTTTCTACAGCTATATAAAAAGAAAAAGGGTGGCTAAAGTGAACGTTGGTCCCTTAGAGGATGGGACCGGGAAACTAGTGGTGGGGAACATGGAGATGGCAAAGACGCTGAACAAATATTTTGTATCAGTCTTTACAGTAGAGGACACTAAAAATATCCCAACACGGGACAAACAGGGGGCAATGGGGGGGGGGGGGGGGTGGAGGAGCTAAACACGATTAAAATCACTAAGGAGATGGTACTCAGTAAAATAATGGGACTTAAGGCGGATAAATCCCCTGGACCTGATGGCCTACATCCTAAGGTCTTGAGAGAAGTGGCGGTAGGGATTGTGGATGCATTGGTGATTATTTTCCAGAACTCCCTGGACTCAGGAAAGGTCCCGGCAGATTGGAAAACTGCTAATGTAACACCCTTATTTAAGAAGGGAAGTAGACAAAAAGTTGGAAACTATAGACCAGTTAGCCTAACATCTGTGGTTGGCAAAATGTTGGAGTCCATTATTAAGGAAACAGTAACAGAGCATTTGGATAAACATAAAAAATCAAAGAGCAAGTTATTATCTAAATGGAGAGAAACTGCAAAGTGCTACAGCACAACGGGATCTGGGGGTCCTGGTGCATGAGACACAAAAAGTTAGTATGCAGGTGCAGCAGGTGATCAGGAAGGCCAATGGAATCTTGGCTTTTATTGCAAGGGGGATGGAGTATAAAAACAGGGAAGTCTTGCTTCAGTTATACAGGGTATTGGTGAGGCCACACCTGGAATACTGCGTGCAGTTTTGGTTTCCATATTTAAGAAAAGATATACTTGCTCTCGAGGCGGTTCAGAGAAGGTTCACTCAGTTGATTCCGGAGATGAGGGGGTTGATGTATGAGGAAAGGTTGAGTAGGTTGGGACTCTACTCATTGGAGTTCAGAAGAATGAGAGGCGATCTTATCGAAACATATAAGATTGTGAGGGGGCTTGATTGGGTGGATGCAGTGAGGATGTTTCCACTGATGGGTGAGACTAGAACTAGGGGGCATAATCTAAGAATAAGGGGCTGCCCTTTCAAAACTGAGATGAGGAGAAACTTCTTCACTCAGATGGTAGTAAATCTATGGAATTTGCTACCCCAGAGAGCTGCGGAAGCTGCAACATTAAATAAATTTAAAATGGAGATAGACAGTTTCCTAGCAGATAAGGGAATTAGGGGTTACGGGGAGAGGGCAGGGAAGTGGACGTGAGTCTAGATTCGGATCAGCCATGATCCTATTGAATGGCGGAGCAGGCCCGAGGGGCCGTATGGCTTACTCCTGCTCCTACTTCTTATGTTCTTATAAAGGCCAATCAGTGCTGTTTAAGGGCCCTAAAGACCAGTCCCGTCTGTTGCAGGCGGGATTGATTCGGGTCAATCAGACACACCTAGGTTAAAATGGCGGGTACCAGGCGGGGGGGTTGCGACCCCTAGGTTTTGTGATTTTCACCCCCGCACGCCTAAAAGCACGCCTCACGGCCCAATGAAAATCGAGGCCCTGGAGTACTGTGTGCAATTTTGGTTTCCTTACCTAAGAGAGGATATACTTGTCATAGAGGGAGTGCAGCGAGGGTTCACCAGGCTGATTCCTGGGATGGCAGGACTGTCATATGAGGAGAGATTGGGTCGACTAGGCCTGTATTCACTAGAGTTTAGAAGAATGAGAGGGGATCTCATTGAAACGTATAAAATTCTGACGGGGCTAGACAGACTGGATGCAGGGAGGATGTTTCCCCTGGCTGGGGGCTCTAGAACGAGGGGTCACAGACTCAGGATATGGGGTAGGACATTTAGGACTGAGATGAGGAGAAATTTCTTCTCTCAGAGGGTGGTGAACCTGTGGAATTCTCTACCACAGAAGGCTGTGGCGGCCAAGTCACTGGATGGGCCAGAAATTCGTGACCAAATGCGTGAGTACGGTCTGGGTACTCACGCATCTGGCCGTTGGAAATGCCGGCGTTCAGCATGCACAGCGCATACGGGGAACGCCGGCATTTCCAGTCCTCGGAACGAAGGGGTTCATAGGCACAGCGCGTGCGACTGCACAGGCAGCGCTTGCGCAGTGAACTTCGTCGATTTCATTCATGGATTCAGTGAGGGTAAGTCCTTACAAGTTACACTTGAAAAAAGCATGTGTAAAGTTGCTCCAAGGCTGCGGAGGAAGATATATTTTATCGTGGAGCTTCTGAAAGGCAATATTTTTGTTTGGGAAAGGGAGGGAAGTTATTTTAAGAAATTTTAAGTAAGTTTTAAAGTTTAAATTTTTTTTTTTAAACGGGTTTTCAGAACGGTAGGTAGAAGGAGCAATTGTGGCTGTGTGAATTGAATGTGAAAATGAGTGTTCTAAAATGAGTAATGTAACATTTCCAGCACTTTTAAGAAAGAAACTTTTCATCAGTAATAAGTAATTATGTATGTATGTCCGCATATATTCCTTTACGTATATGTATGTATGTTTTATATTCCTTTACTTATGTGTATGAATGTATGTTGTTAATTATGATTTTCCAATAAGTTACTTTCTCTGAAAGTCATAATTAAATAATACATTCATACACATAAGTAAAGGAATATATACATAACACGCAAAGGAATATATACAGACATACATACTTTCAGAAGCTCCACGATAAGAAATATCTTCCTCCGCAGCCTCTGGAGCAACTGTACCCATGCTTTTTTCATGTGTAAGTTGCAAGGACTTGACCTCACTGAAAGCATGAATGAAAGTGGCGAATTTTACTGCGCACGCGTTCTGCCTCTGAACCCCTTCGTTCAGAGGACAGGAAATGCCGGTTTTCCCCGCATGCGCTGTGCATGCTGAAAACCGGCATTTCCTCCGGCCAGACGGGTAAGTACCCCGACCGTACTCGCGCATTTGGAAGGGAATTACTGGGCCAACATTTTACATGTCAATAAAATGAAAAATTTAACAATTGCACGATTTGCCCCCTCGCATCTGCGACTGAGGGTCCAAGGAGGTGCATTGCGCAAGAGGTCATCGTCGTACGTATCCTCACACTGTTCCCTTTCGGGAACTGTATGAAGTGGTGGAAGGATTTATGGCCGTGATTAACGGTCATTCCGTGACCGTAACCATCTTTGAACCAGCCATTAGGGTGGTTAGTCCTATGGCGTGAGGGTTTTACGGGCTCCCACAACCCATCTGAGGGGGGGGGGCGGGGGGGCCACCCACACCCACGGACGCAAGTATCTCGCTGGATGTACACCCAGAATTTATAGTTGGAGCTCCGACTCCACTTGCCGGGACTGTCTGGAGTGGGGTTCGAAACCCTACTCCTTCTGGCCCAGCGGCGGGGATGCTTACTGCTACGCAAAAGGCCCACTCCGCACAAAAGGTGACACCCATACGTTTCCTGCGCCTTTTCCCTCCTCGTGACTGGAGCCCTATGCTGCCACTTGAAAGACCAAGCTATCATCTGCCCTTTTTGCGGCACCTTTGACTTCTCATTACCAATGATGAGCAGGCGCTGCGCCTCCACCTCCTTGAGATTGCTGAGGTCATCATCAGTTCAATTGTGAGTTCTTTTAATGCCGTGAATTGTGCTCATTCCAGCCATTTCACGTTGCTAATCGGATTGGGCCTTTGGCATAGCGGTAGGATCCCCGCCGCTGGGCCAGATCAGGGTAGGGTTTCGAACCCCGCTCCAGACAGTCCCGGCAAGTGGAGTCGGAGCTCTGGCTCTAAATTCTGGGTTGACATCCAGTGGGATATTTGCGTCCGTGGGTGTGGGTGGCCCCCCCTCCTTGTATAGCTTGTGGGAGCCCGTAAAACCCTCCCGCCATAGGACTAACCGCCCTAATGGCTGGTTCAAAGATGGTTACGGTCACGGAATGAGCGTTAATCATGGCCATAAATCCTTCCATCACTTCATACAGTTCCCCAAAGGGAACAGTGTGAAGACACGTATGACGACGACATTGCTAAATAAATAAATGGAATTAAAAAAATTATTTTAGGGCTTTTAAAAGTCTTTAAATTGCTTTAATTCTGTTTAAAACTACTTCAGATTCTTCAAAATAATGTAAACGTTTTTAAAAGTTTATAAAAGTTACCAAAAGCTTCAAAAAACTTCCAAAAACCTATTTAAACTGCTGCTTTGCATGTAAAAATGCTTAGCAGCTTGGCAGAAACATTGGGGGCGTGTCCTGTTAAACTGAGACCTCAAGGGGCGTGTCTCAGTTGCACAGCGCGCTACAGGCTTCGCGCTGGCTGCACTCCTGGGCGGCGTGACGTCAGACGCTACCCGGGAGTCAACATTTTAAAACAGCAATTCCAGGCGTCCCTGAAGCTCAACGGCCGGCGCATCGGGTAAGTGCAGATCGGGGGCTTACACGCGCGGCAAGCCCCCCACTCGAATTTCTGGGCCAATATATTTAAGAAGGAGAGAGATAGATTTCTAGACGCAAAAGGCGTCAGGGGTATGGGGAGAGAGCGGGAATATGGTATTGAGATAAAGGATCAGCCATGATGATATTGAATGGTGGAGCAGGCTCGAAGGGCCGAATGGCCTACCCCTGCTCCTATTTTTCTATGTTTCTACGACACCCTGGGTTTGCTGCCTGCTTTGGGGCTTGTGCGAACCATGCCTGTCAGCCCGCCCCTTTAAAATTAGGGCCTGAGTGTTTGCAGACTATTCATGTGTGGGGCAGCTTTACAGCCGAGGCTGATTCTCACTCTGCGTATCCACGTGCCCTTTCGAGAGAGAACCCTGGCTGATTTCCAACCCCACCCCCTGCAGGTGCTACAGTGCCTCTCTTATCTCACTGGCTGAGATCAACTAACTTAGTGAATCAAACCTAAGTTGACTTCTTTGTATAGTTTAGCTATAAAGGGCAGTACTTTTATCGAATTAAAGCTTTGGTTGTTTTGAAGATTAATTTTAGTCTAGTTTAGTTTAACATCTGTTCACTAGTTCATTCCAAAATAGTTTTGTATATAAACAGCTGTCCTTATGGAAGCTCTTTTTGCTTCCTGTTCTTTTATGGTAGTTATTGCATAACTTGGGGCTGTTAACAGTGCTGCCGTTACACTTACCTGACTGGTATGGGTGAGGCATGCTGAATAATGATTACCCTCACTGCATAAACTGTGCTGTACATTCACTGTGCAATCTCAGCAGGGCTCCAGAGTTCAGCTTTTAGAATGAACTGCAAATCTGCTTACTGGCGTGAGTTTTCCCTTCGAGGAGTTGACCATGTGCGGAGTTGACCATGTGCTGATCAATAGACTTGGGCAGTTTTAACGTGTGTTATAATTCAGTGATGTGCATTAATTTCCAGGTGACTTGCTAGTTTCAGTTCCCATGGGCCTGACACCACCGTTGCACTACCAGACTAGATCTTGGACCTAAATCAGTGAGATTTTTCTGCTTTGTAAGATTTGAGCACAGAATTTATGTAGTTACTGGCATAAATTCAGCACGAAAGTCACCCATAATGAGCACTGGAGAGACCTTGATGTGGAAAACTGAAACATCACACTGGTACAGTTGGAGTTTCTCTTCTGAGATACAAGTTAATACACATGGGCACAGAATTTGCTGCCAAAAATAACGGCGATTTTAATGGCACTCGCTGTTAATGTGTAAATCGTCTAGCAAATTGTGGAGAGGAAGAGATACCCGGTGAACTGCGAATCACCACAAGTTCCTGGACGATTTAGGCTGCTCCGCTGTTAGTCTCACAAACGGCATCGCACCCTCAACTTCCCCATGAGTTTCATGAAGTTGTTGCATTTGCACATTAATTACCAATTAAACTTACCGCAGAAAGTTAGGGTTGGTAATTAATAGTGTAAGTACCCTTTTAATGAGGAGATTTATGTTCTTGCAATGCCAATCAACCTCTCCAACCCAGAAAGGGAACAGTTTAAACTATGGAGTCTCATTCTTACAGGTAGTAAATTGTTGTTAGAGATTTTTTTTCTTACTTTTCCTTTCTGTTTTTTCTCTCTCTCTTACCCTGTTTCCCCTCACACTTCTGGCAACTTACAGGACAAAAATTTTTCAAGCTGAAGGGTGAGGGGAGAAAGTCTAACTAACATCAATATAGTCCTAAGCAAATTCTGGGACCATATTGAGGTAGAGCTCAACGCTGCTGCTGCCAATTGAACTCTTGTGCATTTGATAAAAGTATCTGTGGGAATTAAGCCTCATATGCTCAGTACTAAGTAGTTGCAGTGTAACAATTTTGAATCTACTAAAATAACTGCCTTGGTCAAACATGGGAACTATCGTCAGTTTTTTCCTTCTGAATACAACAAATGTTCCCATGTGAAAATTGCACTAAGTAACATGTGTTTTTGGTCGAGTAACCCAATGAGGACCAGTTTTGTTATTGGTGTTCTCACTGGAAAGGAAAAACACGAACTTTAAGCAAGACAACAACACGAAGGGGCTTGTTTATCAAAGCAATTCCCCTAACAAGCTGCATTTCCGTGTGGCTTTGTCGCAGAGTCTGTACAATAGTCCATAGGTGGTTAGTTGGGCCAGTTTCACAGGATGTAAATGTTCAAGATCATTCGTCAGTGTTTGGAGAGTAAGTTGTTCATATGGAATTATGAAAGAAAAGTTTGAGGAACTAAAGGTGTTCTTTTGGGGGAAAAGACACTTAAAAATATTTTAATAATGTGTATAAAAGGATGTGGGGCCTGTAATATCCATTATGTGTGTGTCTTTAAACACCACCACAGCCCCACCCCCCTGCCCCAGAGTAATAGTTAGTTGAAATATATAGACCTGGAGTCTCCACCGGGGATGCAACCCTGAAATGCGCCCCCCTATCGTGCCCATTTTGCCGGACAAGTTGAGCGCAAGCATCCTCCCAATCTCATTAGAATACACTCAAACTTAAAATGGGAATAAATTTGTATAAACCATCAGGGCCCATGGAAAATGCTGAACCCACCCCACATATTTCTTCTTCAGGTATGAAAATGTAAGTTTAGACTCGTGTAACCATGATTCATGCACATTAGGCACAGCATGCTTAGAAACCTGCAGCCAGAACAGCTCAAACACTCACAAAATTACAGTAAAATGCCAGAAGAATTACTTTCTTTCCTGCTGCTCCTGACAATCTGGTAGCAATGTGAAGAGACTCTCTGAACAAGTGCAATTTCAGGATACTCGCATTTCATGGAGATGACCAGTTTTGCAGGTGGAGGGTTTGATGGCTGACCATAAAAGATTGAGGAGACATGAGTGTATTGGAGTTACGTGCGTAACTCACTTACACCCAAAATGTTGCGATCTTTTACGCCACGTAATTGGTTTGCACCCAGATTCCGTGTGTCTCTGGGCACACATGCTGAGGAAACTTCAGGCCGTAGTCTTTAGTGATTTGTGTATCAATTTTTTTGCATTTGTAAATTTATAACCCTATTTGGGATCCGTGTAGTGATTTTAGTGAGACTTCTGTTTATATGATTACTGTTTCTACATTTGCTTTTGGTCAACGTTAAAGCTTAAAACTAACAATGCAAATTAGACATACCAGTACACTTGGGGCACATAGAATTTGGTTAAAATTGACTTGGATTTTGGACAGAGACTTTTTAAGTTTGGAAATCTGTTATTCCACCTGTGTGCAATGCAATTATGTGTTTTGTAAGCAACCAAGTGCTGCTACTCTGGTTTGCCGTGTGGTTATTGTCCACACTGACTTTGAGCGCCTGTGTACCTTGCTGTGGAATTTTTAAAATTCTGACGCAAGTCCCGGCAAATGCTTCAACCTACAAACTGAATGCACAAAATGGTTATCATCTCCCTCATAACCCGGGGATGTCCAAAGTTTTTGCCTCGGTCTGCTCTGTAGGCCACACATGAAACAAAACCCCAAATTCAAGAGATACTTTACAACAGCAACACTTTCAATTCTTAAAAAATCAATGTACAAAACCCGTGCGAAGGCATTTGGTTCCTCAGAGCACTGTAGGGCTGACGCACTAGCGTTCTTCGTAATGAATGTGTTCATGTAAATTCCTTTGCTATTTTAATGAAAGAGTTAATCCCTGGGTTAAAGTTTATTTTAAATTGCTTAATGCCTTAATTAAAATAGCAGAGCAAGAACTTAAAGCATAATTACCAATCATCGCATGCATGACTTCAACTGCTGTCACCTCTCTCGGTGGAAGAACTTCTCAGATTCATATTAATTTGCTTTTTTGTATATATTTATGTATCAAAATATTAGTTGGGAATCTTATTCCTTTCTAAAAAGTTGCTTTCCTATTTTTATTACATTTATATTTTAAAACATATTTATGGACATTTAGCAATGTTCTTTAAATGATTTGTTTGCCCGCAAAGTTCAGCACCATACGAAATCAAACTATGAATAAAATGAGTCACTGGAGCTTTGTAGCCCAGATAACATGTGCTCATGGTCACGTATGATCTACAAGCTGCAGTTTAGACATCCTAGTCGTCATTTGTAAAAACATGAGTGACAAGGTCCAATTTTGCAATATTCCAAATTGTACCTTGTACTTCATTAATTGTTCCTTGTACTTCATAAATTGTTCTTTGGGGTGAATGAGTCAATGAGCTGCCAGGACTAAGCCAGAGGAAGATGTTTGCGACCTCCTGAAGTAATGCATCTGGAAGTGAAGGGGGAGGGACTCTGGAGGTTCTCCAATTGTTGGCCTTTCCTCGTTTGTTTCCTTGCCCCGTTATTACCCCACTGCCAGCTTAAATTCAGGTGCAATAACAGTAATAATTTTGTTTATTGGCACAGTGCTCAGCAGAAATGAAAGCCCGATTTTAACTTGGAGCGAATATGGCATGTTGGGGGGGAGCGAGAGGCAAGTTTGCACAGCCACCCCACAGCTTCTTTATAATATCCTAGGACTGACTCTCGACCAAACTCAGCAGTATAGACAGGGGGGGGGGGGGGGGGCGGTGTGCGGGAGTAGGAATTTGCATGGTAGCAGATCGCCGCTGGGGAGCTAAGGAAACTGTCCTCAGCAGTCAAATTAATCGGTCAGTTGGGGGAAGAGGGTCAACATGTGATCGGTCAGGGGAGGGAGGGAGGAGGCTGTAGTGTATGTACCTTTAAGGGGAGAACTACTTTTTACAGCTCCTGTATACTGTAGTACCGGCAGTGACCACACCTGTATATAAACCCTGAGTAGTGATCTGTATAGTTAGTTCTAGAGTAACTCTCATTCAGTAAACACCTGTTGAATCGTTCCTGCAGTCTGTTGTCTGATTATTGAAGGACACAACATTAAGATACACGGATCTAACAGAGGCCAGGGGCAGGGAAGGCCCAAGATTTATCTGTGGGGCCTGGAAGAGTAACCCTGCTCCTCCTTGCCCACAAAGAAATGTTAAAAAATAAAAGTTACTTAGGTTCTCGGCCCTCTTTTTGTCAGGCCCAATGTCTTTAGGGCACGTTACATGGTCTAAACTGCTCTTTTTGAATAACCATTGGTGAGGAATAGTTGTAACAAATGGTATCTTTTTATTGTTTAAATGCAATTGTTTTTGCTGGGCAGAGAGAAAGGAAGAAATTTTATTTTAAAAAGGCAAATTAGAAAGGAAAACTGCAAATGCTATAAATCTGAAATAAAAGCAAAAAATACTGGAAATACACAACAGGCTAATCTGCATCTGTAAAGAGCAAGGTAGGCTTTGATGTTTCTAATGCGTACCCTTTATTGGAACTGAAATGACCTGCAGACTGCCTAATAGAAAATGGTTGAGTACACCAATCACATGGAAATGGGCATTTTAATACAGTCAGAAAAATAGAGAGAAGGAGGGTGAGGGAGAAGGAAAGAACCATCAATGAGGCAATTCAGAAATAAAGAAAGGACCAAGAATGTGCAAATTTTGGTGTTGAGGTTGAAAAGACATAGGAAATGTGCATAGACAAGAGACCAATAACAAAACTTTTCTTTATTTAAAAAGGTTTAGCTATTCTGCTCTTGACTTTTTAGAGAATGAACCCTTTGCAAAAAATACTCCTTTTGTGGTTAACTGTAGTTTACTTATGAGTTGTTTGGAGAGAGATCTTCTGCTTTAATAATGTGCATTAATCCTAACTTCAGAGCAGCACTTATTCCTGCACCCTTGCAAATTGTTGAATTCCCAAACCAGCTATTCCTGTGCCCCGCCTGAATGAGATTATCGCTTTTACTGCGGAACTGTAAGCACTTTTACTCTGTGAACCCACGTTCACTGGGAACTGGGTTGAAACTCCCTGGACTCATTTCACATAGGACTCGGGCTCGAAGGGGTGAATGGCCTTCTTCTGTGCTGTAACCATTCTATGATTCTATTCTATTCTGTGACACTTGACAACTGAAAGATTCAAACCCAGGTTCCAGATGTAAATATCTCCCCTCTTCCCCAGATTGTATTTTGTCTCTGTCTCTTTGTCTGTACTCCCTGTTCCATGCACGGTTCTCTAAACTGGTCAGGCAAGGAACCCATTCCCCAGCCAGGAGGGTTGCGAGAGCAGTTTGAGACGATTTATCTCTACCTCCACTTTCTCTCTTCCTCCCCACAGCCTTTCACGATAAGAACGTTTTTGAGCTTCATTTTGTTGGTTGCCTTCTCCAGTGACACTGCTGAAATTCGGAATTAAGTTATGGTAAATTGTGAATGTGAATTTGTGTTTAACCATTACTTAGAAATTACTTTAATAATATGAAAAGAATAGTGTAAGATGAGGCTCTGCAGAGGCTGTATGTTTGAGTTGTGCATCTGCAAAATGTGCCTAATGTTTAAAAAAGCTGGCTACCCAATTGAAACTGCAGATTTTGCCATTTTTGAAAGTGAGTTTTGAAAAGCAGCATTTTGTCATAAGCCTCAATGAGCAGGAGAGCTGCCAGGTGGCAAGGCTAGGTAACAAGCTACAATGCTGTTGAATGCATCTTCAAATGAATTTAAGGACCAGAGTGAAGAAATGCGAGTAATGAGAGTTAAAGACCAGAGTAATGTTTCTAACATTAAATTCATGATCATATTTAAATTTCTTAAACATTGTTTTCCTTAAAATATTTCTTGCATTGTATTTAACATTTTAAATCCTAATTAGATTACTTGGGTTGAGTACATACACAGCTCATAGTCTAATACGGCTAACATTATTGGCTCATCCATCATTTGGTCTTGAGCCTATTAGAAGAAAAATCAAGCTCTTTGGGCACGTGGGCAGATGCTGGTGTAGTGATGTGAAATTATCATAACCCACCAGTATAAGTAAACATTTCATAAGGATCCGTATTAAAGTTTTAGTGCAATGCACTTTTTTCTGTTGGAACAAAATGCTCCTTGTATGAATCTTCACATTTTCTTTCAGGCACTTAACATTTGTGAAACATTTATCAAACCACTGGAGAAATTCAGAAAGGACCAGATTGGAGCAGCAAAGGTAACAACTCCATTAAAAATAATTCAGTGCCAGAAAGTGCAGTTCTCAAGACTTCACATTTATATGTGTGTGTGTGTGGGCTTTGGGTTATAAAGGAACAGTAAATTCTACATATTGATAGTTGGTTCAATTAAAGGTACATAACAACAACAACTTACATAGCACCTTTTAAAGCAGTTAAACGTCCCGTGGCGCTTCATAGGAGCGTTAGCAATTAAAATTTGACACCGTGCCATATAAAGAGATATTAGGGCATGTGACCAAAAGCTTGATCAAAGAGGTTTTAAGGAGTGTCTTAAAGGAGAATAGAGCCAGAGGAGTTTAGGGAGGGAATTCCAGAAATTAGGGCCTAGGCAGCTGAGGCATGGCCGGCGGGGGGGGGTTGGGATGAAAATCGGGGATGCGCAAGAGGCTAGAATAGGAGGAGTGCAGATATCTCGGCGGGGTGCAGCGTTGTAGGAGGTTACAGAGATGGGGAGAGGCGAGGCCATGGAGGGATTTAAACACAAGGATGAGAATTTTAAATTCAAGACGTTGCCGGACCAGGAGCCTATGCAGGTCAGCGAGCACGGGTGATGGGTGAACGGGACTTGGTGTGAGTTAGGATACAGGCAGCAGAGGTTTGGATGAGGTGAAGTTTTTAAAGGGTGGTAAATGGGAAGCTGGCCAGGAGAGCTTTGGAATAAATGAGCATTGTTTTGTAGTGCAGCTACATTTACATTTATTTCAGTTTCTGTTAATTATGTCTTAAGTGACAATGTACAGGTACATTAGTTTAAAAAAAAAATTATTAGAACATCTATTTAACTTAGTTACCTGTACCTTTTTAAACATTCAGCAGCCTATTAATTATGGATAAGTTGTTGGGGTAATGTTCTAATGGCCATTTCATAGAGTTGTTCGACAATGAGGCCCTGAAATACTGCTGGGATTCTGTCTCCTGCCGTTCCTTTGGTGAGAGACCAGCGGAACCCACAGAGAAATAGCACGAACTGTTGCTTATGCTGTTTACCTGGGAGTTCTGCTGGTCTCTTGCCAGAGGTGCAATGCAAGATCATGAAAACCCCCTCGAATTTCAGGCCCCACTTCTTTTTAAGGTTCAGTCAGCCTTGGGTCAGTGGTAGCGCACTAGCCTCTGAATCAGAAAATCGTGGGCTCAGGTCCCATTCCAGGATTTGAGCACAAAATGTAATCTAAGCTGACACACTAGTGTGGTACTGAAGGACTGCTGCACTGTCAGAGGTACCATCTTCATGAAAATAGTATGAAGTAAACTCTTTGTTTTTGTTTTGGGAGAGAGAACTCAAAGCACACTATTTTCATCACTGTGACGTATAGGTTAATGGTGTATTTGATGTGGTTTATGTTTTGTATCGTGTGTATTATACAAACTTTTTCATTCATTTATAGTTTTTCTGCAAAGACAACGCTCCTTCAATATATTTGTAAGCAAGATAAAAGGTTACGGTTCTTGTACTTTTTTTTGCATAGCAATTGCTGTCAGGTAGGCCATCTGTATTTTTGGAAAAGAGGAATATCCATTAACCGTTGGAACGGAGTTTGATCCATTTCACATTATGAAAGAAAAATGGTTGGTTGTGCATCATTGGAAGAAATGACAACCTTCTGTCTGTACCAAGAAGTTGCACTCCAGTGCAGCAAAGAGTGAATACATTTTTGTCTGTCATCCAAATAGCAAAGTTAGTTTACAGGCAGTTTTTAAATGCTTGTATGCTTACTCATTTGGGAGTAACCCAAGACTATCTAATAAATTGACCTTTCATCCTCTTAGAATCATAGAAATTTACAGCACAGAAGGAGGCCATTCGGCCCATTGTGTCTGTGCCGGCTGAAAAAGAGCTATCCAGCCTAATCCCACTTTCCAGCTCTTGATCTGTCGATTATGGCACTTCAAGTGCATATCCAAGTACTTTTTAAATGCGGGTTTCTGCCTCTACCACCCTTTCAGGCAGTGAGTTCCAGACCCCATCACCCTCTGGGTGAAAAGAGTTCTCCTTAACTCCCCTCTAATCCTTCTACCAATTACTTTAAATCTATGCCCCCTGGTTATTGACCTCTCTGCTAAGGGAAATAGGTCCTTCCTATCCACTCTATTTAGGCCCCTCATAATTTTATACACCTCAATTAGCCTCCCCTCAGCCTCCTTTGTTCCAAGGAAAACAACCCCAGCCTATCCAATCTTTCCTCATAACTAAAATTCTCGTAAATCTCCTCTATACCCTCGCTAGTGCAATCACATCTTTCCTGTAATGTGGTGACCAGAACCGTATGCAGTACTCTAGCTGTGGCCTAACTAGTGTTTTATACAGTTCTAGCGTAACCTCCCTGCTCTTGTATTCTGTGCCTCAAATAATAAAGGAAAGTAGCCCGTATGCCACCTTGACTACCTTATCTACTTGTCCTGCTACCTTCAGAGATCTGTGGACATGCATTCCAAGGTCCCTCTGTTCCCCTACACTTCTCAGTATCCTACCATTTATTGTGTATTCCCTTCCCTTGTTAGCCCTCCCCAAATGCATTACCTCACACTTCTCCAGATTGAATTCCATTTGCCACTTTTCTGCCCACCTGACCAGTCCAATGATATCTTCCTGCAGTCTACAGCTTTCTTCCTCACTATGATCTTCATGATCAGATGTCAGTGGAGTTCTTGCAGTACAGTTTTATTTAGGGTGCCAGCTAAAATATTTTGATGCAATCTATGCCAATTATTTTATTTACTTGCAGGAAGAAAAGAAAAAGTATGACAAAGAAACTGAGAAATACAACAGCACATTGGAAAAACACGTCAATTTATCAGCAAAGAAGAAAGAAGCATTGCTGTTAGAGGTAAGCTCACAACATTTAAATGCTGTTGCAAAAACATTTTAAATTTGCCTGAAGTGTATGGTTCAGTTTGAAATTTCAAAATGTTCTTGGTATGATTGCTTATGCAGCTCGAAGGTGTTTGCACCATTCTTTAGTTGTGCATCTGAAATCCAGTTTGCATATCTTTTGGCAGGTATTTTAAATAAAGACCACAGTCTAAAGCACTTTTGAAGGAATGCATGTTACATCTGAGCATAATATTCCATTTGGGAGCTGAATTAATGTAGGAATTGGTTCTTATTTGTGATTATTAACATTGCAAATCAAGAAAACTCAAATTTCATTGGGTTTCCAAAATTCAGAGGTACTAGATGCGAGTTGGTTACATTTTACTATCATTAAGAAGTAGCTGTCAACACAACTCGTTCCTTCCCATATCAGTACTGAATGGCCGTTATTACTGCTCACCGGTATTCTGGTTCCTTTGTTAAACTCTGGAAACCTTTATGGAGAGGAACATTTTAAAATATATTTTAAAAATGTATGAAGTATTGTGTTTCGTCTTGTGCTTTTGCAGTTTTCACTTTTTTTTTAAAGAATCACTTTTCTCTCTCCTTTCCCCATGGTGTTTGGGGTCCTGTCCATGGCTGCTGGTAGCCTTCTGATACCCTGTACCTTGCATAAGTTTATACCTAGACAGTGAATATCGATGAGCTATTTGATAATGGAAGACACTCTATACTCCAAATGTGCAATGGCAGCAGGAGGGTGAAACTGTAAATTTATAGAGTTTATACAATGAATCCGAAAGAAGAATAAGAACCATTTCCTGTGCATTAATAGAATAAGATGCAAGTCTGTTGCAGTGCTAAAATTTCCAAGGAACGTTCTCTTGACAATTTTAGTTCCGGAGAAGTGCAGGAGTAATTTACTCCTAAATTGCAATTTTTTTTTATTGCATCAATTATGTTGTTAAAGGATAAATGTTGAAACTATTTACATTTATATTGAAACTGGAAGCAACGAAAGCATGTAAGTGAAATCATAGAAATGACAGCACAGAACAAGGCCATTTGGTTCACTGCACCTGTTCTGGTGGTAGCTCTTCACCTGGAGCCGTCCAGTTTAATGCCATTTACCTGCCCTTTCCTGAGGTCCTTTTATGTATTTCCTCTTCAAAAACTTGTCCAATTCTCTGAGAAATTATGTTATAATGTCTGCCTCAATAATCATTTGTGGTAAAGCATTTTATATTCCAATAACACTGTGGGGGGGGGATGTCTAACTGCCCTCTTCGTTCTTTGTGATATTTCTGAAACTATGTATGCTCTCTTGTTCCCAATTCATCAACCAGTGGAAATAATCTTTCACTAATTACCCTCTCAAAATCTTTCATAATTTTGAAAACTTTTATTAGTCCCCTCTAAGTTTCCTTACTGTAGCAGAGAAGCACCACTTTTTGATATTTCTTTCATAACTATAACATCTCATTCACAGTTTCATTCTCGTGAACTTAAACTGCTTAATAGAAAGTAGAGACCTCTGGTGTTATCAAACATTGCCTTAGTGTGCTGATCAAAATAACAATAAAACATGTAAATAACTAAGATGGGGAAAAGCCCACACAAGAAAAAAAGGGAATAAGATAGGGTAGAGGGGGGAAAAATTGAGACGCCAGAGATCTGAAATGAAAGTAGAAAATACTTTTTTTTTAAAGTTGGCCCGCCAATCTCCCAAAGAGGAAAAAAAACAGGTTTATTCAATATAAAACCCAGAAACCTATTTTGACATTAAAAGGGAAATTAAAGAAGCGTGCAATAAGGGCACAGCAGCCATCATGGGTGACTTTAATCTACATATAGATTGGGCTAACCAAATTAGTAACAATACTGTGGAGGAGGAATTCCTGGAGTGTTTACGGGATGGTTTCCTGGACCAATATGTTGAGGAACCAACCAGAGATCAGGCCATCTTAGACTGGGTATTATGTAGCGAGAAAAGATTAATTAGCAATCTTGTTGTACGAGGCCCCTTGGGTCAGAGCGATCATAATATGATCGAATTCTTCATTAAGATGGAGAATTAAGTAGTTGACTCCGAGACTAGGGTCCTAAATTTAAATAAAGGAAACTACGATGGTCTGAGGAGCCAGTTGGGTAGGACTGATTGGGGAATGTCACTCAAAGGGTTGACGGTGGATAGGCAATGGCAAACATTCAAAGACCGAATGGATGAACTGCAGAATTTGTTCATCCTAGTTTGGCATAAAATTAAAACAAAAAAGGTGACTCAACCGTGGCTAACAAGGGAAATTAGGGATAGCATAAGATCCAAGGAGAGGACATATAAATTGGCCAGAAAAAGCAATAATCCTGAGGATTGGGAGCAGTTTAGGATTCAACAAAGGAGGACAAAGGGATTAATTAAGAAGGGGAAAATAGAATATGAGAGTAAGCTTGCAGGGAACATAAAAACTGACTGTAAAAGCTTTTATAGATATGTGAAGAGAAAAAGATTGGTGAAGTCAAGCTTAGGTCCCTTGCAGTCAGAATCAGGGGAATTTATAATGGGGAACAAAGAAATGGCAGACCAACTAAATACATATTTTGGTTCTGTCTTCACAAAGGAGGACACAAATAACCTCCCAGAGATGCCGGGGAACATAGGGTCTGATGAAAGGGTGGAACTGAAAGAAATCAGTATTTGTAGGGAAATGGTGTTAGGAAAATTGATGGGACTGAAGGCCGATAAATCCCCAGGGCCTGATAATGTACATCCTAGGGTACTTAAGGAAGTGGCCCTAGAAATAGTAGATGCATTGCTGGTCATCTTCCAGAACTCAATAGACTCTGGAACAGTACCCATGGATTGGAGGGTAGCTAATGTTACCCCACTATTCAAAAAAGGTGGTAGAGAAAAAGCGGGGACTTATAGGCCGGTAAGCCTGACATCGGTAGTGGGGAAAATGCTAGAGTCCATTATAAAAGATGTAATAGCAGAGCACTTGGAAAGCAGTGACAGGATCGGACAAAGTCAACATGGATTTACAAAAGGTAAATTGTGCTTGACTAATCTGGAATTTTTTGAGGATGTAACTGGTAAAATAGATAAGGGAGAACCAGTGGATGTGGTGTATTTGGACTTTCAGAAGGCTTTCGATAAGGTCCCGTATAAGAGATTAGCGTGCAAAATTAAGGCACATGGGATTGGGGGCAAGGTATTGACTTGGATAGAGAACTGGTTGGCGGACAGAAAGCAAAGAGTTGGAATAAATGGGTCGTTTTCCGAGTGGCAGGCAGTGACTAGTGGGGTACCACAAGGATCGGTCCTAGGACCCCAGTTGTTTACAATATATATTAATGATGATCTGGACGAGGGAATTGGATGTAATATCTCCAAATTTGCAGACGACACAAAGCTGGGTGGGAGGGTATGCTGTGAGGAGGATGTCGTGAAACTCCAGTACGATTTGGACTGGTTGGGTGATTGGGCAGAAACATGGCAAATGCACTATAATGTGGATAAATGTGAGGTTATCCACTTTGGTGGCAAAGACAGGAAGGCAGATTATTATTTGAATGGCAATAGATTGGGAGAAGGGGAAGTGCAAAGAGACCTGGGTGTTCTTGTGCACCAGCCGCTGAAGGTAAGCATGCAGGTGCTGCAGGCGGTTAAGAAGGCAAATGGTATGTTGACCTTCGTAGCAAGAGAGTTCGAGTACAGGAACAAGGATGTCTTGCTGCAGTTGTACAGGGCCTTGGTGAGACCGCACCTTGAGTATTGTGTGCAGTTTTGGTCGCCTTATCTGAGGAAGGACGTTCTTGCCATGGAAGGAGTGCAGCGAAGATTCACTAGGCTGATACCTGGGATGGCAGGAATGACGTATGAGGAGAGATTGTGTCGATTGGGCTTATACTCACTGGAGTTTAGAAGATTGAGAGGGGATCTCATCGAAACCTATAAAATTCTGTCAGGCCTGGACAGACTAGATGCAGGAAGGATGTTTCCAATGGCCGGGGAGTCTAGAACCAGGGGTCATAGTCTAAGGATAAGGGGTAAGCCATTTAGGACTGAAATGAGGAGGAATTTCTTCACCCAGAGAGTGGTGAACCTGTGGAATTCTCTGCCACAGAGGGCGGTGGAGGCCAGTTCATTAAATATATTCAAGAAGGAGTTGGATATATTTCTTAAGGCTAAAGGGATATGGGGAGAAGGCAGGGACAGGGTACTGAATTTGGATGATCAGCCATGATCTCATTGAATGGCGGAGCAGGCTCGAGGGGCCGAATGGCCTACTCCTGCTCCTATCTTCTATGTTTCTATAACTGACCGATCGAGTAATGCATTTTATTGCAAGGATTCACCTTCAGGTATCAATGATCTTAAATAGAAGCAAGACAAGAACTTATGAAGAACAATATATAATTCTAAGACATTTCCTACATTACAGCAGTGAATACGATTTAAAAGTACTTAATTGGCTGTAAAGCGCTTTGGGACCACCTGAGGTTGTGAAAGGCGCTATATAAATGCAAGTCAGTGTTTGTTTCGTTCTTTCTTTCTTTAGAGGAGTACATGAGAGAAAAGGGAATAAAAAGATATGCTGAATGCCTGAGATGAGGTAGATGGAATGGGAGGAGACTTGTGTGGAGTATAAATACCAGCACAGACTAGTTGGGGCGAATGGCCTATTTCTGTGCTGTATATTCTATGTGATTCTATGCAACTGCAGTGTTTCTGCCAGACGATCTCCAAGTGCATCATTGTGTCTCATAGCCCAATTATATTTTACTTTTTACTTCAGTGTTTATGTGAAATGCTTTAGGCTTTGTCTCAAAAGTGTGAAGTCACCCAAATAAAATATAGACATCTTGAGGAGATATTCTTGCACCATTTTAGCATTGCACCAGCGGCCATACAACTGCATGGGAACGTTTAAATTGCACTTTTCACCTTTTTGATCGCAAAAAGCCACTTATGCTATCAGATATCATGAAAATGTAACCAGGTTTTGAATGTAGATGAGCAGAGCTCTGCACATGGTTTCTCCATTTTTCTGGCCAGTGTCTTGCAGTGGTATCAGTATAACTCAGCACTACCAAATTAGAATCACGCTAAACAAGCACCAGCTTCAAACTGACCTCTGTTGTATTACTGTGCTCTAGTTGCCTTGTAATGGTTTATATTTGGTAGACCATTATAAAAATTCCACATTAAACTTGATATTTTACATTGACAGTCTGCAGCAGGTGGTGTATGAGGTATGCTGTATGTGGCTTGCAAGCTATTTGGATTGTCCCACGGTTGGCTTTGCCTGCTTAGTATTGATATTGGAAGCTCTTGTCTGCTTGGCTGAGCAGTTTACATTTCTTGGGCCTGATGGATTAGAAAAAGTTATTACTCATTGGTTCTGAAATGCTGCTTCTGCATTGGTCCAAATGTCCAAATGTATCAATGAGGAAGCTGCTGGGCCTGAGAAGTTTTAACAGGTTGAAAGTGCACAACAGTCACCTGTGCAAATCCTCTGTAGAAAGAAGTATGGTGTCACCCCCAGAAATCTCTGCAGACTATACAAAACCTACATCCGTCTAATCCTGAAATCAGGCCTCCAGTCTTCTGCATAACTAGTCAGCCATAGAGTAAGAGGCTGCAAACAATCTAGAGTTGAGCATGTCGCCTGTCGCATTTTATCTGCACAGCACCTGTGGACTCCAAGCAATGTAAGAGAGGCTTCCAAGATTCGGGCAGACACAGCTTGACGGGGGCAAGGCAGTCATTGTCACTGCTGATAGAGGAAAAAGGACAGCACATTGCACCATATGTGGGCCTGCAGATCTTGGCAACATTCAGTCACAGAGGATTATGGTGCAGGGTTCAAATGAGTGGCACTGCACTTCACACCCTTTCAGAATTGTCTGTTGCAAATTGCAGAATATATCGGACAATGGTGGACCAGGCCAGGGAGTAGAAGAGCAGAGCACAAATAGGCCAGGAAAGTCAAAAACATAAGTCGGGTACAGCCTTTGTGTGAGGGGAGAGGGTGGTTAAATCTTTAATGCACATTGGATGTGGATTTTTAGGAGGGAGGGCTTGGATTTTTAGTCATGAAGTGGCTGTGTTGTTGTGTTATGTGGATCTGCTTCCCTGCTCCAAAAGGTTCGACACCCCTGAAATTACCATCAACTTATGCTTACATCAGGACACGAGTGGACGGCACACATTGTAATCTGTCCACTAAAGCTCCATCCATAACTCGAGATGCAATGTGATGCAGTGCTCCCTAAGGTCTGTCTTAGTCCAGCTGGTTACTAACTAGTAATGTTTTTATACAAACATACAAAATCTTGGCAGAATGTTTAGCTGTAAAGGAAATGGGACATGGTTGAAATTCTATTTGCCCAATTAATTTTAACATTGGTTTTGTTTTTCTTGGCATTCATGTGTTGCTTGAAATATATTTCTAGTCCCTGAGGTCACTGGTTTCAAGGTTATTTCACTGTGCTATGAAAAAAAGGCCGGTATAGCTGTGAGAAAACTTTGAGTATTTGTCCTGCGGTGTTAGAGATGACCCCATAAGGATAAGGAATGAAAATGCAGTCACAGTGCTGTTATCTTAAAGCAGACCAATGTTCCCGTTATTGCTGTGATGCACAACAACCTGCCAAAGGAAGGCGATCTGGTTTCTACCACTGCATTGTATTGATTTTGCTTGAATTTGTAGACCGAATACTTTTCTGCCTTTGACCACCTTTCCCTCAAGGAAAAATGGTGTGTGGGTGTGTGTGTGGAGGTTCCTTTCTCTTGATATTTGTAAAGCGTTTGACATGGTGGGGCATACATTCTGATTTTTGAAAATTGTATATTCTGGAATCGCCTTCTTGGTTCCATAATCAGATTGATGTGTTTGGGTTGTAGGGACAAGAAAACATTTCAGAGCTGTAGTTTCATATCCCTCAAGAGATTAGATGATTTTGGAACAGTCCATAGTAGTGCAAATTATACATGGTCTGTTGGGTGCTATGGTCAGAATGGCTTTTTTGTATTTCATTTACTTTGGTCTTATTATAGAATGTGCAAAAAATATATATATTTAAGCAATCTCCCCATCAAACCCTGTGCTGCGTGTTTTGAAAATGGAAATAGTTCAGTTAACTTAAAGTTTTGTTAAAGAAAATTCATTACATCTTGACTCACTTACAAGCCAGCAATGAGATTGTTATTTAGTGTATTGTACTTGCTTTGAAGTCATTCTGCCCCAGTGTAATGAATTTTCCTTTTTATAATTTGGTTATTTTCACTCTACCAAACAGTCGATGAGAAAGAAGTATATGTAGCCCAACTTCTTCAGCACAGATGAAGGGAATAATTCTGTACTTCTATGTAATTTGGCACGAAGGATTACACAATATTATTTACTCGGGTGAGAATCTATTAAGGTGATTAATAATCCTCAAATGCCTAAATATATTGCCTTGAAAATTGTACATGCATATGAGAAACTGATGATTAACTCTGAAATTTCATTGGCCAGTGTAACCTGGAACACATGGTGAAAAAAATGTAAAAACATTGTCAATTATTTGAGTTTGTTATACAGGTAAAGTGCAGTGTTCAAGGGTAAAGTTGAAGAATAAATAATAAGAAAAAACTGAAATGCTGGTAATTTGAAATAAAAACAGGTAATGCTAGAAATACTGAAGTCAGTCGACATCTGTTGAGAAAAGATAGGTTATGATGTTTCAGATGTGTACTCTTCTTCAGAACTGAAGAATATGCGATAATTAGGCATTTTAGTAAAGTTTCAGAAAAAAGGGGCCAAGTGAGGGCGAAAGAACCAATAAGATATACCAATCACAAAGAGGGAGTTAATGAATTGAATGATCTGCAAACTGTTTAATACAAACTTAGATGATCTAAAAGGGGTGAAAAGAGCTTGGAGATGGCCACACAAAGAAAGGAGAAAAGAATGAAGAAAGTGGGAGCTGGTGGGGGGAAGGCAAGCTACAACTGTAGCAAGTCTGAAATTAAAACATACAATGGTAATAAAACAGTGGGTTCATCAGTCCTGAGAGAGAAAACTAACAGACTTCACCCTAAACATCAACCTGCCACACCTCCCCCAGTCACCGACAGACCCCCATCCATCCCCCAAACATCACAAACATCCCCCACTGTTATGCAAATGGAGGATAAAGAAAATGGTGCCTATCTTTCCCAAAACTTGCTGTTTGAACTGTTCCAATGAGATTTCTACCCCTTTCTCAGCATTGAAATGGCCCTAACCAAAATCACAAATGACATCATGTGATTGTGGTGTATTATCCCTCCTTGAAGGATACTGAGCAACGTAGAGGAACAGAGGGACCTTGGAGTGCATGTCCACAGATCCCTGAAGGCAGCAGGACGGGTAGATAAGGTGGTTAAGAAGGCATACGGGCTACTTTCCTTTATTAGCCGAGGCATAGAATATAAGAGCAGGGAGGTTTTGCTTGAACTGTATAAAGCACTAGTTAGGCCACAGCTAGAGTACTGTGTAGAGTTCTGGTCACCACATTACAGGAAAGATGTGATTGCACTAGCGGGGATACAGATTTACGAGGATGTTGCCAGGACAGGAGAATTTTAGCTATGAGGAAAGATTGGATAGGCTGGGGTGGTTTTCCTTAGAATAGAGGAGGCTGAGGGGAGACTTGATTGAGCTGTATAAAATTATGAGAGGCCTAAATAGAGAGGATAGGAAGGACCTATTTCCCTTAGCAGAGAAGTCAATAACCAGGGGGTATGGATTTAAAGTAATGGGTAGAAGGATTAGAGGGGAGTTCAGGAGAACTTTTTTCACCCAGAGTATGGTGGGGGTCTGGAATTCACTGCCTGAAAGGATGGTAGAGGCAGAAACCTTCATCACATTTAAAAAGTACTTGGATATGGACTTGAAGTGCCGTAACCTGCAAGGAATCCCACAGACACCCCCTCAAAATAGGGATTAGGCTAAAAACTGCCTGTTAACTACCTGTTAACAGGCAGTTAATTGGCACTAATCCCTTCCCGCCTCGGGTCGGCGGGTCCCAATGCGGGGCGGGTACCCGCCTCCCTTGAATCTTACGTGGAGGCGGGTACCCGCCCCGCATTGGGACCCCCGAATTCGGGATTTTTGCACGCCTAAAAGCCCGCCTCACGGCACCCTGAAAATCTGGCCCGATGGGTCGAATGGCCTCCTTCTGTGCTGTAAATTTCTATGATTCTATGACCTCTCTGCAGCCTTTGACACGGTTGATCACACCACCCCTCTCTAACGCTTCGCCTACACTGTCTGGCTCAGTGGAACTACCCTCAATTGAACATAAGAACATATCGATCTCATCCTTGAATGTACTCAACGACTGACCATCCACAGTCCTCCAGTGAAGAGGTCCAAAGATTCACAATCCTCTGAGTGAAGAAATTTCTCCTCATCTCGGTCCTAAATGGCCGACCTCTTACCCTCATACAATGACCCCTAGTTCTAGACTCTCTAGCGAGGGGAAATGGCCTTCCAGCATCTACCCTGTCAAACCCTCTAAGAATTTTATACGTTTCAATGAGATCTCAATAGTAGCTTTCAAAAGGGAATTGGATAAATACTTGAAGAAACAATTCCAGGGATACGGGGTAAGAGCAGGGGAGTTGGACTAACTGGACTGCTCTTCAAAAGAGCCAGTGCAGACTCAATGGGCCGAATGGCCTCCCTCTGTACTGTACTATTCTATGATTCTATAATCACCTCTCATTCTTCTAAACTCCAGAGAATATAGGTTTATTCTACTCAAGCTCTCCTCGTATGACAACCCTCTCATCCCAGAGGTTCCACTTATACTTATCCAACTGCAGCCAGAGTATCTCCAGCAATGGCTTCTCTACACACTCTTGCACTTTTGCTGCTGAATTCATCCAAGGATCTATCTTTGGCCCCATCCTCTTCCTCATCTGCATGCTGCCCTTGGCAACATCATCTGCAAGTATGGGGTCAACTTCCACATATATACTGATGCTATCTGGCTTTACCTCTTCAACACATGTCTCGACCTCTCCACTGGTTGTGTTATCAGATTGCTCGTCTGATATCCAGTTGTAGATGAGCTGCAATTTCCTCCAGCTAAACATTGGGATCACTGAAGCCATAGACCTAGAAATTTGTGGTCGTCACAAAAGGTGGCCACAGCGGCCTCGGGTTAACGGCTGCCGAAAATGGTCGCGCTGGTAGTAGAGAAAAATTTGCATTGGGGACTAAACATTAGCAGTGCAGCGCTAAACTACCATGTAATGCCATTCTGGTGGCGTTCATGCAGGCATCAGTAGCGAAGTTGGTGTCCAGAAGCGACGTTCCATCTTCCAACAGCCTCTGGAAGCGAGGCAAAGGAGTTCAGTAGGCATTGTGGGACATTAAGAGGGCAATGCCTTCTTAACTCATAAAAATGAAGTAAAAAATGTAATTTTCAGTCCTTACCGCCGTAAAAAGAATTACCATTTAAAAAGAATTCCCAAATGGAAGTCTTCAGCTCTTAAAGCTGAATTCCCTTAATCACCTCAAAAAATGAGAAAAATGCTTCAGCACTAACACAAATGGCTCAGCAAGCCAGGGAAGGGGCACCCAGGGTCTCGCATGCAGCAGTCCAGCTTTGTGCAGGGGGTTAACACTGCAAGAGAGGTCCTCTATCCACAGGGGCCAGGAGGCCCTCCAGAAAAAATGATGTGGGACCAGATCACCAAGACCATCATTGCCAGCAGTGATGGTCTCCACCTCCTCCTCCACTTAGCTCCCCACCACCACCCCCCCACCCACCTCTCTGTTCCTCCCACTCTGGTCTCCTGTGCATCCCCCTCCCTTCACCCCACCATTGGCAGCTGTGCCTTAGCTACCGAATGTGTTTGGTCCTGGGATCATATTGTAGGTGCTGCAGATGTTGGATGATCTTGTGAATATGAAAGCTGGTGAGGTGGAAGATGATGCCTGCTGTTGAGAGGAGAGGGTAAGAGTCGAGCCCTGGGAAATGGGGTGGGCACAGTCAAATGTCCTGTGGAACACTCTGGAGGAGAAACCTCAGCTGAGGAAAAAGGAGGAACATTTTCGAAGCTCTGATGTGGGAAGTAGAGTTACCAGAACAAATACGAGTGAGAGACTGGGAGAAAGGGATGGAAACTTTACAGGAAGTAGGATGGAAACTTTACAGGAAGTAGGATGGAAAGAAGCATAACTCAAGTAATTGTTGGTAACATGAGGCTTGTAATAGATGTCAGTGGAAAGCCCATCACCAGAGATGAAGAGAGGTGTCCAGTAAGGGTAAAGAACAATCAGAGATGGGCAGTGCGAAGGTGAAGCGTGGAAACCGGAAGCATAGTCATTGAAATTCTTCTGATCAGAGTGAGAACAGGAAGCTGCACCAATGTAACTGCAGTAGAGGGCAGGGAGGGATTTGACTAGGTTTGGAACAAGAGTGTTCCACATATTCTGAAAAATTTGTGGGATTCCTGTGGGCTCCTATAATGACACCTTTTATTGGGAGCAACTTCGGCCAGAAGGAGGAGAGTGGTAGTGGACAGGGGTTGGTTTGAATACTATTTTAAGGAAGAAGCCAAGGACCCGAAGACAGTCCTGGTGAGGGATAAGGTGTAGATAAATTGTATGTCCATGGTGAAACGTTGATGATGGGGCCTGGAGAATCCAAAATAATTAAAGTGGCAGAGTGCATCAGAAGAGTCATGGATGCGAATGAGCGGGAAAAATAGATAAGAGTGGCTAAGAGGAAATTATTTGTTTGTTCCTATTCCGCTGAACTCATCGGTCTTCTTGGACAGCCCTTTTTGTATATTTTGGTGAGGAGGTGGAAATACTGTGGGGTTAGGGGAGATTGAAGGCAGAGGTGGGGGTGGGAGGGAAGGAAGATCTCCAGAGATGCAATGCGATTGGTGGCTGTCTATGAAATGATAACATGGTGTTGAGTAATTGGATTGTAGACATAAGTTTATTATAGGTGGTTGTTCACTATAAAATAGGAAATGCTTGGTGTTTAGTTATATCCTGGCTACATATTAATAAAAAGGACTTGTATTTACATAGCGTGTTTCACGACCTCTGGATGTCCCAAAGCGCTTTACAGCCAGTGAAGTACTTTTGACGTGTAGTCACTGTTGTAATGTAGAAGTATACTGCAGAAAACTTTGTATGTTTTGCTTGAGTATCTGTCTGCCCCATTGTCCTTGTTACCTCAAAGCTAGGATTTGGGGTACTTTGAAATGTAAACATGCAAATGGCTCAACCATGACTAAATTGTGACGCTGTAGAATTTACAGTTTCAAGCATGATGTATTTTAGTGCTGTTTTAATCATAGAAATAATTTGTTCGTCTATTTTGATGTTGTCTTTTTTTAATTGCTGTTTTAACCAGGAATTTAGTTCTAATTTTAGTTCAATCATTGTTCCCAACCTTTAGTCAAGTTTTAGTCTTAAATTTTTTTTTGTCATTTTCAGTCTAGTGTTAATTTTTAAAAAAAGTCAGAATCTGTCATTGTTGTTTCACTTCTCTCGCATCTCAGAAGGCCACAGACTTTGTTTGCTTGTTTTAATTTCCAGCATTAGTTACAAATGTTGTATATTATTGATTGGTGTTTTAGTCCTAGAAATAATTTTAGTTTTGATCTTAGCTTGAATTTTAGTCCTATTTTAGCTGTAGTTGTCAACAAAAATTAGCCCTGATTTTTATCTCTGGTGAAAATGCAACAATTTTCCTCAATTACTATTTTAATCACTTAGCAAAAAAAAACTAACTTCAATTTCAGGACCTCTTATTTTGGTACCACAGTAAAATATGATTTGACTTTAAAATGGCTCAAGGGCCAACAACAACTTGCATTTATGTAGTGCCTTTAATGTAGAAAAATGTCGCATGGCACTTCACAGAAACATAGGGAAAAAAGTGGATTCTGAGGCAGAGGAAGAGATATGAGGGGTGGCCAAAAGCTTGGGCAAAGAAATGGGTTTTAAGGAGGGTCTTAAAGCAGGAGAGGGAGGTGGAGAGGCAAAGGGGTGGTGGGGGGGGGGCGGGGAGGAGGGTGGTGGAATTCCAGAGCGTGGGGCCTAGGTAACCAAAAGCATAGCGATCAGTGCTGGGGCAGTCATACCTATGAAAAATACAGTACCAACAGCTTAAAATTTTAAAATTAAACAGTTTCAAAGAACTGTGACTAATTTGAAGGTTCTGTTGTTTTGTTTGAAGAATGTTTTAGTTTAAACAATGAATGCTGATGACATCATGGGAAAGTACAAGTTACTGAGGTAAAATCAAAACACTGTTGATTTAGAAGTGCTTTAGATTATGGGTTGTTAATTTGTTCTCTCATCTTGTCTGCTTCAGTAACATGTTCAAATGATTCCTGTGATAATGTCATTGACATTTGTTATGTATACCAAAACTATCCAATCAACAAATTGTTGACACAAAACAAAGAAATTGGTATCAACAATTTTTAACTTTCCTTTTCAGATTCCATCTTTAAATATTTTTCAAATGTCTCCCTGCCACCCACCAAAAAATTGAGATCACATCCACTAGCCGAAGCTGCTATCTAATCGATAATTTAATTTTAGTGAGCATTTTATTTGTGGGATTAGTGGGTACTTTGCTATAAAGATGGCAGCACATGTGTGTCATTGTAACCTTTGTATGATTTTTGTGGCCACATAATTAATTAATTAAATACACACATTCCAGGTATTCCTGTGTCTGTTGTAACTGGGTAACCCTTAAACCAAAGCAAGATTGAATTAACTTGTATAGTTTGTTGTATATCATTTTCTATAGTTGCAACAATTCAAATTGACAGTTGTAAATGTTTTAAAGTATTACTTACATCTGTAGGAACAACTTGAGTCAGGGAAATGAAGGCTTAGACGCTATCTAAAATTTCTTTGCTCTGATTGAATAAACTACACGTGAAAGTTGCATGTAGGCTTTGCAGTAAAGCTAACCTGTCAAACCATCCATTGTTGATCAATATCTTTAAATAAAGAAATAACTTGCATTTATTTAGCGCCTTTCACAACTTCAGGATACCCCAAAGTGTTTTACAGCCAATTAAGAACTTTTGAAGTCCAGCCCCTGTTGTAATGTAGGAAAGGTGACAAGCCAATTTGTGCACAGAAAGGTCTCACAAACAGCAATGTGTTAATGACCAGTTCATCTATTTTAGTGATGTTGGTTGTGGGTTAAATATTGGCCAGGACACTGGGGTGAAGTCCCCTGTTCTTCTTCGAAATAGTGCCATGGGATCTTTTACGTCTACCTGAAAGAGCAGACCAAAAGACGGCGCACCCGACAGTGCAGCACTCCTCAGTACTGCACTGGAATGTCGGCCTAGATTCTGTGCTCAAGTCTCTGGAGTGAGACTTGAACTCAGGTGAGAGTGCTACCCACTGAGCAACAGCTGACACCTATATAATTTATACAGAATGATATTCTGATTAATGCTAAAATATTGAAATGGATGTGGTATTGATGGTTTAACATGTTTAGCAGATGCCTGGAAACATTACCACTCTTTCAGGTTGGGCTTATCCGTTTGCGGGGCAGCTTTTTACATCTTCTATGGTGAGCCATCTGTAGTTGTGTGAATGAAGGGGAAATAAAACATTTGTTCAGTTAGTCACAGAACGATCATGCTAATTGAATTCCAAAGTTGAACTGGCTGCTTTGGATTAATTTTTCAAATCGCTCAATTTGGACACTAGAGGTTCCATAATAATAATAAATACAAGTAAGTGCACAATGATTGAAGGATTTTGGAAAGTATCCATGATGAAGTTGCATAACTAGCAAACAAACACCCTTGGAGCATATGAATATTAATGCCGCATGTATTGAATCCCATTTGAGGGAACATGAGGATTGGAAAACTAAAAAATGGGAGTTCGTTCTCTTGATCCTTTGTGTTACTGAAAACACCCTTGACAGGTTGTGAGTTTGTGGTAGAATTCTTTTCAATTCCAAATTGTAGAATGGTTTTGTTATAAATCTCATCATCATGAAGAAACGACTCATGAAATAACACTGGACGGCCAGCTGGTGGCGCTGTCCAAGGAGTATAAATACTCGGGCGTGGGCCCAGCTTGCCCAGGGACATTTTGTAAGACAGGAACTAGTGAAGTACAACTAGACCTCCATGTTTTGAAACAAGTTGATTAAAGCCTTGCTTTATACACGAACCAAGTGCGTAGTGAGTTTTATTATGTCAGGTTTTAGCAATGCTAAGGAGCATAGATTAAAATCTGCTAGTTCTAGTTTATGTGTCTAAGATCCTAGTGCGATGTAGTGGGAAGGTGATTGTTGCTTATTGTTAACAGTGCCAAATTAAGTGATCTACAAATACATTCTATATATATGATTAATATTTTGAATCATCTTGGGCTATATAGTCAGAGGGACAGAGCACAAATATCGGGCAATGATTAAGTTTGTACAGAGCACTAGTGTGCCTCCTCCCAATAGGGTAGTACGTACACTTTTTTGATCAGCGTATTATGAGAAAGCCATCCAGGCACTGGCGAATATTTAAAAGAGGACAACTAAATTGATAGCTGGGAGTAGTCACCTTGAGTTATGAGTGGCTGCAAAAGCTGGGAATATTTCCACTGGAGAAGTGAAGTTTCAGGAGTGGTCTTATTGAAATATTCTGGATTATTAATAGTATAGATAAGACAAACGTGAAAATGTTTAACTAGCCACAGATTTTACGACAAGAGCGCATGGTCTGAAACTTAGAAAAGGAAGAGTGAAAACATAGTTTAGATTTAACTATTGGGTGATGAAGATATGGAATAGACTGCCAAAGGAGGCAGTGGGGGTTGATTGCATCAATAAATTCAGGAGTAGATTGTATAAGTATCCAGTGAAAAATTTCATTATAGAAAGGTATGATGCATATCGTGGAATACATTTGAGGCATTGCGACCAATCAGATGGGCCGCAGTGGCCTTTTCCTATGTTCCTAATTGTTTCTGAATTACTGAATAAGTATTATTCCTTTTGAAAATTTTCAACTCAGTTCATTAATACCATTTTTTAATGAACTATCATACAGAACTTGGAAGTATAGCTAGAGGCATTTCCAGTTTGAACGAATATTTGTGATATTGAAAAAAGATTTAAATTCCATTAAAATAAAATCTCAAAATATCTTCATGTCCTATTTAGGCGGATAGTCAACTAGAGCAGATTCGGCAACACTACTATGAACTATCACTGGAGTATGTGTGTAAGGTGCAAGAAATTCAAGAGCGCAAGAAGTTTGAGTTTGTGGAGCCTGTAAGTAAAACAGTCAAATTTAGAGAAAAACTTAAATTATTTTTCTACTTTTTTTCACCCATGAAGTTACTATCCACATATTCATAAGAGTTTGCACTGAAATTGATAGCGTAGTAACCTTTTCCTGTTCCCTAAATCTGTCGACATGGGCCACCTTCAGTGTGGCACTTCATTTTGGTTTGATTATAATTTCAATTTGTGATCTAAACGGGATTCCATTTTACTGAACTGAATGATGCACAATTGCAGCTACTAACAAAGTGATGGTGAAGGCGATGAGCCTTACCCACTGACCTGCCTTCATTCAAGGCTGACTGAAACCAATTGTTATTTTTGATATGTTTTAACAAGATTATCTTTCTTGGTGGTTCACAACTTTTTTTGGGCCATGTCCTGCCAAAACCCACTCAGCCCCTCGAACTAGGCTCCTGATGGTTGTAGACTTGCAACAACAAAAAAATCCCTTTCCTCCTTCACCTCTATTTCATTCTCACACATGCAGTCTCTTTCTCTCCTCCACTTTTATTCTCTTTTCTCCAATTCTGCTTCTCTATCTCGTCCCTGCATTCCTTTCTTCTCCATTTTTGTTTCTCCTCCTTTTCCTTTTTCTCCCCTTAAACTTTTCATCTCCCCCTCACCTCTTTCTTACCTCTTTATTATTTTTGCCTCTTCAACAGTTTCCTTCTTCAAACATTGGAGCCGGTATCAGGAAGATTAAAGAACCAGACAACCGAATATTTAAATCAGATATTGAGCAAGGCTATTGCAGAATGGGGAGTGTAGTTTTGCTATAGATTTTGATGTGTAGCTTTCAAAGGGACATGGAGAAACAGGAAATTGACAAACCAACTCCCATTAAATATTGATTGGATCAGTCCTGGGCTGTGGTTGTAAAAATGGTGAGTTCTACCTGATGGCCAGGATACCTGTACAACTAACCAAGGTAGATTCTTGACCTAGAACTCCCCATGCTAAGAGAAATGTCTGTTTCAAGGCTGCCTCTAACTAGGTGTTTTAAAACCTAAACACTGTACTGGGTAACTGGAAATGCTGATCGATGTATGGATATCTTCTTTTGTAGTCTTTACTGGATGTGACCATGCAGTGAGACTTATTTCCCTTTTTAAAAACTTATCGTTCAACTGCGGTTTTGAGAACAAGTACAATTTTTGCTCAGTATTACAGCTCATGGTTAAGGTTTGTCTTTGCCTTTCACCCTAAGTTTTCCCAAACCTAGCATGTAACATTAAGTTAGAGTTGACAATTTTTATTTCTGTCATTTTAGTATCACCACTTCCTCAAAATCTCTTGCTTAATTTACATAGAATGTAAAAGAAAAACTTGCATTTATATAGCACCTTTCATGACCTCCAGACATCCCAAAGTGCTTTACAGCCAAGAAGTACTTTTGAAGTGTAGTCACTGTTGTAATGTAGGAAATGTGGCAGCCAATTTCTGTACAGCAAGCTCCCACAAACAGCAACATGATAATGACCAGATAATCTGTTTTTGTGATGTTGATTGAGGAATAAATATTACCCAGGTCACCAGGGATAACAGTCACAGAGTTAGACAGCACAGAAAGAGGCCCTTCGGCCCATCGTGTCCGCGCCGGCCATCAAGCCCTGTCTATTCTAATCCCATTTTCCAGCACTTGGTCCGTACCTTTGTATGCTATGGCGTTTCAAGTGCTCATCTAAATGCTTCTTGAATGTTGTGAGGGTTCCTGCCTCTACCACCCTTTCAGGCAGCGAGTTCCAGATTCCAACCACCCTCTGGGTGAAAAAGTTGTTCCTCAAATCCCCTCTAAACCTCCTGCCCCTTACCTTGAATCTATGCCCCCTGGTTATTGACCCCTCTACTAAGGGGAAAAGTTCCTTTCTATCTACCCTATCTATGCCCCTCATAATTATGTACACCTCAATCAGGTCCCCCCTCAGCCTTCTCTGCTCTAAGGAAAACAACCCCAGCCTGTCCAGTCTCTCTTCATAGCTGAAGCGCTCCAGCCCAGGTAACATCCTGGTCAATCCTCTGCACCCTCTCCAATGCAATCACATCCCTCCTATAGTGTGGCAACCAGAACTGCACACAGTATTCCAGCTGTGACCTAACTAGCATTCTGTACAGCTCCATCATAACCTCCCTGCTCTTGCCTTCATTAGCCGAGGCATAGAATATAAGTATCCCATATGCCTTTTTAACCACCTTATCTACCTGTCCTGCTGCCTTCAGGGATCTATGTACATGCACATCAAGGTCCCTCTGATCCTCTGTCCTTCCTAGGATCCTACCATTCATTGTGTATTCCCTTGCCTTGTTAGTCCTCCCAAAATGCATCAGATCACACTTTTCAGGGTTAAATTCCATTTGCCACTGTTCTGCCCATCTAACCATCCCGTCTATATCGTCCTGCAGCCTGAGGCTTCCCTCCTCGCTATTTACCACTCCACCAATTCTCGTGTCATCTGCGAACTTACTGATCATACCTCCTACATTCATATCTAAATCATGAATGTACACTACAAACAGCAAAGGACCCAGCACCGACCCCTGCGGTACACCACTGGACACAGGCTTCCAGTCACAAAAACAACCTTCGACCATCACCCTCTGCCTCCTGCCACTAAGCCAATTTTGGATCCAATGTGCCAAATTGTCCTGGATCCCATGGGCTCTTACCTTCTTGACCAGTCTCCCATGTGTGACTTTGTGAAAAGCCTTACTGAAGTCCATGTAGACTACATCAACTGCACTACCCCCATCCACACACCTAGTCACCCCCTCGAAAAATTCAATCGAATTGGTTAGACATGATCTCCCCCTGACAAAGCCATGCTGACTATCCCTGATTAATCCCTGCCTGTCCAAGTGGAGGCTAATTCTGTCCCTCAGAATTTTTTCCAATAATTTCCCTACCACTGATGTTAGGCTCACTGGCCTGTAATTCTCTGGTTTATCCCTACTACCCTTCTTGAACAATGGTACTACGTTAGCTGTTCGCCAGTCCTCTGGCACCTCCCCTGTGGCCAGAGAGGTTCTGAACATTTGTGTCAGAGCCCCTGCAATCTCCTCCCTTGCCTCACACAGCAGCCTGGGATACATCCCGTCAGGGCCTGGGGATTTATCCACTTTTAAGCTCGCTAAAACTGCTAGTACCTCCTCCCTCTCAATACTAATTTGTTCAAATATATCACAATCCCCCTGCCTGATTTCTGTGCCTACATCGTCCTTCTCCATAGTGAACACCGATGCAAAATATTCATTTAAAACCTCACCTACATCTTCCGACTCTACACACAGATTGCCACTTTGGTCCCTAATGGGCCCTACTCTTTCCCTGGTTATCCTCTTGCCCTTAATATACTTATAAAACACCTTGGGATTTTCTTTTATTTTGCCCACCTGTGTTTTTTCATGCCCCCTCTTCACTCTCCTGATTTCTTTTTTAAGTACCCTCCTGCACTTTCTATACTCCTAGGGCTTCCACTGTTTTTAGTCCTTTGTATCTGCCAAAAGCCTCCCTTTTTTTCCTAATCCATTCTTGTATATCCCTTGATATCCAGGGTTCCCTGGGCTTGTTGGTCCCGCCCTTGACCTTTACGGGAATATGTTGGCGTTGTACTCTCTCTATTTCCTTTTTGAAAGACTCCCATTGTTCTGATGTGGATTTTCCTACAAGTAGCTGATCCCAGTCCATTTTGGCCAGATCCTGCCTTATATTAAAATCGGCCTTCCCCCAATTTAGAACCTTTATTTCCGGTCCATTTTTGTCCTTTTCCATGACTACCTTAAATCTCACCGAATTATGGTCACTGTCACCAAAATGCTCTCCTACTGACACATCTACCACTTGCCTGGCTACATTCCCTAGAATTAGGTACAGTACCGCCCCCTCTCTTGTCGGACTTTCTACATGCTGGCTCAAAAAGCTCTCCTGGATGCACTTTAAGAATTCCACACCCTCTAAGCCTTTCACACTCTGACTATCCCAGTTAATATTGGGGAAGTTGAAATCCCCTACTATTATTTCCCTATTATTTCTATACCTCTCTGAGATTTGCCTAAATATCTGTTCCTCTATCTCCCCCTGACTGTTTGGGGGCCTATAGTACACTCCCAGCAAAGTGCTTGCCCCCTTTTTGTTTTTAAGTCCTACCCATATGGTCTCATTAGAGGAACCTGCTAAGATATCATCCCTCCTTACAGCAGTAATTGACTTCTTGATTAATATTGCGACACCCCCTGCTCTTTTACACCCCCCTCTGTCTTGCCTGAAGATTCTATACCCCGGAATATTGAGCTGCCAGTCCTGCCCCTCCCTCAACTATGTCTCTGTGATAGCAACAATATCATACTCCCATGTGTTCAGCAACACCTTCAATTCATCTGCCTTACCCGCAAGACTACTTGCATTAAAATAAATGCCATCCAGCCTTGCCATACTCCCTTGTGCCGTTACATATTTGCTCTGCCTTCCAGACTGACTTGTTTTTTCCTCTATATTTGGCTGTGCATTACCCCCTACTATAGCTCCACTCCGTATCCCATACGCTGCCAAGTTAGTTTAAACCCCTCCCACCTGCTTGTCTTCGAAATAGTGCCAGGGGATCTTTTACGCCCACCTTCGAGAGAAGACGGGGTCTCGGTGTAATGCCTCATCCGAAAGAGGGAACCTCCGACAGTGCAGCACTCCCTCAATACTGCACTGGAGTCTCAGCCTAGATTTTTGTTCTCAAGTCTCTGGAGCAGGACTTGAATCCACAACTTTCTGACTCCGAGGCAAGGGTGCTACCAACTGAGCTGCGGCTCATACAGCACAGGAACAGGCCATTTGGCCCAATTAGTCTGTGCTGCTGTTTATACTCCACACAAGTCTCCTCCCATTCCATTTACCTCATCTCAATTTTTCAGGATATCTTTCTATTCCCTTTTCTCAACATTAACTGTCTTCCAGTCCTCTGACACTATCCCCTCTTCTATGGAACTAGTGCCTCTGCTATATCCTCCCTAGTTTTTCTAAGTATGCATGGGTGCATACCATCCAGACCTGGGGTTTTATTCTCTTTTAGTTTTGCTAGTTTGTCAATTATTTTCTTCCTTTCTATCCCAACTGCATTAATATTCATTTTAAGCTCATCCTCTAGTGAAGTGTCCATTTCATTACCTCCTTCAGTAAAAACTGAGGCGGAGTAGTTATTCAATAATTCTGCCATTTCTCTGTCATTACCTATGAGTTTATCTTGCTCATCCTTTTGTGGCCCTATCCCTACTTTAATTTTCCTCTTGTTATGTGTCTCTAGAACACTTTATTATTTCTTCTTATATTCCTTGATAATTTGATTTCGTAATTTCTCTTTGCCTTCCTGGTGATTTCTTTTAACTTCTCTCAAGTTCTTCGCATCCCTTTTGTCCTCATCTCTTTTAGTATCGAAGTACTTCTTGTCCCACTGTTTTTCTGTCCCTTTGTTTTTCAAGATTTTCTCCCAGTTTACCTTCTTTAGTTTCACCCTTCGTTCCTCATAATTTGTGTTTTTTCCCCAATCTATTATCTCAATCTTTGTCCTACTTATCTATGTCGCTCTTGATCCTAATCTTGAACTTTACTATGTTGTGATCACTACTACTACGATGCTCTCCTATTCTTACTTCTCCTGTCCTGGTTCATTATCCATTACAAGATCCAGCAGTGATTCTTTTCTTCTTGGACTTATTACGAAGTGAGTGAGAAAGGAGTTCTGTATACATTGTAAAACCTTGAGTTCCTTTTCTCCTTTTGCTTCCTCCTGCCAGTTTATTTGGGGGTAGTTGAAATATCCCATGATTACTGTACTGTGCCTTCCAATTACCTCGTAGAATTACCTGCATATTTCTTCCTCCAATTCCGTTCCACTATTTGGTGGTCTATAGTAAAGCCCTATTAGTGTGATGGATCTCTTGTTATCTTTTAACTTAACCATATGGATTCTGTCTCTGTCTTACTGCTAGTTATAACCTTTTGTTCTGCTGCTGTTATGCTATCTTTAACTATTACAGCTACTCCACCTCCCCTCCTTCCTTCCTTCCTTTTCTTTCCTTCCTAAATGTGTTGTATCTAGTAAAAATGTAAACTTTCTTTCTCTTTCAGATGCTGTCTTTTTTTCAGATGCTTTTCACATTTTATCATCAGGGCTATGAGCTGGCCAAAGATTTTAATCACTACAAGACTAACCTACACCTCAACATACAAAATGTAAGCTTTGTTTTTCAGCGAGTTAAGTATAACTTGGTCTCCATAGTATGCTTGCATTTTGGATCAAAGCTGGAGCATCTGTTTTCAAGAAATAGTGCCTGGTTTGATTCTTGTAGAGTTTTTAGTTCCACTTTGCATGTTTTTTAATGGTTTCTGGGTGCTAAAATCTGGATAATGACCTGCACATGGCTGGGTGCAATTTTATTTTGTAATATAAGGCGGGGGGGGGAGGGGGTGGGGAGAAACTGAATAACCGAAAATGTTAGACAATGCCAGTCCATTTCTGTGGTCTTCCCTGTGCACTTCCAGCTAAAAATTTTGTTGAGGCCTATTCACAAACACCCAGCCAATATGATCGAGTTTGACAGACAGGCAACCTTGGATATTAAACACACTCAAACTTCGCGAAGAGTATTCAGACTGATCTTTTGTTAGCCCATTTGAAAAAAAAAATCTGATTTGTATAAAGCTTAGCATTGAGTTTCTGCAGTCAAATATACACACTGGTATTACAAGTTACTCTGGTGCTGCCATCTCCTGTCCAAACAGTAATAAATCACTAACCAGATTCTGATGCATCAAATTCATTTTGTCTGGAAAAAGGCTCTTCACTGATTTTTCTATACATTATTCAAGGAAATAAAAAAGAAAGGAATAAAGGACTTGCATTTATATAGCGCCTGAATGATCTCAGGATGTTTCAAAGTGCTTTGCTGTCAACAAAGTACTTTTGATGTTTTGGTCCCGATCTTGATGGGTGGGTTGCATAAGCAGGGGTGGTTTCTATCGGGAAACCCGCAAGTTTGTGTTTGCCCACATGCTGTGGTGTTTTGACTCCACAGTGTGCACCTTTTTTTCCCTATAGGTTCCCTGTCCAGAAGTCAGCCTGATTGACAGGCTTGGCTTCCAGTCGGGTGGGGAGCACTCCAGAGCAGGCCGCAGGAGTGGGTAGGGAGCCTGCAGCTGCTACTAGGATCATGTTTGAGGGGGGGTGCGATCCTCGACCCCAGGATGGGTGGGGGGAGGTCCGATCACGGTGAGGGTCCGACTCCCGACCTGGGGGTGTGGTGGATGGGGGGGGGGGTCCAATCCCAGACCCGGGGTGGGGGGGGGGGGTGGCGTTGGTGAACAGGCAAGCACTCCTGCTCCTCCTGGCCCACAAGCAGTGTCGTGAAGGCACTTGCCTTCATCCTGAAGCTGTCCTCGCCTCCCTTCAGCTGCCAGGTTTCCCGAGGCCTGGGAAACCCGTCTGGCCAGGGTTAAACCTGCAAAGCAGATTAAATCTGAGGCCACCAGCCTCATTAAAATATTTAAATAGTCAACCCGGCTCCGGGGAGCAGGTTGGCTGCCAGCTGCTTGTCCTGCCTCTGTTAAACCCGGGCGTTGGAGGCAAGTTGTGGTCTTGTTTGAAATTTTTTAAGTTTTCACATCTCACCCGACCCCAACCTACAAGTTTTTGGGGGTTAAGGTTCAGCCCATAGTCACTGTTGTAATGTAGGAAATACCACAGCTAATTTGTGCACAACAATGTGCCACAAACAGCAATGAGATAATGATCAATTAATGTCGATGTTTCATATCTTGTCACTGAGCGTTTGGACAACTACTTTACATTATTCTGTTTTACAGGCAAGAAATCGATTCGAGGGTGCAAGGTCAGAAGTGGAGGACCTAATGAACAAGATTAAGAAAAACCCTCATGAACACACAAGAACAACACCATTTACTACGGAGGGATACCTTTATCTACATGAAAAAAGTATGTACATTTGTTCAAATGGCTCTGAATCTTATATGGTAGATTTCATCTAAAGTATGCAGTTTTCAAGTGAATAACATTTGTAAAAGCTGTTTTAAAAAAAAAGTCTACAGAGCTTTGATTCCCTGCACGTTTTCCCTGTTACTAATCTCCCTCAGCAGATGAAATAGTTTGGTAGTGTCCACAGCAGCGCAAATTGAAAGTCTTTTGCTGGAACAGGGGTTATTGGTCAAGAGATCTTGGCCTAGAACTTCACTGCCCTTAGCGCCGATTTTGCGGCGCTAGAGGGCCTAGCGCTGCAATTGGCGCCGACGTCGAAATTGCCTGGGGCCCTTCCGCCGCGGTAGACCGGTAGCGCTGCGCCGGCACCGATGACGTCATCGGTGTGCGCAGCGTCCCGGTTGCCATGCCGACGGGCCCCAGCGCCGAAATTCAGTTGCGGCCGCCTCGCCCGTGGCAGCCGCAACTAAGACTCTGGCAACAGAGTCTTACATGACTTTGCGCCGGCGCATTAAAGGCACCGCGGCGGCCGGCCGCTTTCCCGCCTGGCCGCAGCTCCCTCCCCGGACTTCCCCCCCCGCCCCCCCCCCGGAACAGAAGCAAGCCCGGCACTTGTCCGAGGTGCCGGGCTCATTTTTAAAAAGATTTTCGCGGGCCGCGGCCGGGTGCAGGCAGCTCCTCCTTAAGGGAAGGAGGAGGCCTGCACTTCCCGAACCTGCCGCACCGCAGCGGGCGCCGGAATAGCGCCGATATTCAGCGCGTAGCGCCAGTTTTCAGGCGCAAACACCTCTCAGCAGCGCCGGCAGCCGTTTGGGCGCAGAATTGGTGAATTTTGGGCCCGACCAGCGCGACTTAGCTCCGGCACTAACTTCCGGCGCTAAAGCCCTGGCTGCGCCAAAACTCAATTTCTAGGCCCTTGACTTTTTCCAAACTTTGGTGTTAAGAATCATAAAATCAGCAATAAAAACTAGCTTTTAAAAAATGTTTTTACAAGTTTATTTTTAGTGTAAAAAAGGGAGGAAATGATTACGTGGGGGGCGGGGGGGAATTAGACCCACAAAAACCCGGATAAATTTTGTGGGGGGATGTCAGTAAAAAGCAATTTTTAGTTTGAATATTTCTAAAATTCAAGAAAACAAGCAAGGGAATTAAAAATAAGGCCAGTCAAGCTAAAGGACAACCCACAATTACTTAGTTACAGATTCCGCTTTTATGGGGCTCTCAGTCACTTAAACCCCGAAATAGTTTTATTTATATGAAATCAGTTATTGTTGTGGCTCAAATCACTTACTTGCCGCTATGAAGGTGGGATAATAAAAATTGTTGGAGATTATGCACAAAGAAGCAGTTGCAATTTTGCTTTGAGTAAATGATGCCTTCGATTGATGACCTCAGTCTTCAGGGGACAGGTCAGTGTGGTAACTTGGTCAGTATATTGCTGTCCTTACTCTATACCTAACTATGAACAACAAAAACTCAACATTTATTGCAGTATAAAGAATATAATCCTCACAGTAGTACCTAAAGATGAGGGTCCAGGCCCGCTTTTAAAATAAAATCCAAATTCCTCTGCCTTTGTTTCTTTTGCTTCTGAAATTCAGGTCCAGAGGTGCACACGCGCCACATCTGTGATGTCAGAACTGCATGTACAACACAGTGTAGTTGATGTCCTGGATGTGATGCATATGCATCTCCCGACATGGTTGTTGGTAAAGAGAAAACTTGATGTTTTAAAAATCAATTTACTACTGGGGGAAAAAATTACAGTTTTTCAGTGGAAATCAGTGAAAACTGTTCTTAATTATTCCTATTTGTTCTTCAAATAGTTGCTATGCATCGTGCTTTGTGCCTTCAAGCACATGTACAGTTGGCTTCTTAAGCGATCCAATTAATTGTGATCTCAAAATACTCAATTGTTATAACTCAAAATGAATATGAGAAACATTTCTAAAAGTGCGAATTAACTCAGTGATTGAAGGTAATTGCTTTATTATTGTGTTGTGGTAAACCTTTTGATGAATAGTGTAACACATCTGAATGCTTTGCATGTTCTAGGAACGGGTCCCTTTGGCTCAAGTTGGGTGAAACATTATTGCTCTTATAAAAAAGAGACAAAGAAGTTTACCATGGTGCAGTTTGATCAGAGGTCAGGTGGAAAAATTGTAAGTATTTAAATTACAATTAATTTGTAAATCTTTTATTTATACGCAATAGAGACATCCTCTAATGTTCTTAGTCTGTTGCCTCCAAAATGGACTGCAGCGATAAAGCTTCAAGTTTATGAAGGGTGATTGAGATGCTGCATTGTGAACTTGTTCATAAATGCTGTGATCGTTATTTTCTTTATTTTCCCATGCTCCTCACACTGCAGGAGTGCAGCCTAGCATGATGGGTCCTGGGGAAACTATGCACTGCAGACACACACAACAAAGATGCTGCATATAGATGATAGCACACGTTGTCCCCATCATACAAAGCCCCAGGACCTGTGCCATTATGGCAGTTCATTTTACCTTACTAAAGCTTTTTTTAACTTCTTGCATCAGACCTGTCAGTAAATATTTGCAACTCTATAGAAGTAGGTTAAATTACACATGGTATCAAACATTCTATATAATCCAGCCTGTCCAGGATTTTGTGTCTCTTCCCCCACTGCCCCCCTATGTTTCCCAGGAGCTTAAGATGCCAGTGTGACTAGGTAACAAAACACCTGAAAATAAGGCTCCTGGTTGGTCTTTTCAGGGTCAACAGTAAATATAGATTCTACTTCGGCCTGTAGTAACCTGATTTTTTTTTTAACCAAAAGGCTTGGGGAGACGGGTAGGGAATGGAGAAAGCTAGGCTTGGGGCTTGAACAGAGAAACTGATGAATGATGATGAAATGCTTCACTTCACAGTATTGATCTCTCTATTTGAGTATAAATTCAGCCAAAAATGACACCACAAAAACCAGTACTTCCACAGCAATGCAGTACACCTTATTTGGCTATCTCATTTAAGGACCTTATTTCACTTGGAGCCTGAGAAACATTTTTCAGTGGAATAATAATCTCTTTGGCATATTCTCCTATACGGTTCGCTTCTCTTGCCACTTTAGGCCTCCTTGTTACCTCATTTCCACCCCCCCCCCTCATTTCTCCCCCCACCTCATTTCCCTCCCCCCTCATTTCCCTCCCCCCATTTCTCCCTCCCCCCCCCCGCTCATATTTCTCCCCTCATATTTTCCCCACTGCTCAACTTGCACCTTGAGTTTCTGCCAGTGCCATTATTAAACTGGATGCAGGCAGGCATACAGCAGCAGTGTGGGTTAGTCCACCTGGAGTTTGGAAATAATGGACCAGATTTTGCCGCCTGCTGTCAGTTAGGCTTGACCTTTCATGTTTAGGTTTTTAAACATTTTTGTGTGGCAAGTTGCTGAAAGTGCAAGCTGGAATGGCGCAGTGAGGGAAATGGGCCATCTGGGATCTGAAAGAACAGGACAAGCAACTGTGTATCTCTTTAACCAATTAGATTGAAGGATTGAGAAATTAACAGCGCAAGGACTGAGAAGGAAGTATAAATTAGAGGGTGAATTCAATGTCTAATCGGGTACAGAAAGAGAAATAAAGAGAGGGAAAGAAAGATTGGAATAAGAGAGAGAAAAAAAGACAAAGGAAAAGTAATTAATTAAAAAAATTAATTTTAAATTTGACATTTTAAAAATCTCAGACAATTAAAACGTGAAGGAATTAATACTTCTCACGTTGCTAAAAGGTTACTTACACTTGTAATGGCAAGACTTTCTGTGGCGAGTGCCATTAGACTTTTTTCTGCACTCTTCAGCTCAGTTTTTAACGCCATAACTTGCTGGAAGTGCGAGTTGACAACGGGCCTTAGTTAACGGCAGGACCAAGTGTATCCCCATAACCAATGAGATTTAAGGATTAAGAAACAGGAACAATGGAGAAGCAGGGTGAATTGGAGTGGATGAATTAAATTCAAATGAGGTACAGAAAGAAATAGAGAGGTAAAGAAAGATTGTTTAATAGAAAAAAGAGACCGAAAGGAAAAGTAAGAAAATTTAAAATTTGACATTTTAAAAATCTCCAAGAACAATTGACTACATGTCGGAATGTGATTGAATACTTTAAATTGTTCCCATTCTGGGCCAGAGAGGTTGATTGCCATTGCATTAATAATCATCATGTCGTTAAAAGGTGCTTATGCTCTTAATTACCAGACTTAAGTTTCTGTGACGTATTTATAATGGGCAATTAATGTTCAAATCCAGCAAGTTGTTAAAAATAACGAGGGGGCTAAGAGCGAGATGCTGTGTGAAGCAAATGGTGCAACAGCATAAATTAACCAACAGGTTCTGGAGATTCACAACTCACGGCATATCTCCTCTTCTGAATTTGCTGGCAGATTTGCACATTAATAACAGTGTGCGTCGTTAACACGCTGTTCTTTTCCCAGCAAGTTCTGACCCAATTTTTCACCTGAAAGACTGATTTAACTTTGATTGCTGCACCACCAGACAAACAGATTAACTCATAATTCATCATACAGTGTTTGTTAACAAATGGCTGTTGTGTATACTCACATGACAATAGTAAGTGGATGATGTAATCAATTTTGTGTGAAGTGTTTTGTGACGTTTGAGTGAATGATCAGGTGCTATATAAATTCAAGCTATTTTTTTCTTTATATTTAAATGTTTATGATACTGCTATATAATACCAAAAAAAAATACATACTTTGAACATTTTCTGGAAATGTTTCTTTAAAAAATAGGATTTGTGTGCATTTTTGTTTTATTAGGGCGATGAAGATGCATTCATTCTTAAATCGTGCACAAGAAAAAAGTCTGACTCCACAGACAAGAGATTTTGTTTTGATATAGAAGCCGTGGACAGGTGAAATAGCTTTTCATGCTTCGCTTGTGGAGCATGTGATACTTCCAGATATGTAAAAATATGGTTTTGTAATTCTCGCACTGTTAGTATTTCTTTGTTTTTAACATCATGTGAAATAAGGGATTGATGCACCATTTTGGAGTTCAGGAATCCATGGTATATACATACTGACAATCAGCTTTCTGAAGAAAGTAAGAGTGCCTGTATTTTTACAAACCTACAAAATTGACAGGCAGGACAAGACCAGCTGGTCCATCAAGCCTGCCCACACCATGACAGCTGGACCATCATGGCTTAACACTTCTTGTCTCCCCGACCTCCCACCTCCACCTCACACCCACCCATGTAATCTCCTGGGAAAAGTACTCTGTAAAATTCCTCTTTGACTCCCTCAGGCGATTGAAACAATTCCAGAAGATCACATGGGCCAAGTGTTGCCTATAAAGACACTTACCCTCGATATGATGCGAGCTCTGCCCCCGTCAGCATCCAGCTCCCTGTTGAAGACCTGCAGAGAGTCAGTACCCTCCACACTAGCCAGCAATGAATCCCAAAGGCTTACAATTCTCTGGGAAAAGAAGAACCACCAAACATTCAGTCTATTCCTACTCTTTCATAGTTTAAAACTCATGTCCTTTGCTCTTCCCCATCTGTTAAAACTTGAATAATCTATCAATAGGGACACTGTCCTTCAGTTATTTTATAGACCTCCAGCAGGTCAGGTCTAAGTCTATGCTGTTGCAGATTAACCAGGTTGGCACCTCATTTTTAGGTACGCCTGGTGCTGCTCCTGGCATGCTCTTCTACACACCTCATTGAACTAGAGTTGGTCCCCTGACTTGATGGTAATGGTAGAGTGAGGGATATGCTGGGCCATGAGGTTACAGATTGTGGTGGAATACAATTCTGCTGCCCACAGTGTTGAGTCTGTGTTTTCAAATGTAGTTATGCTGAATAACAGGACACAGACTACAGAAATAATTAAACAGGTCTTTAGTGATTGAGGGTCAGGGCTGAACTGGGATACACTTTGCTCCGCAGGGTTTATATACCGGTGTGGTCACCACCAGTACTACAACGTACAGGAGCCATCAAAAAGTAGTCCATCACCTTAAGGTATCCTCTTAAGGTGGTACAGGTTACATACACTACAATTCCTCCCCTTTTAGCTTAACAGTGTACACCCCAAGTTGGTCAGCATGACGTCGTATTACGTTCTCTCCAACGTCTACCGTGTACATCAAGGGTCCTTGTCGGGCACGAATTGTTCCGGATTGCCATTTATCATCCCTATAGTCCCTGGCCAACACTGGTTGTCCTATTTCGAAACTCCGAGTGGCCTTGTTATTTACGTGCTGGAATTGCTTGTTTTCGACTTCCCTTCGCAGATTGGTTTTTAACAAATCCAACCGGGACCGCAACCTCCTGTTATAGAACATTATGGCAGGGCTTTGATTTGTCACTGCATGCGTGGCGTTTCGATATGCCATCAGGAAATTGTCCACCTTGTGTTGTATTGGAATATGGTCTTCGCTCATGGCCTTTATCGCCTTTTTGAACGTTTGTACAAATCTCTCGGCCAACCCATTTGTAGCCGGATGATATGGGGCAGATGTATAGTGTTTCACCCCATTCTTTTTCATGAATTTCTGGAATTCTTCTGACACGAACTGTGGTCCGTTGTCTGAACATATTTGTTCCGGCAACCCATTCCTTGCAAATATGGTTCTTAGAACTGCGATCGTCTTCTCCGAGGTAGTGATCGACATCTTAATCACTTCTGGCCATTTAGAATGTGCGTCTACTGCTATCAAAAACATGGAATCCATGAATGGACCTGCAAAGTCGATATGCACACGTTGCCATGGGGTTGAAGGCCATTCCCACGGATGCAGCGGTGCAATTGGAGGTGCATTTTGAACTTTTTGGCACCCTGAGCAGCTTTTAGTCAGATCCTCTATTTGTTTGTCGATACCTGGCCACCACACATAAGCCGTAGCAAGGCTTTTCATCTTGACTCCCCCCAGATGACCTTCATGCAATTCCTTCAGAACTCTCTCCCTTAATTTAGGAGGAATAATCACCCTTGTTCCATACATCAATGTTCCTTGACATACGGACAGCTGTTCTCGTCTGGCTGAGAATGCTGGTAACAGTGGGTCGCCATGTGCTGGCCATCCCTTCACTGTCAAGTCATAGACCCGAGACAGTGTCGGGTCGTTTCGGGTCTCTCTCTCAATACCCGCATTGGTGACTGGTAAGCATTCGATGATGGTCGAGTGAAATATCTCGACAGGGTCAACTGCCGGTGCCTCTTCCGCTGTAGGTAGTGGCAGGCGCGACAGCCCATCAGCATTACCATGTTGCTTTGTACCTTTGAATTCGATATCGTATTGATGTGCCCCTAGGAAAAGGGACCATCTCTGAAGCCTCTGCGCCGTCATGACCGGAACACCCTTCTTAGGGTTGAAAATGGAAACCAACGGCTGGTGATCTGTCAGCAGCGTAAACTTTTGGCCTTGCAGGTAATGGTTACATTTCTTAACTCCCCACATGAGGCTGAGAACCTCCCTATCTATCTGAGCATAGTTGCGCTCTGCGGAGGTCAATGATCTGGATGCGAACGCGACTGGCCTTTCCGAGCCATTTGGAAACCTATGTGAGAGCACTGCCCCGATACCATATGGAGAAGCATCACAAGCTAAGCGAATAGGCAGCGTTGGGTTAAAGTGAGCCAACACTTCCTTAGAGGTGATCAGTGCCTTGCTCTTTTGAAAAGCCCACTTACAATCATCGCTCCACTTCCATGGTATTCCCATTTGCAAAAGAGTGTTCAGCGGGTGTAACACCGTGGCTAAATTTGGAAGAAACTTGTAATAGTTAACCAACCCAAGGAACGACCTCAACTGGGATACATTTTCCGGAGCAGGAGCTTTCACAACAGCTTCGATCTTGTCAGGTGACTTATGGAGCCCCTCCTGGTCAATGACGTGGCCGCAGTACGAGATTCGCTTTTGAAAGAACTCACATTTCTGGCGATTAACTCTGAGCCCATATTCTTTCAATCTGGTGAGCACCTGCTCCAAATTCGCGAGGTGATCCTTACCATCATCTCCTGTAATCAGGATGTCGTCCAGGTAGCATTGTGTGCCTGGAATTCCCTGCAATACCTGTTCCATGGCCCTTTGCCAAATCGCTGGAGCCGATGCCACTCCAAAAACCAGTCTATTATACCGATATAAGCCCTTATGTGTGTTGATCGTGAGATACTGGCGTGACGCTTCATCAACTTCCATCTGTAGGTACGCCTGCGCCAGGTCTATCTTGGTGAAGTGTTTCCCGCCAGACAGCGAAGCGAAGATATCTTCAATCCGCGGAAGCGGATATTGCACCGTGTGAAGAACCGGATTAACAGTGATCTTGAAATCGCTACAGATGCGAACCTTCCCAGGTTCCCCCGGCTTGTTGCTCAACAAACGCTTCATGACAGGAACAATGGGTGTGGCCCACTCGCTCCAGTCCACCTTGGACAGTACTCCTGAACGTTCTAGCCCTTCCAGCTCTGCTTCCACAGCAGGTCGTATCGCATAAGGTACCGGTCTGGCTTTGAAAAATTTTGGGTTTGCATGTTCTTCAACCTTGATGCTTGCCGTAATTCCTTTCAGTGTTCCCAGACCCTGTTGGAACACCTCCTTAGCATCGTCCAATATTTTGGACAGCCGTTTAGGTTTGACGTTGTCCTCTTTACAGGCATCTACAGTCAGTGCTTGTATGGAATGCCAGTCCACATTTATTCTCCGGATCCATTCCCGTCCCAGTAGTGGCGGACCTCCATCAGGTAACACATACAAGTCCATTTTCTGACTTTCTTTACCATTGTAGACCACATTTACTTTTATCTTTCCTTTGGGGTATACTATTTGCCCCGTGTATGTTTTCAATACAATCTCCGTATCCCTCAGGGGAATGTGCGAGAATAACCTTTTGTAATCTTGCTTATTCATGACCGTTAATGCCGATCCAGTGTCCAATTCCATCTTCACTTGGACTCCTGCTATCCGAAGCATGACCCAGATAGTTTGGTGGTCTGCTGTGTTACCCACATTATGTATTTTTAGACAACCCAGTTCCTTACTGCTGGAGTCTGAATCCATCTTCTGTTCATCCGAACTGTTCTCTGTCACCTTGTGTACTTTTTTGTACTTCTCCTGCGGCGACTTTTTGCTGCTGGTCTTCTTTCCTGACCGGCATACTCTCGCTATGTGACCAAGTTTGCCACATTGCCTGCATTCTTTATCTTTGAACCAGCACTGGTTCTGGTCATGCATTGTCCTTCCGCAACGATAGCACTTTACTGCGCCCAATGCCATTTCATTGGTGCTGAATTCCAATGGCCTTTGCTGCATCTCTGCAGCGCCTCGTGCTGCTGCCTCATGCGATGCTGCAATGCTGAAAGCTTTGTCCAGCGTAAGATCCTTTTCCTCTAGCAGTCGCTTCTGGGTTCCTTCCCTTAGGAGCCCACACACAAACTTATCTCTCAGTGCGTCTGCTAGTCCTGTACCGAACTGACAGTACTTTGATAACTTGCGCAGTTCGGTTAAGAATTCAGCGTTGCTTTCTTCTTTAAGTTGAATTCTTTTGTAGAATTTAAATCGTTCCGCTATCAGCAGCGGCGTGGGGTTTAAATGCTCTTGCAGGATAGTAACAATATCCGCAAAACTCTTTCCTACCTGTTTATCTGGTGTTACAAGGTTCCTTAATAACCCGTACGTCTTCGCACCCATCGAGTTTAATAGGGTTAGTGCTTTCTTATCCTCCGGTACCTCATTCGTTGTACAGTAAACTTCGATGCGTTCCACATAAGTGGCCCACTCTTCCACATCGCTATCAAAAGCAGTGATGTTACCCGTTTTTGGCATCCTTGTTGAGTTTCCTTTCCTTCGGATATGATTATTATTATTATTTTTTTCAAAATGGCGGCTTCCCGCGCTTGGCGGCTTTTCCCGCGCTTGGCGGCTTTTCCCGCAATTGTCTTCTTCCCCCGCCGACTCAAAATGGTGATTACCGCGCTGTTGCCGTTCTCGCCTCCCAGCGGTCCTTTATTTTCACCTCCGCTGCTGCTCTTGTTCCCCGCCGCTCCCGTGGTCCTTGTGGTCATAAACGCTTTTCTGGCTGCTGCGCGTCTCTGCCCCGATTGCAGTCCGGCCCCTGACACCGGCTGCGGTCGTGTTCTCCGCCCTTTTCATCGTTTCCCTCCCCTTCTCTTACTGACAACTCGGCCGACTTCCCCCCCGTGCCGCTCGATCGGGCTTACCCGCCGCTGTCGTCGAAGGGATGTTCACTGATGTTTGACTTCGTGGCCAGAAACCAACCCGGGTTCCCGATGGCTTCCCGTGCTATGCAGTGCCCAGCAGGATGTTGAGGGTGGATGTCCTTGTTCGACGCCCGTTTCAGAGGCGAAGCTTCCTTTGATGCAACTGCCGCTAGGTAAGATCAGACTCGTCGCCACTGTTGAGTCTGTGTTTTCAAATGTAGTTATGCTGAATAACAGGACACAGACTACAGAAATAATTAAACAGGTCTTTAGTGATTGAGGGTCAGGGCTGAACTGGGATACACTTTGCTCCGCAGGGTTTATATACCGGTGTGGTCACCACCGGTACTACAATGTACAGGAGCCATCAAAAAGTAGTCCATCACCTTAAGGTATCCTCTTAAGGTGGTACAGGTTACATACACTACACACAGCACCTCATGTCTGCCCAGTTTTGAGCTGCTCACACTGTGAGCTGTTGGCATGTGATTGCAGGAATTGGTGCTACAGCTGAGTAATGACAAATATGATCCTTAAATATTTGTTCAAAAGTTGTTTTCTATTAAATTTGACCCCAACCTTTAGACCAGGAAAGTTTAGACCCACACAGATTTTAGCTTAGCATTTTCCACACGGGCAAAACTGAATTTATATTTTTCAGACACTCCACTTGATGGCTGAATTTGGAATTCAAGCACTGACTGTGCAATTAATTTGTGAATGTGTAAACGGTAACTTTTTTCTATTTTAATGAGTCTAGATGGTAGTGTAACAGGAGTCTGAACCCTGGGACTGATTTAATTGGACACATTTTTAATAAGGCATTCTGTATTCTAGCAGATAAAAAGGCGAATAAGACTCATAAAGCATTAGCCCAAAGGACATGTTCTCATAAAATAAAACGTTGAGCCTGTCAGATGGCTGATAAAATGTTATACACAAAATCTTAAGTACTTATAAGAATTCATGGCACAGATACTATTTAGCACCCTCTTGATTGCACCTAACTCTTTTTTTCACTGGTTATTCCACACCTGATATGGGATTACCACTTGACTAGTTGTAGGTACTAAGGTTGTATTTGATATTAGACAGCAGTTGCAAATCACTTCTGGTTACTTTTCAGTGCTCTGTTATGGAGGCAGTCAGGATATCCCTATTGTGGGGGTTTTCTTGCTTTGTGTGATAAGGATCTTAGCCAAATCTTGCAGAGACTGAAGAATGGATGTTATATTCTTATCACTGACTGCAGTCAGCTAACTGTCCCTGGGTGCCATATTTTCTCTGCCTGTCCAAAATTCTGATCCTTTTTAGAAAGAGCCTGATGAAGGTTGCTGTAAAATCCTGCAGTGTGAAGCAACTTTTGAATCCAAGCACTCTGTATGCAGGGTTTGCCAGTTGACATTCCTCCTGATTCTTGCCAAGGCAAGCTACACATCTTTTTTATATTTTGCAACTAGGTGCTGTATTGTAGAATGTTAATTATCTGCTTTAAAAATATTGCAAATTGTAGCATGCATTTAGTACTTTATTATTTAATAGCGTTGGCAAAACTGCAAATACAGTTGTACACTTTAAAGGGGGTACAGGAACAGAGAGACCTGGGGGTGCACATACACAAATCTTTAAAGGTGACGGGACAAGTTTTTGAGACTATTACAAAAGCGTAAAGCAAAAGGGATCCTTGGCTTTATAAATAGAGCCATCGAGTACAAAAGCAAGTTAAGTTATGGTAAACCTTTATAAATCACTGGTTAGGCCTCAGCTGCATTATTGTGTCTAATTCTGGGCACCAAACTTTAGGAAGGATGTCAAGGCTTTGGAGAGGGTACAGAGGAGATTTACTAGAATGGTACCAGGGACGAGGGACTTCAGTTTTGTGGAGAGACTAGAGAAGCTGGGGTTGACCTCCTAGAGCAGAGAAGGTTAAGGGGAGATTTAATAGAGGTGTTCAAATTTATATGGGGTTTTGATTAAGTAAGGAGAAACTGTTTCCACTGGCAGGAGGGTCGGTAACCAGAAGGCACAGGTTTAAGGTAATTAACAAAAGTACCAGAGGGGAGATGAGGAGAATATTTTTCAAGTGGTGAGTTGTGATGAACTGGAATGCATTGCATGAAAGGGTGGTGGAAGCAGATTCAATCGTAACTTTCAAAAGGGAATTGGATAAATGCTTGAAGGAGAAAAATTTGCAGGGCTATGGGGAAAGAGCAGTGGAGTGGGACGAATTGGATAGCTCTTTCAAAGAGCCGGCACAGGCAAGGTGGGCCGAATGGTCGCCTTCTGTTCTATATGATTCTATGATATTGATTCTAGCACTGTCACTGTGAAAGTTTCATGTGTGCCCATTATCCCTGTGGATGCTAGCCAAGCCCAAGATGGGGGATTACCTATGATCGTTCCTACAGTCAAATGACCCTCAGGGCATGCACGTAAAGAATGACAAATGCAACCTGTGGCATCAGATCCCAAATGAGTTCAAGAGAAGAGGGTTGTGACAAAAATGAGGTGGTTTTGTCTGGTTTTGGTTTGGTGGCTATTTCTTTAAATCAAGTCTGAGTACATTGTCAATTTAAAAACTGACTGCATTTCAGGGCCTAGAAATTCAGTCGCGTTTGCGCCCACTTATTGGCTATAGAGTGGTTTGCGCCGGAAGTTTTTTAGCGCCCGAAATTCAGTTGGTCCCTAACATCGGCGTTAGCCAGTAGCGCTGCGCCGGCACCGATGACATCATCGGTGTGCGCAGCGCCCCGGTTCCAATGCTATTCCGTGCCGATGGCCAAATTCAGTTGCGGCCGCCTCGCCCGTAGCGGCCGCAAACAGCGTTTGAAAAACAGTGCCTTGCAGCTCCGAGAGGCCGGCGCATAAAGGTGGAGGGGCGGCCGGCCGCTTTCCCGGCGGCCACCTGGCCGCACCTCCCTCCCCAGACTCCTGCACCACCCCCCCGTGGCATTGGTGTCTGACTCCCGCGGGCCCGGCACTTCTCCGTGGTGCCGGGTTCATTTGCCGGGGGGAATCCAGCGGCGATCTCACGGCTGCAGGCAGCTCCTCCTTAAGAGAAGGAGGAGGCCTGCAGTACCCCAGCCTGCCGCACCGCATCGGGTGCCGCAGCGGCAGCTGGACGCCTGAAACTGACTTTCATCGCCCCAAACGAGGCGGCCAAACCCTGCAATAGCGCCCGCCTCCATCTTGGGGCGGCGCAACTGAATTTCAGGCTGGCGCTACGGGAATCCGGGCGAGCGCAAAATTTCGGGCACTAAAGACCTGGCGCGGCGATACCGAATTTTTAGCCCCAGGTTCCTACCAAGTTAATATCAATACAGTATTGCAAGTGACATCAGTGCAGACTGATGTGAGATCTTGTGAATTATAGGATAAGTCCAGTAGCTAAGGTTTGCTGCTAATTCCGCAGGTATGTGGCCAAAAACGTAGCTAGATGTCAATTCAAGAATGGACCCTCTCGAGAGAAAGGGGACTTGGCTAAATATAGCAGGTTCTCATCACGAACTGCAGCCATGAGACTCATGTAAGCTACGAGAGACAAAATAATCTGGTGCATAGGCTAGAAAAGACCCAAAAATGTAACGAGAGGGAAAACAATTTGTTCAACACGATTTGTTTTGCTCTGTTGCAGTGTAATTTTTAACTGTACAGGACTAATATTCGTGCAGATTTGCAAACTTGGAGGTAATTTCGTCTTTCTGTGAATGTTCCATCTTTTCCACATTATGGTATTCTGTTTCAATGAGCACTGTTGTTGTGGAGGAATCCCTCCAAATTGCTTATTGTGCTTTAACTTCCATCAAATTTAAACTATTGTTACTCTGCTCACTGGTGAGGTCAGAAAAGACCTTCACAAATGTATTCTGGAGTGTTTTTTCAATCTTGAAACTGTAATGTATGACGTGGCCTTGCATTTCTAACACATATTTTTTCATGATGGTGTGTTCTGTAGGCAAGGTATGATCACCATGCAGGCCATTACAGAAGATGATCGCAGACAGTGGATGGAAGCTTTGGATGGAAAAGAACCTGTAAGTTATAATGAGTCTTCAGTGCATTGATACTGTGTGACTGTGGAACCTGGTATTTAACAATGATTAATATTCTGTAGATCTGTAATGTACCATACTATAAATGCTAAAAGTGTGAAATTAGCATGTGTTTACTTTTTTTCAAACACTGTTAAAATGCATAGCTTTGTACAGTGCTTTCTGGAAGCGTGGCTGCATTAGGCTATAAGGAAGATAATACATAACTGAGTAGCCTGCCTGAAGGCATGTGGAAGAATGCTGCCCAGTTAGCTTAACATCCACTTAACGAGTGTAAATAGCATACCGTGAGCCAACACTTGTGCCGTACATATTTTCTGGGAGAAATGGAGGGAGAGTGCAGAACGCAAATCCTGAAATTCATCGATGATCTTCCATTCATGGCAAGAGACATAGTGAAGTATTGGTGGCAACATACCAACATTCAGAGCATAAAGCAGGAGTGGGAGACCATCGTCCTTGAAGCCAACGTGGGATCACATACCCAGATAAGGTTGAAGAGCGCCAAGGTGAGAAATCAGCATGAACAAACATAGATAGATATATGGCCTTTGATGTCAATCAAAGTTACAGAATACTTTTGTACACTTGACTTGGTCCAGTAACCTGGTGCAAATGGGAAGTAATCAAAATGGTTGAGCATTGGTAAAACAGAATAAATGAACCTAGAAAGATGCAGCTGAGAAATATTGAAGACCAGCTATAACGATTTACATATACAGCTGACATTTACAATGCACTCAAACATCTGCATTCAGGTAAATGATGCTTGGGCCATAAAACTGTGCTGCTGCCTAAAATACACAGCACAAAATATCTGCAGATTCGAAACATATTTTTCTTTTAAGAAAATGGATGCCTTCAACAGAGGGAACTGAAGCCAGAAAGCTGGCAGTTCTGAGCAAATTAAACCACTCGCCCTTTGGAAAGGTGACAATGGAGATCATTGGCTTGGAAGTAGTGCACAGCATGTGCAGTAAACAACCGGGAAAAGTGGGATATGCTCCTGGTTTGTGCAGTTCTAATTGCACGCCTTCACTGCAGTCGTGCTTTAGTAGGCGTAAAGCACTGACTCTGCAGTGAAACTAAATGCACTAATTACTTTCTGTGCAGCAGCAACAATGTGCCTAATCACAAGCGTTGCCTTGTCATGCCCCTTTCATACAGATATGCTAGACCCCAGGAGCAACATGCTGGGCCCATTCAGAAAATCATCTCATCACAGCGCTCCGTTCCAACACCAATTGAAGCACACAAGCCCAATTTTGGGAAAGTTTTAGTGATTTAGAAGAGGTGGCACAGGGCGAGTGACTTCTCATGGACGTGGAAAAGTCAGAGGTGGTCACTGAAGAAAGCCAGACTGCTGCTGAGTTAGGAGCACACCATCGACCCTGTTTAGTCATTTTGTGATTCCGATCTCATGAAGTCAGCGATCCGTCGAGAGGAAACGTCGAGCACGAATGGACACACAGCTTGCCTTTTTGCACATTTGGATGCACATTGAGTGGTGTAACTTGGAAAAAGTGCTAAGGATGAACTTTTTCTATTCTACTTAATATCTTCATAAGGTCCCATCTCCAATGCCTACTTTCAAGGTTCCAGTCCATGTTTTTCTAACCTTTCCTCGTAATGACGTCCTCCGACACTAGGGATCAGCTGCGTCGCCCTTCTCTGCACTTCCCCTAGGGCTTTGATGTTTCATTTGTGCCTCAGTGACCAGAAATGAACACTGTGTTCAAGATGCCACCTGATCACAGTACTGTCCAGCTTTAGCATAATTGCCTCAAACTTGAGCTCTGTTGATTTGGCAACATAGCTCAGCATTCCATTTGCTTTGTTTATTGCTGCTCTGCCAGGACGAGACATGGTCAGTGCAGAGCCTACTATCGCTTCCAGATCTCTCTCAGCTTCCTGCTTAATTAGTTCAGCACCATTTTAGTAAGAATCTTTTTCATTTTTTCTTGCAGTTCTTGGATATATTGTCTAGGTCCTGTCATTCTTTGGTTGCTTCACCTACTGCTCCTCTCAGCTTAATGTCATCGCCATATTTGACTGAGTTGCATTGTGTTTCTGAATCCTGGTCATTTATATAGATCAGAAACCATGTTGGGGGTAGGTGTGGGTGCAGGCAAGCGTTTGCTCTGTTTAGAGGTTGTACGAAGAAAAGAAAATATAGTCCAGTGTATCAGTACCGTTACATTTATATAGTGTAAGAAATGATCAATTACACTGAGTTGGGATTGACCATACAATACTAGCTGGGGAGCCCCGCGTTGCGAGGGCAATTTTGGGGCGCTTGGTCTCCCTGCCCCTGTGTGTCCCCCCTCTCCCTGTCATGTCCTCTCCCTGTCCTATCCCCCCCTCTCTCCCTCCCCTCCCCTCTCTCCCTCCCCTCCTCTCCCTCCCGTCCCCTCCTCTCCCTCCCTCCCCTCCCCTCCCCTCCCCTGTCTCCCTCCCCTCCCCTGTCTCCCTCCCTCCCCTCCCCTGTCTCCCTCCCCTGTCTCCCTCCCCCCACTCCCCTGTCTCCCTCCCTCCCCTCCCCTGTCTCCCTCCCTCCCCTCCCCTCCCCTGTCTCCCTCCCTCCCCTCCCCTGTCTCCCTCCCTCCCCTCCCCTGTCTCCCTCCCTCCCTCCCTCGCGCTCCCCCACTCCCCTCTGTCCCTCTCTCCGGCCCCTCCCCCTGCCTAGCGCCTGAGGTCCGGTTCTGAGGCCGGGACGGACCGGAGCTGAGGTCCCCCGCGTATGGCGCGGCTGATGGACGGCCGCTGCGGGCGGGTGGCGCATGCGCGGTCAGCGCGGGCGGCGCGAGCCCCCCCGCGATTTCCCGAGGCTCTCCCCCCCGCGATTTCCCGAGGCTCCCCCCCCCCGGCGATTTCCCGAGGCTCTCCCCCACCCCCCCCCCCGCGATTTCCCGAGGCTCTCCCCGCCCCCCCCCCTATTAAATTGTTATTTAATTCCCTAACACATCATTAAAATATTTACCTTAGTTCCCTAACACACAGAAAGTGTGGGGGGAAAAAATTGTGAAAAATCAAGATGGCGGCCACTCACCTTGGTTCAGAAGGATAAGGCCCGCCCACACACGCACCGATTGGTCGACCGGTCAGGTCACCGAAGCGTAGGATTGGTCAATCGTCGAGTCACTCGACACTCAACTGTAGGAAGGAACCCGCCGTCCGATTGGTGGACCTCGACGTCACACGGTCGCTAATGAGATGCTAATGAGCGGAACGCTGAACGTTTTTGGGATACTGCGGGCGGGATTTTTGTCCGGCCGAAACGTAAATACGCCTATGACCGGTCCGGAATCGCAAGCTTTCTTTTGAGGCGACGCGCGCGTCGGTACGCTCTGTAACTTTCAAACGTATAGAGAACGGACAGACATCGGGACAGACAGACATCGGGACAGACAGAAGAGCCGCTTTATATATATAGATACATGTATCTTTACTTTATAATTGGATACTATTTAGCCAATGCAAGTATAAGTTTACAAGTATTTTGCATGAATCACTAAATCAAGTAATGTCAGAAAATTCTGAAGATTAAAAAAAAAGTAATATGATAAATCAAATTTAAATATAATTGCGGGACTGAGCTATTTAAAAAAGTTATATTATTCAAATGCTCAGTTTCTTGCCTTGGCTAATGATTGGCTAATAATGGTTTTATATGCAATGACTATGCAAATATTTTTAAATTTCACAATATGGCCAAGTCCTTAATTGAAGAGATGGGTTTAGTACATCTCAAAATTCCAAATGTTTTTCTGTAATGTGTTGTAACAATGTTTCTTTTAATGACAGGTATACTTAATTACTAGGAGCAATTCAAGGAGAGAAGGAAGTAAGTATATACATATATATATTTAATGATTAAACTGTTGTAACTGGTCACCTATAGCTAGTGTTTTATAGCTTCATTCAGCCTCTGAACTTCTAATATTTTCCACAATTTTGCAAGTCTCTTGCATTCTCTAATTAAGGTAGGTGTTAACACACTAGATTATTAATTTCTAATGTAATAGAAAAAAAGTTTATATTTTTTATTATTGCTATTATATTATGTTGTACAATCAGATTTGATTGAAAAATCTTGCAGATTAATTTCAGTTTAGTCTTTAGAATGCCATTTTGTATTTATGCAACAAAGACTACTTTCTTTTCTTCTCCTAAGATGTTCAACTGGATGAAATGGGTTTCAACATAATAAAGAAATGCATCCATGCACTCGAGACACGGGGTAATTTAATATTTTATTCTGCATTTGAAACCAATTCTATTAATTTGAGAAGTAATATTGATAGATAGTAAATTCATTTACTAGATGGTTTCATGCTGTTATATAGGGTTATGATCTACCCTAGACAGAAATATATTCTATAGTGTCACTTTTTTTCAATATAATGGATAGTTGTACATTTAAGAAAGAAAGACTTGCATTTATATAGCACCTTACATGACCACTGGACGTCCCAAAGCACGTTACAGCCAATGAAGTACTTTTTGAAGTGTAGTCACTGTTGTAATGTAAGAAATGCAGCAGCCAATTTGTGCACAGCAAGCTCCCACAAACAGCAATGTGATAATGACCAGATAATCTGTTTTTGTGATGTTGATTGAGGGATAAATATTGGCCAGGACACTGGGGATAACTCCCCTGCTCATCTTCGAAATAGCGCCTTGGGATCTTTTATGTCCACCTGAGAGAGCAGACGGAGCCTCGGTTTAATGTCTCATCTGAAAGGCGGCACCTCTGCTCTGCAGCACCCCCTCAGCACTGCACTGGAGTGTTAGCCTAGCTTTATGTGCTTAGGTCTCTGGAGTGGGACTTGAACCCACAACCTTCTGACTCAGAGGTGAGGGTGCTTCCAACTGAGCCACAGCTGACACTTAAGGATGAAATGGGTATAGCAATAAATGTTCATTTATATGTAAGTTTGCATTTATTCTTGTTAGTAATGGCAGAAGGCACGGTACCGTATCCCCAGTGTCCTATTTTCATTTCCAACATGTTTTGTTCTTGTGGCTTGTGTAAGCATAAATAATTGTTCCATCGAATTGGTTGCAAAATTTGGCCATTTTTGTGTTGTGAATTTTTTTTGCTGCTGATAGCTTGAGATTTCCTCTCATACTTTGTGCAGGATTTTTTTAAATGTAGGATTCCAAAAACTGTTGTTTCTTTCCCCTTGTTGCCAAGACTGAAAACTCAAAGCTCTTGCTTTTCCAGTATTTCCATTGACTTCAGTAGAATTGATGGTATGAGCTGGGAGCCAAGACTGAGCGCAGAAACATCTTTTAAGTACCTGGCTTTGAAAACAACAGGAAGGTGGTGATTCCAGTTGAGGGACCAGCTACTTTAAAAGACAAAGGCCTAGAAATTCAGTGCCCTTAGCGCCAATTTTGCGGCGCTAGAGGGCCTAGCGCTGCAATTGGCGCCGGCGCCGAAATTGCCTGGGGCCCTTCCGCCGCGGTAGACCGGTAGCGCTGCGCCGGCACCGATGACGTCATCGGTGTGCGCAGCGTCCCAGTTGCCATGCCGACGGGCCCCAGCGCCGAAATTCAGTTGCGGCCGCCTCGCCCGTGGCAGCCGCAACTAAGACTCTGGCAACAGAGTCTTACATGACTTTGCGCCGGCGCATTAAAGGCCCCGCGGCGGCCGGCCGCTTTCCCGCCGGCCGCCTGGCCGCAGCTCCCTCCCCGGACTTCCCCCCCCCCCCCCCCCCCCCCCCCCGGAACAGAAGCAAGCCCGGCACTTGTCCGAGGTGCCGGGCTCATTTTTAAAAAGATTTTCGCGGGCCGCGGCCGGGTGCAGGCAGCTCCTCCTTAAGGGAAGGAGGAGGCCTGCACTTCCCGAACCTGCCGCACCGCAGCGGGCGCCGCAGCGCCGGAATAGCGCCGAAATTCAGCGCGTTGCGCCAGTTTTCAGGCGCAAACAGCTCTCGGCAGCGCCGGCAGCCGTTTGGGCGCAGAACTATTGAATTTTGGGCCCGACCAGCGCGACTTAGCTCCGGCACTAACTTCCGGCGCTAAAGCCCTGGCTGCGCCAAAACTCAATTTCTAGGCCAAAATAAATATGGAGGTCCACAAATGCTGGAGGATTAGATTGTTGGAAGGCCTATACTGGGGTATTTCTTTGATTGCCATTGGTTATTCAGTTGGTTTGGTTGGGTTTAGATTCAGGTTCTGATTATAGAAGAGTAGTGTTGCAAAGATATTGTGGTACCAACCTCTCATACTTTACTTCTTCAATACCAGGATCTTGATCCTGGTTGAGGTTACGTTGCAGAGCATAGCTAGCATTCCCTGAATTCTCAAAAGCTATTTTTGTTAGGATTGATCTGCAAAGCCAGTAATTAAATCTTTTTGAAATAGACTTTAGGGCCTAGAAATTCATTATAGCCACTTTTGGGGCGGTAAAGTCGGGCGGCCGCTAAAGTTTGCGCCCGGCGCAAATTCGAGGCCACATCGCCGATATTCATTAGCTTCGCCTTAAGAGTTTGCTCGAGCGCTAAAACTGGCGATGCACGGCTCTCTTTAGGCGCTAAGCCGGAGGTGCTGAGCGATACCGCCGAGGCCGGGCGCAGCGCAGGTGCGGCCATTTCTTGATTGACAGCAGACACCCTGGCGCCGGCCAGCTCTTAAGGGGGAAGGGTCGACTTGGTCTGCTGCCACGCCCTGGACACTGGAGCCCTCCAGCTAGGCCTGAACACTGCTGCTGGACCCAAATAGCGCCTCAAAGTATGGAGAAGGCCCGTGAACGAGCACAGCGCTTCTCAGAGCATGATCTGAGGGTGCTGGTTAGCGCTGTGGAGAAGAGACGACATATTTTGTTCCCAGACAATGGGAGGAAGCCGCCGGCCCGCGTCTACCGGAGAGCCTGGAGGCATGTCGCCACCAGGGTGACATCCAACAGTGAGGTCCCCAGGAGCGCTGTACAATGCCGCAAAAAGGTCAATGACCTCGCCAGGATTGTCAGGGTGAGTACCCTTTCCAGTGTCCTCCTCATCCTTGCATGTGCACCTCACATTATGGGCAAAGGGACCTGAAAGCCCTAATGGCCAGCCCTCATGCAGCAGCTATGGGACAGTCATGAACATCAATTGCACATTGTGCACTTAACACACTGGCCAGGCTATTCGACCATGGGAGGCAGTGCACACAAGATCAGGGCTACACACTGGCCAGGCTATTCCACCATGGGAGGCAGTGCACACAAGATCAGGGCTACACACTGTACTTAGAAGCCGTCCTTTCTCTTGCAGGCCAAGCTGGCCAATAATAAGAGGAGCCGGACTGTGACCGGGGGAGGCGGACCCCAGATCCAGCCGCTCACCGAGCTGCAACAGCGCGTGGAGCGCATCATGGGTGCCCGGGTGATTGGCCCCGTTGCATCTGGAGATGTCGACCCTGTTCTGGGCACCAATGGTAAGGACATCACCTTTTGGACCTCTCTCGTCCCACTTGCGCATCAGATCTACATCCTTTGCCACTGTCCGACCAATGCGCTGAATGCCACCACTCATGCATCCCTCGCTGACGCCCTCTCCTCACTCTAAAGCTACTCTTGTGCCTTCCTGCTTTCAGGTGGTGAGGAGGAGGTCCCTGAAGTTGCCAGTGACAGCCCCTCAGAAGAGGAGGAGGAGGAGGAGCAAGAGGAAGGCGGCCCATCAGGGGAACCCTCAGCCGCGGCAAGCCATGCCACTGTAGGGGAGACGTCTTCCCTGGAGGGGAGCGTGGGGGAAGTGTCGGAGGGGAGTGTAGCTCCTGGGACCAGCGGCCTGCAGAAACGCGGGAGGGGGGTGGAAGCTCAGCGGCCTTCTCCCCAGAGGGGGGAAGGGTCGGAGGGGAGTCCAATTGCTGGGCCCAGCGGCGTCCAGCAACACAGGAAGGGTCGGCCAGTTCGGCGGCCTTCTCCCCAGAGGGAGAGTCCGGCCTCCAGTCCGGAGACGGTCAACGCCGAGGAGATGCGCCGCCTCGAGGACATGTCCGCGGACTCGGAGCGCCGGCACACGGAGCTCATGGGGGTAGTGGGACGGATGCCTGAGGCCATCGAGTCCCTGTCTCGGAGTGTCACCGAATTCGGGGCCTCTCTGGCAGCGACTGGCCAGGTGATCAGTGGTGCCGTGCAGTCACTGGCTGCTCTGATGCGGTCACAGAACAGGGCAACACGGGCACTCACTGCTGCCACACTCGCTGTGTCAGCCCGGCATCGCCAGGGCACCCGGCGTGCTGCAGCAGCACAGCGGTCTGTCCCTCGGCAGATTGCTGCGCATGCTGCAGTGCTGGCCCGGGCGAGTGCCAGTGTCTCAGGCGACCAGCGAGCGCCTGCCATCCGCCAGCTTGCCCCCATTCCTCCAGCCGCCACTGCCACTCCCCCAGTGGAGCTGCCACGAGCTGCTGCAGCGACTGATGCTGGCCAGCCACAGCCGCAGCATTCACCAGCCGGCCCCTCGAGGGCCAGACCTCGTCTAGGCCGACCCCCAAGGGCATCTGCCGTCACGACATGTGCCCCTCAGGAGCCTTCCCCCAGCCTTGCAGCAGCCACTGGCCTCACTTTGAGGAGGAGCAGCAGGGCGTCCAGGGGCCGGCAAAGTTTGCAGAAGACATCGCCCTCGCGGGACACAAAGTAGAGGGTGTGTCCAAATGTTGTGTTTTTTGGAATGGTTGTTTTTTGAAGGCCGAGGATGAGGCCATTTTTGTTTACATCTTTTGTTAATCCTCCCCAGGTTGTGGGAGTGAGCCATGTGTGTGAGTGTTTTTTGGGGGTTTTGTGTGTTCTTGGTTTTCATGTGGGAAGGCCCCTGAGTTTGTACAATAAACCATTTTATTTATTCACATTGTCCATGTTTGATCTTTGAAGTGTTTGTTGCCTTAACCGGCTGAGGGCTTGCGGAGCGGCTGCAAGCATGTTCTTTCATTGGCACAAGCCATTCCCTGACAGGGGGCCCAGAAGTGACGTTCAATAAGCCGCCGACGGGCGGCCCTTGGACCTTCTGCCTCCCTCCTGGGCTGGTACTCCTCGTCCTCCTCCTCCTCATGCTCCTCCTGCTCCTCCTCCTGAGGTGGTGGTCCAACGTGAGGTGGCAGTGCCTGAGTCCTGCGGATAGCCAGGTTGTGCAGCATGCAGCAAACGACGACGAATTGGGAGACTCGCTCCTGCGAATACTGGAGGGCTCCCCCGGAGCGATCCAGACAGCGGAACCGTTGCTTCAGGACGCCGATTGTTTGTTCGATGAGGTTCCTGGTCGCTTGATGGCTCTCGTTGTATGCCTCTTCAGCAGGGGTCGTGGGCGCGCAGAGCGGGGTCATAAGCCAGGTACACAAAGGATAGCCTTTGTCCCCGATAAGCCATCCTCTTGGGTGAGGCTGTGCCTGGAACATGTCAGCCACAGTTGTCTGTCGCAGGATAAAGGCATCGTGGCTGCTGCCTGGAAAGCGGGCATTGACAGCTAGGATGCGCTGCCTGTGGTCACACACCAGCTGTACGTTGAGGGAATGGTAGCCCTTCCGGTTGCGGTAATCCTCGGCATGCTCCAGAGGTGCCCGCAAAGCCACATGTGTGCAGTCAATGGCGCCCTGCACCATGGGGAAGCCCGCTATTCTTGCAAATCCCACTGCACGCTGCTGCTGCTTGTCCAGGGTCATGGGGAAGGAGATGAATTGACGTCTCCTTCTGAAAAGGGCATTGGTCACCTGGCGGATGCAGCAATGCACGGCGAACTGGGAGATGTTAGCGATGTCCCCAGCAGCGGATTGGAAGGAGCCGGTGGCATAGAAGTTGAGAGCCACCTTCACTGCCACCGACAGAGACGTCCTGCGCATCAGCTGTGGACGCAGATCTCTGTGAAGCAGCTGGCAGATGTCTGCAACCACCTCCCTTCTGAATCGCAGCCTCCTAACACACTGCGCGGCAGACATGTTGAGATAGGAGAACTGCTGGCGGTATACCCTGGGTGGGTAAGGCCTCACTTGGCGACGCCTGTTGCCCCCTCTGCGTCTAGCCAGGGCTGCCACTCTCTCACGGCGTCTGTAAGCCCTTCCGACATAAGGCTGAAACTCAGCGTTGGCACCCAATGCAGCCCCCATAATATGCTGGCAAACACTGAGATCTCAATGAAGGCAAAGATAATTGCAAAGCTCTGGCCTGAAGCCAAAAAGACCTCTCCTAGTGTTGGGCCAAAGCAGTAAGCTCTCTTCCTTGGTCTCTCTCCAAAAATCCGTTGCACAAGAGTGAATGCTGCAAAATGGCTGCCCTTTATAGTGCAGGGTAAGTGCCCTTTAATTTGCGCTCCCCGCGGCCCGCCTCGGCTGTGTACCGTTCCACTTCACAGTCGTTAGGGCCGCCCGGCGCACAATGGGGCGGCGCGAGTGAAGTTCCGGTTCCGGGCGCACAAAGGGCGTTGCACGACGAAATGACGCCATGATCGCGTGCAGCTGAGCGCGCGCAAAGACTTTGCGCCGGCGCTAAATGTCTACTGAAGTTGGGGCGAGGCGCAGATCGCGCTGCGCCCGGGCGCTAAGCGCCTAACGCTCGAGATCTGCTCCTCCTAAGGCGCTAACGGCTGGCGCAGCCAACTGAATTTCTAGGCCTACATGTCTGTAACCTGACGAGAACTGAGGCCCCTGCTGTCTTTTTGTGATCTGGCTGATGTTTCATTGGGAAAACAAAGTCTGGTACTCTGGTGAAACCCTGTGTTAGCACTTAGATGGTTTCCAGTAGATGGTCAATATAAGGAGAAGCCCTCACATAGTTGCTTGACCAAGTCAACCATGCTGAAGTGAATAATTTTTATTATTTTGAATATAAAGGAATTAAAAATGTTAATGTTCTTTGTCATCCTTTGACTTCTTGTAAAATAACTGCAAATATATGTTGGGTTGTCTTTATTTTTGGATAATTTGTGTGGGTAATAAATCATGTGAAAGGCCCTCTTGCATCAATATTTTGGTTTTGTTAAGTTCAGAATAGTGAATTATGTTAAAGATTACTTAATTTTTTGATGCATTTTTGAAAATTTTCAGTGGTCTTCCTGAACTCCAAAAGAAGCCACTTTTTTGTACGATTCGCAGTAATAGTTTATAGTAAACATATTTGGGGGAGAAATTCGGTTGATAGCGCCACCGATTAACGCCTAAAGAGGCCGAGAAGTGGGGCGCTAGCCAATTTCCGGGCGGGCACAAGGCGCCTAGCGCCTCGCCCCATATTGAGCATGCATTTAGCGCCGGCGCTAAATCCTAGCGCCCGCTCATGGGCGCAGGCTGATTATGACGTCATTTGAGTGTGCAACGCCTTTTGGGTGCCCCGGACCGGAAATTCAGTGGCGCCCCCCTCCGTAGCGCCTGGCGCTAATAGTGACAGCTTACCTGGGCCTTACCAAGTCACTGTCTGGCTGGAGGAGCGTTATTTAAAGGGGACTGGTGTGGTTTAAAAGCGGCAGCCATTTTTGGATCACAACTTCCTCGAGAGCTACAAAGAGTTGCTGAGCTGCACACTGAGAGCCAGTTGACCACTGAGCCAGCGCAGGCAGACGATCTTCAGCCTTCTGACCATCACCTTGCTGTTGTTGAGCCTTGACAACGGGGAACCTTCCTGTGGGCACTTATTATGGGGGCTGCATTGGAGGGGAACGTCCTGCTGCTGAATCATCTGGAAAGGGCACTGAGACGCAGGGAGAGGGGGGCGGGCATGGCCAGACGGAGGAGGGCCAACAGACGTCGCCACAGCAGACCTTACGCTGGCAGGGTTATCCAACAGCAGTTTTCCTACATGAACATGCCGGAGGAGCAGTGTGTCAGAAGGCTACGATTTAGAAAGGAGGTGGTGACTGAGCTGTGCCAGCTGCTTCAGCCAGATCTGCAGCCTCAGATAAGGTGCAGGACATCTCTGTCGGCGGCTGAGAAGATGGCTGCTGGCCTGAACTTCTACGCGAGTGGCTCTTAGGCTGCGCGTCAGAGGCTGATCAGAAGTAGCTTCTAGGCCCCTCTCACGGAATGCTTGCTGCCATTCCAAGAACAGGAATGGAACCGGTCTGATACCCCCAAGCCTGTGAAGGGCAAGATGCATGTAAATAGCAGGCATGACCATTGTAAATGAAGAAAGTGTTTCATTACACAAAATGTGGTTCCTTCAAACATGAGAAAGCTATGGCAACAGAAAGCAAAACGAATACACTGACACATAACTGCCTCTCACACCCGGGAGACTGTCCAAAACATAAATCACATTCCGACCATCTTCCTTGGCCTTGATTCCACTGCGCCAACCAAAGCATCCAATGCCCCATCAGTGAGGCGTTCTGCCCTCTGCCTCACCCTTTCCATGTCTTGCTAGGCTGGTGCGCCACAGGTAGGCTCCCACCGCTTTGAAGGCCTACAAGGCAGTGAGTGTGTTTGGTGATGCCAATTGACCTGCTCCTTTAAGAGCTGGCCGGCGCCACTGTGTCTCAGGGAAAGTGATTATTGACAGCACCCTCGCTGCGCCCCGCCGCCGCGAAATTGGGTTGCGCCGCCGGGTTAGCGCCTTAAGAGTAGCGCGCAGCACCTGATTTAGCGCCGCAATCACCTTTAGGGGTGCTGCAACCCAATATCGCGCTAGGTGGCGCTAAATTGCGCCTGGCGCTAACCTTTGTGCATCGCCAGGACTAGCGCCCCAAATGCGGCTATACCGAATTTCTAGGCCATTTAACTCTTAAAATAATCAGACACATAAGTGATGCATATTTCATTGATAGTAATGCCAAATAAGTAATTGCACAGTGTATTATTTTGGCAAAAGAAAACATGCTTTCTTGAAAATCCAAACTTAACTGTGGAAAGAATTGTTGAAGTGAAACAAATCAAGATAACATTTCCTGTACCATCATTTCATCCACCCCCCCCAATTGATGCCAGTGTAGCAGACACAAAAACTGTATTTTTATTCTCTTTGCACTAATGCAAATCCTAGTTACAGCAGATACATTTTATTTTATGTCTAAGTTGACTGTAGGGCCCAGAATATGGTTCTAGATAGAGGAAACTGTAGTGCACCTACTTCAAGATGAAGTACTTACTAGAGTTGAGAAGTGCCAGCCAATCATACTATGTTGCTACCACATCCTAATAGAGTTGATGTTTTAATATGTACAACAGCAAGAAACTGCGTTCTTCATGAAAGATTTGTGCATACCACACTGCAAGTGTTACCTACTGCTACCTTTTTTTGTTTCATCAGTTACTGAGGAAGATTTGCTAAGTTATATTCTTCGGAGCAAGAGGAGGGAACAGGAGGGAGAAAGAAACTATTTGAAGCACAGCAAATTTACTTCATTTAATTCACTTAAGATATTGAGTACTTAGAACTAAACTCCAAAAGCGCTCGTTCAATTACACTGAATTGCTACAGTGAATTAATGGTATTTATTTACAGGGAAACTAATTTGCACTCTCATGAAATGTGAAGACAAGACTGTTTTGAACTGCTTTTGTCTATTTTCTAAAAGGTGATAAAGTGCTGGTGTTCTAATTCATATTTTTGCCAGCAAATAAAACGACAATCCATGTCAACAGTTTTTCTTTATCATTGCCAGTTAGTAAGATGTTATTTTCCATCTGTTTTCCAGGACTTAATGATCAAGGTTTATATAGAGTGGTTGGAGTCAGTTCAAAAGTCCAGAGGCTTATGAGTTTGTTGATTGGTAAGTGATTAATTGATAATTATATAGGTTAAAATAGAGCCGTATTCAGTTCTGAACTATTATACATCAAACTTTTTAAATTGAGGAAAATCATAGAATCTCACAACACAGAAGGAGGCCATTTAGCTCACCGTGCCTGTGTTGACTTTTTGAAAGAGCTGTCTAATTAGACCCACACTCCAGCTCTTTCCCCATAACCCTGTAAATGTTTCCTTTTCAAGAATATATCCAATTCCCTTTTAAAAGTAACTGTTGAATCTGCTTCCACCACCCTTGCAGGCAGTGCATTCCAGATCATCATAACTCGCTGCGTGAAAAAAAAATCTCATCTCTGCTTTGGTTCTTTTGCAATTATCTTAAATCTGTGTCCTCTGGTTGCTGATCCTCCTGCCTGTGGAAACAGTTTCTCCTTATTTATTCTATCAAAACCCTTCATAATTTCGAATGCCTCTACTAAATCTCCCCTTAACCTTTTCCAGCTGTAAGGAGAACAATCCCAGCTTCTTTAGTCTCTCCACATTATGAATTATATCCAAGCATGTGTGCAATGAACTGAATGGGACTGATTCAAAAATATTTTTTTGTTGATTGTGGAAAGAAATTTGACATTTTTGATGGTTTTATAGAGATGATGAGGGATACCAGTACTATGGAGAAGTATTTCTAACAGCCAAAGTTGGCATCAACTCTGTCGATCAAATATCAAGACAATAAATTAGATGCTTATAATGAAGAAAGTATAGTGTTTTATATAAAGGTCAAAATAAAAAGCTTCCTTCTCGATTATACTTTTACTGGAAAACAAATTATAAATGTGTGTAAAAAAAAAAAAATCACAGCGACATTTTCATGATTGGCATGGAGGATTTTACAATTCTGCTGCACACTTTAAAAAGCCTAAAATTCATAGTAGGAATACCACTTGTTACATTTGACTGTCTAGAAGAAAGCCACTTTGAAATGTACATTATTTTTTCCTGCTTCAAAGCATTGACAGTCTGCACCAGAGTGGCAGTTGGATAATTGGTGCCTTGTGTATATAGAACAGTATATATGCTTTGACAGGGATTTGGGAGGGGGTGGTTGGGCAGTGGAGGGGAGGGGGTGCGGGAACAGCGTGCTAGTATGCTAAATGTAGGAGTTTTGTTGCGGAATGTTTATTGATGTGTAGAGTTGGTCATGAATAGTTTCCACTGCTGTCTCCCTTTACCCTTCCTTTAGGGCATGTTCGAGACCAAGCGGCATTGCTGATGCATTGTTTGACATCAGGAAAGACTGCAGCAAACAAAAATGATTTTTTTTGCCTTGCATGCATTCTACTAATGGCAGAGAAATCTTCCATAACACTTTGATGTCAGATCTGTCTGAATTTTTAATAAGTATCTGTTGTTTTAATATCAGCAAGCTGAAACATGTGACACCGTGCTTCATTTAACTTCCATTATAACCCTAAATAAGATAGTATTCCCATCAAAATCTCAATGTTTTATTCCAATAATTATTGTAAAAGTATTCAGAATAAATTATACCTCTTACAATTTAAAAGTGGCACTGGTGTGCAATTTTTTAAAGGCCACCCTGTCATTTCCATGAAATAAATCCTGGCAATCTCTATATATTTTGTTCATTGTGTAATTTTATTTGAGAAAGAAGGAGGGGAGAACTCTGGGAGGAATAGGAATGTAAATTAGATTGTTTTTCAGAACATAATATTTTGGAATACAATACATGAGTAATTTGAGACATGGCGTATGGTATGTGTAGCATACTTGGAGTGACTTTGGACTTATGGTGCCCAAAGCTCTCCACCACTGGGGTTTTCTTTGCTTCATGTCTGGGCCTGTTGTGGACTAATTGATAGAGATTGATTGCTATGATTAGTCAACAACTCCATTATTGTTGTATCATGCAAGTACTAGATGGTTGAAGGTGAATTAGATGGACCGTGGTCTTTTTTCATCTAGTATTTTCCATCTTTGTTCCTAGGAATATAGGAATTTGCAAAGATTGGTTGAGAGGAAAAAGAGTTGCAAAAACAACCCTAGAAATGAATACAAAATTAAAGCATTATTGCAGTATCATAAAAATATGAGTAGTTAGAGTAGACAAAATGAATGTGTTTACATTTTCTTTGTTTTGCAGTGAAGCTAGTTATAGTGTAAATGCAGCATAAACCCAGCTGGAGGTGGCAGCAGAATGAAACTTCCTGGAGGGAGTACAATGTTAATGCAAAATGGTAACTGCTTTGCACTGACGCTGAACTTGTAGTGTAAATGGACCCCAAAAGATAAAAGTAGTGGTGAACTTGAATATAAAATAGTTGAAATATTTTTGTATAAGCTTGTTCTAGAAGTAGAAAATTGTTAAATTTGCACAAGATATTGGTAATGCCACAGCTCCGCCCTCTTGGAGCCATGAACCTAGTACACCGGTTTACTATTGGAATGAAAGAGATTGTAATTATGGGATTGTGTTTTTCCCACTGGAACAGAGAAGGTTAAGGAGAATCTAACAGAAGTCTTAAGAGAGGAAGTAGTGAAGATTGTTTACATTGGTTAGTGAAGGGGGCATAAACTCAAGATCGGATAAATGAAGGGGGAAGTCAGAAGCATTTTATCTCGGAGGAATATTTAAACACAGAATTCTTTTTTTAAAGAAAATTCATTTTCAGGATATGAGCACCACTAGCCAGGCCAGCATTTGTTGCCCTTGAGAAGGTGGTGGTGAGCCACCTTCTTGAACTGCTGCAGTCTGTTTGGTGAAGGTACTCCCACAGTGCTGTTAAGTAGGGAGTTCCAGGATTTTGACCCAGTAACAATTATAACAAGTGGCTACAGAAGCAGAGATGATAACAGCATTTAAAATGGAATTTGATAAGTTTTTGAGAAGGAAGAATATAAAAGGATACAGGAAAAAGGCAGAGAAGGCTGTTAAAAAAGCACATGGGCTCGTTAGCTTTAATAATAGAGGCATAGGGCTGGATTTTGTGAATGCAGGCGAGTTGGAGGCGGGACTACTGCTTGTCGTGTCAATGTCCTGCCTCTATCCTTGCCTGACCAATCAGGGATTTTCCCCTGATTGAGCTTGTTAAGCCCGCCCTGCGGGCTCAGCAGGCCAATTAAGGAGGAATCACTGACAGATCATGTCAATGTCAGACGTGCTATCTGTCAAGACTTCTTGAAAGAAGAAATTACAGCGTTTGATAGCTCTGTGAAGCTGTCAAACACTGACATTCTCTTTAGTTTGATGAGCCTTTGTGGTGAGGACTCATCAAACCTTTCAACTTTGTAAATTGTCTATGTAGCCAATCACATTGAAGAATTCTGACAGACAGCAAACCAGGAAATAAAAAGCACTGATTCAATTCACTTTTTAAAAACTGTTCAGAGAGCGAAATAAAGATTGGGACATACAGATAGGGTTAAAGTAGAAGCTGAAATATAAACTTTAAAAAAAAAAAGAATTTTTAAAAGTATTTTAAAAATCTGGTGATTTTCTATCATAATAGAAAAATTTGACATTCCTCAAATATAAAATTTATTTTTCAGGGCCAGAAAAACAGCAGTTAAAACACCGTTAAAATCCAATTACACCTATTCCAACAAGGCTTAACTTTTTATGGGGTGTTTAATAGCGATATTACAGTGGAAAAGTTTTTGTCAGTTCAACTGATTTCACTGATTGCCAGCTCTAGGGAGTTCCACAGTGCAACTTGTGGCGGAGCAGTGAATGATCGACCGCAACTTCAGGATTATTGCGTTTAGCTGCGCTTGCGCTAAATCCAGAAGTTACGGTCAGTTTCAGAGGGGTAATGATGGCGAATGCTGACAGTTTACAATCGTTACCACCGCAAAATCCGGGCCATTATCAATATCTTCAAAAAAAAGTGTCAAATTTGACCCAGGTAGTTACAGAACCATCAATCTACCATAAGTATTGGAAGTATGCAAATATGTAAAATGTTTACAGATTATGCAATCAAATTGATTTTAGATCCCTAATGAATTCTGAAATGCATGTAGATTAACAAATTCCAAATTAAGGGAAATTAGAAGACTGGTGTCAATTGATGTTATTCAGATTCAGAACACCAAGTATTGATATCCAAATATTGGTTACCTAATACTTAATACTTAACTGCCACATAACTGTTCATGTAGCTAAATCAAATGTAGTCAAGATTGGTATGACAACTATTAGTGTAAACATAAGCAGAACATGAGTGTCGTAATCTTTTAGACAGTTTAAAATCCACAATTTTTCTAAACAAAAGCCAAAACAGTGTCGCACTGTTGTATATAGTATTTTACAATATTATATGGAAAGTGAGATGTCCCTCAACTCTTACTGCATAATTTCGTTGGGGTTGACGCAGAAACTGGGCTCGAGGTACAGCGAAATTCTTGAGGCAGGAGGTTAATTTAACAAGGAACTGACGATGTGGATTTAGAAGGGGAAGATCCTACCTCATAAAACTTCTTGACTTCTTTGAGGATCAGACAGTTAACATGGATAGTGGAATTCCCTATGATGTAGTGTATTTGGCTTTCAGAAATCATTTTTCAAAATTTCACATGAAAGACTTCTACTCTATCTTTAACTCGCAGGAATCCAACATAAAACATGAGTTTGGATAAGAAACTGGGTTGGGTTTAATAAAAAGGAACGAGAGGATGAGGGTGAGGTGAAATGTCAGACTTCGAGGGAGTGATATTGAATGAAGTCCTGCTGGGACTCCTGCTTTTTATAATCTACGTAAATGATCCAGATACTGAAAACAAATGTATGTTTGTCAGATTTCATAATGACACAGAAATAGAGAGGATGCATCAAAAGAAATTGTAGCAGGATTTAGATTGGGCAAACAAGTGTCAAATGAAATTTAATGTTGAGAACTGCATAGTAGTGCAAAGAAACAAATGGAAATAATTTAAAAATTGATAGAATGCTGGGATATATAGTTTACAGGTCTACAGAAATGATGCTGAGGCTTCACTATGTACTGGTCAGACAACATTATGAGTACTATACTCAGTTGTGGTCACCATGCCACAGAAAATATATACAAATATTCAAAAGGGTACGGAGAAGAGCACAAGACTGATACCAAGTATGCAAGCAATGAGAAAAGAAGTGAGAAGTTCAAATTCTGTATTCTAGAAATAAAGCAGTTAAGACTTCATTGAGGGAAATTAAATATGGTACAGGTAAGGCAAACCTAGAATATTACTTCAAAATAAGCTAGAGGACATGCAATGAAATTAGGGAAAAATAAACTGAAAACGGACATCAGAAACAACTTCTTTACTCGGAGTGATAAATATTTAGAATAATTTATCTGAAGGAGTATTAGAGGCAAACACACAAGGGTCATGCGAAATGCAGTTGGAATCTGTGATTGGAGAGTCACTGTACTGGACAGACGAGCTTCACTGGACATTCCTTGCCTTTTTTTTGTTATGAGCACTGCAACAAGCATTAACACTGAAGATTTGTTCTTCTGGACTTGCATTGCTATGGATAATTAAAATTGGGAGAGAGAAGAATTTTGTTATTTAAACCTTTTTACTAAAACTCATGGGCCTAGAAATTTGGTGGGCTGCGCCACCAGTTAGCGCCCAAAGAGGGCACTTAGTGGGTTTAGCGTCACTGGCCACGCCTCCCGCGAAATTTAGCGGGGCGCTAATGGCGGCGTTGGCCTGTAGCGCTGCACCGCCACCGATGACGTTATCGGTGTGCGCAGCGTCCCGCTACCGCCCCGATCGGTTCAGGGGGGCCTACCTGCGGCGGTAGTGGCGCTAATTAAAGGGGAGGTGCGGGGCGGCCATTTTTTTTGCTGGCCGCCTGCCAGCACCTCCTCGCGCCGCCGTCCCCGGCCTCCTGAGCCCCCCACCCCGGGCAGTGCCGGCTGTGTCCCAAGAGCCCGGCACTTCTCCTCGGTGCAGGGCTCTTTTGCCGGCACTCGCGATCTCCGATTGCGCTGGTGCAGGCCCCTCCCCTTTAAGAAGGGAGGAAGGCCACGCTGCGGCACATTGCGCTGCGATATTCAGTTGCAGTGCCCCAAGAGGGATGCGGGGCGCCTCGAACAGCGCCCCGCTTCCGTTTGGGGCGCTGAAACTGAATATCGGGCTGGCGCAAGCGGCTCCATACGGAGCGGTAATTCCGGCGAGCTGGGGCGCCACCGAATTTCTAGGCCATGGAGTTTCTACTAGATTTTATTACTCTCTTTGTTTACTAGCACCATTATTTTTACCTCCCCTCCAAAAATCCATTTATGGCACAATTGAGATTCCTTTTTGCTATTATAAGCCACATACTGATATAAGTAGATGTGTATCAGCAAGTTAACTTGGGGTTGTCTTGCTACCAATGTTCCCCCTAAGGTGAGTGGCCGTGCCGTAACCTCAAAGGTTCCATGCAGGCCACTCACCGGCTTTTACATTGTAAATACCGCACATGCGCAGAAATTTAAAGGGATCGCACATTAAAAGAAACAGGCCGCGTAGAACAAAGTGCAGCTGACGAGGAACATTGCTTGCTACCTGGTGTTTGAGTTTACCATTTGAGCATTCATCTTTCTAAAAACTGAGTTTACATTTTATTCCTGGATGTGCAGTATGTGACAGTTTGGGTAGCCTGGCCTCCAGATTGGTTCTAATCCTATGATTTCACTACACAGTGACACTGAGATCTTCGTGCTGGTAAATTTAATAATGTTTTCTAGATTCAAAGACTTGTGCTGATCTGGATCTGGACAACTCGCTAGAATGGGAAACAAAAACTATCACCAGTGCACTGAAACAGTATCTGCGGTAAGCAGCTTTGTATGTGTTTATATTCCCCGTTGTTTCAAGCTGACACATTGCTACGTCAGTTAAGCTCTGTGCCATACTGAAACACAAATCTCAGTATTCAGAAACTAATGAAATAACTTTTTAAAATCATTGCTATTAACTCCTGATAATTACCAGTTCCAAACTTTGAAATCTGCAGTGATAATTACATTCCTCACTCCTATTTTATAGCATTCTGGTATGCAATATTCCCACCAGAAGGACAGACCCACCAGAGGTGGCGGCACAGTGGTATACAGTCGGGAGGGAGTGGCCCTGGGAGACCTCAACATTGACTCCAGACCCCATGAAGTCTCATGGCATCAGGGCAAACATGGACAAGGAAACCTCCTGCTGATTATCACCTACTGTCCACCCTCAGCTGATGAATCAGTACTCCTCCATGTTGATCACCTCTTGGAAGAAGCACTGAGGGTAGCATGGGCAGAGAATGGGTGTGGGACTTCAATGTCCACCATCAAGAGTGGCTCAGTAACACCACTAGTGACCAGGCTGGCCAAGTGCTGAAGGAGATAGCTGCCAGATTGGGCTTGCAGGAGGTGCTGAGAGAACCAACACGAGGGAAAAACCTACTTGTCCTCATCCTCACCAATCTACCTGTCACAGATGCATCTGCCCAATGACAGTATTGGTAAGAGTTACCACTGCACAGTCCTTGTGGAGGCGAAGTCCCGTCTTCACACTGAGGACACCCTCCATTGTGTTGTGTGGCACCACCACCATGCTAAATGGGATAGATTCAGAACTGGGCATCCATGAGGCACTGTAGGCCATCAGCAGCAGCAGCAGAATTGTACTTCACCACAATCTATAACCTCATGACCCGGCATATCCCTCACTCTACCATTACCTTCAAGCCAGGTGACCAACCCTGGTTCAATGAGGAGTGCAGAAGAGCATGCCAGGAGCAGCACCAGGTGTACCTTAAAATTAAGTGCCAACCTGGTGAAGTTGCAACACAGGACTACTTGCATGCTAAACAGCAGAAGCCGCATACTAATGACAGAGAGCTAAGAAATCCCACAATGAATCAGATCAAAGCTCTGCAGTCCTGCCACAGCCAGTCGTGAATGGTGGTGGACAATTAAACAACTAATGGGAGGAGGAGGCTCCATGAATATCCCCATCCTTAATGATGGTGGAGCCCAGCTCGTGAGTGCAAAAGACAAGACTGAAACATTAGCAAACCAGCTTCAGTCGGAAGTGCCAAGTGGCTGTTCCATTTCAGCCTCTTCCTGAGGTCGCAGATGCCAGTCTTCAGCCAATTTGATTCATTCGATGTAATACCAAGAAACGGCTGAGCACACTGGATACAGCAAGGTCTATGGGCCCCAACAATATCCTGGCTGTCGTGCTGAAGACTAGCGCTCCAGAACTAGCCGCACCTCTAGCCAAGCTGTTCCAGTACAGCTACAACACTGGCATCTACCCGACAATGTGGAAAACTGCCCAGGTATGTCCTGTCCACAAAAAGCAGATCTAATCCAATCCGGCCAATTACCGCCCCATCAGTCTACTCCCAGTCATCAGCAACATGATAGAAGGTGTTGTCGACAGTGCTATCAAGTGGCACTTACTCACCAATAACCTGATCACCGCTGCTTAGTTTGGGATCCGCCAGGACCACTCGGCTCCAGACCTCATTACAGCCTTGGTCTAAACATGGCCAGAAGAGCTGAATTCCAGACGTGAGGTGACGTGAAAGTGACTGTTCTTGATATCAAGGCAGCATTTGACCGAGCGTGGCATCAAGAAGCCTTAATAAGATTGAAGTCAATGGGGATCAGGGGGAAAGCTCTCCACTGGCTTGATTCATACCTAGCACAAAGGAAGATGGTTGTGTTTGTTGGAGGCCAATCATCTCAGCCCCAGGACATCGCTGCAGGAATCCCTCAGGGCAGTGTCCGAGGCCTAACCATCTTCAGATGCTTCATCAATGACCTTTCCTCCATCATAAGGTCAAAAGTGGGGATGTTTGCTGATTACACAGTGCTTAGTTCCATTTGCAATTCCTCAGATAATGAAACAGTTCATGGCCACATGCAGCAACGCCCGGACAACATCCAGTCTTGGGCTGATAAGTGGCAAATAATATTTGCCCCACACAAGTGCCAGACAATGACCATCTCCAACAAGAGAGCGTCTAACCACCACCCCTTGACACCCAATGGCATTACCATCGTTGAAACCCCCACCATCAACATCCTGGCGGTAACCATTGACCATTGATCAGCCACATAAATACTGTGGGCTGGATTTTGCTAGGGCCGGGGAGGCGGGATTGGAGGCGTGTGGGGGATAAAAATCGCAAAACTGGCGTGCGGGCCCAAACCCGCCTTCATCCCGCCTCCACGCAATTTTCCTAAATTCGTGTCTGCTGGTCCCGACTCCGTCCCGCCTCCAGGAGGCGGGATAGGCCCTTAAGGCCCTTAACAAGCCCTCAATTGGCTCTATAATCCCATTTTCCTAACCACTTGCAAGTTTACTCGTTTTACCACGTGAAACATGCCTGGTGGGAAACACACATCTGAAACCTGGCGGGAGCACAACTGGCTTGCGGAGTAGCAGCTGCAGCTCAACCATTAAATGGCAGATTTGAACAGGCTTTAATTGCAGGTGGCATAACTTTGCTCTCTCAGGTCTGGGGGATCTTTCAGAAGGCATACCCACAGCTCTGGAAGTTTGCAGCCTGACAACCATCTCCAGTGTGACCTCCTGGGAAACCCCTCTCGCCACCTTCACTGAGCGCTTCCTCAACTGAGGCATCTACCAGAAGCATGGGAGCCATTTTTGTCCTGCCCTTCTGGATATTACATGAGGCCGCCCAACAGCAGCAGCAACAACAGTTGCGCCAAGCTGCTGCTGCCCCACCTGAGGATGCACAGGCCAGAAGGGGCCAGCGCATGGAAGGCCGTCGGCGCAGGAGATACCCCCCAAACAGGGTCTACAGACGCAGGGTCAGCTACCTCAACATGTCTGAGCAGCAGTGCCAAAGGCGGCTCCGACTTTCGCGAGAGATAGTGGCTGACATCTGCGTAATGCTGCAGCAAGACCTGGAGCCCAGAGGAGCAGCTGGACACCCTTTATCAGTGGCCGTCAAAGTCACCATCGCACTCAACTTTTTTGCCTCAGGCTCATTCCAGGGATCAGCAGCAGACATCAGCGGCATCTCCCAGGCGGCCGCACACACCTGCATCAAGCGGGTAACTGATGCCCTCTTTGCCATCGCGCACAATCACATCCATTTCACCAAGGATCGAGCAAGTGTCATGGCGAGAGCGGTTGGATTTGCTAATCTTGCAGGCTTTCCAAGGGTGCAGGGTATCGTTGATTGCACACATGTGGCCCTTAAGGCTCCCCATCGCAATCCTGGTATTTTTGTCAACCGCAAGGGCTTCCACTCCCTCAACGTTCAGCTGGTGTGTGACCACAAGAAGGAAATTTTACATGTTTGTGCCAAGTACCCTGGCAGTTGCCATGACTCCTTCATACTGTGCCAGTCTACTGTGCCTCCGCTATTCAGTCCACCACACCAACTTAACGGATGGCTACTTGGAGACAAGGGCTATCCCTTGAGGACGTGGCTATTGACGCCGCTGAGGAGCCCATCCAACGCAGCTGAGGAGAACTACAACTCCAGCCACCTTTCCACCAGAGCCATGATCGAGCAGACCATTGGTCTGCTGAAGATGCGCTTCAGATGCCTGGATAGATCAGGTGGAGCCCTGCAATACTCAGCAGCCAGGGTCTCCAGAATCGTTGTGGTTTGCTGTGTGCTTCACAACATGGCACAGCGTCGTGGCTTGCAGATGGCCGAGGACCAAGTGGCTCCTGACATATCCTCCTCAGAGGAGGAGGGGGAGGAGGAGAGCGAAGACGAACATCTTGCAGAGGCTCATCAACCAGCGGCAGCAGTGCGCGAGAACATTGGTGGCCGGCATGCAAGGAACGCGCTCATATTGGGCAGATTTGCTGAGCCTCGCCCATGAGGGACTATTGCCTCGCATCCTTTTACCTGAGCACTGATAATAGCCAGGAACCAGCTGACTTCTAGCGATGTGACCACCATACTGACCTCAAAGTGAAAGTCCCATTCGCGAAATGACACACGCCACAACTACAGCAGTAGCCAACAGATGATTTATTAACATTATTCTGATGGCTTTCAACCATAACACATTAAATTCCACCCAAGTGACTACCCTTGTGACTATTTGTGCAGTTTCTTTCTCTTACGCGTGTTCCTTCATAGTGGTTCCCCAGTGGCATCAGCAGATGTGGAGGCCCCTTGCTCACTTCCTTGCTGCTCCTGTCTGGACACCTTTGGCGGGCGTCCTCTGGGGTTGCAAGCCTGTAAGGGCTGCGCAACAGTCTGCTGCTCCTGCGGCTGTGCAGGGGTTGAGACGCCGATCTCACTTGGGTGCTGACTCAGGTGGGGCTCTGACCGAGGACTTGTCAGTGGCATGGAAGTTTGAGCACTTGGAGAGGAGCCCCCACCTCCTTGTTCTCTGCCACCATCATCCCTCTCATGGGTCAGGTCCCCCTCAGCGCTTGCAAGTGGCGAGAGAGCACCTTGCTGCACATCAGGGGAGCCATGGGGACCCGTGTCGGGACTGGCAGTCCTTCTCAGAGGGACTGCCATGAAGGTCTGGTTTCTCTGTTCAATAGCTGCCCATCGCTCCTCCAGAGATGTCAGTCTAGTCTGAACACTCACCATGTTTTCAACACTCGCGCGACTTATCTCCTCCATGGCCGTAGCCAGCCTTTCCACGGAGGTTGCCATCCTTTCCGTGGTAATGCGTTGGTACGTCAATGACTCCACAAAGGCTCTGCTCATGTTAGCGACGGACTCCTCCATTCGCTCCACACTCGCAGCAACCCTGGAGACAAAACCTGCCAGAGACTCCTGCATATTTTCCTGGAGTGCCATCACCGCTGATACTGTGGATGGACCCAGAGGCAGAGGGTCGACATGCAGCTGAGCCGAGCTGGGAGAGTGCTGCGCCCTCCGACTAGGACTCTCCACTGCTGTCCCTGTCTCCACCATCTGCTGAGGCTCACTTGTGAGCTGTGATACACCAGGTGACAACACTACTCTATGTCCCGAAGGTCCCACCGAGGTGTGAGTGTCTGCGCTGGTGCTGGGTGCGTTGCCTTCTGCTGACGCTGCGCCCTCAGAGGTTGCAGCTTCCTCTGAGGAGTCTGGATGCTGAGGCTGAACCTCCTCCTGCGTCCTGGAGACGGGAGCTTGCGATGGTCCTGTGGGGGAGTAAAGGAAAGTGTCAGAGATGAGAGGCCAGGGTTACCTGCACAGTGCTTATTGCAGATGATCAGAGGTCCATCTGCTAGAGCTTCCAAGTCATTATCAGCGAGTCATGCAATGCAATTGAGAGAGTTGGAAAACTCTTCTGTCACCAGCTTGCTCTGCTGCACCGGTCTCTCCGTCCCCCACTTGTGTGTCGTCCTGGATGCCGACGATCTCCAGGATCGCCTCCTCCCATGGGGTCAGCTGGGCTAAGGAGGCTGCCCCTCCCCCTGTCCTGGCTCGCTCTTTTCGGTTGTGAGCTCTCTTTTCCTGCAATGGGGGAGACAAGTGGAGTTTGAGCGAGAATGAAGGAGTGAGTGTAGAGAATCGATGGCATAGATGCTTAGAAGGAGAGAAAGATGGAGTGAGATGGCAGGACCAAGGGCCCTCCCTATGTGATGTAAGTTGTTTTCATAGCATGACAGTGATAGGGAGTGTGAGGGCTGCATAGTCCATTAGTTAGGTGAATGTGACCATAGAGAGAGAGGGAGTGGGAAAGGGTGCATGGATGTCAGTGTCAAGTGGGATGTGGAGGAAGAGATTGGTAAAGCTGAGAGCTGGTGAGGAAAGGCAATGGGGATCAGATTAAGAGTGATGGGAACATCATACTCACTTTTCCAGTGCGCAGAAGGTCATGGAAGCGTTTCCGACACTGGATCCATGTTCTGCTGGTATTCGAGCTGGCATTCACCTGCTCTGCCACCCTCAGCCACACAGCCTTGGTTTGCTGGGGTGGCTTCTTCCTCCCCGAGGAGGGGAAGAGCACCTCCCTGCTCTCTGTCGCTCCCTCCACCAATGCCTGGAGGGCTGCCTCGTCAAATCTGGGGGATGCCTTACTCCGATGTGTCGCCATGATTGATGATGGTAGCAGCAGCTGCCAGGGCCAGAAGCTTGGCAGTCTGCTGAAGTGAGCAAGGCTTGTGGAAGCCCTTAAATGAAGCAGCAGTGATGATGTCATCGGAGGCGAGCTTCCCACCTGAAAAGCCCACTGGCTAGGGGTTCCCACACGTGGGGAATCAATTGGGCTATAAAATCAAAATTGCATCAATTTCCCATATCGTTCAGGATTCGTGTGGGAAACATGAAATGTGGGGAACACAACCCCAACCCGCCCCCGTGTCTCCAAGAGCAGGTCAGAGGCTGGGTATTCTGTGGCAAGTGTATTGCCTCCTGGCTCCCCAAAGCCTTTCCACCATCTGCAAGGCACAAGTCAGGGGTGTGATGGAATACTTTCCACTTACCTGGATGAATGCAGCTCCAACAACACTCAAGAAGCTCGACACTACTCAGGACAAAACAGCCCATTTAATTGGCACCCCATCCACCACCTTAAATATTCTATCCCTCCACCGGCGCACTGTGGCTGCAGTGTGTACCATCTCCAAGATGCACTGCAGCAACTCGCCAAGGCTTCTTCGACAGCACCTGCAAAACCCACGACCTCTCCTACCTAGAAGGACAAGGGCAGCAAGCACATGGGAACACAATCACCTCCAAGTTCCCCTCCAAGTCACACACCATCTTGACTTGGAAATATATCGGCGTTGCTGGGTCAAAATCCTGGAACTCCCTCCCTGACAGCACTGTGGGAGTACCTTCACCACACGGACTGCAGAGGTTCAAGAAGGCGGCTCACCACCACCTTCTCAAGGGCAATTAGGGATGGGCAATAAATGCTGGCCTTCCGAGCAATGTCCACGTCCCATGAATGAATAAATTTAAAAAAATTGATATATTCTGATGGAAATACTGCATGCTTAAATAGACTGATATCAAGACTGCCTTTAAAAAAAAAAAAAAAACCCTTTTTGCTAGTAGAATTCTTGATCCAGATATAAAATACATTGGCTAAATCCTAACAAGTTCTTATTTAGATTGTGATAAACCAATTGAAGGGTTGGGTGAGATTGGCATTGAGGACTGTCATACTTACCCTAAAACAATAGAAATTAATTATCGAAAAATCAAGTACTTGAGCACAGAAGTACACCAAACAGGAACACTTTGGTTATACAAATGAATAAGCAGTTGGTTTAGGCTGCCATTTAATTTACTATTTTGTAATTGTTATAGGAATCTTCCAGAGCCTCTGATGACTTACAAGTTGCATGGGGAATTCATCTTGCTAGCCAGTAAGCATTGACGTGCAATTCACTGTTCTACAGTTTTCAGAAAATACATCAATGTGATGTGTTGGGTAAGATTTGTTGGTGCACAAACATGTCAGAGTGATGGGGCCTGGCTTTGTATCCAGGTTCCCACACCCTTGACCATGCCTTTTAGAGATAAACACCAAGCCAGAAGTTAAGTGTTGGACAGTTGGTGGGGAGGGGGAGTTGGTGTAGTTTGTATGACTGGAAGCCACTAGACACGAGGAGGGGCGAGGGCATGAACAAATTTTATCACAAGAATGAGAATTTGAAATTGGAGGTGTGGGGGTTATTAAGCCAGTTTAGCTCAGTAACGGCAGGAATGATGAGTGAGCAGGACTTGGTGTGCAAATACGATACAGGCCGCAGAGTTTTGGATGAGCTGACGTTTACGGAGTGTGGCGGATGGGAAGCTGACCAGGAGAACTTTGGAATACGCGAGTCTGGAGATGCCAAAAACATGAGTGAGGGTTTTAGCAGCGCATGCGCTGAGGTAGGGGAGGAGGCAAGCTATGTTCTGATAGTTGGTCTACGTGATAGAGAGGATATGGGTTTGGAAGCTCAGCTCAAGGTCAAATAGGACACTGAGGTTCAGCCTGAGAAAGTGGCCAGAGAAGGGGATGGAATCGGTGTAAAAGGTACAGAGTTTGTGGTGGGGGCCAAAGATGATGACTTCAGTCTTTCGAATGTTTAGCTGGAAGAATTTGAGGCTCATCCACCACTGGATATCGGACGAGCAATCTAACAACACTGAGATAGTGAAAGAGTGGAGAGAGGGAGATGTCATCAGGGTTAAATTATGAGGACAGGTTGCATAACCATGGCTTTTATTTCCTTGAGTTCAGAAGGTTGAAGGATGATCTAATTGGGCTGTTTAATGAGGTAGATACAGAAACACTCTTTCCTCTGATGGGGGAATCCAGAACAAAGAGGACATAATCTTAAAATTAGAGCTCGGCCATTTAGGAGTGAAATCATGAAGTATTTCTGTATTTCTTTGCGCAAAACATAGGGGAAATTTGGAACTCGCTCTTTCGAAAAGCCATGGATGCTGAGGGTCAATTGAAATTTTGAAGACTGAGATCAATAGATTTTTGTTGGGTTAGAGTTTCAAGGGTTCTGGAACAAAGGTGGGTAGATGGGGTTGAGGTACAGATCAGCCAGGATCTAAATGAATGGCGGAGCAGCTCGAGGGGCTGATTGGCCGACTTCTGTTCCTATGTCCCTATATGTCAGTGATAAGCTCAGGGTGAGGCTTGGGTGGTGGTAGACAATGAGGATTTTGAAGGAGAGGTGAGAGGGATGGAATAAGTCAAGATGCTCAGAGGAGGAGAAAGTACCAGTGGAGTGGGGGTTGATTTGGTGAAAGAAGATTGAGATTTGTAGCTCTTGTGCATTCTGTGCATGTCCATTTCAGTGACGTGTGTAAGAGAGATGAATGGAATATTACATAGCATCCTAATCCAGAAGTTTTGTTGCTTTTTTTTCACAGAATGTGCTAGTCCAGAATCCAGAATCAAGCCAATTCATTCCCTCATTCATAAACTTCCAGAAAAGAATCGAGAGATGTTGGACATTCTCATCAAGCATTTAGCTAAGTAAGATGGGTGTGCTGGAGAGTGTACATATATCCTGCTACTGTAATCAGCCCCTTGTTTTATAGAGTTTAAAAAACACAATAGGGAAAAGCTGCAGTGCTCATAGATTATCCAGCGATTTAACTAATATTAAAACAAAAAACTGATTATATTGTCTGATCCATTTTTGGTGTATTAGCAACTCCTTGTAAACCTACATGACTCATGAGCATAATTTCTGGAACTGTCAATACTTTGTATAAGAGTGATGCTTTTTAAAATTAACATTAATACTGTAGTGTATGTACCTTTAAGGGGAGAACTACTTTTTACAGCTCCTGTATACTGTAGTACCGGCAGTGACCACACCTGTATATAACCTTGAGTAGGGATCTGTACAGTTAGTTTTAGAGTAACCCTCATCCAGTAAACACCTGTTGATTGTTCCCTGCAGTCTCTTGTCTAATTATTGAAGGACACACAATATCAAGATACACGGATCTAATATTGGCGACGAGAAGATTCAAACCTACCTGCAACTCTGCATCACCTCCCAGGGATTCACTCCTGGAGGACAGTGAAAGAAGAAGGCTGAGTCCAGAAGCACAGGCGTCGACCATCCAGCGGGGACTCCAGCAAAACGGGCTGGCAACAGGTACGGCGCAGACCCTTCCCGGACAGCAGCGGCTAGAGCCGACCGACGGCACAGAAAAAGGCCGAGCAGCGTCGATGGGAGAAGAGAAAGGGTAGAGCGCACAGGGCGCAGCCGGTGTTCAGGACCGAGCGGCGTCGACGGGAGAAGAGAGAGAGGTGCGCAGGAAAACGCGCAGAGTGCAGCCGGCGTTCAAGGGCCGAGCAGCGTCAGCGGGGAAGAAAAAAAAAGCACGGGAGACGCCATTTTGAGCCGCAGCGGAGAAGAAGGGAGAGCGCGGGAGACGCCATTTTGAGCCAGTCTAACTACACCCAGGGATGCCGAAGAGTGGCAGTGTCACAGCGTTCGACAATGAAGTCGAAGATTGGACGACATATGTCGAACGCATAGAAGTGTACTGCAAGGCGAATGAAGTGCCAGATGACAGGAAAGCGCTGGTATTGTTGAATTCAATGGGTGCAAAAACGTATGGCTTACTGCGAAACCTAGTAACCCCAGAGAAGCCAGTGGAAAAGGATTTTGAAAACATAGTGTCAATCCTACAGGACCACTTAAACCCCACACCGCTGCTGATAGCGGAAAGATTTAAGTTTCACAAAAGGAACCAGCATAAAGATGAAAGTAATGCTGAGTTTTTAACGGAACTGCGCAAGCTATCGAAACACTGCCAGTTTGGAACGGGACTAGCAGATACTTTAAGGGACAAGTTTGTGTGTGGGCTTCAAAGTGAAGGAACCCAGAAACGGCTTCTATCAGAAAAGGATCTTACGCTGGACAAGGCTTTCAGCATGGCAGTATCACACGAAGCAGCAGCACGGGGCGCGGCAGAGATACAACGGAGACCGTAAGAATATGGCACAAATGAAATGTCATACGGAACACTGAAGTGCTAATGCTGCGGCAGAACAACACACGACCATAAGGATTGCTGGTTCAAGGACTAAGTGTGCAGACAGTGTGGAAAAGTAGGACACATAGCAAGAGTCTGCAGGTCGGAAAAGAAAACCAGCAGCAAGAAATCCCCACAGGAGAAGTACAAGAAGGTACATAAGGTGACGGAGAGTAGTGCAGACGAACAGAAAAGTGATACAGACTCTGGAAGCAAGGAGCTGGGTTGTCTGAAACTACATAATGTGATCAAAACGGAGGATCACCAAACTATCTGGGTCACGCTCAAGATAGCCGGAGTCCAAGTGAAAATGGAATTGGACACAGGATCAGCCCTAACAGTCATAAACCGAAGGGACTACAAGCGGCTATTCTCACATATACCCTTGAGAGATACAGAGATTGTCTTGAAGACGTACACGGGGCAAAAAAGTCTACCCCAAAGGAAAAATAAGGGTGAACGTTATATATAACGGCAAGGAAACACCAAAAATGGACCTATATGTATTGCCAGATGGAGGACCACCAACCACTTGTCTCCATCTTTAATCCAAAGAAGGGCGTTCCGGTGATGACTGCGCAACGGCTACAAAGATGGTCCCTTTTTCTAGGGGCGAACCAATATGAAATCTAGTATAAGGGCACGAAACAGCATGGAAACGCTGATGGGCTATCACGCCTGCCACTGCCTACTGCGGAGGAAGCACCAGCAGTGGACCCTGTCGAAATATTTTATTCGACTATAATTGAACGCTTGCCAGTAACTAACACTGATATGGAGAAGGAGACCCGAAATGACCCGACACTGTCTCAGGTATATGACTTGATGGTGAAGGGATGGCCAACACATGGCGACTCACTGTTGCCAGCATTCTCATCCAGAAGAGAACAGCTGTCAGTATGCCAGGGGACCTTGATGTGTGGATTCCGAGTGGTAATTCCACCCAAGTTAAGGGAGAGAGTGCTCAATGAGCTTCACGAAGGCCATCTGGGAGGGGTGAAAATGAAAAGCCTTGCTAGGGCTTATGTGTGGTGGCCGGGGATCGATCAGCAAATCGAGGACCTGACAAAGAGCTGCTCAGGATGCCAGAAGGTCCAAAATGCACCACCACATGCCCCTCTACACCCATGGGAGTGGCCCTCATCTCCATGGCAACGGGTGCATATTGATTTTGCTGGTCCATTCATGGACTCAATGTTTTTAATAGCCGTGGATGCGCACTCGAAATGGCCTGAGGTGATCAAAATGTCCTCCACCACCACGGAGAAAACTATTGCAGTCCTACGGACCATTTTTGCCAGGAACGGCTTGCCAGAGCAGATTTGCTCTGATAACGGACCACAGTTTGTGTCCGAAGAGTTTCGAAGATTTATGAAAAGGAATGGGGTAAGGCATTACACATCCGCCCCGTATCATCCAGCCACAAATGGATTGGCTGAGAGGTTCGTACAAACCTTTAAAAAAGCAGTAAAGGCCATGTGCGATGACGACATTCCACTGCAGCATAAGGTGGACAATTTCCTGTTAGCCTACAGAAATGCGACACATGCAGTCACCAACCAGGCCCCGGCCATGATGTTCTTTAACCGAAGGTTGAGATCTCGTCTGGATTTGCTCAGACCAAATGTACGAAGAGATGTTGAGAATAAGCAATTCCAGCACATCAATGAGAAGCCGACAAGGAGCTTCAATGTAGGGCAACCAGTCTTGGCCCGCGACTACCGAATCGAGAAATGGCAACCAGGAACGATATGCACACGGCAGGGGCCACTAATGTACACAGTGGATGTTGGGGAGAACATTGTGAGACGCCATGCTGACCAGATCCTAGAGTCACAGGAACGAGTCAACCCCATGTCTCGGCCATACGTACCTGGTGAGGAACCCGACGTACAGGTCGCATCTACCTCAAACAATAGCATTGGAAGCTGATGAATCAACTGACGACAGGGTGTTAGAATCGCCTCTGCACCAAGAGCGAGACACTCGGGAAAGGCGTTATCCAGAAAGAATCAGGAAGCCTCCCCAAAGACTGAATTTATAAATAGACTATTTCCAGTTAATGTTGCATGTTAAAATTGTTAATTGTAATTAGTTTGATATTTAATTGTTAAATGAATGTTATGGTACTGTTAATCTAAAAGGGGAGGAATTGTAGTGTATGTACCTTTAAGGGGAGAACTACTTTTTACAGCTCCTGTATACTGTAGTACCGGCAGTGACCACACCTGTATATAACCCTGAGTAGGGATCTGTACAATTAGTTTTAGAGTAACCCTCATCCAGTAAACACCTGTTGATTGTTCCCTGCAGTCTCTTGTCTAATTGTTGAAGGACACACAACATCAAGATACACGGATCTAACAAATACCTACTCGCATAAAGATACTAATATTTTCATGCACAATTATGCCCCAATATTTAAATTTTAAAGCCAATTTAAGAGCTGCCATTAGCAGGCAACAGAAAAAACCAACATCAGACTTTATTGGTGTTACAGTATTGAGTGTAACAATTAGTGAGCAGCAGAATTTCAAATAAAGATTTGCAGGTTTTGCAAAGCACGGGCCTGTGTGTGTGCTCATGAAGTGAACTGGAAACATTTCTTGCTAAAAAAAATTGCTGGTTGAAGCTATAATGAACACATTCACTGTAATTTGAGGTTTTAATTATTAAACTGTTGCATTAGTGGCGGAGCTTGGTTTGGCCAAGTGGAGGAAGGGATGGAACTTGAGATTTGGCTGGCTTGGCAAGAAGGGAACCGTGCTAGATACTGGAGAAATCTGGCATGCCTCGTCCTAAGGCCAAGCCGGGAACTGCACAGATCTGCAGATGGGTGACAGAGGGGCCTAGGATCGAAATGGAGGCAGTCCTCCCAAGCTACGTTGGCCAACCTCTTGGTGTGGCTGGGGTCTCATGTTAACAGGTGACCTTTTTGCTTTGGACACTACCCTACAGTAGTGGTCTTTCCCATTGTACTTGGGTCAGTAGTTTATTATCATCGTCAGTATACATTATTGTATTGTTTACAATTGATATTATACACTTCAATGTTACATTTTCCTTGGGGACTCGAGCAACAGTCTTACGGAATTTTATTTTGCTGTGATTTTATTTCCCTCTAAATTGTCATAAAGACAGTCTAGTCATTTATTTAATATAGTTTCCAGTTAAGTCTATTTAATTTCCTTTTGTGGACCTGTGCTTATTAAACAGTCTGGTCCTAATAAAGGCAAAACAAGTTGCAATATAGAACTGTTCAGAGTAGGATTATAATTGAATCAAGATTTCGGTAAATTGTTTTCAGATCATTAAATGTAAACCTGAAATACTAAAATTGATTTTTATTACACAACTGTTGATGAATAAATCATCAGATTTCTAGCATGTGTATCCAATCTGAACAAAATTAGGCAATGATTTACAAAAAGTAATGGAGCCATATGAGCATGGATAATTGGGGAAAAGTGCTGGAATTCAGCATAATGTGATGTCTGTAGTAAACTAGAGTTCAGTGCTTGGATTGTTGACAGAATTAACCAGAATTTGAGCGATTCAGTTTATTTTGCTTAGAAACAGCTAAGAAATTTAATTCTGAATTTGTACTATATTATCATTTTAATAATTATCCAAAATCATTGTATATGAGAACAAAGCATGTAGCCAGACTGATAACTACTAAAAGTATGTTTGCTGCATTCAAATACCCAATTTCAATTTCAAAATGGTCTCTCTTGTGAGCTTTTTTGTTGTATGACACCCATTTCTTGAACATTATTGTAGTTACGAAATTAATTAGTTAATTTTTATGTGTACCAGAAAAATGCGTTCCAAACTGAACACACCAACTGTCACGTGACTGAGACATAGAGCATTCATTAGTCTTCTATAATACTAAGTTCCCTCGGATAAAATCATTATATTGTCATAATATTTAAAAACACACCAAAAATCAGGCTTATGAGTTCTAAGCCACTATTTAGTAAATCACCAAATAGTTTATCATCCTCTGTGCAACTAGTGATTGAGAAAGATCTACAAGTAATGGGCTTTACTCCACCACCTCTATCTGTTATAATAGTAATCTTCACGAAATGGCTGTTATAACAAAAAAGAAGTAGGTAGACTACAGCACGAGAGAGTTTGAAAGGGGGTCATCAGTGCATGTGTGTGTGCATGCATCACTTGATGTCATTCAATTTTGACAATCAAAATTAATTGTTTTTGATATTGATATCCAATCCATGTGTGATTGAGCTTTTACATTCAGTAGTGAGGTAGCATGACCTTTAATTTTGTTTCACAAAAGTCACTTCAGTTAATGCTATCATTTGGTTTGTGTGGTTAAAACAGAGCCTTATCGAAGGTGATCATGAATGGATTTTTCTCTATTGTGACGCACAGAAAAAGCTCCCCAGTAATTTATGTGGATAATGCCAGGCTTACTATACGGATGGCATGAAAATTGGAGTCACTTTACTTTTCCTTCTCTCCAGTGTATCTAATAATGCAAAGCAGAACCTGATGACTGTAGCAAACATTGGAGTAGTGTTTGGGCCGACTCTGATGCGGGCACGGCAAGAAACTGTTGCAGCCATCATGGACCTCAAGTTTCAGAACATTGTTGTGGAAATTCTAATTGAAAACTATGAAAAGGTGAGTTCTTCATTTTATTAGCAGTGTCGCAGTTGTAAAAAACCGTGAACTACATAGAATCATAGAAATTTAACATAGAAATTGCGGCACAGAAGGAGACCATTTGGCCCATCGTGTCTGTGTCTGCCGAAAAAGAGCTATCCAGCATAATCCCACTTTCCAGCTCTTGGTCCGTTGCCCTGTACGTTACGGCACTTCAAGTACAGTTTGTCCTTATTTGTTCAAATTCTCTATACAAATAATATATTGTCATCGACCTACGAAATTAGCACGGTAGCGCTGTCCATACTCCTCAGTGGTTCTGATTTAATCAAACCTCCCAATTTCATGAGTGTATTTTAGTCCTGCCCACAATTCAATTTTGGAGTGGCATTCCTGAGTTTTAAAATATTCCACAAGACTTAAACTGGTCCTAGGTTTCTTTTTGTTGGATTTGGTGGGTAAAAGTATGTCTGAAACATTTACTTTTATCCTCATTTTCAGACCAAGGATTTAGCATTTTATTGCGTTTTGATGGTACATAGTTTAAGGTTTATATGTGTCATCAAAATATAATGGCCCAGAAATTGCTGTAATTGGGCGGTTGGCCCCGAACACCATGTTAGGCCGCTGTGTGCCGCGACCCTCCCGTGGCAAATTTAGGCCAAAATTTCCCGGGGAACTGATCACCACAGCGAGGATAGTGGCGATTAGGAAGTGGTGCAGCCAATGGCCATTGACAAATATTTCAATCAGTATTGTATTATTCATCCACTTTTTATTCTGGTTTATGAAGGTGGATATATGACCTGTGAGTCCATTTTGAGAATTCACCACAAACTGTTAGTCAAATTATTTTGTTTTCTAAAGTTATTTCTCGGTATAACATGGGCAGCATGTGTGGCTGAAGGCTTCTAAATTGTAATCGTTTTCAGATGTTGGTGGGAAAATTCATTTCAAAGCACACAGGGAATATATTAAAAACTCAATGCAAGATCTGTAGCTAGTAATTATTTAATAATTAATTTCTCATATTCCTGCCTTTAAATTCAGAGCAGCTGCACAGTCTCGAATAGCCGTTACAACTCTTTAAATAGATCAATTTTACATTTATTCCCTCAACAAAATATTTAATGATACACTATCTTGTTGATGTGGAATTGAAAGAAACAAATATTAGGATTGATACACCATGTTAAAATTAGCGATTGACACTGTTAAGGGATAAGAGATCAGTGAATCGATTCAAACATTAGATGGCTTTCAAAAATTCAATTTCACCTAACAGGAAACTTTCTGGGCAGCTAATATGTCCGAAAGATAATTATTTCTGCATTAGCGAAATACGTCGCTAAAGCGCCATAAAAAGCTATCTTTGTTTAAGGGAAAATGATCTTGGTGCAATAAATCGCGCTGCTGCCCTCAGTCTAAGTGGCAGCGGCGATCAAAGCAGCGTTAATCCAGCAAATTGGACACCGCCATTGAATTTATAGGTGGGGCAGAGCTATGATAATGGAATTCTCAATGTTTCAGCGAGTTCACGGCAGAACAGCGCAGAGGGTCCCAGGAAATTTTGCCATGGCATAAGTCATGTCCAGAATCACTCGCGCCTTAATTTCCTGGAAATAGCAATGGTGTGCACTGTAGATGGGCCATTACTATGGCGCAAGTTTCCAGTTAATCCTCTGTTTGAGAAGTGCAAATAAGTTAAGCACTTGTTTAATTTGGACTTGTAGAAACCATAACAATACATTAAACTTCTCGAATGAACATAACCAATTTTTATAATTTTAAATTGGCTGCTATGTATAGTACAATAATTATTGCTGGTGTAGGCCATTTGTCCTGCTGTTTCTCTCATTTTCAAGCTTGCAGGTTAAGAGACATGAGGCCATCATTTAGTCTGTTTCATGTAAATCCTTGTTCTGAAATGCATCTAGTTTCCCTCCCCCCCCCCCCCCACCAATCCCTGCCAACAGCAACATTGCTATTGTTCATACGCACCAGGAAAAGCTTGTTCTTTTGCCATTGATCACTTTTTCCCACACTGGAAATCATTGTAGTTCAGTAGCAAACATTTCAAACAGGTGACTACACCCAACCTTTTTGAAGTGTTCAACTTTTGGAAAGTTTCAAAAGGTTATCATTTTGCTTAGTCAGCAATGCTGTTTTCCTCAACCAACATTGATAAATGACTTGCAATCACAGTCTTAATGTGAGGTAGTTAATGTCACAGATGACACCAAGCTAAAGGTATGGGAGAGCAATGTGCCTCATTCGTGACCCACCTCTGAAGTTGGGTCAATTCAGCTTGACTCACCTTCAACCTCTCGTTTTAGAATTTGCATTCCATGTCACGGACAAGGACACTGATTTATGGCTGTCACGGAAAATGCACAAAATTGTGGAATTTCCACCAAAACCGTAGTTTAAAAAAATCCCAGAATCCCATGTATTAAAAATGGAATTTGACTACTTGTAAATGAGATCCTGGTTTGTTCCCAGTAACTGACATATTCAACGCCTGTTTATGCTTTATGATAAATGACTTGCAATCACAGTCTTAATGTGAGGTAGTTAATGTCACAGATGATACTAAGCTAAAGTTATGGGAGAGGAAAATGGCCGCTGAAGAGGTAGCCAATGAGGGTTTCACTTGGGCTGATGAGCGCCAATAAGGTTTAACACAGATAAATGCAAAGATGCTGCATATATTGGATTGGAAGCAAAAATACAAGACACGTGTGCTCCTTAGATGGGAAAGAACTTGTCAAGAGAGGAAGTTGAAAGAGAACTCTGTTTCTGGACTCATTCTTGCCATACTAATCAGTTGGAGGTGACAATAAACTAAGCAAGTAGCTATTTTTACTATATCATTTGAGTTCAACTCTCCAAATCATGCTGAAGCTGTGCTGTGCCCTAATCAGGCCAGACTGGGCTACTGCATACAGTCTGGTCACTGTGATACAAGGGTTAGATCCAGGCTCTACAAAGGTGAAGGAAATGACTTGACAAGCTAAAGTTCTTCAGCCTCAAACTGTGACATGTAGGGGGAGACCTTACAAGAAATATGTGAGATAATTAATGGGATAGAAAAAGTAAACCTGGAACCAGAACAACAACTTGCATTTATATAGCGCCTTTAACGCAGTAAAATGTTCCAAGGCGTTTCACAGGAGCATTATTAAACAGAATTTGACACCGAGCCATATAAGCAGATATTAAGACAGGTGAGCAAAAGCTTGGTCAAAGCGGTAGATTTTAAAAGGATCTTAAAGGAGGAGAGGTTTAGGTAGGAAATTTCAGTGCTTGGGGTCTAGGCAGCGATGAAAATCAGGGACGAGCAAGAGGCCAGAATTGGAGGAGCTGTAAGATTTGGATCACAGGTCACACACACATTACCCAAAGGGTCTTAGGAGTTGTAAGGCTTTTTATTAGAGAGCTACAGTTTAAGCATAATCAGATACTACTACATGCGATTGAAATAGATACAGTAGACATACAACCTGTGACAGATGAGGGCAATCTACATCCTTGAAACGGACGATGAGTACGGTGGTTCCAGATTGGGTGGATTCCTGCAGTTTGCGACAGCGGTCACTTCTGCAGGATCGTCCCTAGAGTTGTTGGAGGTGTTATGCCGTCAGCCAGCATTGATCCACCTCAGAGGCTAAACTTGACCAAGGTGTTAGGCCGTAGCCACCTCAGGGAAGCCTTCACCCCTAACTACCTGTTTTCCTCTCAGTCGCCTGTTTTTATACCTTATTTCGATGGGCTGGTGGATACCTGGTGTCAATCATTTTTACCCGTCCCATTGTCCAATTACAAGGGAAAGGGTATATTTGACGGCCCCCTCCCAGCCTCATGAGGTCATTTTCCTCCTTATCTCTGTTCTAAAGGTCTTGTTCCCCCCTCGTTGACAGCTTGTTTATCCTACGCTCCTTGCTGCATCCCTTATCAGGCCTAGCTATGCCCACTCGAAGGCCTGTTTTTGTGTTCTGACGTCGTAATTCAGCTCTCTGTACAGCTCCTTTTCTGACATGACTGGAATCCTTCTGTGTCATCAACCTAGGCAAACTGCTGATCGAGGGAACCCGTAACAGACTATTATTTCTTTAAATCCACGATTTCTTACAGAGCCCAGAAATCTCGGAGTGTTGTAGGGCTAGAGGAGGTTACAGAGATAGGGAGGGCGAGTCCATGGAGGAGATTTAAAACAAGGATGTGAATTTTAAAATGGAGGTGTTGCCGGACCCGGAGCCAATGTAAGTCAGCGAGCACAGGTGTGATGGGCGAACGGGACGGTGCGAGTTAGGATACGGGCAGCCAAGTTTTGGGTGAGCTCAAGTTTACGAAGGGTGCAGGATGGGAAACTGGCCAGGAGAGCATTGGAATAGTCGAGTCTAGAGGTAACAAAGGCATGGATGGGGGCTTCGGCAGCAGATGAGCTGAGGCGGGGTGGAGACGGGTGATTTTTATGGAAGTGGAAGTAGGTGGTCCTGGTGATGGAGGCGACATGGGGTTGGAAGTGTAGCTCAGGGGCAATAGTCCACGTGGCTCAGTCCATGGCTGTGAATGGTCTGATTCAGCCTCCGACAGTTGCAGGGAGAGAGATGGAGTCGGTAGCTAGGGAATGGAGTTAGTGGCGGTGACCGAAGACAATGGGGGAATTTTAACATGGGTGAGTGGGTGCGGGGGGGGTTAAATGGGAAAAAATTCCAAGCGTGTAGGGAAGCCGGCTCCAACCCACTTACTTTTGGGTTTTACTGAGGCGGGACAAAGTGCGTGTTAGATATGTTAATGAGGCTGGAAGCCTCAGATTTAACCTGGGCCTCGGGAAACCTGGCAGCTGCAGCGAGGCGAGGACAGCCTCGAGGAGCACTCCTCGTGGGCTAGGAGGAGCAGGAGTGCTTCTTCGGACCCCCGGGGTCGGTGATCAGACCCCCAGGGTCAGGGATCAGACCTACCTGGTCCTGCGGCTTCCTCCGAAGTGCTCCCCGCCCATCTGGAAGCCAAGCCTGTCAGTCACGCTGACTTCTGAGCGGGGAACCTGTCAGGGCCAATAGTCACATGCTGTGGAGTTAAATCTCCACAGTGTACGGGGAAACCCAGATCCCCGCGCACTACCAGACCCTCCTGCTCCCAGGGAGTTGGGAAGTAAAAATTCCCCCCAATGGCATCGGTCTTCCCAATGTTTAATTGGAGAAAATTTCTGCTCATCCAGTACTGGATGTCTGACGAGCAGTGTCACAACTCTGAGGCAGTGGATGGATCGAGAGGGGTGATGGTGAGGTAGAGCTGGGTGTCATCAGTGTACATGTGAAACCTGGCATCGTGTTTCCGGAACAGCATTAAGACAAGGGAGCGCAGATTCAGGATTGTGAAAAGAACATTGACATCGAGAAGTATTTCTTTGCACAGTGAGCTGGAACAGGTAAGGGTAGTTGAAGTCATGGCACCAAATGCAATTAAGGAACAGTTAGATACTACTGGGAAGATGGTAGAGTTGGTATTTTTGCTAGGATGAGATCAAATGAGCTGAAGGACCGCCTTTATCCAAATCAATCTTGTGACTTCCAACAAAAAGAACCCTATCCAACATCTAGGCTTGGATTTTGGTTGTAGATACTTATGTTAAGAAATTCACCTTCGTACCCAGGTCAGACAGGAACTGAGTGTAACTGAGACCCTATCCAAAGGTCTCCTTCATGCATACAACTGTTTGAAAACTGTCAGATATTTCCACTGCTATTGGGATGATAAAGAGCAAACCGTTGTTTGGGGACGAGTTCTTTTTAGTTTTCACATTACCCAGAGCACTAATAACTCTTTCTTGCTCTAAAACACAGCTGATAGCTTTGTGTCACACTCTTGTGCAATGGCTGTTGCCCAGCTCAGTATTTAGAGTGTTCCACTGAAAACTATGTTTAGGCAGCCACCTGACAGAAAGTGGCATAAATTCCTTAAAGGCTGTGTCCCTAGGTGAGATGATGAGTATTTCCTATTTGTGTGTTCCTGTTGAGCTGTGCGGTCGTGCAGTCATCTGCAAGGTCCCGGGCAGGCCGCTCACCGGCTTCCACATTGGAGATACGCACGTGCGCAACTATTTGAATGGGCCACGCAGTGGGGGAGGCAGGCCGCGCAGGAGGCAGTGCGGCTTACGGGGGACGTTGAGTAGAGGTTACATTTATTTCAGGAGTAAGGAAGACCATACCTCCTGGAAAGTAATTACAGTTTCAGTTATGGTTTTGTTCTGTGCAATTTACGGTGGGTGTGCTGTGTGTCATAACTGGTTATTTTTCACAAAAGCTTGCCCCATCCTTTTCGGGAGTTTTACCTATTTTGGAAAAGAAAATTGCTTCATCGGGTTACAGTGATTTTTTTCTTGTTTAGCGCATTTAAATTAATCTTAAGGAATTTTAGATATGAGCAAAACAGACTTGCATTGGTATTACAGATTCCTTACTGACTTTCAAGTCCAGATTCTTGTGCACGCACACACATCTGTCAAATATTTGCAATCTCTGCAGTCACTCTGATTTTTTATTTATTTATGTGCTGTTTTTAGGAGCAGGTGTAGTAATGACTGTGAAAATAAAAAAACAAAGGTACTAGTTGGTGGCTGACCCTTAATGATCAAGTGGCAATTTTGATCTGTCACAGCTGAATGGCCAGAAATTGATATTTTGACATAAAGCTGTTCCAAGCAGGTTGATGCACTTTCACATTTTTGCCAGCAGGTGTCTCCCTCAAGTAAATTTAAACACTGCAGGGAGGCGACTTGGGGTTTTATTATCCTTATAGAATGAACTACAGGAAACTCTTTGGTATCTGGCACCGACGGGACCGGGATGGTGCCAGTTGATTAAAAATTCTGGATGACGGAGAGGGTTATCTACCGAGGCTATTTTTAACAAACAAAAATTTAAAAAATCAAGAAATGTGCAGTATACAGTAATTGGGTACTCACCTACAGAATGTTGTGTTAAATGGATGGTGGAAGATGCTTGATTAAGTACAGTACTGCCAGTTGAGGGTAATCCATAACTACCGGCAGTGCAGGAGACATACAGAAAAATGGCGGATCGGAAGAGTCTACCGGCAGCGCGGGAGAGTCAGACTCCTGATATTGAGGTGTTCAGACTTCCGACAGCGCCAAGAAGCTGCGTAGTGGCAGTTTGGAGAACTACCCCCACTGACTAACTCGGCCACCGCGGGAGACTCGGACTCGGCAACATTTCCGGTTATTGAGGTGTTGTTTTCGGAAGATGATTTTGCCGGTTAATAGAGAATTCCGGACATTTAGGTGCCGTTTAAACGAGAGTTTCCTGTACTTGTTTGATACAAGTGCTAAGTTAATGATGGTGCTACATTATATCCTTGTTAGACATTTTAATAAAAGCATTACAATTAGCATCCCTTAAGCTTCTTTAAATATATGTTGGTTTAAGCATTTTTCAATAGAACAGTCTTCCAGGCAAATTGATCCATACAACATAAGTGATTGAACAAGATCAGGAAATAAATCTTCATAGTAACAATTTACAGTGAAATGTCTTTTGTGTTTAAATGCTGTCTTACAATGTGTAAGATTCTTGTCAGTTACGTGCAGTAAATGGCATTAATTGCCTGTTATTGTCCACTCCAGCTCTTCAGGGAGATATATTAAGAAGAGTCTCAGAAACCCAAACACGTACACTGTGTACTTCCAGTTAGTGAAAGATGCACATAATCAGCTCCGCAGCGTTTTGATAATTAGTGCCTCATAAGCCTTATATTGTGTGTACATTTATGTGACATTTTGTACAGAGAATTGAGACCACAAGAAATCAGACCAATTGATCACTGTAAAAGCCTTATATTTATTGCTGTTCTTTTTTAGCAGAGTTTATTTCAGTGTTTATGAAGTAAATTTACTGAATCATTATGGTTCTTAAGTTGATTCATTACTTTAACCTTTATTAACATGGAATCAAGATGTCCTTAATATTGTGATGGCTTAAGTAACATAATTGACTGTGTGCAGCAATTCAATTGTACAGATGTAAAATTCAAGATAGAATATCATTCAGATAAGCAAGCAGGAGGGAAATTTAAGTGTAGTAATCCAAGCAGGAGGGAAATTTAAGTGTAGTAATCCACAATTTGAAGATTTATCAAAGTTTAGCTTTTGAAACCATTTTCACTTCTCGAGGATGCAAAATCATGTTACTTGGGCAACTAACAGTACTGCACATCATAGGTGCTGAAATTTACAGGATTTGTTTCAGGATATCACACAGATTACTTGCCCTAATTATGACACGAGTTTAGAAATGTAACTTCTTTCCACAGCTCCAGACCATACATACGCAATCCGAGGTTTGATCTATTCAAAAATGTGAAGCAAATTATTTTTGGCTTAATTATACTTTATCATCCAGAACAAGTGTTGATAAAAATGGCTTGATGCTGATTTTGTAGCGGGCTTTTGAGCAAAATCTTCTGTTTCTTCATTGCAGATATTCAGAACAGCTCCAGATGCCAGTGTGGGCCAGTCAGACACTTCGTCAACACCATCTTCAAATATACTGACCAGGCGGCCATCGCAGGGCCCCCGCCATTCAAGGCCCCTAGCTGTGTACAATTTTTCTGTGGCCCTAGATAAAGGTAGGAACCAGTTTCACTTTTTGTACAAAGAAATATGCCTTTCAGACTTTTTTTGACATTTTAATCTGATGTGTCTTATGATCTATTATTATCGTCTTTGTTTGGTGGCGATAAAAAGTCAAAGTGGGTTTTGTTTTCTTATCCACGCTTGCCTTTAAATCTCCCTGTACCTCTTCCTGATCCAGATAGCAGGCTTGAGACCAGGTCTCAGCTTTCCACCGGTGGCATTCTGTTCCCAGCTGCTGTGGAGGTGGGAGTGCAGATAGTGACCACACATGACTGGACCATTGACTTTCTTTCCCTCTCTGTGGGAGACCGCCAGGGATGAACCAAGTTTCCAGATTATTGCCACTTGCGCTGAATTCTGGCAGTTTTGTTTGTGGTCTCGTGTTTATGAGGAAGCGAGTTAAGACTGCCGTTACTCATTACTTAAGTTCTGTACAGTCTGTGGAAAGAAAGCAGTTTCATCTCATCAGTCTGGATTGGATTCCAACTCCCTCTTGGATTTAATCCTGGTCATCAGGGTGGATGGATAGTGTGCCAACCCACTGTCCCATGTTGTCTCCCACAAATGTGCAATGCTTCCTTAAAAAAAATCCTCGTAAGGCTTTCCAACAGTGTTTGTTTGGTGGCCACTTTTAATCTGATTAGGTGCTTTGGGGTTGTGATTTGGAAAAACTCAAGTTTTCACACATCCAACGGCACTTAATAAAACCTGTCATCATCTGGGCTTCGAGGCTTAAAGTTAGCTGTGATTCATTTGCAGTTGATGGTCTTGCAGTAGTTGGAACAGATGTCTAGACAAAATAAACCTAACTCTCCTCGTTTGGTGATTATTTTGACCTAATCTGTAGGATTATTAAAAGGGGCATTGTCTTCTAAGTAGGGAGCGTAAAGAATTGAACAAATTGTAAATGCCGACAGCATTGTGCATCATGATGACAGACTGCAAACTTAACGTCCATAATAATCTTTGAAGTTTTCGTTTGATCCTCCTAAAGAACTTTCCCATAAAGAGTCAGAGGTGAGATGAGGAGAATTTTTTTCACACAGCGAGTTATGATCTGGAATGCATTGCCTGAAAGGGTGGTGGAAGCAGATTCAGTGGTAGCTTTCAACAGGGAATTGGATAAATAGTTGAAGGAGAGAAACTTGCAGGGCTATGGGGAAAGAGCAGAGGAGTGGGACTAATTGGATAGCTCTACCAAAGAGCCAGCATAGGCACGATGGACTGAATGGCCTCCTTCTGTGCAGTAAGATTCTATGATAAGATCCCTATTAGGCCTTATAAAATAATGTTATTAAAGAGACAAGTACTTTGAACCATCTTGGAAATTTGCTGGATAAGAAGTTTATACAGCGGCTTTCATTTTAAAATGAATTTATTTTTGGTGCAATTTTTTTGGCAAAATGGCTGAATTTTAATGGGGAGGTGGGTTGGGAGCGGGGGCCTCCGAAGCGGTCAGGAGAACCGGTTTGAGAGGCTGGCTGTGGGCAGGTAGGCCTGTGGCACTAGGCCGCAGAGAGGCGGGAGGGATCGAGTGGGGGCTGGAGGGTGCTGAAGGAGCACGGGGAGGGCCAAGGAGCAGGGCTGGGGCTGGGTAGCGGGGGTGGGTTGGGGAACAATTGGCATCCGGACGAGAAGTGGGGCTGGGCAAGAGGACCTCGGGAGGACCAGAGGAGCAGGGGAGATTGGAGGCCTGGAGAGAGATCGGAAGCCTGGGGAGGAGATGGGGTGGGGGTTTGGAGGCCTCGTGTGGGGTGTCTGATCACAGGGGGTGGGTTAGGTTGGGAAGCTGGATCCACTTACCTCCACTTACCTCCTGGATCCAACTATCCTTACCTTACTTGGCTGCGGGTTTCACAAGGCATGCTAAACGCTACCAGCTAAAGTTAAATTTAAAATGGAGGTTAAAGCAGAGGCTTCCAGCCTCATTATAATACTTAAGTTGACAACCTGCCTCCTGGGAGCAGATTGGCTGCCCCCCCTGGTTCCACCGCTGTTAAAACCGGAAGTAGGTGGGTTGGGGTCAGGATTCAGATTTCTAACACTTTGGTCTAGAAATTGGGTTGAGGCGTCAAACTGGCGCCAAGTTCGCCTGGGCGCTGGTTTTTGCGCAGCGTTCGAAGCTGTAGCGATCGTCAGAAATTCAGTTGAAGTGCCCCTAGAGGGAGACGGGGCGAGGCTCGAGGCGCTCCGCGTCCCTCTTAGGGCGCTGAAACTGAATATCGCAGCGCAACGTGCCGCAGCACCACACGCTGCGGCACGGCATGCTGCGGTACTGCAGGCCTTCCTCCCACTGTTAAGGGGGAGGGGCCTGCAACAGCGCGAACCCCGATCGCGAGTGCCGGCATAAGAGCCCGGCACCAAGAAGAAGTGCTGGGCTCTCGGGAAACAGCCAGCAATGCCGCGGGGGGGGGAAACCAGGAGGCCGGGGACGGAGGTGCTGGCAGGTGGCCACCGAAAAAGCGGCCGCCCCGCACCTCCACCTTAACTTGCGCCTCTGCCGGCGCAGCAAGGCCCCGTGAACCGGGCGCGGGTAGCGAACGGCGCCACAGCGGCGTTCACTACCAAATATCGTGTTTGGGGCGCGAATGGGGCGCTGCGCACACCGATGATGTCATCGGTGGCGGCGCAGCGCAAATGGCTAACGCCACCATTAGCGCCCCTGGTGAATATCACGGGAGGCACAGCCAGTGGCGCTACAGCCACTGCCTGCCTCTTTAGGCGCTAACAGGTGGCGCTACTCACCCAATTCTTTCCCCTTTAACTTGCCAGCCGACCCCAACCCACAGTTTTTCTAGGTTAAAATTCCCCCTATTGTTTCAGGGAAGTCGATAATCCTCTTTTCACCCTCCGCCTCCATTTTGGCCCCAGGTATCAGCATCAAACGTTTGCAAATCAGCTATTACATGTTAGTTGAAGAGTCTACGGTGGCATAGTGGTTAGCACTGTTGCCTCACAGCACCAGGGACCCGGGTTTGAATCCGGCCTCGGGTGACTGTCTGTGTGGAGTTTGCACATTCTCCCCGTGTTTGCGTGGGTTTTCTCCGGGTGCTCCGGTTTCCTCCCACAGTTCAAAGATGTGCGGGTTAGGATGATTGGCTATGATAAATTGACCCTTAGTGTTAGGGGGATTAAATACGTGGGGTTACGGGGATAGGGTGGGATATGTGTTGGTGTAGGGGTTACAGGGATCGGGTGGGATATGTGTCGGTGCAGGCTCGATGGGCCGAAATGGCATCTATCTGCACTGTGGGGTTTCTGTGATTTCTGTGTCTGTGATAAATGGTCCCAAGGATGTGCCTTAACCCTATTCTCAAAGAAATACCATCAACGGCATCAGCCTGAATTTTCCTTTGCCCTCAAAACATCTATTTGGCCTCTGAGTAAGATTACCAATTTGTGATCAGTCCTGTGCTGTACAACCTTGTCTTCCAGGAACTCGATTGTCAATGCCCGAATCTCATTTTGTATAGAACCCTTACAAATGGCATCAGTTTGGATGTATTTGAATCCAGGCTCCAGCGATGATAGACCACTTGATTACAAAATGTACCACCCAGTTCCCCTGCAGTCTCATGTCACATTTTATGGTTAATCTGTTCCAGAGATCAGCTTTGCAAGATTTCAGGACCTGTAACCATTATAAAACTATAGGTCAAAAACAACAAAAGCCATTCAACTACCTAATTTTCCCTTGTCATTTAACTATTATAATTTCCCTCCAATCTTAACACCAAACAGACATCCCCACTTCCATTTTAACCCAGCAATATCTCCATTTGTTGAAAGTTTCACCTAATTCAGCATTCAGTGTTGGATCACAGTCCACGTTAACTTCTTTGTATGAAATAAAGAAAGGGTTTACATAGCACCTTCCATGTGCTCAGGATGTTCCAAAGCACTTCACAGCCAATTAATTTATTTCGAAGTGTAGTCACTGTTGTTTAGTAGGCAAACGTAGCAGCCAGTTTGCACACAGCAAGGTCCCACAAACAACAATCTGTTTTCTTGGTGTTGATTGAGGGATGAATGTTGGCTAGGACACTAGGAGAATCGCCTGCTCCTCTAAAATTACCATGGAGTCTTTTACGTTCTCCTGAATAGATAGATGGTCTGTGGGTCTAACATCTCATCTAAAGTACAGCACTAACGACAGTGCAGCACTCACTCAGTACTGGGCTAAAGTGTCAGCATAGGTTATGTGCTCAAAATCTTGGAGTGGGACTTGAACCCCCAATCATCCAAGGTGAAAGTGTGTTACCACTGAGCTAAGGCTGATGCTAAGTGATTACTCATGTTATCTTTACCCTCAGGTTCCCTCAACTTTCAATTGTGATACTTGTTTCTCTTGATTCAGCACAATGATTATGGGACATTCCCCATTCTTTCGCCTGAAAATGATTGAACTTGTATTGCAGTAAAGAAGGTAGCCTTATGTTATCTGCCACAAGCAATGCCATGCTGACATTTATTTTGTTAAAGATAAATTACTTTAATTATAGTATCTTTCCTTGGTTATCATTCGGGCAGTTTTTTTCCCCCCTAAGCATCCATGACGAAAATAATTTCTTGCAAGGCGTTTCCTGCATCAGTAAGTCTCTTCTATTTAATTAATATTTGGTATCAATAATCATACTTATGATTAATGAACAGAATGCCAAAAAATCTTATTGTTTAACATTCTACTCATAATCACAAGTCAGCTTGGCTCATTGGCAGCATTCTCGCCTCTGAGTCAGATAATCCAAGCTCCACTCCAGAATTTGAACATAGAGGTTGGAATTTTCTGTACCTGGGCGGGTCGGGTCCGGGCGGTCGGTGACCCCATTGTTGCTTTCATTCCGCTGCAGAAATCGACTTTGCGCTAATGGGGCCTGTTAAGCCCACCCTGCGCGTTACCTGGCCCAATTAAATGGTGCGGGTCTGATGACGTCATCCATGACGCGTTTTCAGCCGGGATATTTAAAGGAGCCATGACCACATTGCATTTGAAGGTTCATCTAGGAGAGTGCAGGCAGCACATTGGAGGTTTTTTATTGCTCCAAACAGTTGGAGAGATGGCTGCACAGAGGCAGAGGGCTGCACCCAGGTTCTCCGATGACTCCCTCCATATGCTTAGGGTTAGGCTTATGGAGGGAGTCCGAGCATGCAGGGAGGTCCTCTTCCCTTCCAATGGGCGGAAGAGACCTCCCCAAGAGTCAAAAAGAGCCTGGCTCCAAATTGCAGCGGAGGTCAACAGCAGGGATGTGGTCAGGAGGACCTGGGTGCCGTGCCGCAAACATTTCAATTATCTCATTAGATCAGGAAAGGTGAGTATAAAGCCACACTCAACTTCATCCTCCTGTGCCTCTCATCACATCCCCATCACTCTGCCTTCCCAACCCTACTCCTGCACATCCTTACTCGCACCAACGTACCTTGCACCTCCACCCATCCCGCTCTCTCTATCTACATTATCACATCCCCATCTTACTAGCCACCCCTCACACTCAGCCTCATCCTGATGCAATCATACCAACTAACAACACACAAGGAGGCCACTTGGCATTGCCACCCCAATCCATCATAGTCTCCCTCTAAAGATGTAACCCATTCAATCCTTACACTCATTCCATCACTCTCACTCAACCTTCTCTTCTTTCCCTCCTTGCAGGAGAAGAGTGCACACAATAAGAGGGAGAGAAGTGGAGGTGGGCCTCCATCATTTTCCATCCTCTCAACAGCAGAGGAGGCTGCGTTGGAAGTATCGGGAGTGGCCGAGCAGCTGGAGGTGGGTGACAGAGAGGAGGACATCTCGGCAACCTGGTGACAGAATTACATATCATGCAGCTACATGGCATACATCAGTCACTCATATGAGGACTGATGTCAACAGCCACTGAATGGGCATCATGTGCATAATGGTATGTGCACCCATTCTTCATATAGCATATCTAACATCGCTGCCTCCGCAAGATCCTGCAAATCCATTGGCAGGATAGGCGCACCAATGTCAGTGTTCTCACTCAGGCCAACATCCCCAGCATCGAAGCTTTGACCAAGCTCAATCAGCTCCAATGGATGGGTCACATTGTCCGCATGCCCGATACGAGACTCCCAAAACAAGCGCTCTACTCGGAGCTCTGGCACGGCAAGAGAGCCCCAGGTGGGCAGAGGAAACACTTCAAGGACACCCTCAAAGCCTCCTTGAAAATGTGTAACATCCCCACCGACACCTGGGAATCCCTGGCCCAAGACCGCACAAAGTGGAGGAGAAGCATCCGGGAAGGCGCCGAACACCTCGAGTCTCTTCGCCGGGAGCAAGCAGAAACCAAGCGCTGGCAGCGGAAGGAGCGCACGTCAACCCAAGCACCCCACCCACCCACCCCTTCAACCACCGTCTGCCCCACCTGTGACAGAGACTGTAGGTCCCCACCCACCCACCCCTTCAACCACCGTCTGCCCCACCTGTGACAGAGACTGTAGGTCCTGCATTGGACTCATCAGTCACCTGAGAACTCATTTTTAATGTGGAAGCAAGTCATCCTCGGTTCCGAAGGACTGTCTAAGAAGAAGAGGAAGAAGATATCTAACTCATCTCTTTACTCTCCCACAGATTTATCAAGAGTCCACCCCCACTGTCCAGGAGGAAGAGGAAGACAATGACACAGGAGCCTCCAGCTTCTGAGGGTGCAGCAGCTCCAGACATGAGCACACCCAGCACTAGTGCAGAGACGCACACCTCGGTGGGTCCCACACGAGATAGAGTAGTGCTGTCACCGGGTCCGTCACAAGTGAGCAAGAGCAGATGCTGGAGACAGGGACAGCAGTGGAAACTCCTCGTCGGAGGGCGCAGGACGTTCCCAGCAAGAAGTGCAGGAAGCTTTGAGAGGTTTTGCAACCGCAATGTCTGCAAATATTCAGAGAATGGAGAAGTCCATCTTCAACATGAGCACCACCGTGTCGCAGGCGATGGTGACTGTAGGCTCTTCCATGGATAGGATGGCCACCTGCAGCTAATGTGCCACTCACAGGAGCATATGCCATCTATGGAGAATAGATGGCTGTCTATGGAGCATAAATGCCAGATGCTCATAGATCTCCTGTCTTGGAGGGATGTCAGTGTAGACGTGGGTCCTCATGGCCCCACTGATGTGCAGCAAGGTGCTCTCCAGCTCCTTGCTAGCAGGGATGGTGAGAGGAGACAAGGAAGTGGGGGCTCCTCTCAAAGCGCCCACATTTCTCCCCCCTTTGCCACCCCCTCAGTCAGAGTCCCGGTTGGCTCTTCAGATCATGATGGCTGAGTTTGCCCCAGCACAGTCGCAGGAGGAGCAGACTTTGGCGGCGCCATCACAGGCTCCAAAACCCAGAGGACGTCTGCCAAAAGTGTCTAAACAATCACAGCAGGGAAGTGAACAGACTGCCTCTACCTCTGCTGAAGCCACAGGGATAGCACCTCGTAGAAGCACGTGGAAGAGAAAGATGACACACAAGTAGATTCACAAGGGTAGTCACTTGGTTGTTTTAGTCAATGTTAATGTCAAGTTTCTGTTAATGCATTGTCAACCATTAAAATCTTTATTTTCACCACTTTCCAGTCTTGGACATATTTGTGTGCACCTTTGGAAGTGGCTTAGTAAGTTGCAATGAATGGTGAGAAATAGGGCCAGAAACTTGGGTCGGAGGCTTCCTGCGGGCGCAAGCCCCCGACCTGCACTTACATAGTGCGCCTGCCGTTGTGCTGTGGGCCCGCGTGGAATTCTGATCCTGGGCCTGCTCCAGCTGCCGGTGTGCAGGGCACACGTATCCCAGGGGCGCAACTAGTTCGTAGCATCCCTGGGATAACGTGGGCCATGGGGAGCCATCGGAGCAGAGAATCTCCATTCATTGATTTGACAGGAAGACCTGTCAAATCTATGAATAGAGATCGGCCCCAAAACCTAAGTAAAACTTCAAATAATTTTTTTTTTAAATCACATTTTTAAAATAATTATAAATTAACTATTTTAAACAAAAATTTAAATTTTTGAAAAAAATAAAGCTTTTAACGGGGCTAAAAATAAACTTACCTTTCTTTAAAGTGTTTTAAAATGATAAACCTGTGGAAAAAATGTTTTAATTTTACTTACTTCACCTCTTACCTTGTTAAAAGCAGGCCTTGCGCCTGCTTTTTCCACGCGCAGCTGCTAGGGACTTACCCGCACTGAAAAACCTGTGAAAAAAGCGGAAGTTCCAGGTCTACGCGCTGCCTCTCCGGCGCACGCGTTTGACCTTCGAACCCCTTTTAAGAGAACGGAAGTTGTGGTTTCCAGCACGTACTCACCCGTGGGGACCTGAATTTCTGGGCCATAACAAAAGCTCCAGCAATGGTGGTCAGTGTGAAAGGAATGGCTTGGTCATTGTAGGGATCCTTTATGGTGTTGCTGTGGGGTGGTGCCAACCTGGCACAGCATGTGGCAGCCATATGGGTGTACTGCGTAAAGTTAAGTAAATCTGGACATGATGAGGCAATCCCTGGCCGCCCAGGCAGCAATGTGCTCGGGTGCTGGTGGGACCTGAACCGCCTGCTCCTTCTCCTCCTCGTCTTCCAGCTGATGCACCTCCTGCTTCTCTGAAGAGGCTGTGCGCTCAGTGCCTTGCTCCTCATTCAGTGCTAATCTTCGCTGCTGCACTATGTTGTGCAGGGGCGCAGCAGACCACGACGATTCTGGAGACCCTGGCTGGTGTATACTGAAGGGCTCCTCCACATCTGTCAAGGCATCTGAAGCGCATTTTGAGCATGCCTATTGTCTGCTCTATGACACATCTGGTGGAAATGTGGTTTTCATTATATCCCCCCTCAGCCTCAGTACTTGGCCTCCTCAAGATTATCATGAGTCACATCTTCAGTGGATAGCCCTTGTCTCCAAGCAGCCAGCTGGAAAGTCTATTTGGAGGAGCGAAGAGCTGAGGGAGGGTGGACTGGCGAAGTACGAAAGAATCATGGCAGCTGCCAGTGAATTTGGCGCACACCTGCATGATGATCTTTCTATGCTTGCAGACCAGCTGCACGTTGAGGGAGTGGAAGCCCTTGCGGTTGACAAAGACTCCTAGGTGATGATGGGGTGCCTTGATGGCCACATGTGTGCAGCCGATGACGCTCTGCACCCGTGGGAAGCCAGCTAGAGCGGCAAAGGCCAGCGTCCACTCAGTAACACTGGCCTCATCAGTGGCAAAGTTGATATAATTGGTTGACTTGTGAAAGAGGGCATTGGTGACCTGTGTGATGCATCTGTGGGCGGCCGACTGCGAGATGCCACAAATGTCAGCTGCAGATCCCTGGAAGGAGCCTGTGGCGAAGAAGTTGAGGGCGCTGGTGACTTTGACAGCCACTGGTAAGGCGTGTCCACCTCTGGGCTGCAGGTCTTGCTCAAGCAATGCGCAAATGTCTGTGACGACCTGGCGCGATAGGCTGAACCTCCTTTGGCACTGCTGCTCAGTCATGTTGCGGAAGCTCCTCCTGTGCTTGTATATCCTGTGTTGGGGGTATCGCCTCCAGTGCGGTGCAGCCCTGCGTCCTGTGCAGCATCAGGTGGTTGAGGAGAAGGTTGATGGTGGTGTTGGTGCTGCTGGTGTTGGGGCTCATCGTGGTCCGATCCTGAGGACCAAGGTGACACAGTATAAACGGCACCCATGCTGATGGAATAGATGGCAGGTCAAGTCGAGATCAGAGGAGCAATCTGTCAATGGCGTGATAGGTTGTAACAATGAGGTGAGACTGGATGGCGTCTTTGCTGGAAACACTTGCAGCCTGTAGAAAGCTAAATCTGTGCTGGGAATGCAGTCAGCAACAGCTTCTGCCCGAGGAAAGTGATCAGCTGTGAGGTGGGAGCTTTTAGAGTACATTTCATGCTGTGTACTAATCAGCTGGATCAGTGGCCACGCAACTTACGCCTCCGGGTGACAGATGTGGTTCCCGAGCTGCATGAATCCCGTGGGCAGCCAGGGAAATTCGAAAGGTAGGCTGAAAAAGGCTCTTAAGGGTCTGACAACTACCTGTTAATGATTTGAATTAGATCGCCCGCCTCTGCCGGTTGGGCCGCAGCCGCACCGGCAAGCGCGTGGGGGCCAACTGACCTGCTGCAACTTTTTTCAAATTTCCCACCCGACCCGCCTCCAATCACGCCCGCATTTTCTAATGTTCATTTAAACTCTTAAGCAGGCCTTGCACCTGCTTTTACCAGGACTAAGAATTTCACGGGCATTCACTCGGCAGAAGTTGGGCAAACAGCCTCACTCTCCGCCCAGGGATGCGTTGGATCTGTCAAGAAGATTCCTGACATCGCAAGTTCTGGGTTTTCGTGCATGCACTTCGCGTGTGAAAACCCGGAACTTGCGTGGCCCTTATGGGGCTGCAAAATACGAGCTGTTAAATCGCAGTCCCTACTGTTTGTTCAGGTGGATGTAAAAGATCTCATGGCACTAGTTTTTTAAAAAAGCGTTCTCCTGGTGTCATGGCCAACATTTATCTCTCAACCAATACCATTTAAAAAAAAAAAAAAAAAAGAAGAAAATTACAGAATGGTCACTTAACTCATTGCTATCCGTGAGATCTTTCTTTACGCATATCGGCTGCCACATTTGCCTGCATAACAATACAGGAAACTTTCGATTTAGCGGCACCTAAATAACCGGAAATCTCGGTTAACCAGCAAAATTCAGGAGTAGTTTCAGGTAAGTTTTACTTCATATTGTACTTGCCTTCCTCGAGCTGTTGCTGTGCAAGGGTGTGGCTGCAGCTGTTGCTAAGCTACAGAGACGCTTGGAACTTGTGGCCATTGTTCTGAACCTGTTGCTAAGCAACAGGGTTTGTTGCTTTATACGGAGCTCTCAGCTCTCCGTATCTTTTACTATAGCGTTCGGTTATCCGGAATTTTTGATGAACTGGCACCACGTCGGTCCCGTCGGTGCCGGATAAAAAAAGTTTCCTGTAGTGACCATACTTAAACATAATTAATTAACTTTGAAACATCCTGAGGATGTAAAAGGTGCAATATAAATACAAGTTCTTTCTCTTATTTAAGAGTTTCCCTTTTCTGTAACAATCTCCATACAGAGAAGAATTTACAAAATATCTATTAACCATCTGTTCAAATTCGTGCAAAGTGAGTGTAACTAAGGGCTGAGTGAAAAACTCTAACAATGAACTTGGGCGGCTGTTCAACTCTAGCCAGTTGATAATTGAAATGAATTGTCATGGTGAGTCACTTTTAAACAAAATTCTGTGGAGCATTGGTAGAGCTACAAGGATAGATTGTGTAAGAAATGTATAATTACATAATAGTGCAGCTTCAATAATTGGCTTGGGTTAGTCTTAAGCAAGGTATCAGAATAAAAAGGGTAACAAGGATATGATGGTGTAGAAAAGCAAGTTAATTAATTGCAGGAATATAGTATTAACATGCACAGGAAGGATCATATCAAATTCTCATTGAGGAGAACTTGACACTACAAATGAGTGATTTCTACATCCTGGTATCCAAGATACTGGTTCAAAAATAGTGCCAATGTATGCTACATTGCAGTTGTTTCTAATAGCCCAGAGGAACCGGTTTGGTAAGACCCAGAACTTGCCAAACTGTGAAGATTAATTACAAAATATGTCAAACAGAGTTGAAGATTCTTGCTTCTTTCTTATAACTCAATGAGGTTGAACTGTTTAGCAAAGTCATTGTCAATAAGGCAAAAACTCTGTATTATGATCTTTGAACTATCATGTAAGTCCTCCAGGGGGTGTGTCTTGAATCCACTTTGGAGCTATCACTTTTGACATTCATTTAAACACCCATTTGGAAGAATGAAGTTGAATTATTTTCTATCCTCAGGGTGTCCCAAAGTGCTTTACAGCCACTGAATTACTTTTGAATTGCAGTCACTTTTTTTTCAGTCATTCTCAAGATGCTAGCAAGACCAAATTTATTGCCAGTCCCTAGTTGCATTGCGAAGGTGGTGGTGGTTCACCACCTTGAACCACTGTAGTCCATGTGATATTCTTTGTAGTGGTTAGATACAATGGAATGGCTTGCTAGGCTACTTCAGAGGGCAGTTAAGAGTTAACCACGTTGGTGTGGGACTGGAGTCACATATATAGGCCAGTCCTGATGAGAATGGCAGGCTTCTTTCCTTAAAGGAAACAGTTGGGTTTTTACAAAATTTTCATGGTCACTTTTATTGATACCAGCTTTTCATTTCCAGGTTTTTAAAAATTGAATTCAAATTCTCAAACTGCTTTAGTGGGATTTGAACTACGCTTTAGTCCAGGCCTCTGGATATTAGTCCAGTAACATAACCACTGTGCACAATCATTATGTAGCAAAACACAACAGCCAATTTATACAGCAAGGTCCTCATGGACAGCAATGAGATAAATCTGTTTTAGTGGTGGTGGCCCATACACGGGAATCTTTTATGTCTATTTGAGCAGGCAGATGGAGCCTCAGTATAATGTCTCATGCAAAAGATAGCACATCCAGCAATGCAGCAATCCCTCTGTACTGCACTGAGCCAGTGGAGCTTGGCAAGGAGGAGTGATGGGTGGTGTGACTTTTTGTGGCTGCAGTATTCTGGATTAACCTGAAGGTTGTTGTGAAAACTGAACTCTTGGAGAAAGAATTTGGTAATCCTGAAATCCAATAATACCATGAAATAGCTATTAACCAAGATGTGGCACTTGGAACCTGCAAAAGCAATAATTTTTGTTTATTATCCAATCATGGGGCATACCCACTGGTCTAAACTCAACAATATAAAAACATTACAGGTGATGCTTATTTGTCTAATCCCACACTCGTCCAAGCCTTTCACAATTGTACTTGCAAGGATGACTTCACATATCCCTAAAACCAAAGTGTTTTTGAGAGAACTTTTCAAAATACAGTACAAGTCTCTTAATAGGAACAGCCTAGTCATGAACAAAGTGTTCCTTTTTAGAATCTCATTTCTATTAAGTAAATGTTCTCCGGGGAATGAATGGTGGAGTAATTGTTCTCTTTGAATTAATTAGCATGGTGCCCATTAATTGATCATGTGTCGATCATCCCTGTGAACAGAATAAATCTTGTGCCTCTTCTGATAGCTCAGATAGTTAAGGCAGTAAGTAGCTGACTCTTGCAGGTTATAAAGGCCCCAGGTTTAACCCTTAGCCTCTGCTGAGTTTGCTGTTTATAGCCAGAGTAGCCAAATACTGCAAATGCTGGAAATCTGAAACAAAAAACAGAAAATGCTGGAAACACACAGACATGTTAGCATTTGATTTTGCAGAAAACATTAACTTACAGCATTTTCTGTTTTTGTAGCAATAAGGGTACAACAGTTAGCCTCAGTGGCCCTGGGCTAGAGAGTGGAAAATCAGCCAAGGACCCTGCTTCTGATTACTATCCAGTGACCCTACTGGAAATGTGAATGCAGAGGTGAGGGCAGAATCATGCTTTGCTTTGTTGTTCTCTGTGGTCAGATAACCTGATGGTGCTCACTGTCTAGCCTCACTGTTAGGTTAGACATTTTAGCATGCTTGGTGCCCAGAGAGCCAGGAATCAATGCTTTCCGAGGGGTCAAGGGAGAAATTTGATGGGAAAAGGAAGGAAAAAAAACAATCTAGCTGCCACTAATGTTATGGATCTCCACTAAAGTTGATGGATATTCAATTGAAATCTGAATTAAGACAGTTATTTTTTATAGTGAGTGTATGTGTGTATTTTAGTGATTTGTACAAAACCTGCACTGAATAAGCAAAGTGCTAATATAAACTCAAAATGGTGGAAATACAGGTTTGTCGGCATTTGTAAAGAGAAAAGATGGACTAGTATTTCAGGTTTAGGCCCTGCATCCAAACTGGAAGATAAGTAAATCCCCTTATGACACTGAACAAAATGAGGAAGGGAGGAGAGGGGCAAAGAAGCTGACTCCTGTCGCAGAGGCAGTTAATGGGTTTAATAGTCTCTTTTATTTCAGAATTTCATAACTTGGAAGCGTTTTCTTTTTTATCTCCAAATAACCTATACTGTGTTATTGTGCCAGTAATCTGCTAGAAAGAAGAAAAAAAGTGGTTATACTACAATACTTGTCACATGATGCTGTTCTTCTGAAGGTTAAACTATTGTGCCCTCGTACCTCGTATATATTATTTTTTGGCAAAGCTTTCACTTTCCTGAAGCCTCTGCCAAAGTTGCCTCAATAAAGGGGCAAACTGCAAAGCAACAGAGTACTTCAACAACCATTCCTCTCTTTCCCCCCCCCCCCCCCCCCCCCCCAACCCAACCCAACCCAGTCAAGCAATGTTTCACAACTGCCTGTACCTCCAAGTACTTGGAAGTTTCTTCAAAACACACATCTCATTACAGTAAATAGCTTTGGGAAAAGCTCTCCTCCAGTTCTAGCCACCTAAACACAGCCATCAAGCAACCCAGAGGCTGTGAGTTCAAATCCCACCATGGCAAGTTGGGAAATTGAATTAGATAAATCAGGTACTGTGTGAGCTGGCACCATATAAAATGACCAGGAAAGCTGCTGGTTCATTAATGTCCTTCAGGGAAGGGAACCTGCCACCTTTACCTAGTCTGGCCTACATGCGACTCCAGTCCCACACTACATGGTTGACTCTTAATGCCTTCAGGGCAACTAGGGATGGGCAATAAATGTGGCCTTGTCCATGTCATCAGCATCCCAAGAATAAATATTAAAAAACTTGTCACATGGTTACTGGTATACACCTGAAACATTAACCTGTCCTTTCTCCTAAAAATGGCAGAGGACCTGTTGCATTGTTAAAGAGAGAACTTGCATTTATATAGCACCTTTCACTACCTCAAGACATCCCAAAGCGCTTTACAGCTAATGAAGTACTTTGGAAGTGTGTGGCAGCCAATATGCGTACAGCTAGGTCCCACATAAAACAATGAGATAAATGACCAGATCATGTGTTTTAGTGATATTGGTTGAAGAATAAATATTAGCCAGGACACTGGGGAGAACTTACGTTTGTGATTTTACAAATGAATTTTAGGGGAAATTTGAAGCCTAACTAAACTAGAGCAATTGTTAGCACAGTTTGGCCGCAATTTCTCGATTGAGCCAATGAGCTTGCGAAGGAATTCGACGTGGACAACTTTAGCGCATCAAATGGATCCCTGTGCTGCCAGAAAGTGAGACACAACCGTGTTTACAAAAAGCTGTGCGGTGAAAAAGTGGACGGAGACCAGCGTGCTGCTGATGCATGGACTAGGGTGTTTCTGGGCTTGTCAGCAGAGTATCCACGCAACTGTATTTACAATTGCGATGACATCTATCATGCCCTGCCTGGTCAAACCTATGCAAAAAAAGAGTGAAGGTGAGCGGTGGCAAAATGAGGAAAGGACACCTTACATTGTTGTTGTGCGCTATTGTCTCGCCCCTCCCTACCTCTGTAACCTCCTCCAGCCCTACAACCCTCCGAAATCGCTGCACTCCTCTAATTCTGGTCTCTTGCAAATCTGCAATTTTCTTAGCTCGATCATTGGTGGCCATGCCTTCAGCTGCCTAGGTCCTAGCCTCTGGAATTCCCTCCCTAAACCTCTCTGCCTCTCTATCACTCACTTATTTTTAAGACACTCCATCTCTTTGGCCAAGCTTTTGGTCACCTGTCCTAATATCTCATTATTTGGCTCGGTGTCAATTTTTTTGATCGCTCCTGTGAAGCGTTAAAGACGCTATATAAATGCAAGTTATTGTTATAACCAAATGGGCTTGGACAAAGTGAAACCTCGTGATCGGGGGAAAAAATAAGAGCCCTCGTTACTTTAAAAATATGAAAACTTTTCCAGCTGACTATGAAAGCAGCGCTAATGCTTGGATGATTCATACAATTTTTAGAAAGTAGCTACGGTCTTTCAATGCCGGGATGAGAAAGTGATGGAGGTGTTTTTGATGGATAATGCCTCTTGCCATGATGTGGCTCTTAACCTTTCACACATTAGGGTACAATTTTTACCATCTAACACCACTTCCAGACTCTCGAGATGTGAGCATTTGTCTTTATTTTTTTTAATGTATTCACCTTTGTAAGACTGTAATCTTTAACATGTTATATTATATTCATAGTTGTTGTTAGATGTTGCACGACATTTAGGCAAATAAAGGTTGTAAATCAGACCAGCTTTCATTTTTGTTGTTTCCCACTTTATAGAAATTCCCGTTTTATTGCAATTTGCACAGTTTTCCCGATTGGATTCCACTGTATCTTTTCTTGCAAACCAATCTTAAAGTTCCAATACAGTTATATTTTGACTTGTTGCTGTCAGCATTTTGTACTACAATTTGTAACAATGAAAACAAACTTGTTTTATAGGATCAGTAGTATTCAGGAGAACCAGGTGGCAATGTGCAGTATTATTTTTAAATGGCCCATTTTTTATTGCTGTTTAATTTTTCAAAAATTTATTCAGATACATCTATTTTCCTACTTTTGTCATGGTATTCAGCAGCATTTATGGGATATTGTGCAATGTATAGTTTTTTTCATGGAGATATCTTCCTTTTAGCTGAGAATCCTAATCGTGTCGTAGATAATACTCCAAGTGGAAGCATGGAATCCATTTCCTCCCAGTCCTCGATAACGACAACATCCTCCAACTCAAACAGCCCCCCAGAGCAAGCCAGGAATCGTGTCCATTCTAGCAATGTAGATGCCACTGATTGCACATCTTCTCCGTAAGTTTGAATCTTCATTTATCAAACGTGAACTTTGTAAAATTATTTATTTTTCATAACTGAAGTGGTGCCTTTTATACCCGTCTCTGATACTAAGCAGCTTTAACTGTGCTGATTTCTGTTGTGCCAAATCTGCCCCATTGGGATGGATTCCCACAGTCGACAAGCTGACTTAATGTTACTGTGCACACATGACTCTCTCATTCTTGAGATTACAGCGTTGCTGTCTGTAGATATGAATAATAATAAACATGTGCCATCAGTGAAATATGCAAATGCTATTCAGAGCATAACTGGTTAAAATTCTATAAATCCAGAGTAGCTTAAATATACACTTTTTTTTAAATATCCCCTTTTATGTAGCGTTTCCTTCCAATGGTAACTGCAACATAGGTGGTTACCATGTATTTTAAACAATCTGACCTGCTTGCCGTAGGAGACAGGAAAACTCTAGTGGAGTATGGTTCTCACTCACTGCCTTCATTCCATACTATCACTAGGGCTAACAATAGGCAGGGTTTGCCTGCGGTTGTGTACCATTTTGGCACATGGCCACTGATGGCATGAGCTGTCAGACTGCCATATAGGCCAGCAATGTGCTTTCAGTGTTTAAGCTTGGTGGACTAGGTACCAACATAATTACTGAAAAGCTTCCAATGGAATATAAAAGAAGTAATAAAATGGACATGTTAGCAGAATTGAAGCTCTTGGGATTAAAGAGGCAGTGGCAGTGTGGATTTTAAAGGGGGTGCAGGAACAGAGAGACCTTGGTGCGTACTTTGAAGGTAGCAGGACAAGTTGGGAAGACTGTTATAAAAGCATACGGGATCCTTGACTTTATAAACCGAAGCATAGGGCTCGATTTTAACTCGGGTGCGGGGAATTGTCGGGTTCCCCGAATTTGGTGTTTCCCACACGAATCTAAATGGGTCTGTGAGATTGATGCAATTTTCACTCAATTGGCCAATTGATTTCCAACGTGTGGGAAGCCTTGGCAGTTGAGTATTTCCAGTCAGAAAGTCGCAGAATATTCTTCTTCTTAGGCAGTCCCTCGGAACCGAGGATGACTTGCTTCCACATTAAAAATGAGTTCGCAGGTGACTGATGAGTCCAATGCGGGACCTACAGTCTCTGTCACAGGTGGGGCAGACGGTGGTTGAAGGGGCGGGTGGGTGGGGTGCTTGGGTTGACGTGCGCGCCTTCCGCTGCCAGCGCTTGGTTTCCGCTTGCTCCCGGCGAAGAGACTCGAGGTGTTCGGCGCCTTCCCGGATGCTTCTCCTCCACTTTGTGCGGTCTTGGCCCAGGGATTCCCAGGTGTCGGTGGGGATGTTACACATTTTCAAGGAGGCTTTGAGGGTGTCCTTGAAGCGTTTCCTCTGCCCACCTGGGGCTCTCTTGCCGTGCCAGAGCTCCGAGTAGAGCGCTTGTTTTGGGAGTCTCATATCGGGCATGCGGACAGTGTGACCCATCCATCGGAGCTGATTGAGCTTGGTCAAAGCTTCGATGCTGGGGATGTTGGCCTGAGTGAGAACACTGACATTGGTGCGCCTATCCTGCCAATGGATTTGCAGGATCTTGCGGAGGCAGCGTTGGTCGTACCTCTCCAGTGCTTTGAGGTGCCTGCTGTACATGGTCCATGTCTCTGAGGCATACAGCAGGGCAGGTATCACTGCTGCCCTGTAGACCATGAGCTTAGTGCCGGGTTTGAGGTCCTGGTCTTCAAACACTCTCTTCCTCAGGCGACCGAAGGCTGCACTGGCACACTGAAGGCGGTGTTGGACTTCGTCGTCGACGTCTGCCCTTGTTGACCGTAGGCTCCCGAGGTAGGGAAAGTTGTCCACGTTGTCCAAGGCCTTGTCATGGATTTTGATAATCGGGGGCAGCACTGTGTGGCGGAGGCAGGTTGGTAGAGGACCTTTGTCTTATGGATGTTTAGTGTAAGGCCCATGCTCTCGTATGCTTCGGGGAAGGTATTTACGATGGTTTGGAGTTCGACCTCCGAGTGAGCGCAGACGCAAGCATCGTCTGCATACTGTAATTCGACGACAGAGGATGGGATGACCTTGGATCTAGACTGGAGGTGACGGAGGTTGAACAGTTTCCCGTTTGTTCTGTAAATTAGCTCCACTCTAGTGGGGAGCTTACTGAGGGTGAGATGGAGCATTGCAGCAAGGAAGATTGAGAAGAGCGTTGGTGCGATGACACAGCCTTGCTTGACTCCGGTTTGTACGTGAATTGGGTCTGTGGTGGAACCGTTGGTCAGGATCACGGCTTGCATGTCGTCGTGAAGCAGGCGGAGGATAGTGACAAACTTTTGAGGGCAGACGAATTTGAGGAGGACACTCCATAATCCCTCACGGTTGACAGTGTTGAAGGCCTTTGTGAGATCAAAGAAGGTCATGTACAGTGGTTGGTGCTGTTCCCTGCATTTCTCTTGTAATTGACGTGCGGTGAAGATCATGTCCATTGTGCCCCTTAGTGGGCGGAATCCGCATTGCGACTCTGGGAGGAGCTCTTCGGCCACTGGGAGAAGGCGATTGAGGAGGATTCTTGCGATGACTTTCCCTGTGGCAGATAGCAGGGAAACTCCTCTGTAATTACCGCAATCGGACTTGTCACCTTTCTTGAAGATGGTCACAATTACGGCGTCTCTGAGATCCCCTGGCATGCTCTCCTCCTTCCAGATAAGAGAAATGAGTTCATGAATTCGCGCCAGTAGTGCTTCTCCGCCATGCTTTAGTGCCTCGGCGGGGATTCCATCTGCTCCTGAGGCCTTGTTGTTCTTCAGTTGTCGGATGGCCTTTTCAACCTCATGCCGGGCTGGGGTTGTGCTGAGATGGTGGCGGGTAGCATGCTGTGGGATGGAGTTGAGGACACTCGTGTCGAAGACAGAGTCCTGGTTAAGGAGATCTTCGAAGTGCTCTTTCCAGCGGGCACTGACTGCTTCCCTGTCCTTGATGAGTACCTCTCCGTTCTTGGCCCGCAGTGGGGAAGGGCCTTGCGTGCTTGGGCCGTAGATGGTCTTGACTGCGCTAAAGATTCCACGCACATCGTGGTTGTCGGCTAGCTGCTGGATCTCCTGCGCTTTCTCCACCCACCATCTGTTCTTTAGGTCGCAAGTTTTTTGTTGGACCTCGGCCTTCAGGCTTCTGTAGAGCTGCTTTCTTGCTCTCGAGTTCTGTTGCTGTTTCCAGATCAGAAATGCCTTGCACTTGCGGCTTATTAGCTCCTGGATCTCCTGGTCATTCTCGTCGAACCAGTCTTGGTGTTTCCTGGTTGAGTGACCGAGCGTCTCTTCACAGGTGCTGATTATGGAGGCCTTGAGTGCAGACCAGACGTTGCGGGCACTCTGTGTCTCTGCATCACTGGGAGTCGTCAGGTTGTTTGTGAGGCGCGGGCTGAATAGGGCTTTCTTAGCGGGGTCTTTGAGTGCTCCAGCATTAATTTTCCTGCGGCATTGTTTCTGTTGCCGCCGCTGCTTTGGAGCTGCATTGATGGAGATGACAGAGCGGATTAGGCGGTGGTCTGTCCAGCAGTCGTCAGCTCCTGTCATGGCGCGGGTGATGCGGACGTCCTTGCGGTCCCTCACTTGGACGATGACGTCGTCCAGCAGATGCCAGTTGTAATGAAATCTGTTTGTCTTGCCTGTATTCGTTTTGCACTCATGTATATTACCCTCCCCCACACGGTGTATAGTTTCACTTCCTCTTTCCTGACTAACCTGGAAGGTTCCAGGTCTTGGGTCTTGGCTCCGCCCCTGACTTCTCTTACTTAAAGATCCCAGGATCTGTATGACTCATTCCTGTGAGCCAGTCGGTGTGTTGAGATGTTAGCTCTGATCTTAGTGATTAAAAGCCAACTTGTTAAAGTCTAAGGCCTAGAAATTGAGTTTTGGCTTAACCAGGGCTTTAGCGCCGGAAGTTAGTGCCGGCGCTAAGTCCCCCTGCGCGCGCCAAAAATTCAGCAGGGCCGCGCCCAAACGGCTGCCGGCGCTACTGAAGGGTCTTTGCGGCGGTAATTCGGCGCTAACTGCCGTTTCGCGCCGCAATTCCGGTGCTGCGGCACCCGATGCGGTGCGGCAGGCTCGGGAAGTGCAGGCCTCCTCCTTCCCTTAAGGAGGAGCTGCCTGCACCCGGCCGCGGCCCGCGAAAATCTTTATAAAAATGAGCCCGGCACCTCGGACAAGTGCCGGGCTTGCTTCCGTTCCGGGGGGGGGAGGGGGATGTCCGGGGAGGGAGCTGCGGCCAGGCGGCCGGCGGGAAAGCGGCCGGCCGCCGCGGGGCCTTTAATGCGCCGGCGCAAAGACTCGTAAGACTCTGTTGCCAGAGTCTTAGTTGCGGCTGTCACGGGCGAGGCGGCCGCAACTGAATTTCGGCGCTGGGGCCCGTCGGCATGGCAACCGGGACGCTGCGCACACCGATGACGTCATCGGTGCCGGCGCAGCGCTACCGGTCTACCGCGGCGTAAGGGCCCCAGGCAATTTCGGCGCCGGCGCCAAATGCAGCGCTAGGCCCTCTAGCGCCGCAAAATCGGCGCTAAGGGCACTCAATTTCTAGGCCTATAACTTCTAGTTTTGTGGCTATTGAAGGCACATCAATTTTAATCACTAAAGAATACTAGGATGGATCGACTCCTAAAACCAGAGCGTCTGGACTTGGATCCACATTCTGCTGAAGCGTCAAATCAATTTGGACACTGGCTCAAATGCTTCGAACTCTTCGCGAGGGCCTCATCCGCTAGCGAGGTAGATAAACTGAGTCTACTGACTACTCGCGTTAATCATCGGATTTATTCGTTCATCCGGGACGCCACCTCTTACACGGAGGCCATCACTATCCTGAAGGCCCAATACCAGAGGCCAGTAAACGAAGTGTACGCCAGACATCTGCTGGCTACACGCAGGCAGCGACCTGAGGAATCAATGGACGATTTCTTACAGGGCCTAAAGGACTTGGTCCGGGACTGTAACTGCAAGGCCGTGACGGCCAACGTGTACTCTGACGAATTGGTCCGCGATTCCTTCATCACGGGCCTCAAATCGAATTATATCCGGCAGAGACTGCTGGAGAAGGAGGTCCTGGACTTAAAAAAGGCAGTGGCCACTGCGCGATCGCTGGACGTGGCCCAGAAAAACTCTGACTCTTTATTCTTCCGGCCATGCGGCCCTCACCGCCTCGTGCGCGCCGAGCGGGCCGCCATCTTGGAATCAGCCATCTTCCCCATCCAGGTCTCAGACCAGCTCTACACCGCCGGAGTCCCCACACAGAAGTTCACCCAGGAGTCCTACTACAGCAGCAATGTCTCGAGGCCCGAAATGCTACTTCTGCGGCCAGGCCAAGCACCCCAGACAACGATGCCCAGCGAAGGACGCCACATGCTTCAAATGTAAGAAAAAGGGGCATTTTAGCAAAGTCTGCAGGGGGAATCCGATTTCCAACTCCGTCACCGCCTCGTGCGTGCCGTGCGGGCCGCCATCTTGGGATCCGCCATCTTTTCCCGACTCAACAGCCGCCCAGGGCCCAACAGTGGCTTCGGTCACGGTGGATCAATCCAGGCCACACCCGTTGACAAAATCCATGATGGACATACAGGTAAATGGGAATTTAACTAAATGTTTAATTGACTGGGAGTACCGAGAGTTTTATCCACCCTAGCCTGGTACGGCGGCACTCATTAACGGTAACCCCTACACGGAGCAGAATTGCTATGGCTGCTAAGCCCCACACTTCGGACATTTTGGGCTACTGTGTGGTAACACTGACTGTAAAAGGCACGGACTACAAGGATTTTAAACTCCTCGCGATGCCAGAACTCTGTGTTAATGTAATCTTGGGCCTGGACTTCCAGTGCCACCAAGAAAGTGTCACGCTAGCATATGGCGGGTCCCAGCCGCCACTCACAGTCTGTGGCCTATCAACCTTAAAAATCAGCCCGCCCTCTTTATTCGCTAATCTCGCTCCGAACTGTAGGCCCATAGCGACCAAAAGTAGACGGTACAGTCTGGAAGACAGACACTTTATCAAGGCGGAAGTGGACAGACTCCTGCGGGAAGGCATTATTGAATGCAGTACCAGTCCGTGGCGTGCCCAAGTAGTCATAGTTAAAAATAGCGAAAAGAAACGGATGGTAATTGACTACAGCCAGACTGTTAATATTTATACCCAGCTGGACGCCCACCCTTTACCCCGCGTATCAGAAATGGTCAACCAGATTGCGCAATACCGAGTCTTCTCGACTATCGACCTCAAATCCGCGTATCACCAGCTCCCCATTAGAACGGAGGACCCGCCCATACACCGCCTTTGAGGCGAACGGACGCCTCTACCATTTTCTCAGAGTGCCCTTCGGGGTAACAAATGGGGTCTCGGTCTTCCAACGTGAGATGGACCGCATGGTTGACGAGAATAAACTACAAGCTACCTACCCCTATCTGGACAATGTCACTATCTGCGGGCACAACCAGCAAGACCACGATCTAAATCTTGCGAGATTTTTAAAAACTGCCCTAAAGCTGAATCTAACCTACAACGAAGACAAATGTGTCTTCAACACAACCCGTCTCTGTATCCTCGGCTGTGTGGTGGAAGATGGGGTAATTGGACCGGACCCTGACCGATTACGCCCCCTAAAGGACTGCCCCTGCCACACAATCCCAAAGCCTTAAAAAGGTGCCTGGGATTTTTTTCGTATTATGCCCAATGGGTGCCCAATTACTCTGATAAGGCCCGACCCCTCATTAAATCGACGTCCTTCCCACTATCAGCTGAAGCTCGGGAGGCTTTCACCAGTATCAAACAGGACATTGAAAGGGCTGCACTGTGTGCAGTGGACGAAAGCATTCCCTTTCAAGTCGAAAGCGATGCGTCAGACTTTGCCTTAGCTGCGACCCTCAATCAGGCTGGGAGACCTGTGGCCTTCTTCTCCCGAACCCTTCAGGGACCTGAAATCAGGCACTCTTCTGTCGAGAAGGAGGCACAGGCTATAGTGGAGGCAGTGCGGCACTGGAGACACTACCTAGCCGGCAAACGTTTCACCCTGCTCACCAACCAGCGGTCGGTGGCTTTCATGTTTAATAACAAACAAAGGGGGAAAATCAAGAATGACAAAATACTCAGGTGGAGGATCGAACTATCCACGTTCGACTATGATATTATGTACAGGCCGGGAGCCCTTAATGAACCCCCAGACGCCCTATCGCGGGGAATGTGTGCCAGCATTCATACGGACAAATTACAGGGTCTCCACAACGACCTCTGTCACCCAGGGGTCACCCGACTATACCATTTTATAAAGTCCCGCAATCTGCCCCACTCCATCGAGGAGGTCAGGGCAATGACCAGAGCCTGCCGCACCTGTGTGGAATGCAAGCCTCGTTTCTACAGGCCTGACCGTGCACACCTTATCAAAGCCACACGGCCATTCGAGCGCCTAAGTCTGGACTTCAAGGGACCCCTTCCCTCTGCCGACCGTAACGTATACTTCCTCAATATCATCAATGAATATTCCCGCTTCCCCTTCGCCATTCCCTGCCCAGACATGACCAGTGCCACGGTCATCAAGTGTCTCTGTAATCTATTCTGCATGTTTGGCATGCCGAACTACATACACAGCGATAGGGGGACGTCATTTCTGAGTGACGAACTGCGCCAGTTCTTGCTCTCGAAGGGGATAGCCACTAGCAGAAACACTAGCTACAACCCCCGGGGTAATGGGCAAGTGGAAAGGGAGAATGCTACTGTTTGGAAGGCTGTCACGTTAGCCTTAAAGTCAAAAGGCCTTCCGACCTCCCGCTGGCAGGAAGTCCTCCCAGACGTGCTCCACTCCATAAGGTCTCTGTTACGTACAGCCACTAACGCTACCCCTCACGAAAAGATGTTCGTTTTCCCCCGGAAATCCACCTCGGGCATATCTCTACCTGCGTGGCTGACGTCTCCGGGGACAGTACTATTGCGGAAGCATGTGAGAGGCCATAAAACGGACCCCCTTGTGGAAAAGGTACAGCTCCTCCATGCAAACCCTCAGTACGCCTATATCGAATACTCTGACGGGCGAGAGGACACTGTTTCCATAAAAGACCTCGCTCCCTCGGGGAGCGGAGAGAACGATGAGAGACTACCCGAGGAAGACCTACACCAAAAGAGACAGGACGCCCAGAGGTATCAATACCCAACTTTAACCTGGAGGACACTGCAGATAACCTGGAAGACACTGCGGAGGCCCGGACAGCGGAGGAACCAGAATCCACTCCCCTAGAGGCACCCCAACTGGCTTTGCGCCGATCACTGAGAACCGCAAAACCTCCTGACAGACTCACTTATACCAACTTTTAAGAAACATCACCCCGATGGACTAAATCTAAAGAAGGGGTGAATGTAATGAAATCTGTTTGTCTTGCCTGTATTCGTTTTGCACTCATGTATATTACCCTCCCCCACACGGTGTATAGTTTCACTTCCTCTTTCCTGACTAACCTGGAAGGTTCCAGGTCTCGGCTCTTGGCTCCGCCCCTGACTTCTCTTACTTAAAGATCCCAGGATCTGTATGACTCATTCCTGTGAGCCAGTCGGTGTGTTGAGATGTTAGCTCTGATCTTAATGATTAAAAGCCAACTTGTTAAAGTCTATAACTTCTAGTTTTGTGGTTATTGAAGGCACATCACCAGTGCTTGGAACGAGGGTGCTGCCATGAAGCCTTATACTTGTCTCTCTGACGGAACAAGGTGTTGGTTATGACGAGGCCATGTTCTAAGCATTTCGACAGGAGGGTACCGTTGGAGTTGGCTTTCCCTACCCCCTCTCTGCCGATCACACCTCCCCAGAGGTCTGTGTCCATTCCAACTCTGGCGTTGAAGTCACCAAGGAGGATCAGCTTGTCGCCCGTTGGGACTCGGGACAGGGATTGTTCGAGGCTGGAGTAAAAATTCCTCTTTGGTCTCGTCTGTGGCTTCCAGTGTGGGGGCGTACCGTAGCGCACTGGTTTCGGGCTAGGGTGAGTCGAAGAGTCATGAGGTGCTCGCTTATACTACTAGGGGAGTCTCTGAGACGCCCAACCAGTTCATTTTTTATGGCGAAGCCTACTCCATGGAGAATAATTGTCATCATTGCTGCTGCTTTTAGGGCCCACAGCAAGCCTTGCTTCTTCTGCAGACTTCCAAACTTCACCATTGAGATGGCCCAGGAGCCTGCAGGAGCAACGGCCAGCGGGAGGGCAAGAGCTGCCCCCAAATTTGATGAGGCTTCACTCCAGGCATTGCTGGATGGTGCGAGAGCCCACAGGGAGGTCCTGTTCCCTTCTTCAGGGAGGAAGAGGCCTCCCAGTCAGACCGAGGCTGTGTGGCTACAGGTGGCTGGTGAAGTCAACTCCTTGGGGCTCACACGGCGCACCTGGTTGCAGTGCAGAAAAAGATTCCATGACCTTCATCGCACTGGAAAAGTAAGTACTGTATGAAGTTTCCATCACCCTCAATCTGATCCCCATTGCCTTTCCTCACCAGCACACAGCTTTAGCAATCTCTTCCTCCACATCCCACTTGACACTCACATCCATGCACCCGTACCCATTCCCCCTCTCTCTCTATGCTCACATTCACGTAACTATTCGATCATGCAGCCCTCACACTCCCTCTCACTCTGATGCTTTGAACACAACTGACAACACACAGGGAGGGCCCTTGGTCTTGCAACCTCACTCCAGCTTTGTCTCCTTCTAAGTATCTATGCTATGCAATCTCTGCACTCACTCCTTCATTCTCACTCAACCTCCACTTGTCTCCCTCATTGCAGGAAAAGAGAGCTCACAACAGGAGAGAGCGAGCCAGGACAGGAGGAGGGCCGCCCTCATTAGCCCAGCTCACCCCCTGGGAGGAAGGCGTCCTGGAGATTGTCGGGGCTGACATAGATGCGGAGTTGGGGAAGGAGAGACAGGTGCATCCCCGCAAGCTGGTGAGAGAATAGTTTTCCATCTCTCTCATTGGCATTGCATGAGTCGCTGATAATGATTCTGAAGCTACATCATATGGACTTATGATCATCTGCAAAATGCAATGTGCATGTAACCTTGGCATCACATCTCTAACTTTTTCCTTGACTCCCCCACAGGACCATCGAGAGCCCCCGTCCCCACTGTGCAGGAGGAAGAGCCTGAGCAGCCAGACTCCTCAGAGGAATCTGCAACCTCTGAGGGCGCAGCGTCAGCAGAAATAAGCGCACCCAGCACCAGCGCAGACACTCGCACCTCGGTGGGACCTTCGGGACATAGAGTAGAGTTGTCACCTGGTGTATAACAGCTCACAAGTGAGCATCAGCAAAATGTGGAGACAGGGACAGCAGTGGAGAGTCCTCGTCGGAGGGCGCAGGAATCTGCCAGCTCGGCTCAGCTGCACGTCGACCCTCTGCCTCTGGGTCCATCCGTAAGATCAGAGGTGATGGAACTCCAGGCACAGATGCAGGAGTCTCTGGCAGGTTTTGTCTCTAGGGTCGCTGCGAGTGTGGAGCGAATGGAGGAGTCCATAGCGAACATGAGCAGAGCCTTTGTGGAGTCATTGGCGCATGAACGCATCACCATGGAAAGGATGGCTACCTACGTGGAAATGATTGCTGCCTCCATGATAAAGCTGGCTACAGTAGAGGAGAGGAGGGCTACGGCCATGGAGGAGGTTAGTCGCCAGGGTATGGAAAACATGGTGAGTGTTCAGAATAGAATGACATCTCTTGAGGAGCGATGGACATCTATTGAACAGAGAAACCTGACCTTCATGGAAGTCCTTCTGAGTAGGACTGTCATTGCAGATACGGGTCCCCATGGCCCCCCTGATGTGCAGCAAGGTGCTCTCAAGCCACTTGCAGGCACTGAGGGGGACCTGACCCATGAGAGGGAGGTTGGTGGCAGCCCTCAAGGAAGTGGGGGCTCCTCTCCAAGCGCTCACACTTCCATGCCACTGCAGAGCCCTCGCTCAGAGCCCCGCCAGAGTCCATACCCAAGTGAGATAGACGTCTCAACTCCTGCACAGCCGCAGGAGCAGCAGACTGCTGACGAGCCCTCACAGGCTCGCCACCCCAGAGGACGCCCGCCAAAGGTGTCGAGACAGGAGCAGCAGGAAAGTGAGCAAGGGGCCTCCACATCTGCTGAAGCCACAGGGGAACCGTAGGAGCACACGCAAGAGGAAAATAAAGCACAAATAGTCACAAGGGCAGTCACTTGGGTGAAATGTTGTGTATTCTGTAAAAAAGCCATCAGTTGTTTGTTTTGCATTAAAATTCTGATGGCGACTTCTGCAGTTGTGGCGTGTGTCATTTCGCAAATGGGGCTGGAGGTCCTCTGATGCCAAGAAGGGAAGGGAAAAAAGGCCTCCCATGCTTCTGGTAGATGCCTCAGTTGAGGAAGCGCTGAGTGAGGCTGGCGAGAGGGGTTTCGCAGGAGGTCACACTGGAGAAGTGTGTGAGGCTCCAACCTTCCACAGGTGTGGTTAAGCCTGGTAAAAGTTGCCCCAGGCCTGAAACAACAAAGTCCTGCCACCTGCAAATGATGACTGATCAAATCTCCTCTTTAATGGTTGACCTGCAGCTGATAGTCGGCAAGCCAATAGTGTTCACGCCAGGTTTCACAGGCGTGATCCCCACCAGGCGTGTTTTACGTGGGAAAAGGGTTAAACAGGCAAGGGCCTGTTAAAATGGGATTATAAAGGCCAATGAGTGCTGTTTAAGGGCCCTAAAGACGGCAGGACTGATTCGGGACCATCAGACACGCCTGGGTTAAAATGGCTAGGTGTCAGGAACCGGGGGGGGGGGGGCGGCCCCGACCCCCAGGTTTTGCGATTTTAACCCCCCACACGCCTCAAAGCCCGCCTGACGGCTGAGTTAAAATCAAGCCCATAGAGTACAAAAGCAAGGAAACTATGCTAAACATTTGTAAATCATTGGTTAGGCTCCAGCTGGAGCACTGTGGCCACTTCTGAGCACCATACTTTAGGAAGGATGTCAAAGAAAGATAGACATAGGAACATAGAAGATAGGCGCAGGAGTAGGCCATTCGGCCCCTTGAGCCTGCTCCGCCATTCAATGAGATCATGATCATCCAAATTCAGTACCCTGTCCCTGCTTTTTCCCCATATCCCTTGATCCCTTTAGCCTTAAGAAATATACCTAACTCCTTCTTGAATATATTTAATGAATTGGCCTCAACTGCCTTTTGTGGTAGAGAATTCCACAGGTTCACCACTCTCTGGGTGAAGAAATTCATCCTCATCTCTGTCTTAAATGGCTTACCCCTTATCTTTAGACTGTGATCCCTGGTTCTGGACTCCCCCGCCATCGGGAACATCCTTCCTGCATCTAGTCTGTCTAGTCCTGTTAGAATTTTATAAGTTTCAATGAGAACCCCTCTCATTCTTCTAAACTCCAGCGAATATAAGCCTAATCGACCCAATCTCTCCTCCTATGTCATTCCTGCCATCACAGGTATCAGTCTGGTGATTCTTCGCTGCACTCCCTCCATGGCAAGAACATCTTTCCTCAGATAAGGCGACCAAAACTGCACACACTACTCAAGGTGTGGTCTCATCAAGGCCCTGTACAACTGCAGCAAGACATCCTTGCTCCTGTATTCGAATCCTCTCACTATGAAGGCCAACATACCATTTGCCTTCTTAACCGCCTGCTGCATCTGCATGCTTAGTCCTTATATTTATATAGCACTTTTCCTGACCACCGGACGTCTCAAAGTGTTTTACAGCCAATGAAGTACTTTTGGAATGTAGTCACTGTTGTAATGTGGGAAACGCGGCACATTTTGCACACAGCAAGCTCCCACAAACAGCAATGTGATAATGACCAGATAAACTGTTTTTGTTATGTTGATTGAGGGATAAATATTGGCCAGGACACCAGGGATAACTCCCCAACTCTTCTTTGAAATAGTACCATGGGATCTTTTACGTCCACCTGAGAGAGCAGATGGGGCCTTGGTTTAATGTCTCACCTGAAGGACGGCACCTCCGACAATACAGCGGTCCCTCAGCACTGCACTGGAGTGTCAGCCTAGTTTTATGTGCTCAAGTCTCTGGAGTGGCATTTGAACCCACAACCTTCTGACTCAGAGGCGAGTGTGCTATCAACTGACCCACAGCTGTCAAGGCCTTAGGGAGGGTGCAGAGGAGATTTACTAGAATGGTACTAGGGATGAGGGACTTCAGTTATGTGGAGAGACTAGAGAAGCTGGGGTTGTCGTCCTCAGAGCAGAGACGGTAAAGGGGGGATTTAATAATGGTGATTTTGATAAGAGTACATAGGAGAAACTGTTTCCACTAGCAGAAGGTACGGTAACCAGAGGACACTGATTTAAGGTAATTGGCAAAAGAACCAGAGGGGAGATGAGGAGAATATTTTTTATGGAGCAAGTTGTTATGGTCTGGAACGCACTGCCTGAAAGGGTGATGGAAGCAGATTCAATAATAACGTTCAAAAGGAAATTGGATAAATACTTGAAGGGGAAAGATTTGCAGGGCTATGGGGAAAGGGCAGTGGAGTGGGACTAACTGGATAGCTCTTTCACAGGCTCGTAGGGCCAAATGGCCACCTTCTGTGCTGTATCATTCAATGATTCTATAAGTATGAAGCATTGAGTGAAAATCGTGTTCAGAAGAAATTTATTGCTTCTGACAACGAGAAGATTAGACAGTTTAACTTACAGGATTGTCATTTCTTTCCATTAGAGGCAACACTAGTATAGACGTGACCTGATTTGTTTTAATGTATTTTTAAATGTCTCTGCTACCTCATCCAGAATTACTGAAACATTTGACTATCCTTAGCATGTTTTGCTGAAAGAACCTGATTTAGCATTATTACGATCTACTTTCGGTAAAATGATAACGGTGCAATTGTGAGTGAACTAAATAATGTGTTGTGTAAACATTTAGGTTTCTGAAAACCTAATTCTAATTGTGGTAAACAATGGCTATAGCTATTCGCACTCTGGACGTGGCATTGGTAGAAGACATATTATTGACAAACTAGTTAAAATATTCTTTACTACCCAACTGTTTTATCTGCTTTCAGGGAGTTCTTTTTCCTTGCATTATTTTAATGACTAGAATATTTATCATGACCAACACGAGCATTAATTTTTTTAATAAAATCAATTCTTTATTGACTGAAATTTTAAATTTGTTTTTCTTATAGAAGTGAGATAAAAACAGGACCATAAATTTAAAGAATATTCTGTTTTGGTTGATCGATCAAATGTGTTGATTTTGTAAATGTTGCCTGTTTTCACTTAGAACTCTGCTCTTGCTGCAGTTCCTGAAAGATAGCAGATTGTGGCCTAGAAATTCAGTTTGGGCCCGCCAGCTGGTTTGCGCCCAAAAGTTAGCGCTGGCCGGGGAGCCATTAGCGACCGTCATATTCGGCTTCTGCGCCCCAAGTCGGAACCGGGCGCTATTCCAGGGTGTGGCCGCCCCCGCTTGGGGCGCTGAAACTGAATTTCAGCGCTGTAGGCGCCGCTGCGCCACCCGATGCGGTGCGGCAGGCTGCGGTACTGCAGGCCTCCTCCTTCTCTTAAGGTGAAGGTGCCTGCAACGGGGAGATCGCCACTGGATTGTGCCGGCAAATGAGCCCGGCACCACGGAGAAGTGCCGGGCTCGCGGAAAGCAGCCGGCAATACCGCGGGGGGGGGGGGGTGGTGGAGGAGGCCGGGGAAGGAGGTGCGGGCAGGCGGCCGCCGAAAAAGCGGCCAGCCGCACCTCCACCTTTATGCGCCCCACTAAGGCTGCAGTAAGGCCCTGGTCTCCGGATGTAAGTAGCGGCCGCCACGGAGGAGGCGGCGGCAACTGAATATGGGATTCGGGCCGGCATCGGGGCGGAACCGGGGCACTGCGCACACCGATGCCGTTATCGGTGCCGGCGCAGCGCTACCGGCTACCGCCGCCATTACCGCAGCGCTGAATATCAGCGCGAACTCCTCTATTGGCGCAAAAGCCCTCTTTGGGCGAAAACTGGGCGCAAAGCCAACCGAATTTCTAGGCCTGTGTCTTTATATGGTGAATTTACTATCATTCCCATCAGATACCACATGGGAGCACCCTGGACATGCAATTATATAAAATCTAAATATATTAGTGGTTTTCTTTAAAACTGGAATTTGTTTCTAAATAAATACCACATGGGAGAGCAGTTGAACAGTGTGGAGTCAGCAAATCGAGTGAATGGATGGGTTTGTGTAGTGTTTTAGCACTGTTCAAAACATGTCCGCACACACTTCATGTAATCGCCGGGGAGTATTGGGGGGGGGGGGGTGCGGGGGGAGGGGGATGGGAGAGAGAGAGTTGGAGATCACAGCGGGGGATTCAGAGGTTGGAGATCACAGTAGGCTGGAATTGGCCAATCGTGTGGTGTGTAAGGTAAGCTAGTTGGGCCTGGGGGAAATAGTCCTCTTCCTCCTGGCCCGTGAGCAGTACTGTAACTGCACTTACCTTCTCACCTCCTTTTACCTGCAGGGAAACCCGGCCAACATGAGTTATATAATAAAATCTGTTAAACTAAAATGGAGGCATGCAACCTTATTAAAAGATTTTACTGACTGACCCACCTCCTGAGAGCGGATTGGTTGCCCACCCCCAATCCGCCTCCATTAAAACTGGAAGTAGGTGGGTTGGGTTCAGGTTTGAAATTTTTTACGTTTTTGCTTTTCACCCGACCCAAACCCACCCGTTCTTGGGGGTTAAAGTTATTCCCTCCGTGTTCTGTTAGTTAAAGAGGGCTGATATATGTTTGCAAATAAAACCAATTGGACTAAGGTGACTATATATTTGGCTACGGGTCTGACTGCCATACAAATTATATCAGCAGACATGATTGGGTAATTCTTAATGATTTAATTTAGGTTAGAGACATGACGCTCAAAACCGATTATTACCCTTGGAAACCTCATCCATCGCGTCACAGAACAGTTGTCTGCAACAATGTTTTCAATTGATCAGTTGCCTGGTTATCCAGAACAGTGGATATTTTTTAAGATAACCAACACAGATTGAGCTTGTCCCATTCCGGTGTAAAAGTTGGCAAACTAAACAAACCCTTTTCTTGGCAGACTGGATTCAACAAACTGCCACCAGGACAGTGTAAACCTACATTTACTTGTGTCACAGTCCTTTTTGTGCAATTAGAATGTCACATCTTTTCCTAAATCAAAGGTCACATGAAAGAAATACAATTTCATGGAAAAATGGTCAATAGCCAAAGGCACCTTTGGTTTTTTTTGAAGGGGATAATTTTGAAAGCTAAGATTTGAGTGGATGTATTTTCAGTTAACTGCTGGTGCCACCATAACTACCATTATTTGCTAGAATCATTAATGATTTCTGGAACATTTTCCAATTAATTTACATAAAATTGCCTCCAATTATATGTTCTTTTTGCTGTGTTGGTATTTCTCCTCAAGTTCGTGCAGTGGGGCTAATCTGGGGTAGTATGTGCACACACCAGTCTACACAGTATAACTTGTGTTCCTGTGAGACAGTTCTCTGTCACCTTGCCTGTTAAATATAATGACAAGTATCTGATTTTAAAGCTACAAATGCTAAAATATATGTAGAAATTAAAAACTAATTTTAATAACACTGTCTATACACTTTGACAAAATTCATGGCTCACTATAATTAAATTGTTTTGTTTTGTCTCACCAGTTCATCGATATCAATGGTTTCATGGTTCAATTCTTCACCGACGTCACCAACAACACAGTCTTCACCATCTTTCCCGTTTCCACCCGTGACTGCCACAAGTGAAAATCCTCCAAATGGGTATGAAAGCTCCTTTATTTCATACTATAATAGTTGGCACTGGATAAAAGCTTGATTCCGTAGTCATTACTGCCACTAGGATAATGGACTGATCTATTTAATAATCTTTTTGCTGGTTTGTGAGCTCTGTTGACATTGTAATAACAGGTGGAGGCGAAAATATGGCCAGGCATACAGAGCCGCATTAGAAAAGCAGTCAAGTGAATCCATCAAAGTTCTTCAGTTGTATTATGCTACAAGTTCTGTAAAGTTTAGCCTCTTATTTGAGGGAAGGCACTAACTAGATATGCCTATAACTTGAAGCCCTCTGTTACAGTACTGAATTACTGTGCAACTTGCCCTCCTCAATAAATCTCGAGTCTCAATATTTACAGCAGACCCATCAGCATGCATCGGGTATTTGAGACTCGACTTACTTTTTATAAGTACACTCTTGACTTGATGAGGTAGGACTACAAAGCTTTGCTCTGATCCATTGGTTGTGGAACTGCTTGGCTCTGTCTATAAACTGCTGCTTTTGATGTTTATCATGCAAGTAGCCCAATGTTGTAGCTTCACTAGGTTGGTACCTCAATGCAAGGCATGCCTGGTGCTGCCTCTGGCATACTCTTCTGCACTCCACATTGAACAAGGGTTCATCTGGATTGATGGTGAACAAAGAGTGAGAGATTTGCTGAGCCATGAGGTTACAGATTATGGTGGTATTCTACAGCTGATGGCACATAGTGTCTCATGAATGCCTAGGTTTTGGGCTGCTAGATTTGTACTTAATCTGTCCTGCTCAAAACAGTGAGAGAGCCTCACTGCACTTGAAAACTGTTCAACCTCCGTCGCCTCCAGTCCAGATCCAAGGTCGTCCCATCCTCTGTCGTCGAATTACAGTATGCAGATGACGCTTGCATCTGCGCTCACTTGGAGGTCGAACTCCAAACCATCGTCAACACCTTCACCGAAGCGTACGAGAGCATGGGCCTTACATTAAACATCCGTAAGACAAAGGTCCTCTACCAACCTGCCCCCGCCACACAGTACTGCCCCCCCCGATTATCAAAATCCACGACAAAGCCTTGGACAACGTGGACCACTTTCTATACCTCGGGAGCCTACTGTCAGCAAGGGCAGACGTCGATGACGAAGTCCAACACCGCCTTCAGTGTGCCAGTGCAGCCTTCGGTCGCCTGTGGAAGAGAGTGTTTGAAGACCAGAACCTCAAACCCGGCACTAAGCTCATGGTCTACAGAGCAGCAGTGATATCTGCCCTGCTGTATGCCTCAGAGACATGGACCATGTACACCAGGCACCTCAAAGCACTGGAGAGGTACCACCAATGCTGCCTCCGCAAGATCCTGCAAATCCATTGGCAGGATAGGCGCACCAACATCAGTGTTCTCGCTCAGGCCAACATCCCCAGCATCGAAGCTTTGACCATGCTCGATCAGCTCCGATGGGTCACATTGTCTGCATGCCCGATACGAGACTCTCGAAACAAGCGCTCTACTCGGAGCTCAGGCACGACAAAAGAGTCCCAGGTGGGCAGAGGAAACACTTCAAGGACACCCTCAAAGTGTCCTTGAAAAAGTGTAACATCACTACCGACACCTGGGAATCCCTGGCCCAAGTCCGCACAAAGTGGAGGAGAAGCATCCGGGAAGACACTGAACACCTCGAGTCTCTTCGCTGGGAGCAAGCAGAAGCCAAGCGCCGGCAGCGCAAGGAACGCACGTCAACCCAAGCACCCCACCCACCCGCTCCTTCAACCACCGTCTGCCCCACCTGTGACAGAGACTGTAGGTCCCACATTGGACTCATCAGTCACCTGTGAACTCATTTTTAATGTGGAAGCAAGTCATCCTCGGTTCCGAGGGACTGCCTAAGAGAGAGAGACTTGAAGGGTGTCCCTCACTGTGATGATGAGACTTTGTAGTCACAAAAGCTGTGTGGTTATTCCTACCAATGGTATAGTGGACTGATGTGTCTGACAGGCAGGTTGGTGAGTAAAAGGTCAAGCAAGTTATGCCCTTGTGTTGGTTCACCCATCACCTGATGCAGTCCCAGTCTGGTAGCCATTTCCTTCAGGGCTCGGCCAATTTGGTCAGTAATGGTACTACTGAAAAATTCTTGGTGGTGGACATTGAAACCGGCTTCCCTCCGTATTCAAAGTGGTGTTCAACATGGAGATGCATTGATTGGTCAGTTGAGGGGGTGCAGTAGGTGGTACTCAGCAGGAGGTTTCCTCGGTCTTGGCCTGAAGCCATGAGGTCCAGAGTCAATGCTGAAGATTCCAAGGGCCACGCCCACCCAACTATATAACACTGTGCCCTCACCTCTGGGGGATCTATCCTTAAGTTTCCCAGAATTCACTGGGGTACTCTTGGGAAAAGAGGAGGAAATGGGAGTTCTGACCAAAGATCAGGACTTCCATGAAGGGACATGTGTTTTAACATTTCTTTTGATTTTTTTTTTAAAGAAGATAATCCTATAATAGTTTTTTTTAAAGCCTAGAGTGCCCTTCTGTAGGAATTTTACATGGCATCTGGCTCTGAATTTTCATGCACTCCCTACATCAGAACAATCCTTTAATCCTTCTCACCCAAGATGCTGCTTAGTGTTTCCAGCATTTTCTGTTTTATTTCTTTTATAACCTATGTTGGAAATTGCTTGGAAATAATTATTGATCTTATATTTTATACCAAAAAATCTTGTTAAGAGACAAATATCTAAGGGAGTGGATCTTGCTGATCAATTCCAGACTGGACACAAGACCCTTTAGAGAAAATGTTATCCTGTCCTCTCAACCCTTGCGCTGTATGTATCTGGTGCCAGTAAAGTTAGATCAGTTACTGAATTGTTATTGGCATTGGCAGAAGTCACTGTAATAACTGGTTTAGAAAATGCTCTGGTTTTTAAGTATAGTTTGCTGTTGCATTCTGAGTCTGTTTGCAATTAGTTATGCAGCAACTACATTTGCTATTTGTAATCACAGGTCATTTAATAGTTGGCAAAATATTGGTGCTGGAATTCTCTCCAGCGAGGTGATGACTCCATTTATTTTTTAGGGTTCCAAACCTTAAAGCCAAGGCTGTTTACTCGTGTGAAGCAGAACATAACTCTGAGTTATCCTTCAAAGTGGGAGCAATATTTGAAAATGGTGAGTGTGACCTGAGACATTGGATTATTTTCCCCAGCTGTGAAACACATTGCAGGTGATTTTTAACCCTATTCGCTCAGCAGAAACCTGGCGAGTGGGCAGTTAAAATCGCCCTGGCTCTTACCTGCCCGAAAGCCGCCATGATCGCAACATCTGCAATTTTAACCTGCTCTTCTGAGCAGGCAGAAAGGACACATGCCCAGTGCCAACAGGGCCCTTCTTTACATATGCATGCTGCAGCCCGATGATATCTTTGAGACCTGACTGTAATTTTAACTCTGGCCTGAGCGGAGAATCCACCTGGAGTTAAAATCGGGGCCATTTTGTACTCCTTAATAGAAATATAGTTGCTCCAAAGTTATTTGCTTCATTAAACTTCCTCCACCCACTATAGGAGTTAAGCCTATCTTGATTGGTTCTGAGGAAACCACATACTTAGCTTGCATATGAAGTGTTGTGGATGGGCAGTGATCACCTACTCCCTTTTTCTATAAAACCCCACGTTCTTCACATTACACACATTTTGTTTTTCCCAGCCAAAAGCCTTGTGTTCTCAGTTCTCACATTCACGCCCCGTTGTTAGATTTGAACAAAGTTTCGCCCTCCCCTCGGTTGAAGGTTAGATTAGATAGTCCTTATAGTTTTCACAATTTGAGGTTTTAGCCGACCAGCCTGCAATTTTTCTTTCTTTCTAGCTTTTTATTCTGGGAATTGGAGCACCATCTGTCAATACATCACTAAAATAGCAGGCAGTAGCACATTCCTTATTACAGCATGCATACGAGTAATACTTAATTCATCCTTTTGAGTGGAAGATCCACCTAGAGGTGATTCCAGAAATATTCAGAATTTGGGCTTCCCAGAATATACCTATTCAGCTCTTCAGACAGCTACTAGCTTCTGTGTTTCTACTTGGGCATAGAGGTCGTGACAACTCAGAGGCTAGAATGGTGTCTGTATGCATTTCCTCCGTTTTCCTGGTCCCACAAATGAAATACAGAAATTATTTTGAAGACCGTTAATTGGCCTCACAAACCAAGATCTTGGTCATCCAGGCAGTGAGTGGAAACCAGATCTCACTGCCTTAGATTTCGTCTCTTGAAGCTGGGGGGAGAGGGGGAGTTCAATATTACATCCCATCCCAGAGATGTTCTGGTTGACTCCCCAGTTAATGAAAAGCGATGACTGTTAGAGCAGGGTTTCCCATCTTCAGTGGTAAATATCTTAGTCAAGCACAAGGCTATCTACTAATGGAGCTTCTAGCACAGTGGAAAATGTTTATGCAGTGATGGTCTTGATGCCCCACGCGTCCTAGACCATTTCTAGCATTGGTTTAAAGCCCAGTTCGATTCAGATTCACATTGCATCAATTTTGATCTTTTCTAACAAGTTTGTGTTCAGTTCATTGGGTGATCCATTGGTGTCTAGTTTTATAAATGTGATTAGGAAATTGTGCCCAGAAAGAACTTCACTGAGTTTGAATTGGGATCTTTAGACTTTCAAAAATTAACATTTCCACCACTGAATGTGTCATCTTCAGTTTCTTGCGTGGAAAACTAGACTTTTAGTTTCAGTGTGCATAGTTAGTGATTTGGAAACCCTTTTTGTTGATCAGCCAGTATCTGATTTGGAATTCTGACTGAGAATTGCTTAGGACACACCCAGAGGTCCCTCCAAAAAAAGTTGCATCTCAGTTTCATTTGTACCAGGAATTACCGTATTGTTATTTTACCTCATCAACAAGTGGAGCATTGCTTTCACTATTTCGATGCTCGTAGAACCATGTTACTGTGTCTCTTGTATGAAGCAATCTGGGAAGTCTCGATGGTTATTTGTTTCCTAATGGTAAAAAGGCCCAAAGCAAACAGGTAACCAACCAGCGATTGCTACATAGATGGTGGCATTCCTTCTGTACTTGCAGGAAAGAAACCAAGAGGCCGTTAAAGTCCATTCTACCTCTTCAATGATTTAATCCTGAGCACCTTTTCACATGCGGTCTGATTGATAACTATTTGCAAGGCTGTGACATGGACTAATCCTCACATATTTGCTAAACAAAACTGTCTCAATTTGACTGCTGTACGCAATATTGGGCCGTATATTCCAATGCCTGCGGGTGGGTACGAGCTGTGTACACACCCGTAGGGCCATCGGAAATGCCGGCTTCAGGCATGCGCTGAAAACCGGTATTTCCGATCTGTCAAGAATGCTCTTGACAGATCGGACGCCTGCCCTGGAGAAGGGCCTCTACGGGCGGATAGTTCCGCTTTCTGGAGAACCTCCGCCCGCAGAAAACCCTTAGAAATCTGATTTATAATTTTAAAATACTTTTAAAAAGGGTAAGTTTAATTTTAGCCCCGTTAAAAGCTTTATTTTTTTCAAAAAATTTAATTTTTGTTTAAAATATTTAATTTATTGTAATTTTAACTCATTTTATAAACGTGATGGTTTTTAAAAAATGTATTTAATGTTTTACTGTGTTGTTAGGGTGCTCTCCATTCATACACTTGACAGATAGACCTGTCAAATATATGAAGGAAGATTCCCTTCTCCTATTGGCTCCGCATGGTCCATGTGATCCCAGGGACGCTTGCGAACTGCATGCGCCTCTAGGATACGTGGGCCCTGCACATTTTGACTTTGGAGAGGCCCAGGAACGGAACTATACGCACCTCGGGAGCCCTCAGGTAAGTTCGTAGATTTTGTCCAGATGGGAGGCCTCCGCACACAGGAAGCCTCCAATCGGAAAATACGGGCCATTATCTTTGGCAAATCTACCCTGGCAGGCTTAGCCCTCTGCAGGTGCCACCCCTCTCCACAATGTGCACTAATTTGGTGCACTCTTATTGATGTGTGGATTATATGCCTGTTGTGTGTAGGTATAGCTGTTTACTATAAAAAGGGTTGTGCGTAATTGACTTTACCACGTGAAAATAAAGATTTTTGTTCTTTATTTTGTTCATTCCCCAGTTCACTCTTCACGAGAACCTGGTTGGCTAGAAGGAACCCTCAATGGCAAAACAGGACTTATTCCACAAAATTATGTTGAATTCCTGTAGCTCTGAGCCTTTGAAATCTATAGAAAATACTATTCATGGTATCCATGGCCGTCCTCGACAAGACAGAATTACCGTTCGTTCTACTGTTGCTCCACGACTGAGTTCTCACAATTGGAACCAAGGGGAATATTGATTTCCATAGCTAACACACAAGCATCTGTAAACTTGTGTTTTTTTAAAGTTAAATATTGGCTGAAGTGCTACTGTCACTTCATCATGACATTTTAATCATTACAAGCTATTTTATCATAGGATTCAGCAGATGGGTGCAGTTTTAGCAAGTGGCATTGGAATAACCTGAAACAAAAATTGCTAGCTCTGTGGACTTAATTTTTCCTATCCATTTTGACTTCACAGTGTGATTCTACGAATCCCCTTATTTTCATTGTTTTTAAAGCATATGAATAAAAGAGAGTCTGCAATAAAAGATTGGGGGGAAAGTTGTTTCCATGCAGTTTTGCTTTTTCATTGCTGATCATGTCAAATGGTTAGATGTTTCAGTTTTAAGAAACACTGGAAATGTTTTTTTTAAATCTATCAATGTTGCACATTTGTGCAACATTCGAAGTAATTTGGTGCATTTTAGCCTTCAATACCAAACAACAAATTTGATGACTGCAGTGGACTTTCATTTTTACAAGATATTAGTCTATTTTTCAATTGGGTTTTCAGCAATATATTAATAATTAGGCAATTCCATTCAGTTTTTACTAAGAGCAAATATTTACAAACTCCTCGGTTGCTGTATATTTTGTGTTGATTTTAACTGTGCAAAATGTGAGTTATTTCTAGTTTAATAGTTAATTATACTTATGAGAACTATGCTAGGTTTAATAGTTATATGTGCATAAATATGGTCAACATCGTCACAGACCTAAAGCATTCAAAAATCTGAAGAACATATTCTGTAACTGCAACAGAAAATAAAGATCACTGCCAGTAATTGTTTCAAGATTTTATTATTAACTTGATTGAAGCACATGATTCATAACATTTAACTTGATTTTAAGTATTCACTGAAGTGTTCTTGTTAAATTATTTCAAATTCAATCTTATTTTTACAGTAGTTTTAAATGGGTCTATTCCAGTTTGATGCAATTAAATAAGTCTGATTTTAAATTTCACATTTTCTGACGTTCATTTTTTGCCTTTATTAAAAGTTTGGCATATCATTAAAATTTGGGTATTATAATTTGTCAGTTCACTCATTTTGGTGTAAAAATTTGAGCAATATGTTGGCTGATCTCAGCCATGTAGGCAGTAGAGGCAGTGCCACTCCCCTCAGTGCCCTAGGGCTAAGAAAGGGAAAATGAACCAGGATCCCTGCTCCTGATATTATCCTGGACACTACCTGGAAGGACCAGGATCCCTGCTCCTGATATTATCCTGGACACTAACTAGAAAAACCAGGATCCCTGCTCCTGATATTATCCTGGACACTAACTGGAAGGACCAGGATCCCTGCTCCTGATATTATCTTGGACACTAACTGGAAGGACCAGGATCCCTGCTCCTGATATTATCCTGGACACTAACTAGAAAAACCAGGATCCCTGCTCCTGATATTATCCTGGACACTAACTAGAAGGACCAGGATCCCTGCTCCTGATAACCTGTACACTAACTAGAAGGACCAGGATCCCTGCTCCTGATAACCTGTACACTAACTAGAAGGACCAGGATCCCTGCTCCTGATAACCTGTACACTAACTAGAAGTGCACATGTGGAAGTTGGGTCAGAAAAGCATCCGGCATAGCTGACATGTTCCTGCAGTCAGGAAGCCAGTCAGCACTTAGAATCTAGGCTCTCAAGTGAAGAATGGCCACTTACAAAGGTACCAAAGGAGGACAAGTGTTAATGAGCAGTCAACAGCAAATGAACATATCTCATCGCAGATGTCTTGAAGTTTCCAGCAAGTTAAGAGAAAGGCACGCTGAAGGAAACTGATTTTAAATCTCTCTCTACATCTTGTGCAAAGTGTCTCACTTCAACTAAGAAGGCTTTGTAGTGTCTGCATCATACTATTAAACAGTATTGAGGTGGACAAGTTAGTGGTAATCGTGAGAAAGAATGGGTTTGATCGGCATGACAATGATTTCCAACCAAACCTAGTCTTTCACTATGCCTATTCAGCTTCCCGTGCTTGTATTTGGTTCAAAAACCTTCAACTTGCTTCTCTGATGGAGCTAGGATTCCAGTTGTTTTGGCTTTAGGGTTAACGAGCTCTTGGGGCGCGATCTTATCAGCCCTGGGGAGGTGGGTATGGAGGCAGGACTGCCGGGAAAATGGCAGAATTTGGGGGTGGGTGCCCAAACCGTCTTCGTGCCATCTTGCCAGGAGGCAGGTAGCCGACCCACGCCGGGTCCCGTCTCCTTGGAGGCGGGAAGGGGATTACAGCCACTTAACTGCCTGTTAACAGGTAGTTAACAGACAGATAAGAGGATTATCCCCATTTTACCCACACAAGTGCGGGCTTCCTGAAGGCTGTGAACCCCGCCAGGGTCACCGAGGTGAGTAGTGGGTCTGCGGGGGTCGGAGGGGTGCAAAAGTGTGCTGTGAAGGTAAGTGATGGGTGCAAGTGTGGAGAGGTGAGTATGTGAGGTAAGTGCAAAGTGTTAGAAAAAATTTAAAATAAAAACAAAATGCTGGAAATACTCAGCAGGTCAGGCAGCATCTGTGGAGAGAGAAACCGAGTTAACGTTTCAGGTCGATGACCCTTCGTCAGAACTGGAAAAAGCTGGAGATGTAACAGATTTTAAGTAAGTGTTGGGGCAGGGAAAGGGGGAAGGGGAGGAAAGAACAAAAGGGAAGGTCTGATCAGATGGAAGGCAGGAGAGATTGAGAGAGATTAAGAGATGGTGCAAGGCAAATGGAGATGGTAATAGGACAATTTAAGAAACAAAAGATGGCTCTGGAAGAAGTGTAAATGGCAATGGCAGAATGAGAGACAGCTGCCATGTGGGAGAGAGAAAAAAATAAAATAAATGGAAAAAAAGGATAGGGGCAGAGGTCATGGTCTGAAATGATTGAACTCTGTATGTTGAGTCCAGAAAGCTGTAAAGTGCCTAATCGAAAGATGAGGTGCTGTTCCTTGAGCTTGCATTGAGCTTCATTGGAACAGTGTAAGAGGCCAAGGACGGTGAGGTCTGAGTGGGAGTGGAGCGGAGAATTAAAGTGACAAGGCAACCGGAAGCTTGGGGTCACCCTTATGGACTGAATGCAGGTGTTCCACAAAGCGGTCACCCAATCTGTGTTTGGTCTCCCCAATGTAGAGGAGACCGCATCGTGAGCAGCGAATACAGTATACTAAATTGCAAGAGGTACAAGTAAATCGCTGTTTTACCTGGAAGGAGTGTTTGGGGCCCTGGACAGTGGGAAGGGTGGAGGTAAAAGGGCATGTGTTGCATCTCCTGCACTTGCACGGGAAGGTGCCAGGGGAAGGGGTGTTGGGGGTGATAAAGGAGTGGACCAGGGTGTTGTGGAGGGAGTGGTCCCTTCGGAATGCTGAAAGGAGAGGTGAGAGGAAGATGTGTTTGGTGGTGGGATCATGCTGGAGATGGCGGAAATGGCAGAGGATGATCCGTTGAATGTGGAGGCTGGTGGGGCGAAAGGTGAGGACAAGGGGAACTCTATCGTGGTTCCGGGAGGGAGGGGAAGGGGTGAGAGCAGAAGTGTGGGAAATAGAACGGACACGGTCAAGAGCCGTGTCAACCACAGTAGAGGGGAAATCCTCGGTTGAGGAAAAAGGAAAACATGTCGAAAGCACTAGTATGGAAGGTAGCATTGTCAGAGCAGATGCGGCAGAGATGGAGAAACTGGGAGAATGGAATAGAGTCCTGACAGGAAACGGGGTGGGAGGAAGTGTAGCCCAGGTAGCTGTGGGAGTCAGTGGGTTTGTAGTGAATGTTTGTGAATAGCCTGTCCCCAGAGATGGAGACAGAGAAGTCGAGGAAGGGAAGGGAAGAGTTGGAGATGGACCATGTGAAGGTGAGGGAAGGGGGAAATTGGAAGCAAAGTGAATGAAATTTTCTAGTTCAGGGCGAGAGCAGGAAACAGCACTGATACAGTCATCAATGTACCAGAAAAAGAGGTGAGGGAGGAGATCTGAATAGGACTGGAAGAAAGAATGTTCCACATATCCCATGAAAAGGCTGGCATAGCTGGGACCCATGCAGGTTCCCATAGCAACACCTTTAATTTGGAGGAAGTGAGTGGGGTTAAAGGAAAAGTTTTTAAATGTGAGAACAAGTTCATCCCAGTTTGGCATAAAAATAAAACAAAAAAGGTGACGCAACCATGGCTAACAAGGGTTTTTAGGGATGGCATAAGATCCAAGGTGAGGACATATAAATTGGCCAGAAAAAGCAGCAAACCTGAGAGTTGGGAGCAGGATTCAGCAAAGGAGGACAAAGGGATTAATTAAGAGGGGGAAAATAGAATATGAGAGTAAGCTTGCAAGGAACATAAAAACTGACTAAAAGCTTCTATAGATATGTGAAGAGAAAAGGATTGGTGAAGTCAAGCATAGGTCTCTTACAGTCAGAATCAGGGGAGTTTATAATGGGGAACAAAGAAATGGGAGACCAATTAATTACATACTTTGGTTCTGTCTTCACAAAGGAGGACACAAGTAACCTCCCAGAGATGTCGGGGAACATAGAGTCTAATGAGGGTGAGGAATTGAATGAAATCAGTATTTGTAGGGAAATTGATGGTATTGAAGGCCGATAAATCCCCAGGGCCTGATGATCTACATCCTAGAGTACTTAGGGAAGTGGCTCTAGAAATAGTAGATGCATTGCTGGTCATCTTCCAAAATTCTATAGACTCTGGAACAGTTCCCATGGATTGGAGGGTAGCTAATGTAACCCCAATATTTAAAAAAGTTGGTAGAGAGAAAACGGGGAATTATAGACCGGTAAGCCTGACATCGGTAGTGGGGAAAATGCTAGAGTCCATTATAAAAGATGTAATTGCAGAACACTTGGAAAACAGTGACAGGATCGGACAAAGTCAACATGGATTTACAAAAGGTAAATCATGCTTGATTAATCTACTGAAATTTTTTGAGGATGTAACTGGTAGAATAGATAAGGGAGAGCCAGTGGATGGGGTGTATTTAGACTTTCAGAAGGCTTTCAATAAGGTCCCGCATAAGAGATTGACGTGCAAAGTTAAAGCACATGGGATTGGGGGTAAGGTACTGACTTGGATAGAGAACTGGTTGGCAGACGGGAAGCAAAGAGTTGGAATAAACAGGTATTTTCCCGAGTGGCAGGCAGTGACTAGTGGGGTACCGCAGGGATCGGTGCTAGGACCTCAGTTATTCACAATATATATTAATGATCTAGACGAGGGAACTAGATGTAATATCTCCAAGTTTGCAGATGACACAAAGCTGGGTGGGCGTGTGTGCTGTGAGGAGGATGTAGAGAAACTCCAGTATGATTTGGACAGGTTGGGTGATTGGGCAGATGCATGGCAGATGCAGTATAATGTGGATAAATGCGAGGTTATCCACTTTGGCGGCAAAAACAGGAAGACAGATTATTATCTGAACGGCAATAGATTGGGAAAAGGGGAAGTGCAACGAGACCTGAGTGTTCTTGTGCACCAGTCGCTGAAGGTAAGCATGCAGGTGCAGCAGGCGGTTAAGAAGGCAAATGGTATGTTGGCCTTCATAGCGAGAGGATTCGAGTACAGGAGCAAGGATGTCTTGCTGCAATTGTACAGGGCCTTGGTGAGACCACACCTTGAGTATTGTGTGCAGTTTTGGTCGCCTTATCTGAGGAAGGATATTCTTGCCATGGAGGGAGTGCAACGAAGATTCACCAGACTGATACCTGGGATGGCAGGAATGATGTATGAAGAGAGATTGGGTCGATTAGGCTTATATTCACTAGAGTTTAGAAGATTGAGAGGGGATCTCATCGAAACTTATAAAATTCTAACAGGACTAGACAGACTAGATGCAGGAAGGATGTTCCCGATGGCGGGGGAGTCCAGAACCAGAGGTCACAGTCTAAGGCTAAGGGGTAAGCCATTTAGGACTGAGATGAGGAATTTCTTCACCCAGAGAGTGGTGAATTTGTGGAATTCTCTACCACAGAAGGCAGTTGAGGCCAATTCATTACATATATTCAAGAAGGAGTTAGATATATTTCTTAAGGCTAAAGTGATCAAGGGATGTGGGGAGAAAGCAGGGACAGGGTACTGAATTTGGATGATCAGCCATGATCTCATTAAATGGCAGAACAGGCTTGAGGGGCCGAATGGCCTACTCCTGCTCCTATCTTCTATATTTCTATGTTCAGCCAGGCAGAGGAGGGTGGTGGTGGATGGAGACTGGTTGGGCCTCTGTTCAAGGAAGAAACGGAACGCCCTCCGGCCATCCTGGTGGGGGCTGGAGGTATCGAGGGATTGGATGTCCATAGTGAGAACAGGAATATTGGTGGAGACATGGCAGCCAGCTGATAAGTTAAAGAAAAGCATCAGCAAACATTCCACCTCTGAACCACTTGCCTGCCAGTCAGCAACAATATACTTTGATATAGCGCCTTTAATGCAGAAAATTGGCACAAGGCGCTCCATAGAGGAATAATCAAAAATATGGATGCCAAGCCAAAGAAGGAAATATTAGGAAGGGTGACCGAAAGCTTGGTCCAAGAAGTAGGTTTTAAGGAGGAGATGGCGACGGAGGGGCTTGGGGCAAGTTCCAGAGTATGGGGCCTGGGCGGCTGAAGGCATAGCCACCAATTGTGGCGTGAAGGAAGAGGGGGGTACACACGAAGCCCCGCAACAAAGAAATGGAATGCTCTGGGGAGGGGGAGGTGACAAAGATAGGTGGGGAGGGGGGAAGCAAGCCCATGAATATATTTAAATGCAAGGATGATAATTTTAAATCATAGGCGTTGGCAGACCAGGAGCCAATGTAGGTTAGCACGGACCGGGTTGATGGGTGAGCAGGACTTCGTATGCAATAGGATACTAGCCCCAGAGTTTTGAATGAGCTGATGTTTATGGAGGATGGGATGCCAGACAGAAGAGCATTGGAATGGTCGAGTCTTGAGGTGACAAAGGCATTGGGTTTCAGCAGCAGATGGGCTGAGATAGGGATAGAGACAGAGGCGGATTATGAAGAGAGAAGTAGGTGGCTGAGATGGAGAGGGTATTGGGTCGGAAGCTCAGCTTGGGGTCAAATAGGATGCCAAGGTTGTGAACAGTCTGGTTCAGCCTGCGAAATAATGGAATTAGTGACAAGGATATAGAATTTGTGGAGGGGGCCAAAGGCTTTGATCTTTCCAATTTTTAACTGGAGGAAATTACAGCTAATCCAGGGCTGAGTGTCGGAGAGAAGTAGAACTGGGTGTTGTCAACGTACTGTGGAAGTTGACCCCATGTCTTCAAATGATGTTGCCAAGGGGTAGCACAAAGAGGAAGAGGGGGCCAAGGACAGATTCTTGGGGGACTCTAGAGTTAGGTGTGGGGCAGAAAGCAAATCCATTGCTGGAGATGCTCTGGCAATGATTTGATAGGCAAGAGTGGAACCAGGCGAGGACAGTTCCATTGAGCTGGACAATGGAGTAGAATGGTGTGGTTTACCCTATCAAACACTGCAGAGAGGTTGAGCAGGACAAGGAGGGATAGTTTACCATGGTCACAGTCACAAGGGGATGTAATTTGTGACGTTGATAATGGCCGTTTCAGTGCTGTAGAAGGGGATGAAACATAATTGGACAGATTCAATTGGAGTTGCGGGAAACATACAGATTTAGGAGGAGACAGCCTGTTCAAGGACTTTGGAGAGGAAAGGTAGGATGGATATGGCGCAGTAGTTTGAAAGGACAGAGGGGTCAAGGGAGGGATTTTCAGGATGGGGAGATGATGCAAATTTACACAATTATAATAGTGAAGCCTGTTGAGATGTTTACACATCTTTCCTCAGCTGTTGTCCAGAATACACACCAGCAAGTGGGAGAATTGAATAAGAAGTCACATTTCAAAAAATGGTGTTTATTGGCTGAGAAAGTGACCTAAACCAGCCTCTGCTCTTTCAATGGCACATTAATACATTACTGCAGAGTACTAAACTTGGGAATTTGGTGAGTGAGGGAATTTTAAGGGTTGATCTTTTTCTAAAATTTAGCGAAGTTTTGCATTTAACATTTGGCATTTAACTTAATTTTAACCTTAACTTATAGTTTCTTTCACAGTGGGAAACAAGCTACCTGCTAGTGGCAGTTGCACAGTTAATTGGGTGGCTAGCTAGAACTGGCTACCTGGTAATTACAGTCAGGGCTTTGGAATTTCTGCTGGTAGAGAAACAAGAGGTTTTTGCTAATGCACGGAGGTAAGTAGCACAGAGTCCAGTTCTACGGAGTACTGCTTCCACAGAGTACCAACTCGGGAATTTGGTGAGGTGCTGCTTGATACATTAAAAAATATAAACAACTAGGGTTAAATTAGGACTGTGGGCTAAGTTACAGTAAAGACCTAAAGCATGTAATGAATTTTAATAAATTAAACAAGGTTATTACCTAGATTAAAAACTTAATAGATAATTGAGTATTTCAAAACTTGAAAACCTAATTAGTTAAATAAAATACAATAGAGATGGCAGGGAAGGTGATGTGTTGCAGCTGTAGCATGTGGGAGCTGGTGGACCTCAGCCTGATCCACAGCAACCACATCTGCAGTAAGTGTCTGCAGCTCAAGGAACTTTGGTTCAGGGTTGATGAGCTGGAGTCTGAGCTTTGGACACTGCGATACATCAGGGAGGGAGAAAGTTACCTGGACACTGTTCCTGGAGGCAATCACACCCCTTAGGTTAAAGACTTCAGATTTGGTCCATTGTCAGGGACAGGAGGGTGTGACTATGAGTGAGGCAGGTATGGAGATCCAGAAGGTAGCATTGGAGGAGCCTCAGCCCTCGCATTGGTCCAACAGGTACGAGGTTCTTGCAGTCTGTGTGGACAAGAGCAGGGACTGCAGGGAGGATGAGCAAACTGACCACAGCACCGTGGTGCAGGGGGCCATTCAAGTTGGGGGAGTAAAAAGGAATGTAGTAGTAGTGGGGGATAGTATAGTTAGGGGGATAGACACTGTTCTCTGCAGCCGAGAGCGTGAGTCCCGAAGGCTGTGTTGCCTGCCCGGTGCCAGGGTTAAGGACATCTCCTCGGGGCTGGAGAGGAATTTGGAGTGGGAGGGGAAGGATCCAGTTGTTGTGGTCCACGTAGGTACCAATGACAGGTAGGACTAAGGAAGAGGTTCTGCTGAGGGAGTATGAACAGCTAGGGGCTAAATTAAAAAGCAGAACCACAAAGGTAATAATCTCTGGATTACTACCTGAGCCACGAGCAAATTGGGCCAATAAGATCAGAGAGTTGAATGCATGGCTCAAGGATTGGTATGGGAGAAATGGGTTTTAATTCATGGGGCACTGGCACCAGTACTGGGGAAAGAGGGAGCTGTTCCGTTGGGACGGGCTTCACTTGAACCGTGCTGGGACCAGCATCCTGGCAAATCGCATAACTAGGGCTGAAGATTGGGCTTTAAACTAAATAGTGGGGGGGGAAGGGTTTAGGTGAGGGTAAACTTAGAAAATTAAAGAGGAAGGAGAAGGCAATAGTGCAGGGTAGCGATAGGGGTAATGATAACCAGAGTGTGACAGGATGGGACAGAGCATACAAGCATAAGAGTGCACCAGCAAATAGGGTCAGAGTAGGGAAAGATGGTAAAAAGACAAAATTAAAGGCTCTTTATCTGAATGCATGCAGAATTCATAACAAGATAGATGAATTAATGGCACACTAGAAATAAATGGGTATGATCAGATAGCTATTACAGAGACGTGATTGCAAAGTGACCAAGGCTGGGAACTAAATATTCAGGGGTATTTGACATTTCAGAAGGATAGGCAGAAAGGAAAAAGAGCTGGGGTAGCTCTGTTAATAAAGGATGAGATCAGTACAGTAGTGAGAAATGATATTGGCTCGGAAGATCAAGATGTAGAATCAGCTTGGGTGGAGATAAGAAATAATAAGGGAAAGAAGTCACTGGTGGGAGTAGTTTATAGGCCCCCTAACAGTAGCTACACTGTAGGACAGAGTATAAATGAAGAAATAATGGGGGCTTGTAAGAAAGGTACTGCAATAATCGTGGGCGATTTTAATCTTCATATAGATTGGACAAATCAAATTGGCAAAGGTAGACTTGAGGGCGAGTTCATAGAGTGGACAGTTTCTTAGAATAATACGTTGTGGAACCAACCAGGGAACAGGCTATTTTAGATCTGGTAATGTATAATGAGACAGGATTAATTAATGATCGCATAGTAAAGGATCCTCTAGGGAAGAGTGATCATAACATAAAATTTCATTCAGTTTGAGGGTGAGAAACTTGGGGGTGATTTTCTCAGCCTCAAAAGGTAAGACAGTGGATAAGCAGTGGTAGACTTTTAAGGAGATATTTCACAACTCTGAACAAAGATATATTCCAGTGAGAAAGAAAGACTCTACGAGAAGGATGAACCATCCATGGCTAACTAAGGAAGTTAAGGAAGGTATCAAATTGAAAGAAAAGGCATACAATGTTGCAAAGATTAGTGGTAGGCCAGAAGATTGGGAAATTTTTAGAAACTTGCAAAGGATGACTAAAAAAAAGGGAGAAAATAGAATATCAAAGTAAACTAGCAAGAAATATAAAAACACAGTAAGAGCTTCTACAAGTATATAAAAAGGAAGAGAGTAGCTAAAGTAAATGTTGGTCCCTTAGAGGATGAGATTGGGGGATTAATAATGGGAAACAAGGAAATGGCAGAGACTTTGAACAAATATTTTGTATCTGTCATCACGGTAGAAGACACTAAAAGCATCCCAATAATAGTGGAACATCAAGGGGCAAAAGGGAGGGAGGAACTTAAAACAATCACTATCACTAGAGAATAAGTACTAGGCAAACTAATGTGACTAAAGGCTGACAAGTCCCCTGGACCTGATGGCCTGCATCCTAGGGTCTTAAAAGAAGTGGCTGCAGAGATAGTGGATGCATTGGTTGTAATCTTCCAAAATTCCCTAGATTCTGGAAAGGTCCCAGCGGATTGGAAGACCACAAATATAACGTCCCTATTCAAGAAAGGAGGAAATCAGAAAGCAGGAAACTATAGGCCAGTTAGCCTAACATCTGTCATTGGAAAAATGCTGGAATCCATTATTAAGTAAGTAGTAGCAGGACATTTAGAGAATTATAATAAAATCAAGCAGAGTCAACATGGTTTTATGAAAGGGAAATCGTGTTTGACAAATTTATTAGAGTTCTTTGAGGATGTAACGAGCAGGGTGGATAAAGGGGAACCAGTAGATGTAGTGTATTTGGATTTCCAAAAGGCATTTGATAAGGTGCCACATAAAAGGTTACTGCACAAGAAACAAGCTCATGGTGTTGGGGGTAATATATTAACATGGATAGAGGATTGGCTAACTAACAGAAAACAGAGAGTCAGGATAAATGGGTAATTTTTAGGTTGGCAAACTGTAACTAGTGGGGTGCCACAGGGATCAGTGCTGGGGCCTCAACTATTTACAATCTATATTAATGACTTGGATGAAGGGTCTGAGTGTACTGTAGCCAAATTTCCTGACAATACAAAGATAGGTGGGAAAGTAAGTTATGAGGAGGACACAAAGGGCTGGATTTTCCGCCGGAGGCGGGATAGTGGCAAGTTCAGCGGGTTCTGGTCCCGCTCCCGGTTGCAGCCGCCCTCCATTAAGGATTTTTCCTAGATTTGGCCTCATTAAGACTGACGTGCGCGCTAGCCGGCCCAATCGGTGGGTGCGGGTCGGCTGCTTGCGCTTGATGACGCGCTAGGAGCCTGGATATTTAAGGGGGCCATGTCCCCTTTGATTTTCACTTGCTTTCTTCTGCTTCCGGATGCTGGTTGCTGCAGGCATGGCAGCTCAACGGTCCAAGGCTGCTCCCCGGTTTGATGATGACTCCCTCCATGCTCTTGTGGAGGGAGTAAGAGGACGAAAGGAGGTCCTCTTCCCTTCCGATGGAGGAAGCCTCCTCAGCACACAAAGGCAGCCTGGCTGCAAATTGCTGAGGAGGTCAGTGCAAGGCCGGTGTGTGCACGCACCTGGGTGCAATGTAGAAAAAGGTTCAATGACCTGATGCGCTCAGCAAAAGTGAGTCTAACATCACACTTGCCTTCAATCTGCTTCCCATCTCTTCTCGTCCCCCATCACTCTGCATTGGCAACCTACTCCTGCACATCCCAACTTACCCTAACATCCCTTGCACCCTCACCCATCCCTCTCTATGTACAGAATCACTTCACCATCCTACTATGCATCCCTCACACTCGCTCTCACTGTTACGTAATAACAACAACTAACAATGCACAGGGAGGGACCTTGGTATTGGTACCTCACTCCATCTTTGTCTCCCTCCAAACATCTATTTTATCCCCTCTAAACATCTATGTTATCCATTCTTTACACTGACTCCATCAATCTCGCTGAAACTCTACTTGTGTCCCTCATTGCAGGAAAAGAGAGCCCACAATAAGAGGGAGAGGGGGAGGACAGGAGGAGGCATTGAACGAACGCTAGGGAGGCAGCTCTGGAGATCGTGGGAGGTGCAGAGGAGCTGGAAGTGGGGGATGGAGAGACGGACACAGCTGGTGATAGGATTGATTTGCAACCCTATCATTTTGCTTTCATGAGTGACTGTTATGGCATCTGATGCTCATAGAAATTGAATTCTAATCATCTGCACAATGGGATGTTTCTGCTACCTAAATATCACATGTCTAACTCATGCCTTTACTCCTCCACAGGACCATTGAGAGCCCCCCCTCCCCACTGTCCAGGAGGAAGAGCTGGAAGACTCCTCAGAGGAACCTGCAGCCTCTGAGGGAACAGCGTCAGCAGAAATGAGCACTCCCAGCAGCAGCGCAGAGATGCACTCCTCTGTGGGTAGTTTGCGAGACAGAGTAGTGTTGTCACCTGGTGTATCACAGCTCACAAGTGAGCATAAGCAGATGGTGGAGACAGGGACAGCAGTGGAGAGTCCTCGTTGGAGGCCGCAAGGCACACTTAGCTCTGCTCAGCTGCATTTAGACGCTGTGCCTCTGGGGCCATCCAGAAAGAGAGCGGTGTTGGAGCTTCAGGAACAAGTACAGGAGGCTCTGACTGGGTTTGCAACCACGATAACTGCAAGTATGCAGAGAATGGAGGAGTCCATGTCAAACATGAGCAATGCCATGGTGCACACATTGGCGAATGTAGGTGCCTCCATGGAAAGGATGGCAACCTCCATGGAGGACATAAATTGCCAGACTCAGGAGAACATGGTAACACTTCTAAATAGATGGTCATCTATGGAGGATAGATGGGCATCTATTGTTGAGAGAAACCAAAGGTTCATGGACGTCCTTGTTATGAGGAATATCAGCACAGAAATGGGTCCTCATGGCCCCACTGATGTGCACCAAGGTGCTCTCCAGTTACTTGCTAGCAGTGAAGCGCAGGTGACCCATGAGAGGGATGGTGGTGGTCGACAACAAGGAAGTGAGAGCTGCTCCCCCAGCACACACACTCCCATGCCACCGCGGAGCCCTCGATCAGAGCCCCGGATGCCCCACCCAACTGAGATGCCCATCTCTGCCCCTGCACAGCTGCAGGAGGAGCAGACTGTTGCGGAGCCCTCAAAGGCTTCCAAACCCAGAGGACGACCACCAAAGGCGTCTAAGCAGGCACAGCGGGGAAGTGAGCAAGGTGAAGAGGGGAAGCACCATGTAGAAGCATGCGCAAGAGAAAGCTAAAACACAAATAGTCACAAGGGTAGTCACTTGGGTGATTTCATGTTATACCAATTTACATTTGTGATGTTTATTTCTAGTGTATTAAAGTAATGCGATGTCAGTGATTCAATGCATTGCCCTATATGTGCTCAGAATTGGAAGTGGCACAGCGAGGGGTGAGGGTGCTTTTCATCTGCAATGATAGTGGGGAGAGTGATAGGAATGCACAGTTCATTGTTCAGATCCTGTAGGGTGTGGAATGGAGGTCCTGCCAACCCTCATGTGCATGTGCCAGCCACATGTATGTGCAGCGTAAAGTTACACGAATCTGGCATGGATTAGTCCATCCCTTGCCTGATGGCCAGCAATGAGGTCACATGCTGGTAGCACTGGGACAGTCGCCTCCGCCAGGCATTCCTCATCTGCTACCTCATTCGGCTCTTCCTCCTCTGAGGAGGAGGTTGTCTGCTGTGCCACTTGTTCCTCAGGCAGCGGTAAGCCACGCTGCAGTGCAGTGTTGTGCAGGGTACAGCAGACCACAATGGTTCTGGAGACCCTGGCTGGTGCGTACTTTAGGGCTCCACCAGATCTGTCCAGGCATCTGAAGCGCATTTTGAGCAAGCCTATGGTTTGCTCTATGATGCTTCTGGTGGAAATGTGGCTTTGATTGTAACGCTCCTCAGCTTCGTTTGATGGCCTCATCAGTGTCATTAGCTATGTCTCCAAGTAGCCATCTGGAAAGTTGGGTTGGTGGATTGAAGAGCTGAGGCACAGTGGACTGCCGCAGGATGTACGAGTCATGGCAGCTGCTAGGGAACTTGGCGCACACATGCATAATGTTCTTCTTGTGGTTACACACCAGCTGCACGTTAAGGGAGTGGAAGCCCTTGTAGTTCACAAATACAGCTGGGTTATGATGGGGTGCCCTGATGGCCACATGTGTGCAGTCGATGACATCCTGCACTCTTGGGAAGCCTGCCATATTGGCAAACCCAACCGCCTGCGCGGTTACACTTGCTTCATCCATTGAGAAGTGGATGTAATTGGCCGACTTGCCAAACAGGGCATCGGTAACCTGCGTTATGAATCTGTGGGCGGCCAACTGGGAGATGCCGCTGATGTCTGCAGACGATCCCTGGAAGGACCCTGATGCAAAGAAGTTGAGTGCAGTGGTGACTTTGACAACCACTGGTAAGGAGTGTCCACCCGCTCCTCTGGGTTGCAGGTCTCGGTGCAGCATTGTGCAGATGTCTGCGACTACCTCTCATGAAAGTCTCAGCCTCCTTTAGCACTGCTGTACAGTCATGTTGAAGAAGCTCATCCTCTGCCTGTAAACCCTGTGTTGAGGGTATCTCCTGCGGCGCGGTGCAGCCCTGCGCTGACTGCCTCTGCCCTGTGCAGCATCAGGTGGCTCAGGAGAAGGTTGGCGCTCTTGTTGTCGGTGCTGCTGCTGCCACGGCTGCTCATCCTCCAAACCTGAGGACCATGATGAGTGAGTATCAATGGTTCCCATTGTGCTGGTGAAAATGTCACTTGAGGATGAAATGTTATAAGCACTCAGTCAAAGTGGAGAGAGGTTATTCCAAGGAGGTCACAGTGCATATAGATCTCACAACACACACTTACAACCTCAATACACCTGAAAAATGTCTTCCAAATCCTGCAATCAGAAAGTTCTGGCTTTTGAAATTGAACTGATGTGGCAGGTTAGCTTTAATGCTAGACACAATCAGCTGGCGTGTTCCTGGAACACCGTGGAACACACTGAAAATGTGGCAAAATTGAAAAGCCCTCTCAAAATAGCATTAAACAGGTAATTAACCTGCTGTTAAATACCTTAACTGCCTCTCCCGCCGCTTGGTGTCGGGTCTGATCAGGAGTCACAGACCCGACACTTTGGAAAGTCGCATGGAGGCAGGTTCGCAACCCACCACCAATCATCTTGGATTTAACTCCTGACTTGCCTCCAAACCTGCCCTCTGAGCACCAGCAAAATCACGGCCAAAGAGTCTACAAAGGGTTATAGATCGGTTAAGTGAGTGGGCAGAAATTTGGCAGATGGAGTATAATGTGGGAAAATGTGAGGTTATCCACTTTGGTAGGAAGAATAGAAAAGCAAAATATTATTTAAATGGAGACTACAGAATGCTGCGGTACAGAGGGATCTGGGTGTCCTCGTACATGAAACACAAAATGTTAGCATGCAGGTGCAGCAAGTAATTAGGAAGGCAAATGGAATGTTGGCCTTTATTGCAAAGGGAATGGAGTATAAAAGTAGGGAAGTCCTGTTACAACTCTACAGGGCATTGGTGAGACCACACCTGGAGTACTGTGTATAGTTTTGGTCACCTTATTTAAGGAGGGATATACTTGCATTGGAGGCAGTTCAGAGAAGGTTCACGAGGTTGATTCCTGGGATGAAGGGATTGTCTTATGAGGAAAGGTTAAGCCTATACTCATTGGAGTTTAAAAGAATGAGAGGCGATCTTATTGAAACATATGAGATCCTGAGGGGGCTTGACAAGGTAGATGCTGAGAGGATGTTTCCCCTCGTGGGGGAATCTAGAACTAGGGGGCATAGTTTCAGAACAAGGGGTCGTCCATTTAAGACAGAGATGAGGAGGAATTTCTTCTCTCAGATGGGTGTGAATCTTTGGAATTCTCTACCCCAGAGAGCTGTGGAGGCTGAGGCATTGAATATATTCAAGGCTGAGATAGACAGATTTTTGAACTACAGGGGAGTCAAGGGTTATGGAGAACAGGCAAAAAAGTGGAGTTAAGGCCAAGATCAGATCAGCCATGATCTTATTGAATAGCGGAGCAGGCTTGAGGGGCTGAATGGCCTACTCCTGCTCCTATTTCTTATGCTCCTATGTCTAACAGGCAGGTAATTACTGAGGCAAATGTACCAGTGAAATGTGATCATCAGTGACCTTTCTAATACCATTTCTGACCCATTCTCGGATAATCAGTTAAGTCTGTGAAACAAGCTTTATTAAAATGGCACTAAACATCATTACATAAAATTTCGTCGTGTTAAATATTAAGTGAATATTTCAAATGTACTCATGAAATAAAGGTAATATTCTAGGGATTTATATATCAATAAGGTGTACAATTTTTTAATAACAATTTTCATTGACAAGATCACAAGAAAGACAGATGAGGAAGGTTATTCAGATTATTTTATTTCATCCATCCACAAACATCTTATAGTTTCCCACATTCCAATTGTTTCTTAAATAATTCCAAGCATTTTGCCTCCACTACTCTACTCAGCTGTTTATTTCATGTACCGATCACTCTTTAGGAAGGTACCCTGATGTTACAAATGTAGACAGATGTGCATCAACAGTACACAATTGGGCAGGTAGACCCGAGCATGGCAGCAGCACATTCCCAGTGCAGTGGGAGATTTTTTGAGGCCAAACAGCAAGTGTATGCAATACTCATAGCCACAAAGATTATATAGATACCTGTTAATAGGTCCCACAATGAAGTCTCTGGGGGAAAAATTGGGTTGAGCCGCAAACGGGGCGCCAAGCTCGCCTGGGCGCCAGATTTTGCGCTGCGATCGGAGCAGCAGCGATCGCCGGAAATTCAGCTTGAGCGCCCCAAGAGGGACACGGGGCGAGGCTTGAGGCACTCCGCGTCCCTCTTAGGGCGCTGAAACTGAATATCGCAGCGCAACGTGCCACAGCGCCACACGCTGCGGCACGGCACGCTGCGGTACTGCAGGCCTTCCTCCCATTCTTAAGGGGGAGGGGCCTGCACCAGCGCGATGAGCGATTGGGAGTGCCGGCAAAAGAGCCCGGCACCGAGGAGAAGTGCCGGGCTCTCGGAAAACAGCCGGTAATGCTGCGGGGGGAGAACAGGAGGCCGGGGACGGAGGTGCTGGCAGGCGGCCGCTGAAAAAAATGGCCGCTCCGCACCTCCACCTTAATTTGCGCCACTGCCGCCACAGGTAGGCCCCGTGAACCAGGCGCGATTAGCGAGCGGCGCTACAGAGGCGGTCGCTGCCAAATATCATGATCGGGGCGGTAGCAGGGCACTGCGCACACCGATGACTTCATTGGTGGCGGCGCAGCGCAACAGGCTAACGCCGCCATTAGCGCCCCAGCTAAATATCACGGGAGGCATGGCCAGTGGCGCTAAAGCCACTGAGTGCCCTCTTTAGGCGCTAACTGGTGGCGCAGCCCACCGAATTTCTCCCCCTCTGTGTTTTCTCACCGGTTCACTCTCTGTGCCCTGCTTACCTGTTTGAAAAGGGTGCTACTGGACTTTCAGGATATTACTTCTTTTCTTTGCCCCTTTTAATTTTTACTTCTCTCAGATGCTCCACTTGTAATTTGCCTACATTCGTGCTGTAACTCCTCTCTCAGCTGCTCCTTTTAATTTTGCTTCATTTAGTTGCTGCTCTTGAGCAGGCAGCCTTCCCCTGCTTGATTTCAGGTAATTTAAGATGGTGGGGGCACTAGAACGTTGCATGCCACCCCCTCCCCCCGCCCCCCCCCCCCGACACTGCTGGGTTAAAATCAAACCTGCTGTTTTTGTATTATCTGGAAGAATGAATGTTGTGAATTTTCCTCTAATTTTCACTTTTATCGTGTTTGAGACTGTCCTGTGTGCCCTAATCTTCCACACCGAAAGAAAAACACCTGCTTGAAGTGGCATTATTTGATAAATACAAATAAAAGAGTATCAGTACTTTAAAGGGACCAGTTTTCATCTATAGGCATAAATTAGTTCTAAATGGTTAAGACTTGGTGAAATTGCTACCTGAAAGGTCTCTGCTGCTCTTAAACCAGCTGTTATAAAACATATGAGAACAGCACAGGTAAATTTGCCCTTTGGTTTGCTTCCATTTCTCTATAAAGTCCTCTGCTTTGAGTCTTCCTTAGATGATCAGACTGAAATCAGGTGCTAAATGCTAAGGTAGAATGAAATATGAAACTGATGTGTGGTATGTGGAATACTCTCTTTAGCTAGAATCCAAGGTGCAGCTGTCCAATCGTATTTCAGCACACTGGCCTATACCATGTACAGTATTTGCACTTAATTTCCTGATGGTGTCTGATCATTGAACTGGGTCACCAATCACATTAGGATTTTAATTTAGATTTTTCAACTAATATGGGGCAGAGCCAGGAACTTTGGTAATAAAGCTGGAGAAAGGGGAGAACCAAACTAACTTGAGAGGGATTCGTCAACTGATATTGACATCCCATATATAATCAGAGATTTCAGCACAAAAAGAGAGAATTTAGTCCATCATGTCTGTGGCAGCTTCCTCCTCAGAAAGACCTTTATTTTCCTGCTCTTTCCCTTCGCCCTATAATATTTTTCATAAACGGTTTATCTAATTCCTTCTTCAACTGCTACTTGTGGCAATATATTCCATATATTATTAACCTTTTGAATGAAAAAAATCTGTGACCCCCTACTTCATGCTGCTGGTGATAATCAACAACAACAAAAACAACTTGTATTTATATTGCACCTTTAACATAGTAAAACGTCCCAAGGTGCTTCACAGGCGCGTTAGCAAAAAAAATTTGACACCGAGCCACAGAAGTAGATACTAGGACAGGTGACCAAAAACTTGATCATAGAGGTAGGTCTTAAGGAGTGTCTTAAAGGAGGAGAGGTAGAGAGGCAGGGAGGTTCAGGGAGGGAATTTCAGTGCTTAGGGCCTAGGCAGCTGAAGCAAGGCCACCAATTTTGGAGCAACGAAAATCAGAGAGGCTAGAATTGGAGGAGCATAGAGATCTCGGAGGGTTGTATGGATGGAGGAGGGTACAGAGATAGGGAGGGGCGAGGCCATGGAGGAATTTAAAAAACAAGGATGAAAGTTTTTAAAAAGAGGCGATGCCGGACCGGGAGCCAATGTTGGTCAGCGAGCACAGGGGTGATGGATGAACAGGAATTGGTGCAAGTTAGGACATGGGCAGCAGAGTTTTGGATGAACTCATGTTTCTGGAGGGTGCAAGGTAGGAGGCCAGTCAGGAAAATATTGGAGTAGTCGAATCTAGACGTAACTGGGCCGGAGACTGGCGATTTTACGGAAGTGAAAGTTGGCGATCTTGGTGATTAAGAGGATATGTGGTCAGAAGCTCAGCTCAGGGTCAAAGGGCGAACGGTCTGGGTTAGCCTCAGACAGTGACCAAGGAGAGGGATGGTGTCGATAGCTAGGGAATGGAGTTTGTGGCACGGACTGAAGACAATGTCTTCGGTCTTCCCAATATTGGAGGAAATATCTGCTCATTCAATACTGGATGTCGGACAAGCAGCATGACAAATCAGAGGCAGTGGAGGAGCCGAAAGAGGTTGTGGTGAGGTACAGCTGGGTGTTGTCAGCTTAATTGTATACTTATGCCCTCTTGTTACTGATTCACTGACTGATGGTAATAATCTTCAGCTATTTACCCTCTCAGACCCTTTCATAATGTTAAACATTTCTATTAGATCTCTCTCCTTAACCTTCTCTTTTTATAGCCAGGGTTCTGGGGTGGTATAGTTTTGGCATTCTGCAGGGAAGGGGGAAGTTACCCAATCAGGCTGTGCCCCTGATCCAACCTTCCAGGTGATGCAACAAAAGATTTGGAAAGATGAACTGCCCTGGCTCATGTTGTTCTGATGCAGATTATCTCTGACTGACCAAGGTGGAGAACAGTTTAGGCTTTAGAAGCCATAGAGGAGCCTGTGTTCCACATTCCCAGCTGGTAGACTGGAAATGGCTATTTGAGGACAAAAGATTTTTTTTGTTTTACTGTGTACTGATTGTTACTGAGGCACTTGCAGCGAGGATGGAATTACAAAGAAAAAGACATTAAAAAGTGGAACTAGTAACTTAATCGTCATATTTTTAATATTCTTTGCTGACACAAATGTAGATGCTTAAGTGCTTCCATGGAAATATAAATCAACGTATTTAGAACTATTTTATAATTCTGCATATCATTTGGATAAGTACAGTGTATGGATTACCAAAAGTGCTACATCAGGACTCCAATGGCATAATATACAGAACTTTATAGCAAAGCACAGAAAATTATTAGACAATTCTAAAAAGGTTGGAAAGGACCTAGGGTTCTCAGGGCATGGTTCAACCCTGCTACTCAGCATATTTGTTTGGGAAGTTGTAAGAAAAGTAAGCTATATGCACCTTTTTGCCATTTTATCCAGTACTTCGTTCCCTATTGCTACTGCACAAAACAACAAAGATGGAACCTGAAAAGCCTCTTAACAGTGCAGCAAAAGCGATATTGTTACAAAGCGAAAGTCACCAGTGACGGGCAAAGGGGGGAAAAAATTAATTAACAGGAAATTAATTACAAAATAGAAGAAATATTTAATATAATTCAGCTAGTAAATCTGTGGTTTATTTACAGCAAATGCTGTAAAATGGTTAAATTAGATATGATACTAAAAAGGCACAGCTTTCCCTTTCTTAAATACACTGTAAACGTCAGATCTTTATGCATGCAGAAACATTTCACTTTACAAAAAAATTACCTTTAAAAAAGAGACTGTATTACAATTTTTCCTGCCAAAATATATTTCTTTCAAAAAATACTTTTCCCCGGCCTCCTTTTAACCTTTGAATATATCCCTTTTCATCTCATTGATACAGTTCTGTGTTATATCAGTCCCGGACCTTCATTAAGCTTTTCTTTAGTGTGTAGCGACGTACAGGACACCAAGCCTGCTAAAATAATTTTTAAAGCCAGCAAAACAAGAGGAGGAAAGTTTAAGGCAAAGTTCATCTTTAAGAGGATCACTTCTTGTGAAAAAGAAGTGATTTGGTCATTCCTGCTGTGACCTCTGGCAACTGGTCATTGATGATTTCCACCAGCATATCTGGGAACTCGATCTTCAGTGCCTTAGACTCCACAAACGTGTAGAAACAGAACTGCAGTAGCCCACTCACCAGCTGTAAGGGAAAGATGTGTGAGGTTAGAAACAGAAACTAAGATTTATACAGTTGCATCATGATTTTTAAAAATAAACTGGCACTTGCCCAGCCTGATGCCTTGGTTTCCTAGGCTTTGCCAGTTGACCTCAATCAAGGAGAGCAGGTAAACATATCACAACTGGTCATTCAGCACCCCTGCACCATCGTGCTTAGTAACTCCTACATTTGTTTTCTTACTGCTGAGTGATGCATAGCTGGATCCACAACTATGCAGACATTAAAACCAGTACTCGCAGCACTGGTTCGTTGGAACAGTATAAGAGGCCGAGGGGATTTGAGAAAGAGCTTTTTCACCCAGAGGGTGGTTGGAGTCTGGAACTCACTGCCTGAAAGGGTTGTGGAGGCAGAAACCCTCACAACATTTAAGAGGCATTTGGATGAGCACTTGAAATGCCATAGCATACAAGGCTACGGACCAAATGCTGGAATATGGGATTAGATTAGACAGGGCTTGATGGCCGGCGCGGACACGATGGGCCGAAGGGCCTCTATCCGTGCTGTATTACTCTATGACTCTATGACAGAGATGTCAGAGTGGGAGTGGAGCGGAGAATTAAAGTGATAGGCAACCGGAAGCTCGGAGTCACCCTTACGGACTGAACGGAGGTGTTCCGCAAAACGGTCACTCAATCTGCGTTTAGTCTCCCCAATGTAAAGGAGACCACAACGTGAGCAGCGAATATAGTATATTAAATTGCAAGAAGTACAAGTAAATCGTCGTTTCACCTGGAAGGAGTGTTTGGAGCTCTGGACAGTGGGAAGGGAGGAAATAAAAGGGTAGGTGTTGCATCTCCTGCACTTGCACGAGAAGGTGCCGTGGGCAAGGGAGGGTGTACTGGGGGTGATTGAGGAGTGGATCAGGGTGTCTCGGAGGGAATGATCCCTTTGGAATGCTGAAAGGGGAAGGGAAGATGTGTTTGGTGGTGGATGTGGCGGAAATGGCGGAGGATGATCCGCTGAATGTGGAGGCTGGTAGGGTGAAAGGTGAGGCCAAGGGGAACCCTATCGTGGTTCTGGGAGGGAGGGGAAGGGGTGAGAGCAGAAGTGAGGGAAATAGAGCGGACACGGTCGAGGGCCATGTTAACCATGGTAGAGGGGAATCCTCAATTGAGGAAAAACGAAGACATATCGGAAGCACTAGTATGGAAGGTGGCGTCGTCAGAACAGATGTGACAGAGACGGAGAAACTGGGAGAATGGAATAGAGTCCTTACAGGAAGCGGGGTGGGAGGAAGTGTAGTCCAGGTAGCTGTGGGAGTCAGTGGGCTTATAGTGGATATTGGTTGATAGCCTATCCCCAGAAATGGAGACAGAGAAATCGAGGAAGGGAAGAGTTGGAGATGGACCATGTGAAGGTGAGGGAAGGGTGGAATGAAATTTTCTAGTTCAGGTCGAGAGCAGGAAACGGCACTGATACAGTCATCAATGTACCGGAAAAAGAGGTGAGGGAGGGGACCTGAGTAGGACTGGAACAAAGAATGTTCCACATATCCCACGAAAAGGCAGGCATAGCTGGGACCCATGTGGATTCCCATAGCAACACCTTTAATTTGGAGGAAGTGAGTGGAGTCAAAGGAGAAGTTGTTCAATGTGAGAACAAGTTCAGCCAGGCAGAGGAGGGTGGTGGTGGATGGGGACTTGTTGGGCCTCCGTTCAAGGAAGAAGTGGAGCGCCCTCAGGCCATCCTGGTGGGTGATGGAGTGTAGAGGGATTGGATGTCCACAGTGAAAAGGAGATGGTTGGGGCCATGAAACTGTTAAAGTGGCAGAGGGTGTCGGAAGAGTCGCGGATGTAGGTCGGAAGAGACTGGACAAGGGGAGAAAAAAGAGTCGAGATAGGAAGAAATCAATTCCGTGGGGCAAGAACAGGCTGAAACGATGGGTCGACCAGGGCAGTCCTATTTGTGGATCTTGGGAAGAAGGTAGAAGCGGGTTGTGCAGGGTTGGGGACTATGAGGTTGGTGGCCATGGAGGGAAGATCTCCAGAGGCGATGAGGTCGGTGACGGTCTTGAAAATGATGGCTTGATGTTCGGTAGTAGGGTCATGGTCCAGGCGGAGGTAGGAGGAGATGTCAGAGAGTTGGCATTCAGCCTCCGCAAGGTAGAGGTCAAAGTAGAGGTCAAGCGCCACCCTTGTCAGCAGGTTTAATGACAATGTTGGGGTTGGATCTGAGGTAACAGATTGCTGCAAGTTTAGAGGGAGGTAGGTTGGAGTGAGTGAGGGGAGCAGAAAAATTGAGACGGTTGATGTCACACCAGCAATTCATAATGAAAAGATCTAGAGAGGGTAAGACGCCAGAGGGAGGGGTCCAGGTAGAACAAGAATTCTGAAATTGGGAGAAAGGGTCCGCTGTGCGGGGGGAAGATTTCTGGCCAAAGAAGTGGGCACAAAGACGAAGGCAACGGAAAAATAGCTCAGCATCGTGCCGAGCTCGAAATTCATTGAGGTGGGGCATAAGGGGATAAAGCTCAGGCCTTTGCTGAGGACTGATCATTTGAGGTCAGAGAAGGGAAGGTTAGAGGGGATAGTGAAAACACGGCGGGGGTGAGATTGGAAGAAGGGATGAGGTCAGAGGAAAGTGATGGGGAAGAAGGTTCCGGAGGGGCGTTGGTGTCCAAGAGTTGTTGAAGCTTGCGATCCTTGACATCTGAAAGGAAGAAAAAAAGTATTTTGTTAAAGCGCCGGATGAGGCGAAGGATGAAATGGAACAGCGGACCAGGACAGCTTTGAGATAGTGAGTTGGTGCTGCTGAAAAGAGAGGTGGAGAGTGTGCATGTGGCAACGCATGGCATTGAGCGTGGATCTCAGAATGCGGCGAGAGCAGTGGTTCGAGGAACGTTGAATATCTTGGAGATATCTGTAATCCTGGGTGGATCCAAAACATGAAGGGTGGAATTTCAGTTGGAATCCAAACAGCTACACTCGTTCTGTTGCTCCATGGGACTCAACTCTCGGTACAATTTATTTTGCAGTTAGTAGTATTCCAGTACCAGTTAGGTTTATGCCTGTTAGGAATAATTAGGGAGAACTTCTGCCGGGGTTCTCGGTACTGCCAGTACTTCGGCATAAACTGACAGTTTTTAGCTGGTTCCGCTGTTTCTCCGGGGGCTCCGCCGAAGTTGCAGCAGTAGACTGGGAGAATCCTTGCGGAAATTGCTGCTGAATGTGTCTTGTAGACTGTGATTTGGGAGAATCCCTGTAGAAATTGCTGCTGAATATGTCTTGTATGTGTGCGCGCTCCAGGATTGAATAACAGAAGCCCACCTGCAGGTGAGCGAGAGATTCCTGTGCAATGCAAACTACACAGTCATTGGAAACAGCTTTCAAATGTCAAACAAGTTAAGAAGCCACTTCCAGTATTGCAGATCACTGCATAAAGCCACCTATTTTTTTTTGAAGATTAGGCCCTGAAATTGCACTGGGGTTCAGCTGGTCTCATGTTGTGACTCTGGCAGGAGACCAGCAGAACCCCCAGGAAACTAGCAGTGATCCATGATTCCAGAGTTATCCCAGGAGACCGGGAAAACTCACGTGTAATTCTGGACCTGGTAACATTACCAGTTGACAAACAGCCATGGTAGTGAAGTTTAGAGAACTGTCTAATTTCCCGCCTCCCCCCGCCCCCAACAACACAAATTGCATCAGTGAAGCGTATCACTAAAATCTGGAGGAAATGATTATAGCAAGACTTCCCGTCCACTTGCTTGGGAAAAGATCCTCTCTTGTTCCAAGCTGTATCATCAACTGTCCAGCAGAGAGCAGTGTGGTGACTGTGTGCTAACAACAAGCTGATTCCAGCTGTGGGATCACTCGATTTTGTCAGCAACCAAAACAAATTATAAGAGGAAACAACTTTTCAGCACCAGTTTTAAGTGAGCTTCAGCTGTCCTCAAACTGTGGTTATGATGAAAAAAGTGCATTTATTCAATGTTGAGACCATGTACCATCTAATATTTTTACTTTGGGAAATGTTTAACTACAATTTTGAAAAAGGGAGCATTTTTGCTCCCTAGCCAGGACTGTAGCTTCTAGTTCTGCCTATTTAAAGACTTAACAAAGGCATGAGAACCAATAGCATTCTATATCCCACTGTGTTTATAACTTGTATAATAAGCTACTAACAGGTGTTAACTGATCTCATAGGGAAGAAATGCAACAAAAATCAAAACCTATCCCACAGTATTTTGGCAGCCACAACACACATCATTGTCTACTATTAGTTTACAGAAGCTCACGTGGCAGAAGCAGATTGGAATTACTGCCAGTGGGATTTGCTAATTATATCACACAACTGACTGACACAGCTAACTGAAGGGACTATTTTTGAGTTGAAATCACACTGTGCAATATCAATAACCAAATGGATTTAATAAAATGGTGGTCAGAGGATTTCATACAAACAGACTTCTATCAATTTAATTAACACAAAGATTCAGGTATATAAATGACACATTTTAACCTGGCTTCTGGCTTAACTCTGCCTTAATAATGGGCAACTGTGATTTTGAGAAAATCAAATTCTGTTGTGTTGACTAGGATTTTTGGAGTAGCGTCCTGTCCTGTCTGTGCCGTTTGGAGTCTTCTGATTCATTCACTTTTGTATTCCAGTTAATTTAAGTCTAGTTTTTAGGTGATAGGATATCAATGTGAGAGGAAAAAATTCTGTCAATTTATATGAGGTTTATCAGTATAGTACATTAAATCAGTCATTCAATGTTATGAAAGCAAAATATTGCAGATGCTGGTTCTGAGGAAAGGTCATCGACCTGAGATGTTAACTCTGTTTCTCTCTCCACAGATGCTTCCTGACCTGCTGAGTATTTCCAGCATTTTTTGTTTTTAATTCAATGTTGAGATCAGAGGGCATTTTTCTTGCAAGAGTTTATCACTTTTAAATTCAATCCATTTTTACAAACCATTTTAATAAACAGTTCCAGCAATAAATACTGAGAATTACTCAATGTTAATGTCCAATTTGTACATTTGTGACCAGTTTCAACCACCCTTACGTGTAAAAACTCATTCTATATAATTACATTTTTATGTGTGCACCCTATGTGAATGTAGCTCTGTATTGCGCCGGGGTGGGGGGGGGGGGGGGGAGTGGAGTGTGTCACACAATAGAATCATCTCTGCCTGGGATCTGCTCTGGCAAATTCATCCGAGGTCCAAGTCTCCCGCCTCAAGATAAACTCTGTGCTTTAAGAAAATAAGGTTCCTGTCCCAAATAAAGCCACCCGAAAACTAATCCAAAAATGGGGAGATAATGTTCTCACATATTGATCCACAATGCACATTTGGGTTGCTAATTCTGAAGCTGTGAGAAGAACCTGACACAAGGAAGTGCCGACTGTGTGCACGTTGGGGGTGGCTGAAAGTTGCACAGGGACATCATGGCACACAGTCACACTTGCGCACTTCTTTCAGCTGGCTTTTTCTCTATTTTCCACACACACTGGGGCTCCCACTGCAACAGCAGGAACGTTCTGGACAAATACCAAAAGAGCTGTGAAGTTTCAAAATCAATGATGCGACAAAAGTGCCAATTTCCCCCCTCTACCACAAAAAACCGTTGCGTTTGTCTGTCTACCTGCTCTGTGCAGGAGACTGGTGATAAATAAAAGAAATGCATCATGTCAACTGACAAGTAAAGGCCAGGTGATCATATAATCCATGATCTACAAGAAAATATAACATAAACCAAGCAAGGGATTTCATCCGCCAGTGATTATCAATGTGCCTTTTAGTGAATATATCTCTGCTACCTCTCACAATAAAAGAGCATCAGTATCCCCAAAAGCCATTTACTATCTTATGCTTTTCATCCACTTTGTTCTAGCTTGTTTTTATACTAATTGTGAGTAGGCATCCTCTCACCAATGCCATTCTATAAATGGACACACTGATGTTGCAAGAAACCATCACTCAATGATCTGGCCACCAAGAGCTGTTCAAAGCCAATTCCGTTTGAGCAACTCGTGACTGGGAGATCTGAGGTTAAATCTCACTCTCAGTGAACATTTTCCTTATGCCAGACTTGCATTTGCTGAAAAAAAAGGAAATCTGGCTCAAGGGTCAGAAATAGAATTTTGCTACATCTGAAGAGGTTTCAAAAGGGGAATCACAAAGTCCTTTAGTAATTAGAATATAAAAACCGTGAAATCGCACAATCACACAATGTTATTTTCTTAAACTTACCTCATGCATACAGTCAAGGACTTTGGTCAACTGATAAAACCGTTGCCAGTTTTGTCCAGAGTTATTTTCATTTCTTGCGATAACTCTCCTCAACTCCTTGATATAGTTTGTCCTCATTTCATCAAATGCAGCTTGACTTTTCAGGCCATCCTTCGGAACTGTATGGTACAGAATAAAGGGCAGATTCTGTCAATTAGGATTCAGACGGGCTTTTAAAAAAAAACGTAGAATCCATTCAAGTTCCAACAAACCCCATTATATTGTTGCTCTTAGACCAACAATAAACAAGCTGGCACACGCTGAATTTTAATACCCAAGGCCTGTGTTGGAATAAGCTCAAGTGCTCTCCCAGTCATTCATCAGTGGGGAATTTTCCAGACCGTCATGTTTAATGAGACAGTGTTTTTGTTACATGGCCAAAGACTCTGTGGCTAGTTTCCATCCTGGTCCATTCAGTGGTATCAGGAGGCAATGCAAACTATTTGGTTCTTACACAGACAAATCTATGTAAGAACCAAACAGATTAGACAGATCTTCCAAGAATTTTCTAAGACTCTCACAAACTTCCAAAGCAATTTTCAAAACCTGTCCCTATTTTAAAGGATCTGAAAGCACCAGCCCTGGGAGATTTTCCAGGATTTTGATTTTAGCAAGGCTTCATGGTCATGCTCCAAGAGCCCTGCACTGAAAGAAATACAGATGCATACATGAAAGCTTCGTGAAGTAGAGGGACTAGGGGTTCAAAATATGTAACAGCCTTACACTTACCTGTATTGGGGCCGGATTCACAGCCAGTGGATTGGTTGTGGCATATGTATGTACTGCTTTTATGTTTAAGTTTACTCCAGCTTATTTTTTTATGCCCTATTTTCTTCCCCTTCCTCTCTTATTGCTGGGGGATTGTTCCACAAATTCTGGAATATTTTACGCATGTAGCCATTCTTCAAAACAGTTGGTGCTGACAGGCTATTGCACCATGGAGATCATAACAGCTGATCCCAATCGTGTTCTCAGTTAACATCCATACTTTCTAGTGGTCAGGAGCAGGATTATTTCTCTCCTCTGTAGTCCACAGGCACTGAGACAAATGCTGTGTCCCAACTGCAGCCATGGCTATGACCAGCTGGCTCAGGACACACAGGGAATCGAACCGAGGTCCTTCTGGTCTGTGTGCCTTAGTGCAAGGTTTCTCGCTAACTTTTGGCCGAGATCCACAATTCCAAACAGTGACTTGCTTGAAGAGTGCTCTTGAAAGGTGGCAGTATAAGCAGGACTGGACTTATGGCTGGAAGTAAGACTGCGAATGGTAGAGCCAAACATTGGGCTCTGCTGGCTTTAGTCCTATTACCAGGCAGTGACTTTGTTCACTGGCCCATGAGGACAGTGCAACTCGTTTTTTTCTAAACGGTAATAAACTTGTCTTTTAAGGAAGAACAGGATAAATAAAACTGACCAAACATTTAGTAAATAGAAGAACCAAAAATAGCATATCTCAGACCTTTCACTTGTTTTAAGCAGGTTATCCTGGGAATAATCAGCCAATCAAAAAACCAGTAATGGCACACAAGATTCCTAACCAGGTAAAATTAGCTGATTATTTCATCTGAAACTATGGTTGGCCAAGGTCTCTGATCCATTATGTCATTTGTCTCTAATCTTTGTAGTGACTTGTGTGGAGCATAAACCCCGGATTGGAACTGTTGGGCCAAATGGCCTGTTTCTGTGCTGTAAATATTTTGGAATCTAAGGGAGAGTTCACAAGAAATTCCCTCATTGCATACAATTTTTTAAGATCATGAAAAAGTTATGTGTTGTCAGTTTGCAGGTAGATGACTTGAGAACATTTAACTCACTTTGCATCCCTGCAGAAATTACATTGAATTATGTTGCAATAACAAGACAACAGAAAGGACAATAAGGATAACATTATTGTTAGATTTGGGATTCTAAAATGAAGGCCGGAATTTTAATCTGGAGGCGGGTCGAGAGCAGGGCAGCTAGAAAGTGGTCGAGAAACCCGGAAGAACGGGTAGCCTGATTAGCATTTGAAAGCTCTGTTTCCCACCTGCAGCCGGCCAGATGGAGAGACTGACTGACTGTTGGACGGGTAGACGTACGGCACTAAGCCACAGAGAGGAGGGAGGGATCGGGGGGGGGGTGGAGGTTGGGGGCCGGAGGAGGATTGGGGCCGGAGGACCGGGGCTGTAGGAGGAACGGGACTGGAGGAGAATTGGGGCTGGAGGGGGAGGTCCAGATGGTGATCAGGGGCTGGGGGGGGGGGTGAGGTCAGAAGGACAGGAAGGCGATCAGGGGGGTCGGAGGGGGGAGATTGGAAGGCCGGGAAGGCAATTGGGGGGCCATAGGAGGTAGGTCGGTGGTCAGAGGGGTGGTAGGGGGAAAGGTTGGGTGGAAATCAGAGGCCTCGTAGGGGGAAATCGGAGGTCTCGGGGGGAGTGGGGGAGGATCCAGCAGTCCTCGCCTCCCTTTAGCTGGTGGGTTCCCCGAAGCCTGGGAAACCCAGCCAGCCAGAGTTAAATTTGAAATGGTGGATCACCATGAGTCACGTCAGCCTCATTTTAATATTTAAATGGACGACCCGCCTCCTGGGAGAGGGTTGGCTGCCTGCCCCCCATCCCGCTTTCATTAAAACCGGAAGTGGGCATGTTGGAGGCAGTTTGGGGTCAGGATTCAGTTTTTTAACAAAAATCTAGGCTGACACTCCAGTGCAGTACTGAGGGAGTGCTGCACTGTCGGAGGTGCCGTCTTTCGGATGAGACATTAAACCGAGGCCCCGTCTGCCCTCTCAGGTGGACGTACAAGATCCCATGGCCTAGTTCGGAGAAGAACAAGGGAGTTATCCCCGGTGTTCTGGCCAATATTTATCCCTCAATCAACATCACAGAAACAGATTACCTGGTCATTATCTCATTGCTGTTTGTGGGAGCTTGCTGTGTGCAAATTGGCTGCCGCATTTCCTATATTACAACAGTGACTACGCTTCAAAAAATATACTTCATTGGCTGTAAAGCGCTTTGGGACGTCCAGTGGTCATGAAAGGCGCTATATAAATGCAAGTCTTGCTTTCTTTACTTACCATGTCTTTTAGCCTCCCACCTAACCCCAACCCACCTATTTTTGAGGGTTAAAATTCCCCCCATACGGTCTATTGACTCCTGTATCCGATTTTCAGGAATCTGATATTGGATTTGAGGAATTAAGGTAGTGAAAAATGTGTTGCAGTAATGGCGGTTTGCTCCCGGATTTTTTTATATACATGTTTTGCAAATATATGATCTAGTTCTAGTATTCATTATTGGGCTTTAGACAGAACATCAGTATTCAGACGACCTGTGCATTTACTGCATTGTCAACTTGGGCAGCTGGAATTCCTTTTTTTCCATCTAACTAGAATGTGAACTGTCCACTGGACTTGGATCTAACAGTACCTGCGTATACTTTGCAATGATATTGATTTTGACTTTATTGCAAAGTATGTATTTGTGAATTCAATAGCAGTGGTTTGTTAGATTCTTTCTGTTGTTCAAGATTCAAATGCCATCACGCACACCTTGGGGTTGATTTTAACTTTCTGCCGGGTGGGATCCACTGCGCCCATTTTACGTGGGCAGGAAAAGTGGGCGGGTGTTAAATAAGTGGCAGGCCTAATGCTGCCCGTTTACTGCCCAGTGGCAACAGTTAAAATCCACCCCCTTATTTCTTTTATTGGGATAATTCTATGATCCTGCATTCCCAGTGGGAGTCACGCTTACAGGAGAGGAGGTTGGTCAGAGAATTGGGGTCACAATGTTGTGGCCCTATCTCCGACCTGCACTCCCTTCAAGCGTGATATCCCTGTGGTGAGTTTGGAATTGCTCTTACTGTTGATGTGTTCACACCAGTGAGAGCAAGGAGCAGACACCACAGGGGTAATTATCTGACTTTGCTCTCCTGGAGGGGAGCCTTAGCCGCAGCTAGCATACATCTGAAATTTGGGCGCTCGCTGCACACGATTTTCTGGACATTCATTTGTCAAAAAATCATCACATAGCATGTTCAGATTTTCAATATGTGGTTTTGGCAGATGAAACTACTCATCAGAAGCATGGTCAGAAAGTTATCCCAAATCTACAGTACTTCAAAATAATTATAAATCCAAGAAAAATATATGCTAATGTAAATGATCTGTTTTCTTTCATCCTCTCCTATTCTATTTTGTATCCGTGACTTCTTTCTTCTGTGTCTCTCTTCTCTGTTTTCTGTCCCTTGCTCTCGTTTCTTCTTGATCTCTGCACAATCTGCTCACTATCTTTTCTATAGTCTCCAACCCTGCCTGAACTTCTCTTCCTGGTTTTCAGTCATTGACATTCTGTAGTTGTACAGTGCACACTGCTTCAAAGAGCCACATCTCAAGCTTCCCAGTGTGTTCTCATGTGCATGGATTGCTTCCGCACAAAAAAAGTACTATTTGATGTTATTCGATTTTAGCGATCAGCAGTTGTAGTGATCCTTTGCTTGTAAAGATCAGTCCTTGCCAATCTTGTAACCCATATGCATCTGTGTGATTGTATTCATTTAGAATTGAAGTGGGTGTGATTGTATTGATCAAAACAGCAGTACTGTACCTTTAATCATAATCAATTGTTTTAGCATGACAAAGTATTTAACAGCTTATTCTCAGTTCATACACCTGTTGTCTACACCAGAGGCATTACCTTGCTTCACCGTGTGCCTCAGAGAGCGGGACGCTGTTTGTGGCTAAAATGAACATGACTGCAGGTTAGTGTCTAGTTCCTGTTGCTGCACCTACACTATCTTCTCTACGCGAACATGGAGTTTCACTTCACTTTCCCTTGCAGGCCTTAATGCAGGTTAAATAATTACATTGTGATAAATGCCTTCATTTAACCAGGAGCTGGGTAGATTGTTAGGTACTGGACCAACAGCCAAGAGGAGCTCCAGATTAAGGTAAGGTATACATTACAACAGTGACTACACTCCAAAAAAAAAGTACTTCATTGGCTGTAAAGCACTTTGAGACGTTCAGTGATCGTGAAAGGCGCTATATAAATGCAAGTCTTTCTTTACTTACTTACCATGTATTCGCAGGATTGCAGCATCCCTGTAAGAACCACTGGTTAGGATGCCGAAGACCCAGAAATTTTTTTTTTTGCCAATTTGAGATCGGTGTCCTAAAACAGGCGTTAGGCTAATGATTAGCATATCTAAGGCACTTAACGCCTGTTTCACGCAGGCACCAGGGAAACCTAAATACTGCCCGATCCAATTTTGCATTAGCTGCTGTATGGGGGTGAATACCACCCTGGAATTGGTAGGTTTTGCTCCCGTTTTATGCCTGAAAAATAGATGCAACACATACCAATCTCTCCCCCACTGACAGTAAACCAGTTCAAGATGACAAGCCAGTGAAATACATGAAGGAGAAACCAGCAGTGTACAAAATAGAAGCACAGGTATAGGATGAGCCACTACAGCTTTGCAAGCATGACAATCAGAGCTTCCTTGGTGACACATTTTCTGTAGGCCAGAATTTGGACACCACAGTAAGAAGGCAGTTAAGCCATTTTCCAAGATTTCATAAGGGTGGTGGAAAATGGATTAATAACCTGAAATGGGTGATATAGAAAAAAGTGAAATACAACAATCAAAGGTCCAAAGCATAACGTGCGAGTTCCAAGGCACCAAAACAAATCTTCTTCTTCTTAGGCAGTCCCTCGGAACCGAGGATGACTTGCTTCCACACTAAAAATGAGTTCTCAGGTGACTGATGAGTCCAATGCAGGACCTACAGTCTCTGTCACAGGTGGGGCAGACGATGGTTGAAGGGGCAGGTGGGTGGGGTGCTTGGGTTAACGTGCGCTCCTTCCGCTGTTTGCGCTTGGCTTCCGCTTGCACCCGGCAAAGAGACTCGAGGTGTTCGGCGCCTTCCCAGATGCTTCTCCTCCACTTTGTGCAGTCTTGGGTGTTAAGTCTGTGTGTTCTAGTTGTATTTAAGATTAATTACTGACACAGACTACAAGAATAACGTTTCAACAGGTCTTTACTAGTTGGAGGTCAGGGCTATACGAACAGCAATATCACTACACAGTACTTATATACCGGTGGTCACCACCGGTATTACGTATACAGCAGCCAGAGAAAGTAGTACATCTCTTAAGGTGGAACAGGCTTAAGTTCTCTTAAGGTGGAACAGGTTACATACACCACAATCCTCCCTTTTTAGCTTAACAGTCATATCCCCATTTAACATAACATAATAACATATATAACTTCAGGTATAAACAGTTCAAAGGTTCAGTCTCTCAGGAGGCCTTCTGATTCGGGTTGGATAACGCCTTTCAGTGGTCTCTGATTCTTGTTGCTGAGGTGACTCCTCTAGTTGGTTTCCTATGTATTGGACGTCATCATCAGGTACATTCCCTGCCGAGGTAGATGCTTCAGGTTCATTAACGTCTTCCACAGTTGTCTCTGTCGCAACCATGGGTTCGACCCTTGCTCTCGATTCTACCAGTTGATCCGCATGACGCCTTATCACATTGTTACCAATATCTACTGTGTACATCAGAGGTCCTTGTCTGGCCCGAATTGTTCCGGACTGCCATTTTTCGTTTCCATAGTCCCTTGCCAACACTGGTTGTCCTACGTCGAAACTTCGAGTGGTCTTGTTATTAATATGCCGGAACTGTTTGTTTTCCACTTCCCTCCGCACATTTGGTTTTAACAAGTCCAACCTGGACCGCAACCTCCTGTTATAAAACATCATGGCAGGACTTTGGTTAGTTACTGCATGAGCGGCGTTTCGATATGCCATTAGGAAATTGTCCACCTTGTGTTGTAGCGGAATCTGATCATCGTTCATGGCCTTTATTGCCTTTTTGAATGTTTGGACAAATCTCTCGGCCAACCCGTTTGTCGCCGGATGATATGGGGCAGAGGTATAATGTTTCACCCCATTCTTCTTTAAGAATTTTTGGAATTCTTCCGACACGAACTGTAGTCCGTTGTCCAAACATATCTGTTCTGGCAATCCGTTCCTTGCGAATATTGTTCTTAACACCGCAATTGTCTTTTCTGAAGTAGTGGTATTCATCTTGATCACTTCTGGCCATTTGGAATGTGCGTCCACCGCAATTAGGAACATGGAGTCCATGAATGGACCAGCAAAGTCAATATGTACGCGTTGCCATGGGGCTGAAGGCCATTCCCATGGGTGTAGCGGTGCGATCGGAGGTGCATTTTGCACTTTTTGGCACCCAGCGCAGCTTTTCGTCAACTCCTCTATCTGTTGGTCAATACCCGGCCACCATACATAAGCCCTAGCAAGACTTTTCATCTTAACTCCCCCCAGATGACCTTCATGCAGTTCCTTTAGAACTCTTTCCCTTAACTTGGGAGGAATAATCACTCTTGTCCCGTACATCAAAGTACCATGGCAGACGGACAGCTGGTCTCGCCTTGCCGAGAATGCCGGAAACAGAGGATCACCATGTGTTGGCCATCCCTTCACTGTCACCTCGTAGACTCGGGAAAGTGTCGGGTCGTTCCTGGTTTCTCTTTCAATACTTGCATTGGTGACTGGTAAACACTCGATGATGGTCGAATGAAATAACTCAACAGGGTCAACTTTCGTCGTCTCTTCTTCTTCAGGTAGTGGCAGGCGCAACAGCCCATCAGCATTGCCATACTGCTTTGTACCTTTGAATTCTATTTGATATTGATGTGCCCCTAGGAAAAGGGACCATCTCTGGAGTCTCTGTGCTGTCATCACCGAAACACCCTTCTTAGGGTTAAAAATGGATACCAACGGCTGATGGTCTGTCAGAAGTGTGAATTTTTGGCCCTGCAGGTAATGATTAAACTTCTTCACTCCCCATACAAGGCTGAGAGCCTCCCTATCGATCTGCGCATAGTTGCGCTCAGCGGAGGTCAATGATCTGGATGCAAACGCGACTGGCCTTTCCGTGCCATTTGGCAACTTGTGTGAGAGTACTGCCCCAATACCATATGGAGAAGCATCACAAGCCAACCGAATAGGCAGTGTCGGGTTGAAGTGAGCCAACACTTCCTCTGAGGTGATCAATTCTTTGCTTTTGCGAAATGCCTTCTTACAGTTTTCGCTCCATTCCCATGGTACCCCCTTCTGTAAAAGAGCGTTCAGCGGGTGCAGTACCGTGGATAGATTCAGTAGAAACTTATGGTAATAGTTAATCAATCCTAGAAACGACCTCAACTGAGAGACATTATCCGGAGCGGGAGCCTTTACAACTGCCTCTATCTTGTCAGGAGACTTATGAAGCCCCTCCCGGTCAATGACATGACCACAGTACGAGATCCGCTTCTGAAAGAACTCACATTTCTGCCGATTAACTCGAAGTCCATACTCTTTCAGTCTGTTGAGCACCAGTTCCAAGTTTGCGAGGTGTTCTTCATCACCATCTCCTGTAATCAGAATATCGTCCAGGTAACATTGTGTGCCTGGAATTCCCTGTAATACCTGCTCCATGGCCCTCTGCCAAATTGCTGGAGCCGATGCCACTCCAAAAACCAGCCTATTATACCGGTACAAACCTCTATGCGTGTTGATCGTGAGGTACTGGCGTGACTCTTCTTCAACCTCCATCTGCAAGTACGCCTGCGCCAGGTCTATCTTGGTGAAGTGTTTCCCGCCAAACAACGAAGCAAAAATATCCTCAATCCGCGGAAGCGGATACTGCACCGTGTGAAGCACCGGATTAACGGTGATCTTGAAGTCTCCACAGATGCGAACCTTCCCTGGTTCTCCTGGCTTGTTGCTCGAAGGATGTTTCATAACGGGAACAATGGGCGTAGCCCACTCACTCCAATCTACCTTAGACAGTACACCTGAACGTTCTAGCGCTTCCAGTTCCGCTTCTACAGCAGGTCGTATTGCATAGGGTACCGGTCTGGCTTTGAAAAAGTTTGGGTGTGCATGTTCATCAATCTTGATGTTTGCCGTAATTCCTCTCAGTGTTCCCAGTCCCTGCTGGAACACCTCTTTAGCATCATCCAATATTCTGGACAATCGTTTAGGTTTGACATCTGTTTCCCCGGAATCTACCGTTAGTGCCTTTAAGGAGTGCCAGTCCATATTCATTTTCCTAATCCACTCCCGTCCCAGTAGTGGTGGACCTCCTTCAGGTAGCACATATAAGTCCATTACTTGGCTTTCTTTGCCCTTGTGGACCACTTTTACCTCTATCTTTCCGATGGGGTACACTCTTTGCCCCGTGTATGTTTTCAATATAATCTCCGTATCCCGTAGGGGAATATGTTGGAATAACCTTTTGTAATCTTTCTTATTCATGACCGTCAATGCCGATCCAGTGTCCAATTCCATCTTTACTTGGACTCCTGCTATCTGAAGAGTGACCCAAATTGTCTGGAGATCTGCATCCTTACCAACGTTGTGTACTCTTAAGCTACCCAGTTCATTACTGCTGGCGTCTGAATCTGACTTCTGTTCGTTCGAACTGTTCTTTGTCACCTTGTGTACCTTTATGTATTTTCCTTGCGGTGACTTTTTGTTGCTGGTCTTCTTTCCTGACCGGCATACTTTAGCTATGTGGCCAAGCCTGCCACACGTTCTGCATTCTTGGTTTTTAAACCAACACTGGTTCTGATCGTGCGTTGTCTTTCCACAACGATAACATTTTACAGTACTCAAAACCAATTGATTTGTACTGAGTTCCGGTGACCGTAGCTGCATTACTGCCGTGCCTCTCGCTGCGGCTTCGTGTGATGCTGCCATAGTGACCGCTTTCTCAAGCGTCAGCTCATTCTCCTCGAGCAGTCGCTTTTGTGTATCTTCTTTTAATAATCCACACACAAATTTATCTCTTAGCGCATCTGTTAGTCCCGTTCCAAACTGACAGTACTTTGCTAGCTTACGCAATTCCATTAAATATTCAGCATTGCTTTCATCTTTCAGCTGCTTTCTGCTGTAAAATTTAAATCGTTCCGCTAGCATCAGCGGCGTGGGGTTTAGATGATTTCTCAGGACAGTAACAATCTCCTCGAACGTCTTCTCCGCCGGTTCATCTGGTGATAAAAGGTGTTTCAATTGCCCGTATGTCTTCGCACCCATTAAGTTTAATAAAGTTAGTGCTTTCTCATCATCTGGGATTTTATTTGCTTTACAATAATTTTGTATGCGTTCTACATACGTGGCCCAATCTTCGATGTCGCTATCAAAGGTATTAATGTTCCCATGTTTAGGCATCGTTGCAATTTTTTTTAGTGATTTCCCTTTTTCCAAGATGGCGGCTTCCTGCTCTTGTCTTCGTCCTCCGCCTACAAAATGGCGGTTTCCCGCGCTTGGCGGTCTTTCCCGCGCTCGCCTTCTTCACCCGCTGGCTGCAATGGCGTTTGGCGTGCCACTGCTGCTCCCCTTTCCCAGCAGTTAGTAACTCCCCCGACGCAGTCTCCGCTTCACCGCGGCTCCCTCGGGCATTCGCGCTTCCCCGATGTCGCGCCTCGCAGCCCTTCTTGCAGCCCAGTTATTAGCACCGGCTGCGTTCGCCTTCACCGCGGCTCTCGCGCCTTCAGTCGCCCCAGACGCTGCGCCTTTTTGGCCCGAATACGGCCCGGCCCTTATCACCAGCCGCGATCGATGTCCCCGCACTGCGCCTTTTGGCCCGAATGCGGCCCGGCCCTTATCTCCGGTCGCGATCGATCTCACCGCCCTTATTCCTCCGTCTTCCCTCCCCGTCTGTACAGCCAACGTGGCCGACTTTCTGCTCGCGTCGCTGACAGGCTTACCCACCACCGAGGTAGAAGGAAGATAGCTGACTGCCGCTGATGGAGGCTTCGAGTTCAGGATATCTTCTGCACTCCGGTTTCTCGATGCCTGCCGCGCGACGTGTCTTCCAGCAGGGTGATGAGGGTGGATGCCTCTCTTCGACGCCCGTTCTGTGGACGAAGCCGTCGTGGATATAAACTGCCGCAGGGTAAGAATCGGACTCGTCGCCACTGTTAAGTCTGTGTGTTCTAGTTGTATTTAAGATTAATTACTGACACAGACTACAAGAATAACGTTTCAACAGGTCTTTACTAGTTGGAGGTCAGGGCTATACTAACAGCAATATCACTACACAGTACTTATATACCGGTGGTCACCACCAGTATTACGTATACAGCAACCAGAGAAAGTACATCTCTTAAGGTGGAACAGGCTTAAGTTCTCTTAAGGTGGAACAGGTTACATACACCACATTGGGCTTGCTTGGCCTCAGTGCATACTCAGAAAGCAACGCTGGCTAATCCATAAGGAAGAAAGTACATACCCAGAGCTTCAGCAGTTTAAGTGTGAAATGCAGGTTCTTTTTGAAAATAATCTTCCCTTTCATTGCAAGTCATGTCATTTTAAAGCATTGTTCATAATGTTTAACTTAATCAGCTTGCAAGCAACTGAGTGTAAACCCATTCATTGATATGAATGGAGTCTGCTGTCTTTTACTTCAGTTGTACTTAAAGTGCATAATCTTTTCGGTGCCTCTCTGATGTCTGCATAAATTCTTTACATTTCCAGAGCATGTGATGCATTCATTCCTGGAGCTATAATTATCTCAGAAGAGCAGAGTGATACGGCACAGGACAATGTCAAATTCTCAAGCAAGGAAATGCATGATCACCACTGTAAATATGCCATGTAGGGAACAAGGTTCACACTATGTTTCTACACAATCTTATCTGGATACACCGTACTCTGCAAGAGCTGCGGCAGTGAACCAAGGCACGTGCCTGTCATACAAAACAGATGCTCACCCTTCCACTACCTCAGCACTATCCCGGAGCCTATTGGAGAATGGTATGTGCTGAACCAGCCAATTAGTGGTGTATCTGCTGGTGTGTAGTCTGGTAACCCCCAGATGCACACTAACATAATTAATTTGCTTAATATATAATTGGACTGAGCACAGTTGGCAAAGCAGATTGTCTCTCTCGTCAATATGCTTACCACACTGGCATAAAACCAGCAACCCTCACCCACCCTGCTCCAAGATATTGCCATTTAGAGCTTTGCTGACTTATCCAAAGGCCTTTCCATAGGATTCTGGAACCAGCATCCATTTCTGTTGTGGGGTAAGTGGTTCCTGATTCACAGTGCTCCTTGTCCAGTGCCATGTGCTCCCAAATTTCAGCAGTGAGTCTTTGTACGCCTGTAAATAGAATAAAGTAACATGCTATTATGATATATGCATTGAATCAACATTGTTCTTGTTTTTCTTCCAAGTTTTTACTGTGGTTCATATGGTTGCAGTAGTAAAAGAAAATTGCTATGTCACTGCATGTACTGCATGGACATACTGGCAGTTTCTGAAAGTATTATTAGCTATTCCTTCACAGTAACTACTTCTGATTATAGTGAAGATAATTATATTATACGTATTTTTAAAGTGCAAGTGGAAATTTAATTTACCTGTAATATCTTTCTAGTTGTTGAAATGAGATGTTTATTTCTTCTTCTCTTCTGCTTCCAGTGTCTTCTTTTCCAGCTCTATGATAATCTTTCAAGTCTACTTTATCTGTAGATGGAAAGCTTTCAGCATGTTGCTTGGTTAACCAACGGCTGCTTGTCCACTCAAGGATGTAAGTGCAACAGTTTATGGAATGTTCAGTCACACATGACACTCTTTCATCCTGTGAGTCCTGATGTCATTAATCTATTCATGTACGAGGGTGTCTTGACTTGTGTCAGTTGCAACAGAAAATTATGTTATTCACATGAATGTTGTCCAGTGCATGCCTTCAAAATACCCGCTAATACAATATAACATGATGGAAAGAAGGTCCATTACAAATACTACAATGTGGATATAACTTATCACTATTCGGGAATGATGCCTTCCAGTACTTCAGAATGGTATGCACACTCATTTTACCTGAGGCACATTCAAAAAGATACTTGGCTGAAAATCTGTGGTGAGGGGCGTGCATCCTGCCTGGTCTCCTCACACTGAGGGCCAGGAATATGGGAACTCCCAAAGGAAGGAGTTTCTGCTCGCTCCCCCGCTCCCCCGCCCCCCTACACACTTACACTAATGTTCTTGTGTGGGATTGTGGATTTTCAGCCTCATTAAATCAGTTTGATGGCAAACATTAAGGCCGGCTTCAAATGTGGCTTATAACTCCTACAGAGTACACCACGCAGTGTGCTTAAAGTTAACTGGATCAGATCTGTTAACTTTCCTCCCACCAAAAGAAATAACTGGTTAAATTGATGTTTCAAGGCCAGTGACAACATTATGTTACCATTGTATTAAAGCTTTGTCAGAATTTTAGAACTAGGGTTAATTCTACCCTTAATTCTAATTCTACCCTTTGACTCTCCATTTGCTGTAAAATCTCTACAGCTGTTGATTTGCTCAACCACTCCCTTACCTTTGATGCCCTTCTCCCCTGCAAAACCTTCACCATCTCCCATCCCAGTCATTCTCTCAGTATAGCCCGCATCTTTGCTCCCTCATATTCAAGGGATGCAGACTTGAGCGTATGTGACGCACAACTGGCTTAGCCATCAATCGCCAGATCTGGTTGGACCACATCAAGCTCTAGCTCCTCTTCCAAAAGAGCCTCTAGGATCATCCTGGAGAGAAAGATAACCCCAGGCTTCTTTTGACCACTACCAACCGTCTTCTTAAACCCCTCTCCACTGCCCTTCCACCCTCAACTTTAACAATAAGCGAAAAGGACTCATGGAACTCTTTGTCATTAAGATAGAGACCATCCATTCAACTGCCTCTGATGTGTCACTCTTTCCCCACTAAGCGAAAGCTCTCCTCAGTCCCCCATCCTAGCCCTAAACTCTCATCTCACTAGTTTCTCTCCTATCTCCTCCCATGCCCTCTCCGAGCTTATCTTGTCCATGAGACCCACCTCCTGCTCCCTTGAGCCCCCTTCTCACTAAACTGCTGACTATCCAACTTCCCATCCTGGCCCTCATGCTAGCTGACATTGTAAGTGGTTTCCTCTCTTTAGGCACTGTCCCTCTCCCTTCCAGAACCACCAGCATCATCCCTTATCCTCAAAAAAACTCACCCATGACCCCTCTGTTCTCCTCCGCATGTTTAAATCCCTCCATGGTCTTGGCCCCTCCCTATCTTTGTATCCTTCTCCAGTGCTACAACTCCTCCCAATGAAATCTCTGTCTTCCTGACTCTACTCACCTGTGCATGCCCCTGCTTCACTGTCAGCTGCCTAGGCTGCGTGCTCTGGAGTTCTTTCCCCAAACCCCTCTGCCTCTATACCTCCCTCTCTTATTCTAAGACCCTTCTTAAAAACTACTTCTTTGACTAAGCTTTTGGTCACCCAAGGGGCGCTCTACGCAGAGTGAACACACGAAAGGCTACTGGACCGGATAGCATCCCTGGACGGGTACTCAAGGAATGTGCTGATCAGCTGGCTGATGTCTTCACCGCCATCTTCAACCTGTCATTGGCCCAGGCAGTAGTCCCTACATGCTTCAAGACCGCCACCATCATTCCTGTGCCTAAACAAGCGGCTGTGATGTGTCTGAACGACTATCGACCTGTCGCACTCACACCCGTCATAATGAAGTGTTTCGAGAGACTGGTCTTAGCCCACATCAAAGCCAGTGTTCCTGCCTCCCTTGACCAACACCATTTTGCCTATCGGGCAAACAGATCAACGGAGGATGCAATCACAACTGCTCTACACTCGGCACTGAATCACCTAGATGGTAAGGAGACCTACATCAGAATGTTGTTTATAGACTACAGCTCAGCATTCAACACTATCGTCCCCAACAAGCTGGCCACCAAACTCCAAACTCTTGGCCTGAACACTTCCCTCTGCAACTGGACCCTGGACTTCCTAACAAACAGACCCCAGTCTGTCAAATTAGGTAACCACACCTCCCCCCCCCGACCCTGAACACGGGGGTCCCACAAGGATGTGTGCTGAGCCCCCTCCTCTACTCCCTCTTCACCCACGACTGTGTGGCTGTTAATGGTTCCAACACCATCATCAAGTTTGCAGATGACACCACGGTAGTAGGCCAGATCACCAACAACGATGAGTCAGCCTACAGGGAGGAGGTCCAGCATCTCGTGAAGTGGTGCGCCGACAACAACCTGGCCCTTAACACCAAGAAAACAAAGGAAATAATCGTGGACTTCAGGAAGTCCAAAGGCGGAAGTCACACCCCCATCCACATCAATGGGGCGGAGGTGGAAAGGGTGGCCAGCTTTAAGTTCCTCGGAGTCCACATCACGGAAGACCTCTCCTGGTCCCTCAACACCTCCTCTCTGGTGAAGAAGGCCCAGCAGCGCCTATATTTCTTGAGGAGGCTGAAGGGATGTAATCTGTCACCCCCGATCCTCTCTAACTTCTACTGCTGCACTATAGAGAGCATCCTGACAAACTGTATCACGGTATGGTACGGCAGCTGTAGCTCCCATGACCGGAAAGCCCTGCAGCGGGTAGTCAAAACTGCCCAACGCATTACCGGCACCCGGCTACCAACCATAGAACATATATATCAGAAACGCTGCCTACGGAGGGCACGGTCCATCATCAAAGACCCTACCCACCCCAGCCACAGTCTGTTCGCCCTCCTACCATCTGGAAGACGCTACAGATGCATTCGCACCCGTACGACCAGATTTAAGAACAGCTTCTTTCCCAGGGCTGTCATCCTACTGAACTCCACAAATAAACACTAAAGCCTGCACATCTGCCGATGCACTTTATTATGGTCATATTTATGCTAATATATATGTACAAATGTATGTTGAAATGTTTAAGTGTCCTAATCCAAATTGTACACTCTCGGGAGCCGCAAGCCTACATTTCGTTGTACTGCACTTGTGCACTAACAATGATAATAAAAGTTGATTTGATTTGATATCATCTTCTTTCGTTTGGCATTCAATTTTTTCCCCCTTATGCCGCTGTGAAGTACCGTGGGATGTTTTTCTACATTAAAGGCTCTATATAAGTGCAAGTTGTTGTTAATGCACTGACTGCAAAATGCTATGCACAACAAGTACTACTCGGCTCCTCCAATGGTTGCATTGATTGGCTAGTGAATAGCCGAGCCACACAGACCAAGAAGGTCCCGACTTCATTCGGCGGTCTTTGCTGAATCAGCACCCCTAGGTTAGGGAGAGGAAATTATCTCGCTGGAAGTGCACATACATAGGCTTTGGGTGAGGACAGGATCAGGTTTGGATGTGATAGCTGCCATTGTCAAATTGCCCAGTGACGCTCAATGTTTGGGTTCACGGACAAAGAATGGTGAGTTACCAGAGGATGTCCACAGAACTGTGTTCCACTAAGATATATACAGGATAGAAGGTGGGCAAGGGGAAAACTGACAGAGAAAGGATAATAAAATTACGACCAGGAATTACGACCAGAATTTACCACCCCCCACACCGCCCCCCAGGATATGTTACAAAAGTTTTACATGTACATTCTATAAAGAATCCTGACTTTTGTCTCAATTGTAAAAAGACCCAAAAAAGTCATTTGAGAGGTAAAGTTCCATTATAATCCAAAACTATGCTACATTCTATTGGCTTTTAATGTACCAAAGTAAATTGTGCCTTGACTTAAATAAAATGATGTATACATGGTATGACCACATTCTATGAGGATGAAAGTAGTTTAATATCCTATTGTTAATAGACTATCACAATGTCCCAGTAGAACTTCGGAAATCTGTCACAGAGACGAACACACCAGAGCTCAGTAAGTAAGTGCTTCCGTGCTTCAAATGCTTTCACCCTGGATCATATTTCAGGAAAAAAATCCCCTTTTCAAATTCATCTTGGAGTTTTTGACAAACCTCATTAAGATTATTAACACGTGACAGCTCTGGACATCACTGAGGCCCTGAAAAGTTGTTTGTGGCGGTGGTGGGGGAGGGGACTGCACATTTTAGCATAAGTGCCAAAACGCACACAACCATGACCTCTGTTGCTGATACTGCCAAAGTTCACAGGTCAAGGGGAGGTCCCCTGTTTTGCATAACAATGACAGGTGAACATGCCACAGGTGCACATCTGGGCACCTGCCTAGTGAAGAGGCTAGCTTAAGAATGATCGGTTGGGGATGGGATGGGGTGTGGGGTGCTAGATCCCTCCCAGAAACAATTGTAATTTACCAGAAACGGCCCCCTTGAAAAGTTTTTAAACAAAAGTATCCTCTTTGTAGGTCTAGGCCATGATCCTAGCCTGGGCACCCAGGTGGAATCCACTTCTGTGGCTTGGTTGGCTTGTATGCCTTTTTCAAACAGGCTGCTGATCCTTTCCCAGGACCCTCCAAGGGCTGGGGCAGACAGCGGCTCCAGCCCCACAAGAACAATCGGGAGCTGCCACTTTAGACCAGGACCCATTCAATCTTCCCTCTAATTTTTTTTCCCAGCGTGGGCCCTGTAAAGTTGCTGTGTGGCCGCTGTTGCGCAGTATCTCTTCCAGCAGCAGCAGCTGGTGAGTGGCCCGCGTGGGTCCTCGCGATTGGTGCGTGGCCGGGGAACATTGGCCCCCAATGTATTTTTGTCACTGTGCCTCTCATATAAAACTAGCTCATGCTGCTTTTTAGAACATAGCACTGGTAAGCTTCTTAATGCTTTTTCTGCCATTAGGGCATTGAAGTAATTGACTATCTTGTTGTGTCGGTACCTTTCTACCCAGGCACAATTTAGGACTCAGAACTCAGAGATTCAAACATGAAGTGCTTTATTGGAAGGAAAGGAAGTTCTGGCAAGTTCCGAACAAAGAGAGCTAAACTTAACAGAGAACACCCAACCATTTATCTCCTGTGACAGCGCCACCACAGGTGGGAGGAGAACACACAATAGAACACACAATACATAGCATTTCCTCCCCTCTTAAATGGAAGGTCCACATTATTCCTCAACAGGTAAGTTACTTTCAATGCACTCAACGAACCTAGGGTAGAGGTAGACTGCCTCAACCCCTGACTTTACCCTGGGGTTTATTCTGCCCCAGTCTTGTGGGTAAGTCACTAAGCCTACAGATCCAAGCGTCTTGGAGGCCGCCGCTCTCTGACAGGATACCGGCGGTCATCGCTGGCTTCCACAGCAGTAGGCATTAACACAGGCCTGGATGGAGAAGGTGCCTGTGTCAGTCGAAAGTCAGGAGTTTGCACAGGTGGAACAGTCTCTTTGACTTCCTGTGTTGGAGAAGAGCACTGTGGCAAAGGATGCTGGTTTGCGGTATCATCCGGAAACAGTTCAGGCCAACCAGCCGTTGGAGCCTCTGTGGCTGTCTCTGCTCCTAGCAACAGTTGATCTGTGTGTGTCTTCTCCAGACGACGTCCTCAGCAGTCTCAACCGTGTAAGACACAGGGCCCGTCTGCGCGATCACCGTAGCAGGAACCCATTTCAGTCCAGTGTTGTAGTTTCGAGCTAGGACGTGCTCTCCCAGATGAAACCGTCTCTCCTTGGCTCTTTTCTCTCTCTTTTCAACTTGAGCTTGTTGTTGACGATGGACAACCTGCTCTGCCCTTGGAGGTTTGAGTAAGTCAAAACTTGTCCGCAACTGCCTCTTCATCATGAGCGAAGCGGGGGAAGTTTTGGTTGTGGCATGCGGCTCGTTCCTGTAGGACAACAGGAAGCTGTTCAGACGTTGGTGGATTGAGCCCTGACCTTGCGATGCCTTCAAGGCATGCTTCAAAGTTTGCACGAACCTTTCTGCCTGGCTGTTAGTAGAGGGATGATAGGGGACAGACCTGATGTGTTGGACACCATTCACATGCAGGAAGGTTGCAAACTCCTGTGATACAAATTGTGGACCGTTGTCACTTACGAGTTGTTCCGGTGAGCCATAACGGCTGAACATCTCACCAAGTTTCTCAATTGTTTTCTCTGCCGTGGTAGACCTCATCACAGCGACCTCCGGCCACTTGCTACGAGCGTCCACAACCACCATAAACATCTTCTCTTCAAAAGGACCGGCGAAGTCCACATGTACTCGCTGCCACACTTCTGCAGGCCAATCCCAGGGGTGTAGGGTTGCCAGCTGTGGAACATTCCGGACCCTTTGACATGGGGAACATGTTTTGGCTTTCTCCTCAATATTCCCATCGAGACCTGGCCACCAGAAGTAGCTTCTTGCCATTTCCTTCATCCGAACCATCCCACTGTGGCCTGTATGAAGTTGTTGCAGTACAGGTTCCCTCAGAGGTGGCGGAATGATGACACGGCGTCCCCAAAGAAGACAACCTGCCTGGATGGAGAGCTCATTTCTTTTTGAAACGTAAGGTTTCAAACTAGGAGAATCTCCTATAGCTCTCCCTCGAATGACATCGTCCATTACCTCAGACAGGACTGGATCGTTGCGGGTGTACCTTCGCACCTGAACTGCAGTGACAGGTGCTCCCTCCACTTGTCTAAAGTAGAAGATGTCTATCTGACGAGGCTCTGGGGGAGTAACAGGCAAGGGTAGCCTCGAGAGTCCGTCTGCATTGCCGTGCAAGTCTGATTTGCGATATTTGATGTCGTATGTGTGTCCTGACAACAGTAAAGCCCACCTTTGCATCCTGCTTGCAGCGAGAGATGGAATTCCGGTGTGGGGCCCGAAGATTGAAGTCAATGGACGGTGGTCCGTCAGGAGTGTGAACCTTCTCCCAAACAGGTTTTTCGAATTCCAAAAACGATTCCCAAGGCCTCGCACTCGATCTGCGCATAGTTATTCTCGGCCTTGTTCAAGGTGCGTGATGCGAAGGCGATAGGTTTCTCTTCACCCGAAGGCATGATGTGGGATATGACTGCTCCCACACCATATGGTGATGCATCACATGCTAGCTGCACGGGTAGCTTTGGGTCGAAGTGTGTCAGGACCTACGATTTCAGCAATGCTTTCTTTGCTTGGGCGAAAGCTTCGTTGCACAGTTCAGTCCATTTCCATGTTTTGCCTTGACATAGCAACTGATGTAACGGCTTCAGCAATGTTGCTAAGTCTGGAATAAACTTCCCATAGTAGTTAAGTAGCCCCAGAAATGAACGTAACTGGCTCACATTCTGGGGTGCTGGGGCCTCCACGATCGCCTTGACCTTTGACGGCGCCTTATGCAGGCCAGTAGCATCAATCACATGCCCCAGGTACTCAACTGAAGACTAAAAGAATTCACATTTGTCTTTACGAACTCTGAGTCCGTACTCTTTCAGTCGTTGTAGTGTCGCATCCAAGTTCAGAAGATGATCCTCCTCATTTGTCCCAGTGACAAGGATGTCGTCCAGGTAGCACTGGACTCCTGGCAGTCCACTCAAAATCTGATCCATTGCCCTTTGGAATAGAGCAGGGGCCGGCGTAATTCCAAACGGAAGGCGGCAGTACCTGTATAGCCCCTTGTGTGTCACAATTGTCAGCAGCTCCTTTGATTTGTCATCGACATGCATTTGTAGATAAGCCTGGCATAAGTCTATTTTGCTGAACTTTTGCCCTCCGGCCAGGCCCGTAAAAAGATCATCAATGAGGGGAAGAGGGTACTGTTCCGCAGACAGCACCAGGTTAATAGTCATTTTAAAATCCCCGCAGATTCGAACAGATCCATCCTTTTTCAGGACAGGAACAATGGGTGTGGCCCATTTGCTCACGCTCACAGGCTCCAGGACTCCATTCTCGACTAAGGCCTCCAAGTTAGCCTCAACTTTTGGCCTAATTGCATAGGGTGCAGGTTGGGCTTTGTGAAACTTCGGCTTGCTGTCAGGTTTAATGTCCAGTTTCACGCTGATCTTTTTCATGCTCCCAAGTTCCCCATTGAAGAGTTCTGCATGTTTGTTTAACACTGCAGTCAGACCTGACTCCCCTTTTGACATCATGCGGACTGCAGGCCAGTCCAGCGTGATTTTCTCTAGCCACGCACGTCCCAGTGGGGATGGGTAATTTCCCTTTACCACATATAGTGGCAGTTTTGCAGCCTCCGTTCAATTTAACTGTCACCTCAATGACGCCTCTCATGGCCACAGGTTCGCCGGTATACGTCTTTAGCACAATGTTTGTTGGCTGAAGGGTAAGATGCTTTAGCATTTTGTTGTAGACAGTGTCTGAAACAAGGGACACAGCCGCGCCTGTGTCCACCTCCATCCGCACTGATTGTCCCTCCACCAGTGGTGACACCCAGTAGCCATTTGAATCACCTGCAACCGTCAGTATGTGCACCTCTTCCTCCTCAGAGGTGTCGCTCCCCTCTGTTTTGCTTGTTCCATCATACTGCACTGAATGAACACTCTTTTTCCTTTCTTGTCCAAATACAGACATTTTGCTTCCATGCTTCCCAGCTCTGTCTGTTCTTTTTTTACCTCTACAGGCGCGTTCAATGTGACCCTTTTTGCCACAATTTCGGCATTCCAGCTCCGTACACCAGCAGTCATTAGCGTGATGGCCCGTTTTCCCACAACAGTAACATGTGCCGTTCCGCGCACCTTTAGGCTCAGACGACACCTTGTGAACTCTCCCTGTTGAACTCAACTGGTGAGCCTCCTTTTCCGCCATCTCCATGGAGCCACTAACTTCAATGGCCTTTTCAAGAGTAAGGTTGTCCTCAGTAAGAAGGCGCTTCTGTGTGGCTGCATTTTGCAGACCACACACGAGTCTATCTCTAATGGTGTCCTTCAGCACCTCCTTGAACTCGCAGTGTTCTGATAACCTTTTTAAAACAGCAATAAACATCGTCACTGATTCCCCCTCCTCTTGATTCCGCTTGTGAAATCTAAATCTCTCAGCAATAACCAGAGGTTTTGTTGAAAAATGTGCTCCAAGAATTTCCACTAGTTGCTCATATGTTTTAGTTCCTGGCTTATCTGGCTGCACAAGGCTGCGAAGTAAATTGAATGTCTTCGGCCCGATTACACTCAAAAAGGTAGGCACGACCTTTTCATTTGCCACCGCATTCGCCAATACAAAATTGTCAAAACGTTCCATATATGCGCTCCATTGCTCCACATTTTCATCAAAATCACCGATGTTTCCTAATATAGTAGCCATCTCATGTTTCAAATTAAAATTTCTGTTTACTCACTGCACCCGTAACGTACGCAGATTCATCCGCTCCTCGTCGCCACTTGTTGTGTCGGTACCTTTCTACCTAGACACAATTTAGGACTCAGAACTCAGAGATTCAAACATGAAGTGCTTTATTGGAAGGAAAGGAAGTTCTGGCAAGTTCCGAACAAAGAGAGCTAAACTTAACAGAGAACACCCAACCATTTATCTCCTGTGACAGCGCCACCACAGGTGGGAGGAGAACACACAATACATAACATATCTGGAGCTGAGTGAGAAGAATCATCAATAGTGACATGGGATATCGTGGCCCTGCCTGGTTCAGGTAGCAGGTTACTGAGTTTGCCATAGAGGACTGACAGTTCAAATCTCCCATCACGGGACATGCCAACTTGGAGGCAATTTGGCACCAAAGAGTTTTTACTTGCATCCTACATCCCCCCCACCCTAGGATGATAGCCACTAGTTGGCCATTAGACACCTGACACCTGGTTTGAGTCCTCATCAGAAACTCACTGAACAACACAATTTACCATAAAATATGAGTGTGTTGCTATCATGCTCCTGACATTACCCACACCCCAACAAATGGTACAGCCACCAGTTAAAGGTGTAAAGCATTAGCAGCAACTGCTTGGGTTAAAAATTGGATTGCCTCCAAAAACGGGTGCGGGGATTGTGATGCGGGATCAACCCACGCCCATTCAAAGTGGTGCAGGTAGCACGTCATTTTCGTGCTGCCTGTTAATTAGAATGATTGTGGTCTGCAGCCCAGTGCTGAACGCGCTGTTGAGTGGCTGCACGCTCAGCAGAGGGCCCAAGTTTGTGCAAGGTTAGCACCAATTAAAGCTAGCCTGCACTTCTTAAAGGGGAGGTGCATTCTGCCTGCAGCCGGTGATTCAACTGGCTGTTGAACAGGGTGTAAGCAGGAAGAAGTACTGATGGCACAACAGGGGAGAGAGCGTGCTCCAAGATTCTCAGATGCAGCACTGGAGGCCTTGGAGCAGGAGGTGGACAGGAGGAGAGGTCCTGTATCTGCAGGGGGCCAGGAGGCCATCTAGGCAAAATCAGAAAAGGCAATAGGAGCAGATAGCCATCATGGTCAATGCCAGCAGTATAGCCCCGAGGACCTGGATGCACTGCTGCAAAAAGTTTAATGATCTCACATGAGTGGTCAAGGTCACTGAATTCATCTTTAATTGCCATATCCTTACAACTGAACCACTAGCCTCACATACTGCTCAATTCACCACCCCCTTTCACTCACCTACAAACAATCTCTATCAATCACGACTCATGCCTCACATTCATAGCTTTACCTCACCGTCACACATTACTGCAAGCCTCACACCCACATTTTACCGCTTTCACACACTGCCAGCTATTCAACCATGACAGGCACATCACCCGAACAGATTGTATGACACTCGTTGACACACTTCCCTCTTTCTTGCAGGAGAAGGTGGCGCATAACAGGAGGCAAAAGCGGCTACCTGAAGGGGCACAGACGTGCTTGCATAACCTTACCCCAATGGAGGAGACGGTGCTGGCCATTCTTGGGAGGGACATTGCTGAGCCCGTGGCCAAGGGCAGGGCTGAATAGATTGAATATGATGGTATCATCATACATAATTCTCCTTCTCACATCCCACTTACCCCTCATCTCACAAACTCTTCTGATTTACAAGCTGCAGATGGTGTAAGCATGCACCCCTTGCTTTCCCCACCTCCCCTCACCACAACCTTACCCTTGTGCCTTCTCCCTTCCGATAGCAAAGAAGTGCAATCTGGCCAGGCAGTGGTGGAGGAGCAGGAAATGCAAGAGGAAGAAGGCAGTGATGCATAAGACACAGCGCCATCACTCGATTTCACACTCCCAGCACCAGCTCAGATACTGACACTACACGTACTTTACAAGATATGTTAGACGTGGGATCTGTACGTGGTCAGACACCGGGCATGAGTGGGCTTCAGCCAGGGCAGAGGGAAAGGGTAGTGCAGGTGCCAGCTCCCCGGAGGGCGAGGTTCTGCTGCACAGGACTCAGATGAAGACTTCGATGGGGTGGCCTGCAGAACAAAACTGATGGATATGCACAACGAAATACTTGGCGCAGTGGCAGGCCTGCCAGAAAGCCTGAATACAATGTTAAGGAGCATGGAGGAGACCAGCTCCAACCTTGCAGAGGGCTTTGCGCAGAGTTTAGAGCCCATGCTTGCCAGCGTGGAAGAGGTGGGCAGATCCATTAGCGCAATTGTGGACCCAACCAGGATGCAGTGTCTAATGGCCGATGTCTCAGCTTCCATTGCAGCACAAGCAGAAGCCACACAACATCTGAGTGCTGCAATGGAAGCTCAGACTGAAGTAGTGCAAGTTTAGCTTGCTGCCTCGCAAGCTCAGACTGCTGCCATCATGGCTGGTTTACCAGCATTGAAAGGGGCTTGCAGGGTGTTACAGCAGTCCAGCATTCTGTACTCCAGCAGATTATTAGGATTGCTGAGGCGCCACCCGGGGGGCAGTGGCAGTGGCCCCGTGGAGGACGAACCTGTTGTCCTCTCTCAGGATGACAGCATTCGCCCTCCCAACCCTGCTACTCCACCAGTGCTCTTGCTATCTCCTGTCAGCCAGCAGCCCAGACTGCTGCCGCCCATGCCGAGGTGGTGCAGTCTGAAGCTGGGCCTTCTCGGCACCAGAGCTGCTCAAGGTCGTCCTGTAAGGCCATCTGCAATCTTCCCCACTGAAAGTCACCAGTTTTCCACCAGCCATGCTGCAGCCACTGGGGTAACACTGCATAGGAGCACTAGGACAAAGGTACACGGAACACAGGCACTAAAGGAATGCACAAGGGTGATTAGTTGACTTCTGAATGAAATATTGGAACGGTTTGATTCATAAAATTGGTTTGGGATGTTTGTCTTGTGGTGCCTTTTATTGTAGTATTGTGGTCAAGAGGACGCTGTGAAGGTCAGTAACAGAGGGAAGGTAAGGTGCGGGCGAGGTTGTGGAGCATGCAACAGACCTCTACGAATCTTGAGAGACGCCCTGGTCAGTACTGCAGGGCACCTCCAGAGCGGTCCAGGCAGCAGAAGCATTGTTTAAGGATGCCAATGGTCTGCTCTATCAGATTCTGTGTGGCAGCCTGGCACTCGTTATATGCATGCTGCTCACGTGTGCATGGGTTGTGTAGAAGAGTCATGAGCCAGGTGGTCAGCGGATGGCCCTTATCACCAAGCAGCCACCCGCTGGTTCAAATGCTGATGGAACAGCGGACTACCGCAGAATTAAGGCATCACAACTGCTGCCAGGATACCGAGCATTAACCTGCATGATGGGCTGAGCATGGTCGCACACCAGCTGGACACTGAGGGAGTGGAAACCCTTCTGGTTGCGGTACATCTCCGAATTAATGTGTGTGCAGTCAATGGCAGCCTGCACCATGGGGAAGCCTGCTATCCTGGTGAAGCTGCGTGCTCGCTCTGCCCGATTCTCTCTGGAAAGAGAGAATGAAATGTAGTCAGCTCTCTTTGAATGGAGAGTCTCACTCACCCTACTTATACAGGAGTGGATAGTGAACGGGGAGATGTTACAGATGTTGCCTGCTCCAGCCTGGAAGGAGCCCGACACGAAGAAAGTCAAGGCCACGGTCACCTTTACAGCCACTGGCAATGCGATCCGCACCCTGGACTGAGACTGCAGGTCCACCTGTAGCAGTTGGCAGATTTCATTGAGCACCTCCTTAGTAAAACGGAGACATCGCATGCATGTTCGTCGCTGGGGTTGCTCCCCGAAGACCCTGGGTGGATATGGCCTCCTGCTGAGAGCCCTTCTCCCCCTCCTCCTCCTCCTCCTCCCTCTTCTAGCAGCTTGTCCTGCTCTGTGTCACCGCTGTTCATTCTCCCTGTCATGGTGCAGGTCAAGGGGGATACAAACTACTGCACCCTTTTCTGGGAGCAACTGGTCTGAGCAGACCCCTTGTAGTTCAATACTAAGTCCTTAAGCATGTGCCACACCACTCCTTGTAGACTTTAGACAACTTTAAAGAAGTCTAGAAATCACTAAACACTTCTACAAATTCAGCAGCAGCTAGTAGAAATCAATCAGCAACTAACCTGTAAGTAGGACATGCTCCCTTTAAATAGTGCTGGTACAGGGTCCTTCCTGCTGCTGAACGCATGTTCAGCTGTGGAAGGTTAAGAGAGGGCATTAGCTCCAGTGTTGAGGTCGAAAATGGCAGCGCTGGCATCAAATCAGTTTAACACGACTGACGTCACGATCCGCACACCCTACTCCAGCGCCAACGTTAAAGCCCTCACCAAAATGGCATCTGGCACGGCCTGCACCAGAAGTGTGCGCGCGCTGCTTGGATGCCATTTTCGAATCACAAGGGCACCCGTAGCGCCCAAACAACGGGCGCTATGCGACTGAAAATTTCGCCCCTTGGTCTCTCTGCAACCCAATCCAGGTATGCACTAAATCCTAGATATATAAGTGCATGCTCACATACCTGGCCTACAGGTAACTCCTATTAGCAGCTGTCATCCCACGGCTCAGGTTTCCGCATAACTATTTAATGTATATCTGCTTTCGGTGAGATGGTAGGACCTATGCAGTATAGTTTGCAACATACTGGCTACCTTGATGTTCTTGATGTCCAAACCAAATGTCGCGGATCATGGTCGATTATTACCAACTGTTTCGTCCAGGTCATGTAAGGAAGGAGCTTTGGCAGAGATGTAACCTTTAGGTTGGTGTAAACTGCTGCCCTTCCTTCTGCAACTGTTGCCCCTTTTTACCACAAATCCACCTCACAGTTTGACATTTAATTTTGCATGCTGGCCAAAGGAAGACCTTCTTTTGCATGCCTGGGATCTTCAAAACTTCCTACAAAATTGTTAGGGCACAAATCTTATATACCAGAAGTTTAACTTGCATTGAAACTTTACTGACATTGAAGGGACAAGAGAAAGATCAAAGCACCTTTCAGCAACTTCTTAGTGCAATTCTGAAGAGCTCTGTCCAAGCTATAGCTATCATCCACTATTTTGCATTGACTATTTTGCATCAATCTATACTTCTGTAGATGATGCTTATGTTCCAGATGAGGGGTGGTCAGTATTGAATATCATTATTAATATTAAAATAGATAGTAATGTCAGCTTGGATAGTTTAGGGAAGCTCAAAATTAATAGGGCTCCAGGTCCAGATAATATCCATCCAAGGGTGATTATAAAGATGGGGCAGGCGCTCTGAGGGCCCCTTGCCTTTATCTTCAATAATTCAATAGAGTCACAGAAAGTTCCTTTAGACTGGAAGATAGCTTATGTAGTTGGTATTTTCAAAAAAGGGGACAAATTAGAGCCAGGCAACCACAGACCTATCAGCCTGACATTCATTATTGGGAAGATGCTAGAAGGGATTGTACGCGATGCCCTGTGTGATCACTGAGAAATGGAAGGGGCATTTAGAAATTCCCAACATGGCTTCCGAAAAAAACAAATTTGATTGAGCTTTTTGAGGAAGTCACTAGGGTAGTGGATGAGGGAAATCTGATAGCTATTGTCTACCTGGACTTTCAGAAGGCCTTTCATCAGGTACCTCACACTAGGTTACTTCACAAGATAGTATCTTGTGGTATCAGTAGAAATTTGAAACGCCAGATTAGGAATTTGCTCCAATCCCGCAGCCAAAATGTTGTAGTTAACAGATGTGGTTCAGCTTGGAAACATGTTAAAAGTGGTGTCCCCCAAGGATCGGTCTTAGGCCCGCTACTCTTCACGGTCTTTATTAATGACCTGGACAGTGGTGTTGGGAATATGGTAAGTTTGCAGAGGACACCAAAATCTGTGCAAGGGTTATGACGGTAAAGCAGTGCAATCAAATTCAAAAAGATTTAGATGTGCGAGGGGAGTGGGCCACACATTGGCAAATGGCATTTAATTCAGATAAACGTAGTGTCATGCAAGTTGGTAGGGCCAACACGGAACACACGTATCATTTGCAGGGAACCATACTGAAAGAGGTCGAGAGAGAAAAAGATCTTGGTGTAATTGTGCACAGATCACTAAAGGTTCATGACCAATGTACAGAAACTGTAGCTAAAGCTAACAGGGTATTGGGTTGAATTCATAGAACCATGCAGTATAAATCAAAGGACACCAGTTTGACACTGTATAGGTCACTGGTCAGACTGTATCTAGAGCATTGTGCCTAGTTTTGGTCCCCCCACATGGTGGGTGATACAGTGGTCTTGGAAAAGGTCCAGAGGAGAGCTACAAGAATGATTCCTAGCTTAAAGAACCTCAGCTACTCAGATAGGCTCAAGGATCTTGGTCTATTTACTTTAGAGCAGCATAGACTTAGAGATATATAAAATAACTAAACAGCTGGATAGAGTCCCTATTGATATTAGGCCGTTTTCTTTTCCAAGAGAATTGAGGGCCTCTGGAACACATTGCCGGCTGGTGTGTTGGGTGCTGACTTTCCATGCGCCTTCAACAGGGAGTTGGACCGGTTCTTGACTGGGACAGAGATTGCATCGTACAGAAGGCAAGTGTCTTTATAGGTAATACTTGGTTCCATGGGATCTCCTGGACAGGTTTCAATCACCTGAGGGGGTCAGAGAGGAATTTTACTGAGCATTTATTCCCTTATTGGCCCTTTTTTCCCCTGGTTTTGCCTTGCCCAGGAGCTTGATGGGCCTGCTGGTCTTTTCCTGCCCATCATTTTCGTATGTTCGAATGATATGAACCAACTATTTGACAGATACACCTTGTATCTCTCAATCAATAGTTTTTATCTCCCCTTTTCAGCCATGTATGGTGGTAATACATGTAATACCCACTGGAAATGTTATGTACGCTAAGTATGGTTATCAATCTTTAACTTAGACACTGTATTATCATTGTTATAAATCCCTGAGTTAAAGTTGCCCATGTGAAGGTACGGCAAGAACTTTTAAGGACACAATGTGACTAAGAGCAGACTTTCCATAATTCTGCACCAGTATCAACTGTTGCAGACAGTGAGGCTGCGCAGTCTCCAGGCAGAAACCCCAGGAGGAAGGGGTGGAGTCGGGTTTTTCAAGCGGGAAACGCGAGCGACTGGAAGAAAAGAGGGCAGGAGCTCTGAAAAGAGGGCTCAGGAGGCAAATGGCTGCCGCATCCCGTCCCGGGCTTCCAAACTCGGCCGCCGCCCTTCGTATTAGTAGCTCTGCAGCCAGAACTCAAAGTGGGATTCAGTGATCGTGAAGAGAATTCAACGAAGGGGTTCGGAGTCGTAAGTCTTGCAGACATTATACATACCATGAGCTCCAACTTAAGCGCGCCGACGAAAGAGTGCACTCGAATTTGGACACAGGGACAGATTCTCCTTTGAATCCATATAAATGGAGAATGTATGTTTATTATGTCTAGATTCATTCTAATGTATGCAAATGTCTAATTTAGGTCATTGACCCGTAATCTTCTTATACTGTCTGATGTTAAAACTATAAAGTAAGATAATTAGAATTAAGCCATTGTAGTAGTGATCTCCTTACTGGACTATAGAATACTGTCTACAACAGAGACCACATCTCACATATCTAGAGAACCGTGAAGGGGTTACATACACAATTGGGGGACTCTCCACTAAATCCCACTGGTTTGCCAGTTTTTCAAGGTGGGTGTAGTGTACTAGATTCCTAAATGATTTTGCGAGCAAAACAACATCATGCATGAAAAGAAACACTAAATCTTTTAGAGATACCTGCAGACACTCCAAGTCCATCCCTTATGATGCCATCCAATACACTATTAACAAAGACATCAAATAGAATGGGTGACAATGGACAGCTTGGCTCACTCTTCTTTTGAGAGCACTGAGTCAGTGAGTTTCCCATCTACACCTGCATGGATCTTGAAGCTGGACTACACATCCCGGATAAAATCCAAGATTCAGCCATGAATCTCCAAATCACCCAGCTTTTGTTGGCAGCTTTAAAACTTTACAAAAATTATTAAAAGTAATGTAGTAGGTTTCCTTTGAGCTGTACAGGATTCTGCAGTTTCACATAAATCTGTAACCTGATTTGTGCATTCCATATGAGAATGAAATATAGGCAATGGAACCTCCAACACTCCTGATATATGTGCTGCAACAGCCCAAAGAACCATCTTAACAGTCATTGATATCAATAAAATTCCTCAATGACATTTTAGTCTCACTGGGTCCCCTTCCTTGCGGATGGAAATCACATTGCACTTTATAACAAACAGGTCCCCCTAACAGCATCCATACCTACCATCTGACCACTAGGTGAAGCATTGAGGAGTTACCTTTGTTGCAATGACCTGGTTCATTACATCCTTCTATTGCATTGGCTTTTTGACCATGACTGACAACATACTTACGCCAATGAAAAACGATTTAGAAACATTTCTGTGCAATTGTAAGTGCTTGTAGATGTACACAACCCACCGATCCCTCTTCATCTCCCCAATGACTCACTTAACTTCACAAAGAACTAAATCATAATCTACCTTTGCTGCAGCTCTTGATTGTTTCAAAGAGGGTTCAAGTGCTGATTTAAAGGTCTACTGCTTTCATCTAACATCTGTCCTTCTTTCTCAGTTACCTTAACATCTACTTAATGGTAAGTAGCTAGCAGCATTCAGCTTCATTTTGTTTATGACTTCAGCTGTAGAGGTAAGAAACTCTTTAAGGATGATATGTGTTGTGTTTTTGTCACTGTGCTAAGCTGAGTGGGAAGCCTATCAAAGCCACTCATTTACAATTAGGGCCTTTTCTGCTGTCTCTGTTTCCTTCCAGTCTTCCCAATTACTTTATGTGGTTTCTCTGTCCCTCTCCCAGTTTTTTTTAGCTCATCTGCCTTTTTCTCAACCCCTCTCTTTGCTTCTCACTCACTGTCTAAATACTGTGATGTCTAATGATGTCATCGTGTAAATAGAAAGACTATAGCCTAATTACAACTAAACGAACAATCAAAATAACTCAGTTTTCTCATGAATACTTTTGTATGTGTTTCTTATTAAGGATTCATCTCGAAGGTACTTTAGGTACAAATACTCGAGGATAGTGTTGTAAGAAGTCAGTTATTAAAACATGAATCTGAATCTTCAGCATAAAAATGCAAGAAGGAACCGTTATTCTGAAATTTATTAGTGTCATCTTTAACAGAGTAAATGTGGATGTGTTACTTACTTGTGCCAAGCAAGAGAAGGGCTTTCATGCACAGGAACTCCTCATGGGTCAACTGGAGGCGTACAAATTCTATGCTGATGCTTTGCATCCCTTGACATAGTTCATACATTGCTGACTGCTGCATCCGCTGTCTGATTAAAAACAAAGTTAAATATTACACTATTATCAACTGACTGGATTTCATCACATATCCTGGTCGACTTTGAAATGTATTATATTCAGTCAAGCCTACTTTAATCCAAACTGACCAGAAGGACGGAGTAATAATGAGATAAAACAAAACACCGTGAATGCTGGAAATCTAAAATAAAAGAGAACATGTTGGAAATTGGTTAATCTTGAATTCAGATAAATTTGAATATACTTGGCATTTTATGGTGTACACCTCATATATCTTTTAAAGGTACATTTACTCCTTCCCCTTTCTTGGTTCCCCCCATAACAGATACCTTCTGTGGCAGACAAGATTGTTGGAGGACTTGCTCCGCGACGGCTCCAAACACTGGAAAGTGCACAGAAACACAGCAGATGGAACAGGCACAAACCCTCATCCTGAAACTATGAGGTAGATTTTTGTCTCACACACAGTGCTGGGATTTCAATGTGCTGTTTTCTGAAATCTATTTTCATTAAAAGTTATGTAGGAAAATATTATTTTGCATTCACATGCAGATTAAATATATATTGCATAATTCATAACGAAGTGTCCCTCAATGCAAAACTAAGTATCCCTCAATGTAAAACACTTATACCCTCAAAACTTCAATAAAAGGCAGAATCTACATTTAAATTATGAAGGGTGTCTTTTGGCTAATGAATCTAATTAACATATGCAAATTGAATTCATTTTAGCATAACCATTAAACAGCTACCCATAGTAGCATGTGAATAAATCCAATGAGAGAAATGAGGTTATGACATGATTTTTTAGGTGGAATTATAGGTGCACCTGACCGGATCCACCACTGCTGACCACTCGAGTATGGGGGGGGGGAGGGTGGGGGGGTCAGTAGAATGTTCTTTGATTTAAATGCCAATGGTGGTGCCATTAGGGGTACATCTCAGGTGCTGGCCAAACTAGGCATCCCAGCATATGCTGGCCGCTATGTGTAAGAACATAAGACGTAGGAGCAGGAGTAGGTCATTTGGCCTCTCGAGCCTGCTCCGCCATTCAATAAGATCATCGTTGATCTGATCTTGGCCTCAACTCCACTTCCCTGCCATAACCCTTGACTCCCTTACCTTTCAAAAATCTGTTTATCTCCACCTTAAATATATTCAATGACCCAGCCTCCACAGCTCTCTGGGGTAGAGAATTCCAAAGATTCACGACCCTCTGAGAGAAGAAATTCCTCCTCATTTCCGATTTAAAAGGGGGCCCCTTTATTCTGAAATTATGTCCCCTAGTTCTAGATTCCCCCACGAGGGGAAACATCTTCGCTGCATCTACCCTGACAAGCCCCTTCAGAATCTTATATGTTTCAATAAGATCCCCTCTCATTCTTCTAAACTCCAATGAGTATAGGCCCAACCTGCTCAACCTTTCTTCATAAGTCAACCACTTCATCTCTGGAATCAACCTCGTGAACCTTCTCTGAACTGCCTCCAATGCAAGTATATCCTTCCTTAAATAAGGAGACCAAAACTGTACGCAGTACTCCAGGTGTGGTCTCACCAACGCCTGTACAGTTGTAACAGGACTTCCCTGCTTTTATACTCCATTCCCTTTACAATAAAGGTCAACATTCCATTTGCCTTCCTAATTACTTGCTGTACTTGCATGTTAACTTTTTGTGATTCATGTACAAGGACCCCCAGATCCCTCTGTACCTCAGCATTTTGTAATCTCTCTCCATTTAAATAATAATTTGCTTTTTTATTTTTCCTACCAAAGTGGATAACCTCGCATTTTCCCACATTAACCTCCATCTGCCAGATTTTTGCCCACTCACTTAGCCTATCTGTATCCCTTTGGAGATTCTTTGCGTCCTCCACACAATTTGCTTTCCTACCTCTTCTCTTAGGCAGTCCCTCGGAACCAAGGATGACTTGCTTCCACATTAAAAATGTGTTCGCAGGTGACTGATGAGTCCAATGTGGGACCTACAGTCTCTGTCACAGGTGGGGCAGACGGTGGTTGAAGGGGCGGGTGGGTGGGGTGCTTGAGTTGACGTGCGCTCCTTGCACTGCCTGCGCTCGGCTTCCGCTTGCTCCCGGCGAAGAGACTCGAGGTGTTCAGTGTCTTCCCGGATGCTTCTCCTCCACTTTGTGCAGTCTTGGGCCAGGGATTCCCAGGTGTCGGTGGGGATGTTACACTTTTTCAAGGAGGCTTTGAGGGTGTCCTTGAAGCGTTTCCTCTGCCCCTGGGGCTCTCTTGCCGTGCCGGAGCTCCAAGTAGAGTGCTTGTTTTGGGAGTCTCGTATCGGGCTGATTGGGCGTGGTCAAAGCTTCGATGCTGGGGATGTTGGCCTGAGCAAGAACACTGACGTTGATCTTCCACCCTTTTTCCTACCTATCTTTGTATCATCAGCAAATTTGTCTACATTACACTCAGTCCCTTCATCCAAGTCATTAACATAGATTGTAAATAGTTGCGGCCCAGCACTGATCCCTGCGGCACCCCACTAGTAACAGTTTGCCAACCTGAAAGTGACCCATTTATCCCGACTCTCTGTTTCTGTCAGTTAGCCAATCCTCTATCCATGCTAATATATTACCCCCAACCCCGTGAGCTCTTATCTTGTGTAGTAACCTTTTATGTGGCACCTTATCGAATGCCTTCTGGAAATCCAAATACACGCCATCTACTGGTTCCCCGTTATCCACCCTGCTCGTTACATCCTCAAAGAACTCCAGCAAGTTTGTCAAACATGATTTCCCTTTCATAAAACCATGCTGACTCTGCTTGACTATATTATGATTTTCTAAATGTCCTGCTACCACTTCCTTAATGATGGACTCCAGCATTTTCCCAATGACAGATGTTAGGCTAACTGGTTGATAGTTGCCTGCTTTCTGTCTCCCTCCTTTCTTAAATAGGGGCGTTACATTTGTGGTTTTCCAGTTTGCTGGGACCTCTCCAGAATCCAGGGAATGGGGGAAGGCCAGAACCCTTCCCTGGCAACATCTTAATTGTGCCTCCATCAGCCCTCTATTAAAAGGGGGTCAAAAGACATACTGATTTAATCTGAATCTTCAGGGGTTCAGGCTACATCCCAGGCGTAGAATCCCGAGGTGGGCCCCACAACCATCTTTCCTACGTCTGGTATGCCTTATCTTCCTGGCTTTACCAGCTTCCTCATTGTTTTTTCCCAGGTTGGGATATGGGAACTCCCAGCCTAGGAGATCCTGCCCCCTCTTACCGTTGTTGAGGGGCAGGTAGAGGCTCCACCGCTTGCAAGGCCCATGGGAGCTCTGATATTAGGCTGCGACCACTGTTTCCTGTAATTTTTTTTGGAGGGTGCACGCCCCCTTTAAGGGGCTGCACGACCCACTCAGACGTCCACGCACACACGGTTTTTCCATTGCGAAACCGGCAAGCTGCTTGCGCAGGAGCTTTGCTGGGAGTAGGTGTATCCAAGTCTTGGCCTAATTTCTAGCCCTTCCAGCACATGGCAGTGTTACAACGAGAGTGAATCTGAAGGGCCGAGGATTTTCAACCCCATTATGTCTATTAGTGTAACAAATTTGCCATCCAAACTTTGCAAGGGTAGTGTTTTTCTGAGTTATCAATAAAAATGTGAAAATTCTTCTTTTCCTTGTTCACTTTGCCTAATTCCACATAGTGCAGTTGAGCGAAGTTGCACCTGATCACATGCAGTTGAGTGTGCTCATTACTTTCAGACATTTAAATTTTTAATCCAGATAAACAAGTACCTCATCACTCAAACATATACCCTAACTCTCAACAAAGGAAAAAGAAAATGATTAATTGCCTTAGTCTGGGTTACATACCATGGGAAATCAGAAACACTGTATAAATACAGATAAACTCAGAAACATTATGTAAATATCCAAGTTTTTCAACTTTGCCAAAATTAAATAAATCTGAACAAATTTTTCATCAAGCAACATACTTAGCTGCCTAACAATACAATAAGTTAGGTATTATGGGAAACCCCATGGTAAGATCAGAGCTCTAAGGCGGAAACCATATGATGTCGATGATTTCAGGTCTAAATATGTGTAATTAACATTACAGCTTCTTCACAGAATGGGGGTGAATTTTCCCTCATTACATTAATACTGTATGAGCAAATGTCTTACTTTAAATGGATCAGATCTACAGGGCCTGCAAGTTTCCACATGATCGAGATAAATATAGCTCATGCCCTCATGCCATATGAGCTTTACAAGTACTTTGAAAGAAGTTATGTGCAGTAAATGGTTTCAATAATATATGCAAATCGGGGTCAAATGCCAGTTAAGACCCCAATGCCATTTTATCTCTACCCATGTTGCTACTGCCAGTTCTTCAACCCACCACAGTATGAGTTGGGAGGCAGCTACTATCATCAGTAGTATTTAAAAGGATGCTTAGCTGCAGTAAAGGAAAGTTGAAAGCTGGTCTGGCATTCATTTTTATTGTGTCAGATGTGGGTCAGTTGGTAGCACTCTCGCCTCTGAGTCAGAAGGTCATAGGTTCAAGTTCCACTCCAGAGATGTAGGCTGACTCTCCAGTGCAATACTAAGTGAGTGCTGCACTGTTGGAAGTGCTGTCTTTCGGATGCGACGTTAAACCGTGGCCCTGTCTGCCCTCTCGGGTGGATGCAAAAGATCCCATGGCACTATTTTGGAGAAGAGCTGGGGAGTTCTCCCCAGTGTCCTAGCCAATATTTATCCCTCAATCAACATTACAAAAACAGATTGGCCTAGAAATTGCAGTATGCCGGAAACCTGGCGGGGCCACGGTTACCAGCCGCCCAAAATCATAGTGCAGGCATTTTGATGCTGCCTGCTAATTTAAATTAGTGCAGCGCTAAACCTACCATGCAAGACTTGTTTTCCGGCACTAATCTCAGCAGGAGGCCCAATATAGCGTGGCAGTAGTGTCCCTGAAGCAAGAACAGCGTTGTCTTAAAGCAAGGCTATCATTTAAGAAAGCAGTGTCGGTCCCTTAAAGGGAAACTGCCTTCTAAAATGAAAAAAATAAAAATCATTTAAAAATAGGCTGTTTTTAGCCCTTGGAGCTCAACTGCCTTCTGAAAAAATAATAATTCCCAAATGGCAGTCTTCAGCTCTTAAAGCTGAACAGCCTACCACACCTAAAAAAAATGGTAAAAGTGCTTGAGCACTAACACAAATGGCTCAGCAAGCCAGAGAAGGGGCACAGGAGGCTCTCCAGAAAGAACGATATGGGACTACATCACCGAGGCCGTAACTGTCAGCAGTGTCACCCCCACCACCTGGCTCCAGTGCCCAAGGTCAGTGAATACATCTTCAAAAGCCGTCTCCTACCAACTGCACCACTATTTCTGAACCATGAGCGTGAGAGTGTGAATTCAAATTGTCAACCAGGCAGGTGGTTGTTAAGATTGAAAAGTTGCAACAAGTTCACACTCATTAAGCTTTCCATGAACTTCGACAAAAATTAGCAATGGGATTACTGATCTGTGTTTATGATGGTTTGACTTTGGCTCCTTTTTGTAAACATACAAAACGTTTGCTGTTTTCCACTCGCTGGGACAACACCAATTAACAAGGATAGTTAAAACTGATGAGCCAGAAGAGCAGGGGATTTTTGGCTTATGTTGCAGAATAAATTTCAGTAAACCAGAGTTATGAGCCAATGCCAATATTTGGCTGCTTGGATCAGGTGTATGACTTTGAGTTGCTTGGAGCTCTCTGGATTTTTTGATAGGTAGACAAGTGTTTTCACTTCTTTCTACAATGTCAATCAGTCCTGGGTATGACAAGGTTGGGAGCCAGAGCCAGTGCCAGTGCCAGCTCCCTGCAAGTGATATTGGTGTCCGGCTTGGTGAAAGAAAGACCAGGGCCCCGATTTTCGGCTTGTGTGGGGAATGGTCGGATTTCCCCGAATGTGGGGTTTCTGACACACATAAAAAAGTGTCAGCCAGCCCCACGCAATTTTCCCTCAATTGGCCAATTAATTCCCAGCATGTGGGAAGCCTTGCTAATTGTCTAAATCGAGTCAGAAATCCCCACAGTATGATGTCATCATTCGTGGTGCTTTCAAGGTCCATGGCAAGCACTGCATCCTCTGAAGGCTTCCAAATGAACCATACAGGATGGCAGAGGAGCCTGCAGCAGCTGTGGCCAGTGCCAGACCCCGAGCTGCCTTCAAATTCGACGAGGCTTCACTGCAGGCATTATTGGATGGGGTTAGGGCCCACAAGGAGGTCCTCTTCCCTAGGTCAGGGAGGAAGAGGCCTCCCACTGAGACCAATGCTGCATGGATGCAGGTGTCAGCAGATGCCAACTCGCTGGGAGTCACCAGAGGAACCTAGGCATTACATCTGTAACTCCTTCCTTTACTCCCCCACAGTACCATCCCGAGCCCCCGTCCTCACTGTGGAGGAGGAAGAGGCTGTGCAGCCAGACTCCTCAGAGGAAGCTCCAACCTCTGAGGGTGCAGCGTCAGCAGAAGTAAGCGCACCCAGCACCAGCGCAGACACTCACACCTCGGGGGGACCTTCGGGACATAGAGTAGTGTTGTCACCTGGTGTTTCACAGCTGACAAGTGAGCCTCAGCAGATACTGGAGACAGGGACAGCAGTGGAGAGTCCTCGTCAGAGGGCGCAGGGCTTTGCCAGCTCAGCTCAGCTGCGCTGCATCTCGACCCTCTGCCTCTGGGTCCATCCGCAAGAGAAGAGGTGATGAATCTCCATGCACAGATGCAGGAGTCTGTGGCAGGTTTTGTCTCCAGGGTCGCTGCGAGTGTGGAGCGAATGGAGGAGTCCATAGCGACCATGAGCAGAGCCTTTGTGGAGTCATTGGTGCATGAACGCAACACCACGGAAAGGTTGGCAACCTCCATGGAGGAGATAACTCGCCAGCATACGGAAAACATGGTGAGTGCTCATAAGAGAATGACATCTCTTGAGGAGCGTTGGCCATCTGTTGAACAGAGAAACCAGATCTTCATGGAAGTCCTTCTGAGTAGGACTGCCAGTGCAGAAACGGGTCCCACTGGCCCCCTAAAGCGCAGCAAGGTGCTCTCAAGCCATTTCCAAGCGCTGGCCCCTTCTGGCTTGTGCAGCTTCAGGTGAGTGAGCAGCAGCCTGGTGCTCATCCTGCTGTTCCTGGTTCTGCTGCTGCCACCTCTGCTGTTGGAGATCCTCTAATGCCAGGAAGGGAAGGTGCCATAGGCCTCCCATGCTTCTAGCAGATGCCTCGGTTGAGGAGGTCCTGAGTTAGGGTGGTGAGAGGGGCTTCCCAGGAGCTCACACTGAAGAAGTGTGTGAGGCTCCAACTTTCTGCAGCTGCTCCTAAGGCTTCAAATAGTTCCCCCAAGCCTTGATCAACAAGGTCCTGCAGCCTGCAAATGCTGCCTCTTTAAATCTCTTCAGCCCTCAGCGACCTGCTGCTGCAAGCAAGCAAGCCAGCTGTTTTCACGCCAGCTCTCAGCAGCGGGGTTCCCCGCAGGCGGGTTTCAGGTGGGGAAAGCCCCAAAGTCGCAACGGCACGGGAAAATTGTCCTTAACAAGGTGATCATTGGTGATTAGTGCTCCGACGAGCAGTCCCGCCAGCAGCGGGCGAGACTGAAGCGGGGCGCGTGGAAACGGCGGTCCGAAAGTCGGACGGGGCGGGGAATCGGGGGGGGGGGGGGTCCCGACCCGCTTTTTCCGCGATTTTCGGACCATGGCCGCATGAAAAGCCGCCCGACAGCTGCCCGAAAATCGGGGCCCAGGAGTGTGAGGCTCCTGTCTTGTATCTCTTGGAAGAGGAGGGCTTGGAGGCCTTCATCAGAGAAGCCGATTGTGCTTCTTCTGCCTGCTGCCCTGGCGTGGTGCCCAATCTGGATGGATGCTGTGAGTGATAGATGCCATCAAGTGATTAGGAGCAAATTGCCAACAAAACCACTTAATAATAATCAACTTTATTGTCATTGTTAGTGCACAAGTACAGTACAACGAAATGTAGGCTTGCGGCTCCCGAGAGTGTACATTTAGATTAAGACATTTAAACATTCAATATTCATTTGGCTTGTAATACATTAACATAAACATAACCATAATAAAGTGCATTGGCAGATGTGCAGGCTTTATAGTTTATTTGTGGAATTCAGTAGGATGACAGCCCTGGGAAAGAAGCTGTTCCTAAATCTGGTCGTTCGGGTGCGAATGCATCTGTAGCGTCTCCCAGATGGCAGGAGGGCGAACAGACTGTGGCTGGGGTGGGTAGGGTCTTTGATGATGGTCCGTGATCTCCGTAAACAGCGTTTCTGGTGTATGTGCTCTATGGTCGGTAGCCGGGTGCCGGTAATGCGTTGGGCAGTTTTGACTACCCGCTGCAGGGCTTTCCGGTCACAGTAGCTACAGCTGCCATACCATACTGTGATACAGTTCGTCAGGATGCTCTCTATTGTGCAGCGGTAAAAGTTAGAGAGGATCAGGGGTGAAAGGTTACATCCCTTCAGCCTCCTTAGGAAATATAGGCGCTGCTGGGCCTTCTTCACCAGAGAGGAGGTATTGAGGGACCAGGAGAGGTCTTCCGTGATGTGGACTCCGAGGAACTTAAAGCTGTCCACCCTTTCCACCACAGCCCCATGGACATGGATGGGGGTGTGACTTCCGCCTTTAGACTTCCTGAAGTCCACAATGATTTCTTTGGTTTTCTTGATGTTAAGGGCCAGGTTGTTATCGGCGCACCACTTCACGAGATGCTGGACCTCCTCCCTGTAGGCTGACTCATCGTTGTTGGTGATCTGGCCTACTACCGTGGTATCATACGCAAACTTGATGATGGTGTTGGAACCATGAACAGCCACACAGTCGTGGGTGAAGAGGGAGGGGGCTCAGCACACATCCTTGTGGGGCCCCCGTGTTCAGGGTCGGGGGGGGGAGGTGTGGTTACCTAATTTGACAGACTGGGGTCTGTTTGTTAGGAAGTCCAGGGTCCAGTTGCAGAGGGAAGTGTTCAGGCCAAGAGTGTGGAGTTTGGTGGCCAGCTTGTTGGGGACGATAGTGTTGAATGCTGAGCTGTAGTCTATGAACAGCATTCTGATGTAGGTCTCTTTACTATCTAAGTGATTCAGTGCAGAGTGTAGAGCAGTTGTGATTGCATCCTCCGTTGATCTGTTTGCACGATAGGCAAACTGGTGTTGGTCAAGAGAGGCGGGAACACTGGCTTTGATGTGAGCCAGGACCAGTCTCTCGAAACACTTCATTATGATGGGTGTGAGTGCGACAGGTCGATAGTCGTTCAGGCACGTCACAGCCATTTGCTTTGGCACAGGAATAATGGTAGCGGTCTTGAAGCATGTAGGGACTACTGCCTGGGCCAATGACAGATTGAAGATGGCGGTGAAGACATCAGCCAGCTGATCAGCACATTCCTTGATTTCGGCTGATTATGTTACAGTTGGGCAGTGTTCTGCTGCTGCTGAAGGGGATCTGCAGAGCAGTTTTAAAATGTTTCACCATTGTTGCACGGTAGTTTCCTGGAGGGATGGGGGAGGGGAGTGGTGGTGGGGGTCTTCTTGCCTGGTGACAATTCATGTGACTTCTAGCAGGGGTGGAAAGCCAATCAGTGTTCCGGCCTCTTGGGCCTCAGCAGTGGGAACGGCTGCTGAGTCTTTTTGGTTCTTGTCCAAATAAGCAGCCGGAGGCCTCTAGCCCTGAGGATTCAATGGGTTCCTATGGGAAAGAAAGGCCAACTTCTTTGCAGTAAAATTATAAAAAAAACAATAGAGTAAATCTCTCCCCAGTAGTGTTAATATTTTAATAACTCACTCATCAATGTTTCATAGCGGTGTAAGAATGACAGATAGGGCTTGGCACTGGAACAGAAGCTAAAATGTGCACATGAATGGACATAGACGGCTTCCTGGACTTGCCTCCATTTGCTTACCGCTCTCCTAGGTTGACCTTCTCTCTTTTGTTGACTCCTGGATTGGACCACACTCCTCGTTTCTTGGGCTTCAATTTGCTTCTTCATTGTTTTCCTGGCAAATCTCTGCTCCTTCCATTGGATCCTGGAACAATTCTGCTCCTTCATTGGTTCGCTGATTTACTGGGCTATGCTCCATTCTTCCACTGGCTTCTGGGTTGCCACAGTTCCTACACATCATTCTGCTGTGACACAAGTGCCTTGGGACCGTTTACTATGTTAAAGGCACTATATAAATGCACATTGTTGTTGTTGCTGCTCCATTGCACTCCTGGATAATTTTCCACTTCTCCACTGGCCTCCTGGATCAACGTACCCTTCAAATGTTCCATGAATCAATCTCCACTTCTCCACCATCATCTGGCATCAATCTCTTTTGGCTTCTGGTCCATTCTTCAACTCTATAATGGCTACAAGATCACCATCCTCCCCCCCCCCACCCCACAAATCCTCCGGTGGCTCCTGGATCAACCTCTGTTCCTATCTAGACCATCTAAAGACTTTACTCCTCTGCAGGCTGCAAGACTGGCTGCTGCTGTCACCATCTCCAAATCCTTCACTTATCCCTAAATAGGACCAATGCCAGCATTCCCATTAAGCTGCGCAGCAGGTTCCACGCAGGCCACTCACTGGCTTTTCAATGGGAATAACTGCGTATGTGCGAAGATTTGAATGGGCCACGCAGCCAGTTAAAGGGCCCGCACATGGAAGAAGACATTTACAGGAAACATTGACCCATACTACTGCTGCCTCCTGTTTGAAGGCTCTTTTCCCATCAAGTTAGGTCCTTTGATAGTTGACTGGTTACCCCCTCTCTCATTGGCCCCTACCGTAATGTTCCCTTCTTGCCATACCCAGATTTCCACCACTAACCAATTCAATAACCCATGCAGCATCTGTTAACAGAGCGCTAAGTTTATGTTACATCAATCAGCTTACAGCCAGCCACACTATTAATAAAGTGTACAACAACAACACATCTCAGTATTTAATTTTGTTATGGTAAAGACGCCAGTCATCTAAGGAGCAGCGTCTGAATGAACAAGAAAGATGTTTATACAGTACTATAGTTTATAAGGTACCGCATAAGAGATTAGCGTGTAAAGTTAAGGCACATGGGATTGGGGGCAAGGTATTGACTTGGATAGAGAGCTGGTTGGCAGACAGAAAGCAAAGAGTTGGAATAAACATGTCTTTTTCCGAGTGGCAGGCAGTGACTAGTGGGGTACCACAGGGATCGGTCCTAGGACCCCAGCTATTCACAATATATATTAATGATCTAGACGAGGGAACTAGATGTAATATCTCCAAGTTTGCAGACAAACCAAAGCTGGGTGGGTGTGTGTGCTGTGAGGAGGATGCCGAGAAACTCCAGGATGATTTGGACAGGTTGGATGATTGGGCAGAAGCATGGCAGATGCAATATAATGTGGATAAATGCGAGGTTATCCACTTTGGTGTCAAAAACAGGAAGGCAGATTATTATCTGAATGGCAATAGATTGGGAGAAGGGGAAGTGCAACAAGACCTGGGTGTCCTTGTGCACCAGTCGCTGAAGGTAAGCATGCAGGTGCAGCAGGCGGTTAAGAAGGCAAATGGTATGTTGGCCTTCGTAGCGAGAGGGTTCGAGTACAGGAACAAGGATGTCTTGCTGCAGTTGTACAGGGCCTTGGTGAGACCACATCTTGAGTATTGTGTGCAGTTTTGGTCGCCTTATCTGAGGAAGGATGTTCTTGCCATGGAGGGAGTGCAGCGAAGATTCACCAGGCTGATACCTGGGATGGCAGGAATGACGCGTGAGGAGAGATTGGGTCGATTGGGCTTGTACTCGCTGGAGTTTAGAAGAATGAGAGGGGATCTCATTGAAACTTATAAAATTCTAACAGGACTAGACAAATTAGATGCAGGAAGGATGTTCCCAATGGCCAGGGAGTCCAGAACCAGGGGTCACAGTCTAAGGATAAGGGGTAAGCCATTTAGGACAGAGATGAGGAGGAATTTCTTCACCCAGAGAGTGGTAAACCTGTGGAATTCTCTACCATAGAAGGCAGTAGAGGCCAATTCATTAAATATATTCAAGAAGGAGTTAGACATATTTCTTAAGGCTAAAGGGATCAAGGGATATGGGGAGAGAAGGCAGGGACAGGGTACTGAATTTGGATGATCAGCCATGATCTCACTGAATGGTGGAGCAGGCTCGAGGGGCTGAATGGCCTACTCCTGCTCCTATCTTCTATGTTTCTATGTTAGTACACAGTACCTGTTAAATCCATGAATCTTTAGGTATGGTGTTCTTTAATAAATAGACGGAGACTGCAGATGAACAATCAACAGGTGTTTACTGGATGAGGGTATTCTAAAAACTAACAGTACAGATCCCTACTCAGGGTTTATATACAGGTGTGGTCACTGCCGGTACTACAGTATACAGGAGCTGTAAAAGTAGTTCTCCTCTTAAAGGTACATACACTACAATTCCTCCCTTTTCAGATTAACAGTACCATAACATTCATTTAACAGTTAACACTTTTAACATGCACATTAACTGAAATAGTCCATTTATAAATTCAGTCTTTGGGGCGGCTTCCTGATCCTTTCTGGATAGCGCCTTTCCTGAGTGTCTTGCTCTTGGTGCGGAGGCGATTCTGGCCCCCTGTCGTCGGTTAGTTCATCAGCTTCCGATGCTACTGTTTCTGAGGTAGATGCTACCGGTATGTCGGGTTCATCACCAGGTACGCGAGACATGGGGTTGACTCGTTCCTGTGACGCTAGGATCTGGTCGACATGGCGTCTCACAATGTTCTCCCCAACATCCACTGTGTACATTAGTGGCCCCTGCCGTGTGCATATCATTCCTGGTTGCCATTTCTCTGTTCGGTAGTCGCGGGCCAAGACTGGTTGTCCTACATTGAAGCTCCTTGTTGGCTTCTCATTGATGTGCTGGAATTGCTTATTCTCAACACTTCTTCGTACATTTGGTCTGAGCAAATCCAGACGAGATCTCAACCTTCGGTTAAAGAACATCATGGCTGGGGTCTGGTTGGTAACTGCATGTGTCGCATTTCTGTAGGCTAACAGGAAATTGTCCACCTTATGCTGCAGTGGAATGTCGTCATCGCACATGGCCCTTACTGCCTTTTTAAAGGTTTGTACGAACCTCTCAGCCAATCCATTTGTGGCTGGATGATACGGGGCGGATGTGTAATGCCTTACCCCATTCCTTCTCATAAATTTCCGAAACTCTTCGGACACAAACTGTGGTCCGTTATCAGAGCAAATCTGCTCTGGCAAGCCGTTCCTGGCAAATATGGTCCGTAGGACTGCAATAGTTTTCTCCGTAGTGGTGGAGGACATTTTGATCACCTCAGGCCATTTCGAGTGCGCATCCACTGCTATTAAGAACATTGAGTCCATGAATGGACCAGCAAAATCAATATGCACCCGTTGCCATGGAGAGGAGGACCACTCCCATGGGTGTAGAGGGGCATGTGGTGGTGCATTTTGGACCTTCTGGCATCCTGAGCAGCTCTTTGTTAGGTCCTCGATTTGTTGATCGATCCCCGGCCACCACACATAAGCCCTAGCAAGGCTTTTCATTTTCACCCCTCCCAGATGGCCTTCGTGAAGCTCATTGGCAAAAGCAGGAACTAAGTGTCACAAAACAGATTTGAAAGTTCTCTATCTGAATGCACATAGCATTCGTAACAAAATAGACGAGTTAATGGCCCAAATAACTACACATGGGTATGATCTTGTGGCCATTACAGAAACATGGCTGCAGGGTGACAATGCCTGGGAATTAAACATACCAGGTTATTTAACGATCAGGAAGGACAGGCAGGAAGGAAGGGGAGGTGGGGTGGCTATGTTAATAAAGGAAGGAATCACTATAATACAGAGAAATGATATTGGGTCAAAAGATCAGGATAATGAAACAGTTTGGGTGGAGGTAAGGAATAATAAGAGGAAAAAAACACTAGTGGGCGTAGTCTATAGGCCTCCGAACAGTTGCAACTCTGTTGGATGGAGTATCAATCAGGAAATAGTTGAGGCTTGTAATAAGGGAACATCTATAATTATGGGGGATTTTAACTATCATATTAATTGGACAAATCAAATTGGGCAGGGCTGCCTTGAGGATGAGTTCATTGAGTGTATTAGGGATGGGTTTCTTGAGCAGTATGTAACTGAACCGACCAGGGGGCAAGCAACCTTAGATCTGGTCCTGTGTAACGAGACAGGATTAATTAAAAATGTCCTAGTAAAGGATCCCCTTGGAATGAGTGACCATAACATGGTTGAATTCCATATTCAATTAGAGGGTGAGAAGGTTGGATCTCAAACAAGCGTGCTAAGCTTGAATAAAGGAGACGATGAAGGCATGAGAGCGGAATTGAGTAGAGTGGATTGGGAAAATAGATTGAAGGGTAAGACGATACATGATCAGTGGTGTACATTTAAGGAGTTATTTTACAACTTCCAAAAAATATATATTCCACTGAGAAGAAAAGGGTGTAAAAGAAAAGACAGCCATCCGTGGCTAAGTAAAGAAATTAAGGATAGTATTCGACTAAAAACAAGGGCATATAAGGTAGCCAAATCTAGTGGGAGGATAGAGGATTGGGAAAACTTTAAAAGACAGCAAAAAATAACAAAAAGATTGATTAAGAAAGGGAAGATAGATTATGAAAGTAGATTAGCAAAAAATATAAAAACAGATAGTAAGAGTTTTTATAGTTATATAAAAAGAAAAAGGGTGGCTAAAGTAAATGTTGGTCCCTTAGAGGATGAGACCGGGAAATTAATGGTGGGAAATATGGAGATGGCAAAAACACTGAATGAATATTTTGTATCAGTCTTTACAGTAGAGGACACTAAGAATATCCCAACACTGGACAAACAGGGGGCTATAGGGGGGGAGGAGCTAAACACGGTCAAAATCACTAAGGAAGTGGTACTCGGTAAAATAATGGGACTCAAGGCGGATAAATCACCTGGACTTGATGGCTTACATCCTAGGATCTTGAGGGAAGAGGCGGTAGGGATTGTGGATGCATTGGTAATAATTTTCCAAAACTCCCTGGACTCAGCAAAGGTCCCGGCAGACTGGAAAACTGCTAATGTAACACCCTTATTTAAAAAGGGCAGTAGACAGAAGGCTGGAAACTATAGCCTAACATCTGTGGTAGGTAAAACTTTGGAGTCCATTATTAAGGAGACAGTAACAGGACATTTGGATAATCATAATTTAATAGGACAAAGTCAGCATGGTTTTATGAAGGGGAAGTCATGTTTGACAAATTTGCTGGAGTTCTTTGAGGAAGTAACATATAGGGTGGATAAAAGGGAACCAGTGGACATAGTGTATTTAGACTTCCAAAAGGCATTCGACAAGGTGCCACACAAAAGATTATTGCTTAAGATAAAAAATCACGGGATTGGGGGTAATATTCTGGCATGGATAGAGGATTGGCTATCTAACAGAAGGCAGAGAGTTGGGATAAATGGTTCATTCTCAGACTGGCAATCAGTAACTAGTGGTGTTCCGCAGGGGTCAGTGCTGGGTCCCCAACTCATTACAATCTATATTAACGATTTGGAGGAGGGGACCGAGTGTAACATATCAAAGTTTGCAGATTATACTAAGATGGGGGGAAAAGTAGTGAGTGAGGAGGACATAAAAAGCCTGCAAGGGGACATAGACAGGCTAAGTAAGTGGGCAGAAATTTGGCAGATGGAATACAATACTGGAAAATGTGAGGTTATGCACTTTGGCAGGAAAAATCGTAGAGCAAGTTATTATCTTAATGGCAAGAAACTGGAAAGTACTGAAGTACAAAGGGATCTGGGGGTCCTGGTGCACGAAACTCAAAAGGTTAGTATGCAGGTGCAGCAAGTGATTAAGAAGGCCAATGGAATGTTGGCTTTCATTGCTAGGGGGATAGAATATAAAAATAGGGAGGTATTGCTTCAGTTGTACAAGGTATTGGTGAGACCGCACCTGGAATACTGCATACAGTTTTGGTGTCCATACTTAAGAAAAGACATACTTGCTCTCGAGTCAGTACAAAGAAGGTTCACTTGGTTAATCCCGGGGATGAGGGGATGGACATATGAGGAGAGGTTGAGTAGATTGGGACTCTACTCATTGGAGTTCAGAAGAATGAGAGGCGATCTTATTGAAACATATAAGATTGTGAAGGGGTTGGATCGGGTGGATGTGGGGAGGATGTTCCCGATGATGGGTGAAACTAGAACTAGGGGGCATAGTCTTAGAATAAGGGGCTGCTCTTTCAAAACTGAGATGAGGAGGAACTACTTCACTCAGAGGGTGGTAGGTCCATGGAATATGCTGCCCCAAAAAGCTGTAGAAGCTACATCATTACATAAATTTAAAACAGAAATAGACAGTTTCCTAGAAGTAAAGGGAATTAAGGGTTACGGGGAGCGGGCAGGAATTTGGACATGAGTCTAGGTTCGGATCGGACATGGCCCTGTGGGTAGTGGAGCGGGCCCAGTGGCCGTGTAGCCTGATCCTGCTCCTATTTCGTGTGTCTAATTCTGTTAGATTCAGGAGATGGTTCTGTGATAGTAGATTGGCGGTTAGGATCAGATCAGCCATGATCTTATTGAATGGCGGAGCAGGCTCGAGGGGCCGATTGGCCTACTCCTGCTCCTATTTCTTATGTTCTTATGTTCTCTCTCCCTTAACTTGGGTGGAATTACCACTCGGGATCCACACATCAATGTCCCCTGGCATACTGACAGCTGTTCTCTTCTGGATGAGAATGCTGGCAACAGTGAGTCGCCATGTGTTGGCCATCCCTTCACCATCAAATCATATACCCGAGACAGTGTCGGATCATTTCGGGTCTCCTTCTCTATATCCGCGTTAGTTACTGGCAAGCGTTCAATTATAGTTAAATAAAATATTTCGACCGGGTCCACTGCTGGTACTTCCTCCGCAGTAGGCAGTGGCAGGCGTGATAGCCCATCAGCGTTTCCATGCTGTTTCGTGCCCTTATACTCTATTTCATATTGGTTCGCCCCTAGAAAAAGGGACCATCTTTGTAGCCGTTGCGCAGTCATCACCGGAACGCCCTTCTTTGGATTAAAGATGGAGACAAGTGGTTGGTGGTCAGTCAGCAAGGTGAACTTCTGCCCGTGCAGATAGTGGTTGAACTTTTTCACTCCCCACACTAGGCTCAGGGCCTCCCTGTCAATCTGGGCGTAGTTGCGCTTGGCTGAGGTTAGTGACCGAGATGCAAAGGCTACTGGCCTCTCCAAACCGTCCGGAAATTTGTGCGACAGCACCGCTCCAATGCCATAGGGTGATGCATCACACGCCAACCGAATTGGTAGTGCTGGGTTAAAATGAGCCAACACCTCTTTTGATGTGATCAATTCTTTGCACTTCTGGAAAGCTCGTTTACATTCGTCATTCCACTTCCATGGTACCCCCGTTTGCAGTAGGGTGTTCAGTGGGTGTAATACTGTAGACAAATTTGGCAAGAACTTATGGTAGTAGTTCACCAGCCCGAGGAACAACCTCAGTTGTGACACATTTTCCGGTGCTGGAGCCTTGACTACTGCCTCAATCTTTTCAGGGGACTTATGTAACCCCTCTTCATCAATAACGTGGCCACAATACGAGATCTGCTTCTGGAAAAACTCGCATTTGTGGCGATTAGCTCGGAGCCCATATTCCTTCAATCTAGTGAGCACCTGCTCCAGGTTGGCGAGGTGATCACTGTCATTTTCGCCCGTGACCAGGATGTCGTCCAAATAACACTGGGTCCCTGGAATCCCTTGCAGGACTTGATCCATTGCCCTTTGCCAACTAGCCGGAGCTGATGCTACCCCGAACACCAGCCGATTGTATTGGTAGAGACCTTTGTGCGTGTTGATCGTGAGGTATTGTTTCGAGGCTTCTTCTACCTCCATTTGCAGGTACGCCTGGGCCAGATCAATCTTAGTGAAGCGTTTTCCTCCAGATAGCGAGGCGAAAATATCTTCAATCCGCGGAAGCGGATATTGTACCGTGTGAAGGACTGGGTTCACTGTCACCTTAAAGTCCCCACAGATGCAAACCTTCTTTGGTTCCCCAGGCGTATTACTCAACGACCTCTTCATTACAGGAACGATGGGTGTAGCCCACTCGCTCCAGTCCACTTTGGACAGTACTGAACGTTCCAAACCTTCCAGCTCTGCTTCGACGGCTGGGCGGATCGCATAAGGCACCGGTCTGGCCTTAAAAAACTTTGGGCTTGCATTTTCCTCTATTTTGATCATCGCTGTTATGCCTTTTAGTGTTCCCAGTCCCTCCTGGATCACTTCTTGTACGTCAGTTAGCATTTTTGACAGTCGTCCAGGTGTGACATCGTCATCCTTTTTGGCCTCTACCGTCAGTGCTTGTATGGAATGCCAATCTAACTGTATCTTCTGGATCCATTCACGTCCTAGTAGTGGTGGTCCTCCATCTGGCAATACATATAGGTCCATTGTTGGTGTTTCCTTGCCGTTGTATATATCACGTTCACCCTTATTTTTCCTTTGGGGTAGACTTTTTGCCCCGTGTACGTCTTCAAGACAATCTCTGTATCTCTCAAGGGTATATGTGAGAATAGCCGCTTGTAGTCCCTTCGGTTTATGACTGTTAGGGCTGATCCTGTGTCCAATTCCATTTTCACTTGGACTCCGTCTATCTTGAGCATGACCCAGATAGTTTGGTGATCCTCCATTTTGATTACATTATGAAGTTTCAGACAACCCAGCTCCTTGCTTCCGGAGTCTGTATCACTTTTCTGTTCATCTGAACTACTCTCCGTCACCTTATGTACCTTTTTGTACTTCTCCTGTGGAGATTTCTTGCTGCTGGTTTTCTTTCCCGACCTGCAGACTCTTGCTATGTGTCCTACTTTTCCACACTGTCTGCACACTTGGTCCTTGAACCAACAATCCTTCTGGTCGTGTGTTGTTCTGCCGCAGCGATAACACTTCACTGCTCCGTATGACATTTCATTGGTGCCATATTCTTGCGGTCTCCGTTGTATCTCTGCAGCGCCCCGTGCGGCTGCTTCGTGTGATACTGCCATGCTGAAAGCCTTGTCCAGCGTAAGATCCTTTTCTGATAGAAGCCGTTTCTGGGTTCCTTCACTTTGAAGCCCACACACAAACTTGTCCCTTAACGTATCTGCTAGTCCCATTCCAAACTGGCAGTGTTTCGATAGCTTGCGCAGTTCCGTTAAATACTCAGCATTACTTTCGTCTTTATGCTGGTTCCTTTTGTGAAACTTAAATCTTTCTGCTATCAGCAGCGGTGTGGGGTTTAAGTGGTCCTGTAGGATTGCCACTATGCTTTCAAAATCCTTATCCACTGGCTTCTCTGGGGTTACTGGGTTTCGCAGTAAGCCATACGGTTTTGCACCCATGGAATTCAACAATACCAGTGCTTTCCTGGCATCTGGCGCTTCATTCGCCTTGCAGTACACTTCAATGCGTTCTACATATGTCGCCCAATCTTCGACTTCATTGTCGAACGCTGTGACACTGCCACTCTTCGGCATCCCTGGGTGTGGTTAGACTGGCTAAAATGGCGTCTCCCGCGCTCTCCCTTCTTCTCCGCTGGCTCAAAATGGCGTCTCCCGCGCTTCCCTTTCTTCCCGCGCTCGCCCTTCTTCTCCGCTGCGACTTCAAAAATGGCGTCTCCCGCGCTCTTCCTTCTTCTCCGCTGCGGCTCAAATGGCGTCTCCCGCGCTTCCTTTCTTCCCCGCGGACGCTGCTCAGCCCTTGAGCACTGGCTGCGCTCTGCGCGTTTTCGTGCGCGCCTCTCTCGTTGACGCCGCTCGGTCCTGAACCCCAGCTGTGCTTTACCCTCTCTCTCTTTTTGTTTTCCGTCGACGCCGCTCGGTCTTCAACCCCTGGCTGTGCCCTGTGCGCTTTACCCTCTCTCTTACCCCGTCGACGTTGCTCGGCCTTTTCTGTGCCGTCGGTCGGCTCCAGCCGCCGCTGTCCGGGAAGGTTCTGTGCCGTACCTGTTGCCAGCCTGTTGCGCTGGATCGTCGTGACTGGAGAACCAAGCCCAGCTCTCAACAGCCTCCCCTGCGATGCTCAATCTCTGCTGGATGACTGGGCGGTTGCTCATGGTCGACGCCCGTGCTTCTGGCCTCGACTTTCTTCCACTGTCCTCCAGGAGCGAATACCTGGGAGGAAATGCAGAGTTGCAGGTAGGTTCGAATCTGCCTCGTCACCACTGTTAAATCCGTGAATCTTTAGTTATGGTGTTCTTTAATAAATAGACAGAGACTGCAGATGAACAATCAACAGGTGTTTACTGGATGAGGGTATTCTAAAAACTAACAGTACAGATCCCTACTCAGGGTTTATATACAGGTGTGGTCACTGCCGGTACTACAGTATACAGGAGCTGTAAAAGTAGTTCTCCTCTTAAAGGTACATACACTACAGTACCCAGTTTGGCTTATCAGGTAATGCACAAGTTAAAATTCTCTTAAATTAAAATATGCACCCAATAAATAGAATATAAATAGAATATAATTGAATGATTAATACAGACTAGCATTCCTTTGTTATATCAAAAAAATCTTGAAAATTCTGGTAAATCATGCAATTGAGCATTTGATTCTGAACCAGAAAGCTGTGAGCTCCAAGTCCCAGGGCTGCTAGATAAAGAATTATGCTGTCATGTAGCATTCTGTATCGGGTCATTTTCCACTATTTCCTGCTCACATTACATCTCTCGCCAACTGACTGAATTAGGAGTAGAAGAATCAGAAAGAAGTTCCTGCTTTCCCAGCGGCAGAGGCTATGGTGGAAGAAGTCTGCGAGGGGAGAAAGCTGGATAACACAGAACTCTGTAAAGTATTACTTCTATTTTAGGAACCATTAGAAAACGTAGTGCATTAAGTGCTGAAATAACTGTGGCTGCAGAATGGTGGAGTACATCATGATTGCTTGAGGGAGATGAATCTTTTGTGACCCACAGTCTTTAAGTGCAGTGGATAGATAATTACCAGTAGTGCACATTCTAGTTTTGTATTCATCCTATTTGAATCTTTTTTCATTTGCCAATTTTGCTTTGCTACAGTTTGGGGAGTTTTTTTTTGCCTAGTTTGGTATGTGTAATGTGCACTCTAGATCAGCTTCTGACATTTCTTTGGGGCTGTTTCTGGCCATTTAAAGTGAGTGACTGGCAGGCTTTTCTTTTCTTCAGTCAGCTGGATGTGATTTTGACTGCAGGCTGTTAATAAGTGAGATGGACTCATCTTGGATTAGTCTCTGCTCAGGAGAGTTTCAGTGCAGAAGAGCTGTTGAAGCTGCTGGTCCCACACCTAGTTACTGTGCTGCAGGAATACTGCTGGACCAATGAAGTGCTGTTAATAATTGTCCCTATTTGCAGCTCAGTGCAGTTCCTCTCATGGGGGGAAATTGTATTTTTTTTCCTGAAGTATACTGAAGATACACCAGAATGTTCTTCCGTCTGCATACTTGGCTACTCTTTGGTTTACAGCAGTGTGCTGAACAGCTGAGCTTTTTTGTCCAACATTAATATTCTGCATTTAGTAATAACCATTAAAAGGAAATGCTTGGTGCCCAAGAAGATAGCAGTTCTAATTTAAACTCAGTTAGGTCTCATCCTAGAATTAATAAAAAGTTTAATAACATAATAGTAATTTCAACTCTCCAATTATACCTGTATGCGTCCAAATCCATGCCTATTTCTCCTGCAACACCGTTTGATTCTCTCCAATCAGGTTTCCACTCCTCCACAGTAATGAAATGGTCCTCACCAAAGTTATGAATAAAATGCTCTGTGACGCATTATCCTTGGCCTCCTTTGCTTCTCAGCAGCTTTTAAAAACACCATCCCTCTCCAACGCCTCTTTGTTGCTCAGCTCAGCTGGACTGCCTTCACTTGCTTCCACTTATCTATCTTATTGTAGCCGGAGCATCGCTGGCAATGACTTCTATTCCCGTTCCTGCACCATTATCTCTGGAGTCCCCCAAAGATCTTTTATCCCCCAAGAATAGTCTTTTATTTTTGATAGAAGGGTCTTTTATGTTTAAAGTTCTGGAAATAATTAATTTTAGGTTTAGCTTTATTGAAGCTCAGGAGCCAACTTGTGAAAAAGTGGCTAAATGAATTAAATCATAACCTCCTTGTCCTTGTGGAAAAAAATCTGCTTCTATAAGTACAACAGACTTAAAAATATATCCTATCCGATACAAGTCCATCTGGGCATCCCACAGGGAAGCGTTACAACTCCAGATTTATGCCTTCTTGGCTGCTGGCCCAGTACCATTTTTCAGGGATAACTACGCAATTGGGCAATCTCAGCGACACATGCAGGGAGTGAGGCAGCAAAATCGCAGATCTTCAGACCGTGGTTCTTCATCCATTAAATTAATGTCGGCCCTCAAATTTCCAACCCTTGCTCCCTGTGAGTGCTGCTCCTCACTGGCATCTCCTGATTGCAGAATCAGCTCTTTGATTGATTCAGCAGCTGGCATGTTCATAGTGGTCACTTACTTAGTATATGGTTCACTCACAGATTAAATTAAGTTGTACTGTTTCTCCTTTCTATAGAGTTTTTTTTGTTATTTTTGACAGGAGTTTGACAAGAAGAGGTACTGAGTTTGTAATTTTGTTTTTTATATATCAGTTTTAATAGAAAGTTTCCAGTGAAAGGGAATGTAGTTGTGGTAGGGGACAGTATAATCAGAGGGATAGATACTGTTCTCTGCAGCCGCGACCGAGAGTTCCGAAGGTTGTGTTGCCTGCCAGGGTTAAAGACATCTCCTCACGGCTGGAGGAGAACTTAGAGTGGGAGGGGGAGGATCCAGTTGTCGTGGCCCACGTAGGAGCCAACGACATAGGTATAACTAGGAATGAGGTTCTGCTGAGGAAGTTTGAGGAGCTAGGATCCAAATTAAAAAGCAGAACCTCAAAGGTAATAATCTCTGGATTGTTACCTGAGCCACGCACAAATTGGCATAGGGGCAAACAGATTACAGGTTTAAATGCGTGGCTCAAAGAGTGGTGTGGGATGAAGGAGTTTCAGTTCATGGGGCACTGGTACCAGTACTGGGGAAAGAGAGAGCTGTTCTGTTGGGATGGGCTCCACTTAAACCAGGCTGGGACCAGTGTCCTGGCGAACCGAATAACTAGGGCAGTAGACAGGGCTTTAAACTAATGAAGGCAGGGGGGAGTGGGAGGATTCAGGAAAGAGTAAATTTAAAAGCAACGAGAGATATGTCAAGGCTTTAGAGCAGAGTAGAGTTTTGGGTAAACATAAGCCGAGTGGGTCAGGAAGGGACAGAGAGAGTAACAAAGGTAATAAGGCATCAGTGGCTAAGGTGACATTAGGGGAAAATAGAAATAAGTCAAAGCTAAAGGCACTATATCTGATTGCGCGAAGCATTCGCAACAAAATAGATGAATTAATAGCGCAGACAGAAATGAATAGGTTTGATCTAATAGCCATTACGGAGATGTGGTTGCAATGTGGCCAAGGTTGGGAACTAAATATTCCAGAATACTTAACTTTTAGAAGAGATAGGCAAAATGGAAAAGGAGGAGGGGTAGCCCTGATAAAAAAGGATGGGATAAAGACAGTAGAGAGAAAAGGATCTTAGCACTGAAAATCAAGAAGTAGAATCAGTTTGGGTGGAGCTAAGAAACAGTAAGGGGCAGAAAACATTGGTGGGAGTTGTTTATAGGCTCCCAAACAGTAGTTGTAATGTAGCGCAGAGTATAAATCAGGAAATCAGAGGCGCATTTAACAAGGGTAATACAGTAATCATGGGAGGCTTTAATCTACATATAGACTGGGCAAACCAAATTTGCAGTAATAGTGTGGAGGATGAATTCATGGAATGTATGCAAGATAGTTTTCTAGATCAGTATGTTGAGGAACCAACCAGTGAACAGGCTATTTTAGATCTAGTATTGTGCAACAAGAAAGGGTTAATTAATAACCGTGTAGTAAAGGGGCCTTTGGGGAAGAGTGACCATAATATGATAGAATTTTATATTGAGTTTGAAAGTGATTTAGTTACTCCAAAACTAGGGTCTTAAATCTGAAGAAAGCAAACTACGTAGGTATGAGGGGCGAGTTGGCTAAGGTAGATTGGGAAACTACATTAAAAGGTATGATGGTAGAGAAGCAATGGCTAGCATTTAAAGAATTAATACATAATTTACAACAAATATACATTCCTTTAAGGCACAAAAACCTCACAGGAAAAGTGGTCCAACCATGTTTGACGAATCTGTTAGAGCTTTTTGAGTTGTAACTAGCAGAATAGATAAGGGGGAACCAGTAGATGTGGTGTACTTGGATTTTCAGACGACATTCGATAAGGTGCCACACAAGAGGTTATTAAACAAAATTAGGGCTCATGGGATTGGGGGTAATATACTAGCATGGATTGAGGATTGGTTAACGGACAGAAAACAGAGAGTAGGAATAAATGGGTCATTTTCGGGTTGGCAGGCTGTAATTAGTAGGGTACCGCAAGGATCAGTGCTTGGGCCTCAGCTATTCACAATCTATATCAATGATTTGGATGAGGGGACCAAATGTAATATATCCAAGTTTGCTGATGGTACAAAGCTTGGTGGGAATGCAAGTTGTGAGGAGGATGCAAAGAGACTTCAAGAGGATATAGACAGGCTAAGTGAGTGGGCAAGACCAAGGCAAATGGAATATAATGTGGAGAAATGTGAAGTTATCCGCTTTGGTAGGAAAAATAGAAAAGCAGAGTATTTTTTTAAGTGGTGTGAGATTGGGAAGTGTTGGTGTTCAGAGGGACCTGGGTGTCCTTGTACACGAATCACTGAAAGTTAACATGCAGATACTGCAAGCAATTAGAAAAGCAAATGGTATGCTGGCCTTTATTACAAGAGGATTTGAGTATAAGAGTAAAGACATCTTACTGCAATTATATAGGGCCCTGGTGAGACCACACCTGGAGTGTTGTGTACAGTTTTGGTCCCCTTACCTAAGGAAGGATATACTTGCCATAGAGGGAGTGCAACGAAGGTTCACCAGACTGATTTCTGGGATGGGGAGATTGTCCTCTGAGGAGAGATTGAGTAGACTAGGCCTATATTCTCTAGAGTTTAGAAGAATGAGAGGTGATCTCATTGAAACATACAAAATTGTTACAGGGCTTGACAGGGTAGATGCAGGGAGGATGTTTCCCCTGGTTGGGGAGTCTAGAATCAGGGGTCACAGTCTCAGAATAAGGGGTTGGCCATTTAGGACTGAGATGAGGAGAAATGTCTTCACTCAGGGTGGTGAATCTTAGGAATTCTCTACCCCAGAGGGCTGTGGAGGCTCAGTCGTTGTGTATATTCAAAATAGAGATCGATAGATTTTTGGATATTAAAAGAATCAAGGGTAATGGGGATAGTGCAGGAAAGTGAAGTTGAGGTAGAAGATCAGCCATGATCTTATTGAATGGCAGAGCAGGCTTGAGGGGCCAAATGGCCAACTCCTGCTCCTATTTCTTGTGTTCTTATGACTTGGTTTGTGTTTCATCCCGTATTACAATAAGATTGCTGCATCTGCTAATAAAGCCTTTAAACACGATACAATGCTCAGCTCAGCAATGGGTATACATTCACAAGGACAATCCATGATGTTTCTTAGTGTTCAAGGTCAGGAGAAGTGAATTAAATTTGCAATAACATGGAAACTGTGAAATTAAGGGTTTGTACTGTAACCTTTGAAGGTTTGTGGAATAAAGAGTAGCTGTAACAGTTGTGGACCTCACACAAACCAGGTCATGGATGCTTTCAATAACAGTGGCCCTGAATTCACGGTCCGTATGACGGCATACTCTCATCGCGAAATCCCGATCTTGCGATCTGCCAAGTTACGACTGCACATAGGCTTCAATGTACGTTTCACCTCCTCATACAAATGAACATGCTGGTGAAAACTTGGGCTAATTGTCCACCTACTACAAATTACTTACCCCCCAAAATTTTATATCTGGTGCAAACAGGCGCAGGAAGACTGTTGTACAGTCTTAAGGGAACCAGGATGAGAAAATTTGTATTACAAACCTGTTCCAAACAATGTTGCAGTCACACAAATAGGCCAATTTGTATTTAATTGCCCATTCTCTTCCATATATGATATATCGAGGGAGCTCTTTCTGTCCATTAGATGATTGTATTGCTAATTTTTTTTCCAGCAGATTAGGTTATTCATACTGAAAGAAAGGGATTGTGTCCATTATCCCAGCTCGGTTTTACTTTTAGAAATAGTGGTAACATCTTATCTTGATTATTGGGTAGAAAATACGTTGAGAAAATTGAATGGTACTAATATCACCGCTACGTTTTATTAACGGACAATTGTTTTATATACTTTATATGAAATACATCATTTCTATTCTATTTGTACATTGAACTATTCATTTCTGCAACTGAATGGCATACATGTTTTAATAGCCTTTTAAAATGAGTTGTGGCAAATCATCAATCTCCTCTGTATCCTGATTGACTAAGAGTCAGGAAGTGAAAGGAGCACCTTCCCACGTGATCCCAGGTTCGCATACGCACAACAGTGCACTCCTGGGATCTGTGGGGCACTGTGCTACGCACAACTCTGCAGCGTTTGAAAGCAACTTCTTGAAGGGGGGTTTGCACAAGGTAATTGTGGATTTCCTTCGGACGACGGTGGGGTACTCCTTAGCTACGCCGTCGACCGTGAATTTAGGGCCATTGATAAAGGAACTAAACCAAAAACTTACGACACTTTCTTGTTTAGCTACTGTCAAAAATGGGAAAAGTAAACTCGATAGGAAGGAGTACTGATGGTCTGAATTTAAAGTCAGATTTATCAGGGTCGTTTTGGTTTTGGGTGATAGTGTAAAATGGAATCAATAGAAATGAAAATAACGAGCGGCTGAATCGATATTGTGCGTTATAGACTATTACCCAAAGTCAAAATGACTCCCATCTTGTGTAAAGCCCTGGTTGAAAGGGAGGTAGGTGGCTGGATTTTAATACAAAATCAGTTGTTAACACTTTTTTTTTGGTTGGTGATTTAGAACATCTAATGAGGCTTTTTTTTAAAGAATTGAATCCATTTAATCTCTCTTGTTTTACAGGAGGTCTTCTTATCCAGGTGAAATCATACATCCATGTGCCTTGAAGCCTCTTAGTGCTATCTACCATAATAGAGCAAAGAGAGGAGTGTCCACAGGGCTACCTATGGTTTTGTAGGCTCAGTTCATAATGTGCTGGTTTATGATGGATCTTGGAGAGTATGTTCTGTGCTTGGAAGAAGTGGCAGGTCTGGAGGTAACAAAACAAAGTCCTACTGTGAGGTATACAAATTGTTGACTAAATTGTTGGAAGGTCATGATTTGGTCCTTGTAGAGTAGTGTATCCAAATCATGCCATTCCTTGAAATCACTTGCAGAAAGTGCCTCAAGGTATTCACAGTTGGAGGAGAAGGGCTGATATGTTTAAATATATCAACAGTGAGTGCAGACCTCTCTCTAAACTACCAGTGTTAGTGATATGGCAGAGTCTATTCTGGTGGTCTATGAAAAAGAGGGTATGCAGTGTGGGGAGTGGGGGGTGGAGCAGGGAGTTGGTAAATTAGCACTGAAATCCACACTCAGCCAAAGGTTTTGCAGAGAGACCATGCTCTAATTGATGATCCCCAAAGCTCAACTACAGTAATTTGGAAAAATAATCATGTAGGTAAACCACTACAACCTCTATACAACCAGATAGGTCCAGCTCAAAATCATCTGTCAAATACACATCACCCTCCAGACCCTAACAACTCCACTCTTCCTACAAGACAAATGTTGCGAGGGCTGTAGCCAAATGGGCATACTGCTGCATACATTCTGGTTATACCTCTCTTTCTGGGTAACCAAGGGTCTAATAAGAGTGAGGAACTTAAAGTAATTAATATTAGTAAAGGAAAAGTAACTGGAGAAATTAATGGGACTAAAAGCCAACAAATCCCTTGGACCTGATGGCCTACATCCTCGGGTTTTAAAAGAGGTGGCTACAGAGATAGTGGATGCATTGGTTTTGATCTTCCAGAATTCCCTAGATTCTAAAATGGTCCCCATGGATTGGAAGGTAGCAAATGTAACCCCGCTATTCAAGAAAGGAGGGAGAGAGAAAACAGGGAACTATAGGCCTGTTAGCTTGACATCAGTCGTCGGGAAAATGCTGGAATCTGTTATTAAGGACGTGGTAACAGGGCACTTAGAAAAATCACAATATGGTTAGGCAGTGTCAATGCGGTTTTATGAAATATAAGCGTGTTTGCCAAATCTATTTGAGTTTTTTGAGGGTGTAACTAGCAATGTAGATAAGAGGGAACCAGTGGATGTAGTATATTTGGATTTTCAGAAGGCATTTGATAAGGTGCCACACAAGAGGTTGTTAGGCAAGATTAGGGCTCATGGGATTGGGGGTAATATATTAACATGGATTGAGGATTGGTTAATGGGCAGAAAACAGAGAGTAGGAATAAACGGGTCATTTTTGGGATGGCAGGGTGTAACTAGTGGAGTGCAGCATGAATCAGTGCTTGGGCCTCAGCTATTTACAATCTATATCAATGACACAAAGCTAGTTGGGAAAGTAAGCTGCGAGGAGGATGTAAAGAGACTGCAAAAGGATATAGACCGGTTAAATGATTGAGCAAGAAGGTGGCAGATGGAGTATAATGTGGGGAAGTGTGAAATTATCCACTTTGGTAGGAAGAATGGAAAAGCAGAATATTTTTTTAAAAGGAGAGAGACTAGTAAATGTTGGTATTTAAAGGGATTTGGGTGTCCTTGTACATGAATAACAGAAAGTTAACATGCAGGTTCAGCAAGCAATTAGGAAGGTAAATGGTATGTTGGCCTTTATTGCAAGGGGGTTGGAGTACAAGAGTAAGGAAGTCTTGCTACAATTGTACAGGGCTTTGGTGAGACCACACCTGGAGTACTGTGCACAGTTTTGGTCTCCTTAGCTAAGGAAGGATATACTTGCCTTAGATGGGGTACAACAAAGGTTCACTAGATTGATTTCTGGGATAAGAGGGCTGTCCTATGAGGAGAGAGTGAGTAAAATGGGCCTATATTCTATAGTGTTTAGAAGAATGAGAGGTGATCTCATTGAAACATACAAAATTCTTACAGGGCTTGGTGGTAGATGCAGGGAGGCTAATTTCCCTGGCTCGGGAATCTAGAACATGGGGTCACAATCTCAGAATAAGGGGTCGGCCATTTAGGACTGAGATGAGGAGAAATTTCTTCACTCAGACGGTTGTGAATCTTTGGAATTCTCTACACCAGAGGGCTGTGGATACTCAGTTGATGAGTAGATTCAAGACTGAGATCAATAGATTTTTGGACACTAAGGAAATCAAGGGATATAGGGATAGAGCGGGAAAGTGGAGTTGATGTAGAAGTTCAGCCGTGATCTTATTGAATGGTGGAGCAGGCTCGAGGGGCCCAGTAAACAGTGCTTCATCATCACACAGGGTCTGGGACTTTTCTATACCTGGCTTTAGTCTGAGAATTAAGACTGCATCTACTGATTCCTCTTATTTAAGAGAGAAGATTCACTGATCCCACACCCGCAATGGAAGTCATACTCTCAGTTTGGCGAATCGGTGTTTTAGCATTATAGCCCTATCTCTGACTCACATTTCCCTTGTGTGCAGCTCTGTACTTGCGGGATCAGGGAATTTACCCTATTCAGTTTTAGCACCTGAATTTTTACCATTTTTGGTATGGAGAAACCAAGGTGAGAGGCCAAGGCCTTTTGTGGAGCTATCATCAAGGTTGAAAACAGTAAAAGAGAAGACAAGGTAAATCAAAAAGATAATGTGATTAGGTGATGCCAAGCTTGGCTTTTTAAAGGCCAAATAGGAGGCAGGAAAGATTGAGAGAGTTTCTTGGGAAGTTTTGAGGAAAGAAGACATTAGAGACTGCAGGATGAGTCCTGATTTCAAAACAACAATTTGCATTGTTATAGCGCATTTAACATAGTAAAACGTCCTAAGGCGCTTCACAGGAGCGTTATCAGATAAATGTGACACATGAGATACTAGGACCAATGTTAACTTTGATTTTTTTGAGTGCACAGCCCCTCTAATAGGCTGCACGGCCCATTCAAAATTTTGCGGATGCATGTTTTTTCATTTAAAAGCCGGTGAGCATTTTGCGTGGGACCTCCAGACCACTGCACGGCCGTGCGGTTTAACGGGAATGTTGATTAGGACAGGTGATCAAAAGCTTGGTTTTGAGGAGTGTCTTAAAGGCGGAGAGGTTTAGGGAGGGAATTCTAGAACTTAAGGTTTAGACAGCTGAAGGCACGGCTACCAATCGTGGGGTGAAGGAAATCGGGATGCACAGAGACCAGAATTCGAGGAACACAGAATTCTCGGAGGGTTGTAGGGCTGGAGAAGGTGACAGAGATAGGGAGGGGCGAGGCCATGGAGGGATTTGAACATAAGGATGAGAATTTTAAATTCGAAGCATTGCTGGACTGGGAGCCAATGTAGGTCAATGAACACAGGGGTGATGGGCGAATGCGCCTTAGTGCGAGTTAGGATACCTGCAGCAAAGTTTTGAATGAGCTCAAGTTTATGGAGGGTGGAAGATGGGAGGCCGGCCAGGACAGCATTGGAATAGTCAAGTCTGGAGGTAAAAAAAGCATGGATGAGGATTTCAGCAGCAGATGACTGAGGCAGGGGCAGAGATGGACGATATTATAGAGGTGGAAGTAGACGGTCTTGGTGACGGAGAGGATATGGGGCGGAAGCTTAGTTCAGGGTAAAAGAGCATGCCAATGTTGCAAAAAGTCTGGTTCAGCCTCAGGCATTGGTATGGGAGAGAAATGGAGTCGATGGCTATGGTACAGAGTTCGTGGTGGGGACTGAAGACAATGGCTTCGGTCTTCCCAATATTTAATTCAAAGAAATTTCTGCTCATCCAATTCTGGATGTTGGACAAGCAGCGTGACAAACCATAGGCAGTGGAGGGGTCAAGAGAGGTGATGGTAAGGTAGAGCTGGGTGTTGTCAGCATACATGTGGAATCTGACGTTGTGTTTACATATGATGTCACTGAGGGGCAGCATGTAGATGAGAAATAGGAGGGGCCAAGTATAGATCCTCAGGGGATTCCAAATGTGAAATGTAATGGTGCGGGAGCAGGAAGAGAAGCCATTGCAGGGCATTCTCTGGCTATGATTAAGAATGGAACCAGGCGAGTGCAGTCCCACCCAGCTGGACGATGGTGATGAGGTGTTAGAGGAGGATGGTGTATTCAACCGTGTCAAAGGCTACAGACAGGTCGAGAAGGATGAGGAGGGATAGTGCACCACGGTCACAGTCAGTCATTTGTGACTTTGATAAGGGCCGTTTCCGTGCTGTGGCAGTGAGGATGCAAGAGGACAAAGAGTGTGTAAGGAGGGAAGTTAAAATGAGCATGACCACAGTATGATTAACAAAATGAGACAATAATGGCTTGCATTTATATAGTGTCTTTAATGTATAATTTAATGTATAAATCATCCCAAAGCACTTCACAGATAGCTGTAAAAAAAATGAATACCAAACCTGGAAAGAAATTAGGAGGAGTAACCGAAAGCTTAGTTGAAAAGATGGGTTTTGAGGAGGCTTTTAAAAGAGGAAGAGATTTATGGAGAGAATTCCATGAAGTTGAATTCAGGTGGCAGAAAGCTCTGCTGCCAATCGTGGGGTGAATGGAGGGTGGATACATAAAAGGTCAGAGTCAGAGGAATGGATTATTTGGAGAGGTGGATAAAGGTCTAGAAGTGGTTGCGGAGATAGGGTGGGGCAAGGCCATAGAAGGATTTAAAGAGAAAGACCAGAATTTTAAATTTATGGCAGATCAGTGAGTATGGCAGCAATGGGCGAGAGGGACAGGATACATGCAGCAAAGTTTGGGAGCAGTTGGAGTTTATGGAGGTGAAGGGTGGGAGGCCAGCAAAGAGCGCACTGGGGAAATTGAGTCTCGAGATGACAAAGGCACACATAAAGGAGGCGAATTTGCTGAATTAATTGCAGAAGTGGGCCACATTGCAGAGGAGGAAATCTGAGGTCTTTGTGATGGAGAGGATGTGGGATCTGAAACTCAAGTCAGGGTCGAACAGGATGCCAAGGTTATGGGCAATTTCTGGGCGTGGGTTGAATCAGTGGAAAGTGGGCAGAGTTTGTGGTGGCAGTTGAAGATGAGGGCTATGGTCTTCCCAATGTTGAACTGAAGGAAATTATGACTCATCCAAAACGATGTTGGACTAGCAGTCAGACTGCATAAAGACTGTCAAAGTGGAGACATAGAGCTGGGTGTTATTGGTGTCAATGTGGAAGCTGACCCCATGTCTGCAGATGATGTCACCAAGAGGCAGCATGTAGATGAGGAAGAGAAGGCAAAGCATATATCCTCGGAGGACTACATATGTGATGTGTGGGGAAGGAAGTGAAGCCACTGCTGGAGAAGGTGTAGCTACATTCAGAGAAGTAGAAATGGAATCATCAAGGGCAGTCCCACAGGGCTTAACAAGTAGCACAAGGAGAAATAATGCATCACGTTCATAGTCACAGAGGAGGTTTTTCAAGGAACCTGGAGAGGAAAGAGCGGTTAGAGATGAGCAGTAGTTGGCGAGGACAGAATGCCCAAGACTGAGGCCTAGAAATTCAGTGGCCTGCGCCACCAGTTTGCGCCCAAAGAGGGCACTCAGTGGCTTTTGCGCCACTGGCCACACCTACCGCGATATTTAGCGAGGCGCTAATGGCGGCGTTAGCCTGTAGCGCTGCGCCGCCACCGATGACATCATCGGTGTGCGCAGCGCCCCGCTATCGCCCCGATGGTCATATTTGGTCGCACCCGCCTCTTCAGCGCCGGCCGCAAATAGCGACCGGTACACAGGGGCCTACCTGTGGCGGTAGTGGCGCTAGTTAAGGTGGAGGTGCGGCCGGCCGCTTTTTCGGCGCCCGCCTGCCCGCACCTCCGTCCCCGGCCTCCTACACCACCCCCCCCCCGCGGCATTGCCGGCTGTTTCCCGAGAGCCCGGCACTTCTCCTTGGTGCCGGGCTCATTTGCCGGCACTCGCGAGCGGGGATCGCGCTGTTGCAGGCACCTCCCCCTTAACAGTGGGAGGAAGGCCTGCAGTACCGCAGCCTGCCGTGCCGCAGCGTGTGGCGCTGCGGCCCTTAGCGCGCCGATATTCAGTTTCAGCGCCCCAAGCGGGGCGCGGGAAGCCTCGTTTAACGGCCCGCTTCCATTTGGGGCGCAGAAACTGAATATCCGGATGGCACAAGTGGCTCCGCACGCAGCGGTAATTCCGGCGCCCAGGCGAGCTTGGCGCCCCAAACTGAATTTTTAGCCCCGAGTGTTTTGAGGAGAGGGATAGTGCCTGAAAAGTGGGAACCATTGACAATGTCAGCTAGCATGGGCACCAAAAAGAGGTGTTGGATGGTCAGGAGTTGAGTAGGAAGAGAAGTAAGAAAAGTTGAGTCAAGAGGCAAGGTAAGTTTGCAGAGGGCAGTGGGAAGATGGGGGAAAAACCACAGAAAGATGGGTTCAGACTAGAGTGGGAGAGGGCTGGAGAGCCAGATGCAAGAGGAATAAAGGACCCAGATGAGGCAGCTGCGCAGATGGTGTCAGTCTTGGTAGTCGGGGGAGAATTTCAGCAGGGGGTCTCCCACTTGTCCACTGTAACTGTAATGGAAGAGTTACAGAAATCTTGGAGAAACAACGTAAGCAGCGTTTATGCAGTTTTTCTTGGGTTTCCACAACTGTTCCACTGAGATTACAGGCGACGAGCAAATTAACTACTGCAGAAATTCACCCTTTTGGTGTTTGAGGTGAGGATGGAGGAGGCAGGGATAGTGAGGTTAAAGGAGGTGATTCGTTTGTAGGAAAAAGGAGCCTTGGGTTATCTATGCCTTCCAGGATAATCGCAGCGTAGTGGGTGACAAGAAACGTTGTGCTGGAGAGAACGAGAGAGGTTAGAGGCTGCTGATGAGAGAACAGCCAATCAGCTGATATGCTTATTCTTGTATTCTGTCCAGGCATGTGAGAGAGGTATTATTGGAGCCTCTCCATATATGAGAGCAGTATTCAAGTCTTTGCAGATTTGGGCTTTATGATTCTAGTGGAGCTCGAATTATGTTTCAGGTTTAATATTTCAGAAAATGCTTTTGTTTTTTAGTGGTTGTTAAAACAGAGGTTATATTCCTAGTTGAGTTGTGATCAAATATTTGGTACTTTTGATTATAGTCTTCTAGGTTCAGTGGGCCCAAAAATGCTCAGCCCTTCTGGCACATGCCAGAAAGATCGGAAAATTGGCTGGGAGCTGGATGTGCCAGATCCTGGATTTGCAGAGGTGTTTTTGTAGACTTTGTAAGGGCTGGAGCCTCTGCCCATCCTTTACAATGGCAGCAGCATAGGAGGGGACGGGGACTATCCACGTCAGGAATTCTCGTGTCCCAAGCTTAGCAACCGATCAAGCCCTGATTGGTGGCAGGTGCACCCCATAAAAAGCATATCAGCCGCCAAAGGGCACATGCAAGGCCCACCTGGAGGTCCAGACTGAGACTATGGCCTGGGACCCTGAGAAAAAACTGGAATATTTTTTATGCAGTCCCATTACAGGGGTTGCTGGGGACACTCTTACATTCTTTTGGTGGAGGAGGGGATACTGCAGCAGTCACCGGATTTCCCAGCATGTTGGGACTGGCAGGTAGCTGCGCTGTGCCCTTAGTGGCACAGGTTCCTACCCAAAGTCTGTAAATGGCATGACCTCCTCCTAATCCTGCAAATTTCAGCAGGGTCAGCCCTGGAGATCACCAGTGGGAGCATTATGACACCTATGCTGGGATGTGCACCTGAGGGTTTTTGGCCCCCATAATGAAGTAAAGATAATTAACTTTGATCTCTTTATTATTCTGTGAGGAATACCAACAGGAGAGGTTCACACACTATTGCTTCAGAGCAGTGTCATTACTGGAACTCTGTCCCTTGTATAAAGAAGTTCAAGAATGCAGAAGTAGATCACCCTCTGTTAACCAGGGTTATTGAGTACATTAGTCAAAAACAACAAATTGCATTTATATAGTGCCTTTAACATGGTAAAACGTCCCAAGGCGCGTAATAGGAACGTTATCAAACAATATTTGACATCCAGCAACATAAGGAGACATTAGGACAGGTGACCAAAAACTTGGTCCAAGGGGTAGGTTTCACCTCTAGACCGAGGGAAAGTGTTGGCTGTGCACCCTGCATCACAACACAAGCTCTCCTGACTTTTTCTTTTTGCTCTCAACAATCAAGAAATCAAATTCAGGATGTAAGCAATCTGTTGTTATGCCACCTAACATACAAAATGGCTACTCAGGTGGTTTACATATCTGATAATAATTGTGCTGATCCTTGTAAGGTGAGACTTAGAAACCTGACTTACACATTTCCTGGTAAATGCTCATAATCATCTCATATGCTTCTCTAAATTTCCTTCGGATTGCTTTTAAAGGGTATATTATTTTTCTGGTGGATTATAGGATTTCTGGGTATAATGGCCTAGAAATTGAGTTTGCCTCCGCCAGGGCTGTAGCGCCCGAAATTTAGCGCCAGCGTTAATTGCCGCTGCGCCCGCCAAAAATTCAGCTGCGCCACGCCCAGACGGCTGCGGGCGCTAATGGAGGGTGTCAGCGCCTCGCAATGGGCGCTGAATGCAGGATTGCGGCGCTAATCCCCCGCTGCGGCACCCGATGCGGTGCGGCAGGCTGGGGTACTGCAGGCCTCCTCCTTCTGTTAAGGAGGAGCTGCCTGCAGCCGACCGCTGGCCGGTGGAATCGCACGAAAAATGAGCCCGGCACCTCGGAGAAGTGCCGGGCTCGAGGCCCACACACATCTGTGCCGCAGGGGGGTGGTGGAGGAGTCCGGGGAGGGAGGTGCGGGCAGGCGGCCGCCGGGAAAGCGGCCGGCCGCCGCGCCACCTTAATGCGCCGGCGCTAAGTCCAGCAAGAAACTTTTGAAAAATCGTTGGTTGCGGCTGCCACGGGCGAGGCGGCCGCAACTGAATTTCGGCGTCCGGCCGCGTTACCACGGCAACCGGGATGCTGCGCACACCAATGACGTCATCGGTGCCGGCGCAGCGCTACCGGCTAACGCCGATGGTAGGGCCCAAATCAATTTCCGAAGCGGCTATAATTCCGGCGCAAGGCCCTCTAGCGCCTCTAATTGGGCGCTAACCCCACTCAATTTCTAGGCCAATGACTCTTTGTTTTAATAAAGATCATTCTTTTTGTTTTAATGCTTGTGGATGGGAAACTTTAAATATTTAGTTAATGTGTTGGGATTTAGAGCTGGGGAAGAACCAGACTACTTCAGCTTTAGTTTTTAAGCCAGTTGCAATCATAGCAGGTTATTCCTGCTGTTTATTCCTTGCTGTTTGCTCCCTGCTGGAAGACCATGTCTTGAGTCTTGAGCAGGAGCTCCTTGCAGCTGGTAAGGATGTATTTTTTAAAAACTTTTTATTTAATAATATACTGTAATAATTTGTTTACTGAACATTTTACTATTCTTCTCTTGCTGTTCCTGATTGGAAATCTGATGGGGTTAGATTTCTCATTGGTTGTGAATGGGAGAAAAGTCCCAACAGCGATTCATCTACTTTAAAACTGAACTGCATTTATTTTGGATTAGGCTTGCTCACTTTTTATTTTGCCTACTCACTGTGGCTAGCATACTGGCATCTGACAATTGTACTTTCTGTGGGCTGTTTTCTCACATAGTGCTTCACTTGTTTGGGGCTGTGATGCAGTTGGACATTTTTCAAGTAGTTAAATACATTGAATGACATAATGTTTGTGCTTGATAAACAGGAACATTTTGTTTGGGAGATTTTACAGGTTCCCAGATCAGTATTTTTACATATTTTTATGCTTCAAAGAAAGAAATGTATCTATTAATGTAAAATGGCTGTTTATGCCCTTTGTGTAGAATTAAAACCTTTGAGGTGTGTATGGTAGAAAGGAATTTAACCTCAGTCAATAATAAGTGAAAGTACCATAACTATAAATGGTTTTATGAGAGATTGTCCCTTGCTATGTTTGGGTAGATCAGTAAGAAGATATTGCAGTTCTGCTGCAGGTAACCCACATAACGAGCATTATGTTTTGTTTTTTCTGAGCTGTTTTCAGTCTTAACTTTTCACATTTGAAGTTGCACTTATACTGCAGTGTTGGTAGCCGTAACAAAGTCCCAACGCCCAAGTTATATTGGGGCCTTTTTTTAATGTTAGCAGAGAACAGAGCAGGAGTGTCCACTGTCTCAGGACACTGAAAAAATGCTCCTTCGTAAATCTGTAAAGTGCCCAGGAGCTGTAATGCACAAGCTGGACAACTTTTAAATCTGGCCTGACAATGTACTGGGGTTCTATTCCTTCTAATACATGGCTCAAGATGGCTGAGATTCTTGGAGGGGGTTTCATGCTGTATGGCTATGAAAGGTCATGTTGAACTGCTGTAGGTTGAAGGAGTTCATGCACAGTGATGGACCTGTGCTCAACCTGCAGGCCACAGGTCAAGTCAGTAAGTGACCATTAACTTTCGGTGGAGCTGGACGATGGGTGGTAGCAGATCAGCTGCCCGATATGCAACCTGCCCGATTTTCCATTCCATTGGAAGTCAAGGGAAAGGAAAATCAGGGATGTGTAACAGGTGCCCGATTCGCTACTGCCCATTGTTTGTCTCCGCTGAAGGTTAAAATCAGCCCTCATGTATCATGCAGCTAGCTTATATTTCAGTGCTTTGATGTGTGAAGCCCAAGGAGTAATGTGAGTGTAGTGAGGCTTTCAATTAGACAATCCCTTCTGATTGTGTGCCCTGCTGATGTTGACTTTGCACTAGATGCAATGAAAGAGCTATATGTTTGTGTGGGGTCTTAGCATGGGTGAGTAGTAAATATGGAACAGATTGACTGGTAATACCTTGTACCATGGAATCTTAGGTCATCTACCTGGTAGATAGTATTACCTTTCCAGATTCTTTCAACCATGCCAGCTTGTCCCATTTTTGTGCCGAGATCCTGTAAATACTGTACATAGCTTTCAGACAAGCCACTATGTCCTACTAGACATGGTGCACTGCTATCCTCTGAGGAGGGTGCCCTGGAGTATCAAACAGGGCAGTCTTCCTCACATCTACCTCACGCAGCAGCAGCTGCAGTTTGCCAGACATCAGACAGAATGTCAGGTGCGATGCCGCTCTGCCACTTTCCCACAGACTCTGCGTTGGCTTGTCCGTCCTTTTCTTTTCACTGTACAGCCTTTGCAAAGGTGGACAACTTTTCCCAATCATTTCTGAAGCTTTAAAATAACTTTAAAATAGCTTACAGCCCTTCTATTAATAATGGATATTTATTTATACCATGCTTATTTAATTTTGCACTTCACATCAGATAATTTTACATATACCTGATCAAGAATTGGAGACATCAGTCCTCGGATTTAGTCACTTCCTACTAAGTGGCTGTATTCCATTTAAGCTGAAGCAGCAGCTTTCAGGGGCTGCAAGCTCCCATTGACTCCGGCCCCCACCTCCACACCTTCCAGCCAGGCTCCCTGCGCAGTGAGTGTAGTAATGTTATATGGATGAGTTGAGCTTGCAATGTCTGACGAGCCCAGCTCCCCACTGTAACGACAAGCATTCACAGGGAGTGCACTGCGGGCACACAGTCTGTGATTTTCCATCCATAAAAATTAACGGAGGGTAAATCATAGGCTGGGTGCTTGGTACTTTGCATCTGTCTTTACTGCCAAAGTCATAGTGAAAGAGGAGGTAGTTGAGATGCTGGATGGGATAAAAATGGATAAAGAGGAGGTACTAGAAGGGCTGGCTGTAGATAGGCTAAAGTAGGGGTAGAGTAGCATTGTGGTTATTTTACTGGACTAGTAATCCAGGGACATGAGTTCAAATCCAGTAATTTAAATTCAGTTAATTAAATAAATCTGGAATTACAAAGCTAGTATCAGTAATAGTGACCATGAAACTATCAGATTGTCGTAAAAACCCATCCGATTCACTAATGTCCTTTAGGGAAGGAAATCTGCCGTTCTTACCTAGCAATGTGGTTGACTCTTAACTGCCCTCTGTGGTTCAAGAAGGCAGCTCACCACCACCTTCACAAGGGCAATTAGGGATGGGTAATAAATGCTGGCCATGCCAGTGACGCCCACATCCCAGGAACGAATAAAAAAAGATAAGTCACCAGGACCGGATGGGATGCATCCTTGGATGCTGAGGGACGTAATGGTGCAAACTGCGGAGGTACTGGCCATAATCTTCCAATCCTCCTCAGATATGGGGGTGGTGCCAGAGGACTGGAGAATTGCAAATGTTACACCTTTGTTCAAAAAAGGGTGTAGGAATAAACCCAGCAACTACAGGCCAGTCAGTTTAACCTCGGTGGTGGGGAAGCTTTTAGAAACGATAATCAGGGACAAAATTAACAGTCACTTGGACAAGTGTGGATTAATTAAGGAAAGCCAGCATGGATTTGTTAAAGGCAAATCGTGTTTAACTAACTTGATTGAGTTTTTAAAAAATTCGTTTATGGGATGTGGGCGTCACTGGCAAGGCCAGCATTTATTGCCCATCCCTAACTGGCCTTGAGAAGGTGGTGGTGAGCTGCCTTCTTGAACCGCTGCAGTACGTGTGGTGAAGGTACTCCCACAGTGCTGTTAGGTAGGGAGTTCCAGGATTTTGATCCAGCGACGATGAAGGATCGACGATATACTTCTAAGTCAGGATGGTGTGTGACTTGGAGGAGAACTTGGAAGTGGTGGTGTTCCCATACGCCTGCTGCCCTTGTCCTTCTGGGTGGAAGAGGTCGCAGGTTTGGGAGGTGCTGCCGAAGAAGCCTTGGTGAGTTGCTGCAGTGCATCTTGTAGATGGTACACACTGAAGCCATGGTACGCCGGTGGTGGAGGGAGTGAATGTTTAAGGTGGTAGATGGGGTGCCAATCAAGCGGGCAGCTTTGTCCTGGATGGTGTCGAGCTTCTTGAGTGTTGTTGGAGCTACACTCATCCAGGCAAGTGGAGAGTATTCCATCACACTCCTTACTTGTGCCTTTGTGGAAAGGCTTTGGGGAGTCAGGAGGTGAGATACACACCGCAGAATACCTAGGGCCCAATTTTGTGGATTGTGTGGGGAAATGGTCGGATTCCCCCGAATGTGGGGATCTGACACACAAATAAATGGGTCAGCCAGCTGCACGCAATTTTCCCTCAAGTGGCCAATTAATTTCCAGCGTGTGGGCAGCCTTGCTAATTGTCTATTTCCAGTCAGGAAGCCCCACAGTATGATGTCATCATTCATGGTGCTTTCAAGGTCCACAGCAAGCATTGCTTCCTCTGTTGGCTTCCAAACGAACCATACAGGGTGGCAGAGGAGCCTGCAGCAGCTGTGGCCAATGCCAGACCCCGAGCTGCCTCCAAATTGAAGAAGCTTCACTGCAGGCGTTATTGGATGGGGTTAGGGCCCAAAGGGAGGTCCTCTTCCCTAGGTCAGGCAGGAAGAGGCCTCCCACTGAGACCAAGGCTGCATGGATGCAGGTGTCAGCAGATGTCAACTCGAATGTGCATGTAACCTTGGCATCACATCTCTAACTCCTTCCTCTACTCCCCCACAGGACCATCCAGAGCCCCCATCCCCACTGTGGAGGTGGAAGAGGCTGTGCAGCCAGACTCCTCAGAGGAAGCTCCAACTTCTGAGGGCGCAGCGTCAGCAGAAGTAAGCGCACCCAGCTCCAGCGCAGACACTCACACTTCGGGGGGACCTTCGGGACATAGAGTAGTGTTGTCACCTGGTGTTTCACAGCTCACAAGTGAGCCTCAGCAGATTCTGGAGACAGGGACAGCAATGGAGAGTCCTCGTCGGAGGGCGCAGGACTCTGCCAGCTCAGCTCAGCTGCGCTGCATGTCGACCCTCTGCCTCTGGGTCCATCCGCTAGAGAAGAGGTGATGGATCTCCATGCACAGATGCAGGAGTCTCTGGCAGGTTTTGTCTCCAGGGTTGCTGCAAGTGTGGAGTGAATGGAGGAGTCCATAGCGATCATGAGCAGAGCCTTTGTGGAGTCTTGGCGCATGAACGCATCACCATGGAAAGGTTGGCAACCTCCATGGAGGAGATAAGTCGCCAGGGTAGGGAAAACATGGTGAGTGCTCATAAGAGAATGACATCTCTTGAGGAGCGATGGCCATCTATTGAACAGAGAAACCAGACCTTCATGGAAGTCCTTCTGAGTAGGACTGCCAGTGCAGATACGGGTCCCCATGGCCCCCTAAAGCGCAGCAAGGTGCTCTCAAGCCACTTCCAAGCGCTGGCCCCTTCTGGCCTGTGCAGCTTCAGGTGAGTGAGCAGCAGCCTGGTGCTCCTGGTGCTCATCATGCTGTTCCTGGTTCTGCTGCTGCTGCCTCTGCTGCTGGAGATCCTCTAATGGCAAGAAGGGAAGGAAAAAATGGCGCCCCATGCTTCTCGTAGATGCCTCCGCTGAGGAAGCGCTGAGTGAGGGTGGCAAGAGGGGCTTCCCAGGAGATCACATTGGAGAAGTGTGTGAGGCTCCAACCTTCCACAGCTGTGCCTAAGCCTTGAAGAAATAGCCCCAAGCCTGCAACAACAAGGTCCTTCACCATACAAAGGCTGTCGCTTTAAATCGCAGCTTTCCCAAATGACCTGCAGCTGACAGCAAGCAAGCCGGCAAGCTTCACGCCAGGTTTCATCAGCGGGGTTCCCCGCAGGCATGTTTAGCGTGGGGAACCCCTGAAAATCGCAAGGGCACCCTAAAATGGCATTAAACATGCCAATAATTGGTGATCAGGGTCCCGACAGCCAGTCCTGCCAGCAGCGGGCGGGCGGGACTGATTCGGGTCGCGGAGAAACGGCGGTCCGAAAGTCGGACGGTCTGGGGAATCAGGCGGGGGGGGGGGGGAGGTCGCGACCCCCTATTTCGGCGATTTTCGGCCCCCGCCCGCATGAAAACCCGCCCGACGGCTGGCAGAAAATTGGGGCCCTAGTCTCTAACCTGCTCTTGTTGCCACAGTATTTATGTGGCTGGTCCAGTTAAGTTTCTGGAATGGTAACCCAGGATGTTGATGGTGCGGGATTCAGCGATGGTACTACTGTTAAATGTCAAGGGGAGGTGGTTAGACTCTCGCTTGTTGGAGATAAGTCATTGCCTGGCACTTCTGTGGCGTGAATGTTACCTGCCCTTATCAGCCTAAGCCTGAACGTCGTCCACATCTTGTTGCATGCGGGCATGGAGTGCTTCATTATCTGAGGAGTCGTGAATGGCACTGAACACTGTGCAGTCATCAGTGAACATCCCCATTTCTGACCTTATGTTGGAGGGACGGTCATTGATGAGGCAGTTGAAGATGTTTGAGCCTAGGACACTGCCCTGAGGAACTCCTGCTGCAATGTCCTGGGGCTGTGATGATTGACCTTCAACCACCACAACCATATTCCTTCGTGCTAGGTATGACTCCAGCCAGTGGAGCGTTTACCCCCGATTCCCATTGACTTCAGTTTTACTTGGGCTCCTTAATGCCACACTCGGTCAAATGCTGCCTTGATGTCAAGGGCAGTCACTCGCACCTCACCTCTGGAATTCAGCTCCTTTGTCCATGTTTGGACCAAGGCTGTAATGAGGTCGGGAGCCGAGTGGTCTTGGTGGAACCCAAACTGGGCATCAGTGAGCAGGTTATTGGTGAGTAAGTGCCGCTTGAAAGCACTGTCGATGACACCTTCCATCACTTTGCTGATGATTGAGAGTAGACTGATGGTGTGGTAATTGGCTGGGTTAGATTTGTCCTGCTTTTTGTGGACAGGACATACCTGGGCAGTTTTCCACATTATCGGATAGATGCCAGTGTTGTAGCTGTACTGGAACAGCTTGGCTAGAGGCGCAGCTAGTTCTGGAGCACAAATCTTCAGCACGATAGCCGGGATGTTGTTGGGGCCCATAGCCTTTGCTGTATCCAGTGCACTCAGCCGTTTCTTGATATCACGTGGAGTGAATCAAATTGGCTGAAGACTGGCTTCTGTGATGGTGGAGACCTCAGGAGTAGGCCGATATGGATCATCCACTCGGCGCTTCAGCCTTGTCTTTTGCACTCTCGTGCTGGGCTCCGCCATCATTGAGGATGGGGATATTCATGGAGCCTCCTCTTCCTAGTTGTTTAATGGTCCACCACTATTCACGACTGGATGTGGCAGGACTGCAGAGCTTTGATCTGATCCGTTGATTGTGGGATCGCTTAGCCCTGTCTATAGCATGCTGCTTCTGCTTTTTAGCATGCATGTAGTCCTGTGTTGCAGCTTCCCCAGTTTGGCACCTCATGTTTAGGTATGCCTGGTGCTGCTCCTGGCATGCTCTTCTACACTCCTTATTGAACCAGGGTTGGTCTCCTGGCTTGATGGTAGTGGTAGAGTGAGGGATATGCCGGGCCATGAGGTTACAGATTGTGGTGGAATACAATTCTGCTGCTGCTGCTGCTGCTGATGGCCCACAGCGCCTCATGGATGCCCAATTTTGAGCTGCTAGATCTGTTCTGAATCTATCCCATTTAGCACGATGGTAGTGGCACACAACACGATGGAGTGTGTCCGCAGTGTGAAGATGGGACTTCGTCTCCACAATGACAGTGCGGTGGTCACTGCTACCAATACTGTCATGTACAGATGCACCTGTGTACAGGTAGATTGGTGAGGACGAGGTCAAGTAGGTTTCTTCCCTCGTGTTGGTTCTCTCACCACCTGTAGCAGGCCCAGACTGGTAGTTATGTCCTTCAGGACTCGGCCAGTAGTGGTGCTACTGAGCCACTCTTGGTGATGGACATTGAAGTCCCCCACCCAGAGTACATTCTGTGCCCTTACTACTCTCAGTGCTTCTTCCAAGTGGTGTTCAACATGGAGGAGTACTGATTCATCAGCTGAGGGAGGGCGGTAGGTGGTAATCAGCAGGAGGTTTCTTGCCCATGCTTGACCTGAAGGCATGAGACTTCATGGGGTCCAGAGTCAATGTTGAGGACTCCCAGGGCCGCTCTCTCCTGCCTGTATACCACTGTGCCACCACTGGTGGGACAGGACATACCCACAGATGGTGATGGAGGAGTTTGGGACATTGGCTGAAAGGTATGATTCTGTGAGTATGACTATGTCAGACTGTTGTTGACTAGTCTGTGGGACAGCTCTCCCAATTTTGGTACAAGTCCCCAGATGTTGGTGAGGAGGACTTTGCAGGGTCGACTGGGCTGGGTGTGCCATTGCCATGTCCGTAGCCAGTGCCGAGTGGTCCCTCTGGTTTCATTCTTTTTATTGTTTGCTACAACTGAGTGGCTTGCTAGGCCATTTCAGAGGGCAGTTAAGAGTAAACCACATTGCTGTGTGTCTGGAATCACATATAGACCAGACCAGGTAAGGATGGCAGATTTCCTTCCCTAAAGGGCATTAGTGAACTAGATGGGTTTTTACGACAATCCGACAGTTTCATGGTTACCATTACTGATACTAGTAATTATTCCAGATTTATTTAATTAACTGAATTTAAATTCCCCAGCTGTTGGGATCTGAATTCACATCTCTGGATTATTAGTCCAGGCCTACTGGATTACTAGCCCACTGACATTACCACTACGCTACCGTTCCCAGTACTGCCGGGGATCCTAAACTGTGGGGCATATGAATTGCTGGGTGTACTTCTATGTACGGACTATGGCCTAGAAATTCGGTGGGCTGCGCCACCAGTTAGCGCCTAAAAAGAGGGCACTCAGTGACTTTAGCGCCACTGGCCACGCCTCCCGCGATACTTAGCGGGGCGCTAATGGCGGCGTTAGCCTGTAGCGCTGTGCCACCACCGATGACGTCATCGGTGTGCGCAGCGCCCCGCTCCCGCCCCGATCGCGATATTTGGTCGCGCCCCCCCTGTAGCGCCGGTCGCAAATCGCAACCGGTTCATGGGGCCTACCTGTGGCGGTAGTGGCGCAAATTAAGGTGGAGGTGCGGGGCGGCCATTTTTTTCGGTGGCCGCCTGCCAGCACCTCCTCGCGCCGCCGTCCCCGGCCTCCTGATCCCCCCCCCCCCCCCCTGAGCAGTGCCGGCTGTGTCCCGAGAGCCCGGCACTTCTCCTCGGTGCGGGGCTCTTTTGCCGGCACTCGTGATCGGTCATCGCACTGGTGCAGGCCCCTCCCCCTTAAGAAGGGGAGGAAGGCCTGCAGTACCGCAGCGCGCCGTACCGCAGCGTGTGGCGCTGCGGCACATTGCGCTGCGATATTCAGTTTCAGCGCCCCAAGAGGGATGCGGGGCGCCTCGAGCAGCGCCCCACGTCCCTCTTGGGGCGCTCCAACTGAATTTCCGGCGGGCGAAAGCGGCTCCGTTCGCAGCGTTAATTCCGGCGCCCAGGCGAGCTTGGCGCCCCATTTCTAGGCCTATATATATTGCCGGGGATACTTTTATGTACATCTGACTAAACTGTGAGCATATATATTGCCAGGGTGATAGATTGCTGGGGGTAATTCTATGTACGGACTTATTAAACTGTGGGCATATATACATTGCCGGGGGTACTTTTATGTATGAAACTGTGTGCATATATATTGCCAGGGCGAATTAATAAATTGTGGGCATATGCATTGCCGAGGGTGCTTCTATGTAAGCCTGAATTTTTAAACTGTAGTGTGAATAAAGATCATTTTATTTATAACAAACTTATCTGTCATTGTTACGCTTATTTGTAATTCTTGAGGTCTGAACACTAGTAGGAGAAAGTCCTACAGCTTTTTTTTAATGTTAATGCATTTATGCACCTATTTAGACCTTGGAGAGCAGTTTTGGGGAATAATTTTAGCACAAATAAGTGTATTTTCCCAACTTTTTGCTGTCTGTGAAGAGTCTCACCTGCTGGGACCACAATTAGGAAATTAATTTAAATGGTTGCAAAATCATGAGTTTTTGACAGAAAGTTATCCTTCTCGTGTCATCATTGAAAATTAGTAGGTCAGATACAAATCTAGCCAGATACAGGACAAAGCTTCCTCTACTGTACTTAAACATAACCCCAATCTCAGAAATACACTGCATCAGTGTGACATTTATACTTCACTTACCAACTATTTGCAAGGCCTGAGTGAGATTGCCAATTTGTTCAAAACTATGGACAATATGCAGTGGGTATGAATTGTTCCAATTCCGTATAGCCAGCAAAGAGAGAGAGAAATTTTCATCTCATTTATGCCTTCAGCATTCTGGAATTTTTTTTATGATGAAACTAAATTGTTAGAATGGTTATGTTGGTAAATACACAGACATAAATGAAAAGATCCCAACCCTATACATTCATAAATTAAACTAATAAACCCAGAAATCCACAGCAAGCCAGTGAGTATCTGAAAAGGTTCCATTTCTGTGAAGAGTCTGTTACATTTTTGGGTTTCCTTTACCCTTTTTACTCTAGGCATTTTTGGAGTGTCAGCTTGGCTTCAGCCATGATCTTATTGAATGGCAGAGCAGGCTTGAGAGGCCAATTGGCCTACTCCTGCTCCTGTTTCTTATGTTCTTATGGCTCAGTGTTGGCACTCTCACCTCTGAAACAGAAGGTTCTGAGCTCAAGGTACTCTTCAGGGCTTGAGGTGTAATCTTGATTGAAAGTTCAATGCAGCACTGAGGGAGTGCTGCATTATCAGAGATGCTGGGGGTGAAATTGGTCATGACCAATAGTGCAGAACAGGCTGATAGCAAATCAGCAGCTTGTTTTATAGTGCGCCCAATTTTTGAAAATTGGTTGTGGTGTAAAATGCGCTACCAATTCTCTATCAGCCCATTTTGTGCTACTCGTGTTGAGCAATTTCATGCCTGCTGTCTTTCAGATGAGATATTAAACCAAGGCCCTGTCTGCCTGTTCAGGTGGACACAAAAGATCCTATGGCACTTTTTTGAAGAAAAAGAGCAGGGAGTTCTCCTGGTGCCTTGGTCAACATCCATCACGCAACCAACACCATCAAAACAAATTTACTGGTCATTCCTATCATTACTGTTAGTGTTGGGACCTTGCTGTGTGCAAATTGGATGCCACGTTTGCCTACAAAATAGCAATGACTGCAAATAATTTATTGGCTGTGAAGTGCTTTGGGACACGCCAAGGACATGAGAGGCAATATATAAATGCAATTTTTTCCATCTCTCAGACTACTCTCATAGTGAGTGCTAGCTCCTTACATCCTTGAGCGTGTCCTCACCTGTCCTTGATAGCGAGGTGCAACAATCAGAGAACCCTTTTATAGATTGCTTTAGATACTGGTTCAATTCTGTGCTTCCACAGGATCCCATTATCAAAGGCCAAGGAAATAACATTATACGAGACCTTAATTTAGGCTTTCATTAACAAACAAATTTGTTAAACAGCAAGCAAATAGTAGTAGTAACATATTTTATAGCAGTTGATAAGTTACCTAGCTCTTTTTTGTAATGGAAATAAATGGTTCCCAACTTAACAATGCTAATTACTGTAATTAATTTTTATATGTAGTTGTTTTGAGCTTTCTCATCAACTATGCATGTCTCTGGTTTAGTTAATGCTCGAGTAGTTTCAGATAGATTCACTTTGAATCACCAAATAGATTCAGTGATTTGAAAAAGGCTCGTAAATCTCATTGAACAGTAAAGTCTGCCATTCAGATATACATCTGAGCAAATCACGCAGCATGCTTGTTCTTGAATTGAGTGGCTTGGTTCTTCCTTCAGTTAAGTGGCCAGTGACAACCATCTAATCATTGCAACAATGCACTGGGAAATGATAGGGCCAATCTGCAACTTCCACCCAAAATGGGTGGAATGTCAGCAGAGTAGCTGTGCCGCCCACCCAATGGTGTCAAGAGCCCCAAACAACTTAGGCTGCTGCTGACAATCTGCGGCTGCCATATGGGTGCCCGCTGCAGCTTGCTGCTTCTGGGAGGGCGGGAGATCAGCCGACTCCAACATTGAGCTGGTTAGCATGTTGGGTCTGGGGGGTGGAGGGAGGTGATCCAGGTTGGGGAGGGCCTCGAACAGGCTAGCAGTGGGTCGGGGGTTATTTTATGGGCTTAGGAGGAGCACTGCTGCTCTTCACAGACCCACAAAAATAAAAACTAAATGAGGGTGAAATTGGTCTACATCAGCAGCGCAAAACGGGCTCAGAGCGAATTGGCAGCCCACTTTATTCTGCAACAACAACAACTTGTATTTATATAGCATAGTAAAACGTCCCAAGGCGCTTCATGTAATGTATATACCTTTAAGGGGGGGAACTATGTTTTACAGCTCATTTATACTGCAGTACCGGCAGTGACCACACCTGTATATAGCACTGAGTAGTAATCTGTACAGATCAGTTGCAGTGTGAGCCACGTTGAGTAAACACCTGTTGTGCCGTTCTCCGCAGTCTGTGTCTTATTATACACGGACGCAACATTGGCAACGAGGCAGGTTCGAACCTACCTGCAACTCTGCATCACCTCCCAGGGATTCGTTCCTGGAGATCAGTGGATTAGAGGTCAAGGCCAGAGACTCGGGCGTCGGCCACGGGCAACCGCCCAGTCATCAAGCAGAGACTCGAGAATTGAGGGGGAGGCTGTCGAGAGCCAGGCTTGGCTTTCCAGTCGAGGTGGTCCAGCAAAATGGGCTGGCAACAGGTAGTGCGCAGACCCTTCCCGGACAGCAGCGGGCTAGAGCCCGACCGAGCGGCACAGCAAAGGGCCGAGCAGCGTCGACGGGGGAGAGAGAGAGAGGGCAGAGCGCACAGGGCGCAGCCAGTGTTCAGGGGCCGAGCAGCGTCGGAGAGAGGGAGAGAGAGACGCGCAGAAACCCGCGAGGCGCCGCCATTGCCACGAGGACCGCCGAGAGCGGCATTGGCAGCAGCGCAGGAGAAGCGCGCGAAACCTACATGGCGCCGCCATTGCCACGAGAACCGCCGGGAGCGGCGTTGGCAGCAGCGGGGGAGGAAGGAAAGCACGGGAGACGCCATTTTAAGCCATTGGGAGACACCATTTTAAACCACACCCAAAATGCCGAAGACTGGCAGTATCACCGCATTTGATAATGAAGTCGAAGATTGGACTACATATGTCGAACGAATAGAGGTGCACTGCAAGGCAAATGAGGTGTCAGATGACAAGAAAGCGTCGGTATTGTTAAATTCAATGGGTGCAAAGACATATGGTTTATTATGAAATCTAGTAACCCCAACGAAGCCAATGGAAAAGAGTTTTGAAGACATAGTAACGATACTACAGGAAAATTTAAACCCCACACCGCTGCTGATAGCAGAAAGATTCAAGTTTCACAAACGGAACCAGCATAAGGATGCTGATTATTTAACAGAACTGCGCAAACTATCGAAACACTGCCAGTTTGGAGCGGGACTGGCAGATACCTTAAGGGACAAGTTTGTGTGTGGGCTTCAAAGTGAAGGAACCCAGAAACAGCTTTTATCTGAAAAGGACCTTACACTGGAAAAGGCTTTCAGCATTGCGGTATCATATGAAGCAGCAGCACGGGGCGCTGCAGAGATACAACAGAGACCGCAAGAATATGGCACAAACGAAATGTCATATGGAACAGAGAAGTGCTATCGCTGCGGCAGAACAACACACGACCAGAATAATTGCTGGTTCAAAGAAAAAGTGTGCAGACAGTGTGGAAAAGTAGGACACATAGCACGAGTCTGCAGGTCGGGAAAGAAAACCAGCAATAAGAAACCTACCAAAGGAAAGTACAAGAAGGTATATAAGATGACGGAGAATAGTTCAGACGAACAAAAGAGTGGTAACGACTCCGAAAGCAGGGAACTGAGTTGTCTGAAACTACATAATGTGATCACAACGGAGGATCACCGAACCATTTGGGTCACTCTCAAGTTAGCAGGAGTCCAGGTAAAGATGGAATTGGACAGAGGATCAGCCCTAACAGTCATAAACCGACGGGACTACGAGCGGCTATTCTCACACATACCCTTGAGAGACACAAAAGTTATTTTGAAGGCGTACACGGGGCAAAAAGTCTACCCCAAAGGAAAAATAAGGGTGATCGTTATATATAACGGTAAGGAAACACCAAAACTAGACCTGTATGTATTGCAAGATGGAGGACCACCATTACTGGGACGTGAATGGATCCGGAAAATACAACTGGATTGGCATTCCATACAGGCACTGACTGTGGCTGACAAAAAGGATGACGACGTCACACCTGGGCAACTGTCAAAGATCCTAACTGACGCGAAAGAAGTGTTCCAGCAAGGACTCGGAACACTAAAAGGCATGACAGCGACGATTAAAATTGAAGAAAACGCAAGCCCAAAATTTTTTAAGGCCAGACTACTACCTTATGCGATCCGCCCAGCCGTCGAAGCAGAGCTGGAGAGTGTGGAACGTTCAGGTGTACTGTCCAAGGTAGACTGGAGCGAGTGAGCTACACCCATCGTCCCTGTGATGAAAAAGTCATTGAGCAGCACGCCTGGGGAACCAAGGAAGGTTCGCATCTGTGGGGACTTTAAGGTAACAGTGAACCCGGTCCTTCACACCGTACAATATCCACTTCCGCGGATTGAAGATATTTTCGCCTCGCTATCTGGAGGGAAACGCTTCACTAAGATTGATCTGGCCCAGGCGTATCTGCAAATGGAGGTAGAAGAAGCATCAAAAAATACCTCACAATCAACACCCATAAAGGTCTCTACCAATACAACCGGCTGGTATTCGGGGTAGCATCAGCTCCGGCTATTTGGCAGAGGGCAATGGAACAAGTCCTGCAAGGGATCCCAGGGACCCAGTGTTATTTGGACAACATCCTGGTCACAGGTGAAAATGACAGTGATCACCTTGCCAACCTGGAGCAGGTGCGCACTAGATTGCAGGAATATGGGCTCCGAGCTAACCGCCCCAAATGCGAGTTTTTTAGAAAACAGATCTCGTATTGTGGCCACGTTATCGATAAAGAGGGGTTACATAAGTCCCCAGAGAAGATTGAGGCAGTAGTCAAGGCTCCAGCACCGGAAAATGTGTCACAACTGAGGTCGTTCCTCGGGCTGGTAAACTACTACCATAAGTTCTTGCCAAATCTGTCTACAATACTACACCCACTGAACACCCTACTGCAAACTGGGGTGCTATGGAAGTGGAGTGACGAATGTAGACGAGCTTTCCAGAAGAGCAAAACACTAATCACATCGAAAGAGGTATTGGCCCATTACAACCCGGCATTACCAATTTGGTTGGCATGTGATGCGTCACCCTACGGCATTGGAGCGGTGCTGTCGCATAAATTCTCGGACGGCTCAGAGAGGCCAATAGCCTTTGCGTCACGATCACTAACCTCAGCCGAGCGTAACTACGCCCAGATTGACAGAGAGGCCCTCAGCCTAGTGTGGGGAGTGAAAACGTTCAATCACTATCTGCACGGGCAGAAATTCACCTTGCTGACTGATCACCAGCCTCTTGTCTCCATTTTTAATCCAAAGAAGGGCGTTCCGGTGATGACTGCGCAACGACTACAAAGATGGTCACTTTTTCTCGGGGCGCACCACTATGAGATTGAATATAAGGGCATGAAACAGCATGGAAATGCTGATGGTCTATCACGCCTGCCACTGCCTACTGCGGAGGAAGCACCAGCAGTGGATCCTGTCGAAATATTCCATTCAACTATAGTTGAATACCTACCGGTAACTAACGCTTGTATCGAAAAGGAAACCTGAAATGACCCGACACTGTCTCGGGTATATGATTTGACGGTGAAGGGATGGCCAGCACATGGCGACTCACTGTTGCCAGCATTTTCGACAAGGAGAGAACAGCTGTCAGTGTGCCGGGGGACCTTGATGTGTGGATCCCGAGTGGTAATTCCACCCAAGTTAAGGGATAGAGGCCTAGAAATTCAGTCGCGTTTGCGCCCACTTATTGGCTATAAAGTGGTTTGCGCCGGAAGTTTTTTAGCGCCCGAAATTGAGTTGGTCCCTAACATCGGCGTTAGCCGGTAGCGCTGCGCCGGCACCGATGACGTCATCGGTGTGCGCAGCGCCCCGGTTCCAATGGTAATCCGTCCCGATGGCCAAATTCAGTTGCGGCCGCCTCGCCCGTCGCGGCCGCAAACAGCGTTTGCAAAACGGTGCCTTACAGCTCCGAGAGGCCGGCGCATAAAGGTGGAGGGGCGGTCGGCCGCTTTCCCGGCGGCCGCCTGGCCGCACCTCCCTCCCCGGACTCCTGCACCACCCCCCCCGCGGCATTGGTGTGTGACTCCCGCGAGCCCGGCACTTCTCCGTGGTGCCGGGCTCATTTGCCGGGGGAATCCAGCGGCGATCTCACGGCTGCAGGCAGCTCCTCCTTAAGAGAAGGAGGAGGCCTGCAGTACCCCAGCCTGCCGCACCGCATCGGTTGCCGCAGCGGCAGCTGGGCACCGGAAACTGACATTCTTCGCCCCAAACGAGGCGGCCAAACCCTCCAATAGCACCCGCCTCCATCTTGGGGCGGCGCTACTGAATTTCAGGCGGGCGCTAGGGGAATCCGGCCCAGCGCTAAATTTCGGGCACTAAAGACCTGGCGCGGCGATACCGAATTTTTAGCCCAGAGTGCTCAATGAGCTTCATGAGGGTCATCTGGGAGGGGTAAAAATGAAAAGCCTAGCCAGGGCTTATGTGTGGTGGCCAGGAATCGATAAACAAATCGAGGACCTGACCAAGAGCTGCTCAGGATGCCAGAAAGTCCAAAATGCACCACCACAGGCCACTCTACACCCATGGGAGTGGCCCTCATCTCCATGGCAACGGGTGCATATTGATTTTGCTGGTCCATTCATGGACTCAATGTTTTTAATAGCCATGGATGCGCACTCGAAATGGCCTGAGGTCATCAAAATGTCCTCCACCACCACGGAGAAAACTATTGCAGTCCTATGGACCATTTTTGCCAGGAATGGCTTGCCAGAACAGATTTGCTCCGACAACGGACCACAGTTTGTGTCCGAAGAGTTCCGGAGGTTCTTGAAAAAGAATGGGGTAAGGCATTACACATCCGCCCCGTATCATCCAGCCACAAATGGATTGGCTGAGAGGTTCGTACAAACCTTTAAGAAGGCAATAAAGGCTATGTACAATGACAACATTCCGCTGCAGCACAAGGTGGACAATTTCCTGTTCGCCTACCGGAATGCGACACATGCAGTCACCAACCAGGCCCCAGCCATGATGTTCTTTAACCGAAGGTTAAGATCTCGCCTGGATTTGCTCAGACCAAACGTACGAAGAGATGTTGAGAGTAAGCAATTCCAGCACATCCATGAGAAGCCAACAAGGAGCTTCAATGTAGGGCAACCAGTCTTGGCCCGCGACTACCGAACAGAAAAATGGCAGCCAGGAACAATATGCACACAGCAGGGCCCACTAATGTACACAGTGGACGTTGGGGAGAGCATCGTGAGACGCCAGGCTGACCAGATCCTAGACTCACAGGAACAAGTCAACCCATGCCTCGCCCATACGTACCTGGTGATGAACCCGACGTACAGGTCGCATCTACCCCAGAAACAGTAGCATCGGAAGCTGATGAACCAACCGACGACAGGGGGCCAGAATCGCCTCCGCACCAAGAGCAAGACACTTGGGAAAGGCGCTATCCAGAAAGGATCAGGAAGCCTCCCCAAAGACCGAATATATAAATAGACTATTTTCAGCTAATGTTGCATGTTAAAAGTGTTAATTGTAATTAGTTTGATATTTAATTGTTGAATGAGTGTTATGGTACTGTTAATCTAAAAGGGGAGGAATTGTAATGTATATACCTTTAAGGGGGGAACTATGTTTTACAGCTCATGTATACTGCAGTACCGGCAGTGACCACACCTGTATATAGCACTGAGTAGTAATCTGTACAGATCAGTTGCAGTGTGAGCCACGTTGAGTAAACACCTGTTGTACCGTTCTCCGCAGTCTGTGTCTTATTATACACGGACGCAACACTTCACATGAGTGTTTTAATACAAAATTTGACACCGAGCCACACAAGGAGATATTAGGACAGATGGCCAAAAGCTAAGTCAAAGAGGTAGGTTTTAAGGAGCGTCTTAAAGGAGGGAAGAGAGGTAGCGAGGCAGAGAGGTTTAGGGAGGGAACTCCAGAGCACTCAATTTTCTTTTCCATTGAAGCTGCCAATTCCCCAAGAGCCAGTTTCACGCTGCTGGTGTAGATTAATTTCATCCCTAATATTTCCTGATCTGTTTTCTGAGTGGCCTACAGTGGTCCCTGGTTAGGGTGCTCACTGCCTGGAATTAATGGGCAGAGTGTGTATGTCACATGCTCTACCCATTTATGCCTGAAAATTGCAATCGAGGTCCTACATCTGGAGTGGGACCCTGATTTGCACATTTAAGCAGCCTCCTGTCTGTTTCAGGCAGGCAGTCTGCTCGTCCACTTATAAGCCTGGCTGAAAATTGCATCAGGTAGACCTTGGACATCTATGGGCATTGAGGTGCCTATTTTCAATTGCTGACTGCTCATGACTGAAACATTAACATGTTCTTTCTCTTTTCAGAGAAGGAACCCGCTGTGTTCCACCAGACATTCTTTCTATTTCAGATTACTGGCCTCTAGTTTTTTTTCTTTTTATGTAAATCATAGCTAGTGTGTGTTTCGGAGTCAATTATAAATGTAGATTAAATCTAATGAAGTCTAATTTATTCAGGCCACAAGTTAGTATATTATGTGCACAGAAACAAATGGGAAGATATGATGGTTTCCAGCTCTTTGTATATCAAAAGGAACAATAAAATAAGAAAATGGCTTGCTAAGTTATGTTATATAAAATATAAACCTGGACCTTCTAGTTCCCCCTTGGGGAGAGAGTGAGGCATAGTGGCAGCAGAAGGACCAGGAGTTGGTGCAGAACCCGCCTCCACCAGGTTTCCAACCCTTGGACACAGCCGTGGCAAATTCCAATGGTGGGGAGGGGGGCAGGCTTATCTTCCGCTTGCACTTCCTCTGCCTCTGTCCCGATAGCAGTTTGGGGCGTGTACAAATGCTGCCAGATGCACATCTTTTACAGTCAGCAAGAAGCAGCAATATCAATCTCCCCACCCTCCCCCCAACCCCATAGTGCAACAAGGAGCTGCTCCGAAATCCTGGCACTTCCACAGGGTGGGTGCTCCTGTAGTGCCACTGCTGGTGCCGGTGCTTCCCCCAAATATTTAAACAATTCCAGTTCCATGATTTGGGACAGTTTCACAGCAGGGATAAGCAGCAGGTGGAAGTTGCAGCCCACCGGAGATTTTGCCCCATAATACTTTAAAGTTGTTGATAAGACACACTAATGTTCAAGGGCAGTTTCTAAACATATGAGCCAACACCAAATGCAGTGACTGTATAATTGAGTTAAGCATTTAAAGCATAAATGGCCAGACTCCAAGATCAACAGGAAGTAGAAGAATATGTTCTTGGCACCTTGCCAGGAAGATGTAAATAAGATGCTTTTACTTTGTTGCTTTGTATTCAGGCAGCAGCACTGTTCAAGCTCCCACCAGTTTACCTTCTCAGCTGATGCTGTTCTCTGTAAAATGTTTATTGGGAACAGAGTGAGTCCCAGCTTCTGCACAAGCGCACAGTATTAGGATGTCATTGCAGGAATCCATTTAAAGTCGAAAATTTTCATTACTTAGTTTTGACATACTGATGTCATGAAATGATGCTATGGACATCCGATTTACTAAACTGGCTCTATGGCCCCGATATTCAGGTGAGGCAGGGAAGATTCGGGGGAAGCCGGAAACGGCTGGGAAACCCAGGAAAGCCGGATACACAAAGGTCCTGCCAATTTTAACTTTGTATAGTTTTGGTCTCCTTATATGAGAAAAGACATACATGCCTTAGAGGCGGTGCAACGGAGGTTCACTAGATTGATCCCTAGGATGAGAGGGTTGACCTATGAGGAGAGATTGAGTAGATTGGGTCTATACTCTCTGGAGTTTAGAAGAATGAGAGGTGATCTCATTGAAACATATAAGATTCTGAGGGGGATTGACAGGGTAGATGCTGAGAGATTGTTTCCCCTGGCTAGAGAGTCTAGAACTAGGGGGCATAGTCTCAGGATATAAGGTTGGCCATTTAGGACTAAGATGAGGAGTAATTTCTTTACTCAGCGGGTTGTAAATCTTTGGAATTCTCTGCCCCAGAGGACTGTGGATGCTGAGTCGTTGAATATATTCAAGGCTGAGATAGATAGATTTTTGGACTCTCGGGGAATCAAGGGGTATGGGGATTGGGTGGGAAAGTGGAGCTGATGTAGAAGATCAGCCATGATCTTAGTGAATGGTGGAGCAGGCTTGAAGGGCTGTATGGCCTACCCTTGCTCCTAATTATGTTCTTAGGAGGCTGGAGGGAGAGAGAGGCATCGAGGCTGGAGGGAGAGAGAGGCATCGAGGCTGGAGGGAGAGTGGCATCGAGGCTGGAAGGAGAGAGGCATCGAGGCTGGAGGGAGAGAGGCATCGAGGCTGGAGGGAGAGAGGCATCGAGGCTGGAGTGAGAGAGGCATCGAGGCTGGAGGGAGAGGGAGGCATCAAGGCTGGAGTGAGAGGGAGGCATCGAGGCTGGAGGGAGAGGCATCGAGGCTGGAGGGAGAGAGGCATCAAGGCTGGAGGGAGAGACGGCATCGAGGCTGGAGGGAGGGAGGCAGCGAGGCTGGAGGGAGGGAGGCATCGAGGCTGGAGGGAGGGAGGTATCGAGGCTGGAGGGAGGGAGAGGCATCAAGGCTGGAGGGAGAGAGGTATCGAGGCTGGAGTGAGAGGGGCATCGAGGCTGGAGGGAGAGAGGCATCGAGGCTGGAGGGAGAGGGAGGTATCGAGGCTGGAGGGAGGGAGAGGCATCAAGGCTGGAGGGAGAGAGGCATCGAGGCTGGAGTGAGAGAGGCATCGAGGCTGGAGTGAGAGAGGCATCGAGGCTGGAGGGAGAGAGGCATCGAGGCTGGAGGGAGGGAGGCATCGAGGCTGGAGGGAGAGGGAGGCATCGAGGCTGGAGGGAGAGAGAGGCATCGAGGCTGGAGGGAGGGAGGTATCGAGGCTGGAGGGAGGGAGGCATCGAGGCTGGAGGGAGGGAGGCATCGAGGCTGGAGGGAGAGAGGCATCGAGGCTGGAGGGAGAGGGAGGCATCGAGGCTGCAGGGAGAGAGGCATCGAGGCTGGAGGGAGAGAGGCATCGAGGCTGGAGGGAGAGGGAGGCATCGAGGCTGGAGGGAGAGAGGCATCGAGGCTGGAGGGAGAGGGAGGTATCGAGGCTGGAGGGAGGGAGGCATCGAGGCTGGAGGGAGAGAGGCATCGAGGCTGGAGGGAGAGGGAGGTATCGAGGCTGGAGGGAGGGAGGCATCGAGGCTGGAGGGAGAGAGGCATCGAGGCTGGAGGGAGAGAGAGGCATCGAGGCTGGAGGGAGAGAGGCATCGAGGCTGGAGGGAGAGGGAGGCATCGAGGCTGGAGGGAGAGAGGCATCGAGGCTGGAGGGAGAGGGAGGTATCGAGGCTGGAGGGAGGGAGGCATCGAGGCTGGAGGGAGAGAGGCATCGAGGCTGGAGGGAGAGGGAGGTATCGAGGCTGGAGGGAGGGAGGCATCGAGGCTGGAGGGAGAGAGGCATCGAGGCTGGAGGGAGAGAGAGGCATCGAGGCTGGAGGGAGAGAGGCATCGAGGCTGGAGGGAGAGAGGCATCGAGGCTGGAGGGAGGGAGGCATCGAGGCTGGAGGGAGAGAGAGGCATCGAGGCTGCAGGGAGGGAGGTATCGAGGCTGGAGGGAGGGAGGCATCGAGGCTGGAGGGAGGGAGGCATCGAGGCTGGAGGGAGAGAGGCATCGAGGCTGGAGGGAGAGGGAGGCATCGAGGCTGCAGGGAGAGAGGCATCGAGGCTGGAGGGAGAGAGGCATCGAGGCTGGAGGGAGAGGGAGGCATCGAGGCTGGAGGGAGAGAGGCATCGAGGCTGGAGGGAGAGGGAGGTATCGAGGCTGGAGGGAGGGAGGCATCGAGGCTGGAGGGAGAGAGGCATCGAGGCTGGAGGGAGAGAGAGGCATCGAGGCTGGAGGGAGAGAGGCATCGAGGCTGGAGGGAGGGAGGCATCGAGGCTGGAGGGAGAGAGGCATCGAGGCTGGAGGGAGAGGGAGGCATCGAGGCTGGAGGGAGAGGGAGGCATCGAGGCTGGAGGGGAGAGGCATCGAGGCTGGAGGGAGAGAGGCATCGAGGCTGGAGGGAGAGAGGCATCGAGGCTGGAGGGAGAGAGGCATCGAGGCTGGAGGGAGAGAGGCATCGAGGCTGGAGGGAGAGAGGCATCGAGGCTGGAGGGAGAGAGGCATCGAGGCTGGAGGGAGGGAGGCATCGAGGCTGGAGGGAGGGAGGCATCGAGGCTGGAGGGAGGGAGGCATCGAGGCTGGAGGGAGGGAGGCATCGAGGCTGGAGGGAGGGAGGCATCGAGGCTGGAGGGAGAGGGAGGTATCGAGGCTGGAGGGAGGGAGGCATCGAGGCTGGAGGGAGGGAGGCATCGAGGCTGGAGGGAGAGAGGCATCGAGGCTGGAGGGAGAGAGAGGCGAGGGAGAGGGAGGTATCGAGGCTGGAGTGAGAGAGGCACCGAGGCTGGAGGGAGGGAGGCATCGAGGCTGGAGTGAGAGAGGCATCGAGGCTGGATGGAGAGAGGCATCGAGGCTTGAGGGAGAGGGAGGCATCGAGGCTGGAGGGAGGGAGATGCATCAAGGCTGGAGGGAGAGAGGCATCGAGGCTGGTGTGAGAGAGGCATCGAGGCTGGAGGGAGAGGGGCATCGAGGCTGGAGGGAGAGGGAGGTATCAAGGCTGGAGGGAGGGAGAGGCATCAAGGCTGGAGGGAGAGAGGCATCGAGGCTGGAGGGAGAGAGAGGCATCGAGGCTGGAGGGAGAGGGAGGCATCGAGGCTGGAGGGAGAGAGAGGCATCGAGGCTGGAGGGAGGGAGGCATCGAGGCTGGAGGGAAGGAGGCATTGAGGCTGGAGGGAGGGAGGCATCGAGGCTGGAGGGAGGGAGGCATCGAGGCTGGAGGGAGAGGGAGGCATCGAGGCTGGAGGGAGAGAGGCATCGAGGCTGGAGGGAGAGAGGCATCGAGGCTGGAGGGAGAGGGAGGCATCGAGGCTGGAGGGAGGGAGGCATAGAGGCTGGAGGGAGAGGGAGGTATCGAGGCTGGAGGGAGAGAGAGGCATCGAGGCTGGAGGGAGAGAGGCATCGAGGCTGGAGGGAGAGAGAGGCATCAAGGCTGGAGGGAGAGAGGCATCGAGGCTGGAGTGAGAGAGGCATCGAGGCTGGAGGGAGGGAGGCATCGAGGCTGGAGGGAGGGTGGCATCGAGGCTGGAGGGAGGGAGGCATCGAGGCTGGAGGGAGGGAGGCATCGAGGCTGGAGGGAGGGAGGCATCGAGGCTGGAGGGAGGGAGGCATCGAGGCTGGAGGGAGAGAGGCATCGAGGCTGGAGGGAGAGAGGCATCGAGGCTGGAGGGAGAGAGGCATCGAGGCTGGAGGGAGAGAGGCATCGAGGCTGGAGGGAGAGAGGCATCGAGGCTGGAGGGAGAGGGAGGCATCGAGGCTGGAGGGAGAGGGAGGTATCGAGGCTGGAGGGAGAGAGAGGCATCGAGGCTGGAGGGAGGGAGGCATCGAGGCTGGAGGGAGAGAGGCATTGAGGCTGGAGGGAGAGAGGCATCGAGGCTGGAGGGAGGGAGGCATCGAGGCTGGAGGGAGAGCGGCATCGAGGCAGGAGGGAGCGAGGCATCGAGGCTGGAGGGAGAGGCATCGAGGCTGGAGGGAGAGAGGCATCGAGGCTGGAGGGAGAGGGAGGCATCGAGGCTGGAGGGAGAGAGAGGCATCGAGGCTGGAGGGAGGCATCGAGGCTGGAGGGAGAGGGAGGCATCGAGGCTGGAGGGAGGGAGGTATCGAGGCTGGAGGGAGGGAGGCATCAAGGCTGGAGGGAGAGAGGTCTCGAGGCTGGAGGGAGAGAGAGGCATCGAGGCTGGAGGGAGGGAGGCATCGAGGCTGGAGGGAGAGAGAGGCATCGAGGCTGGAGGGAGGGAGGCATCGAGGCTGGAGGGAGAGAGGTCTCGATGCTGGAGGGAGAGAGGTATTGAGGCTGGAGGGAGAGAGGCATCGAGGCTGGAGGTGGGGGGCGGTGGGTGTGGGATGAAGAACTCCTGCTCCTCCTTGCCCACAAGCAGTGCTGCAATGGGCACTTGTGGAGCCGGCAACTCCCGCCTCCCTTTCACTGCCGGGTTTCTCGACCCCTTTTTTAAACAATTCAAATTCTCAAACTGCCATGGTGGAGTTAGAGTTCATGTTTTCTGCCTTATTAACCCAGTCCTCTGGAATACTAATCTAGTAACATAACCACTATACTGCTGTACTGCAGCTGCAAAGTACTGCACAGTAACATTTTAAAGTCAAAGGCCCGAAAATGGGCGGTGCCACTGCGGGGCGAGATTTGACCGCGCACGTAAATAAATCACAGGCAGCACACTATTTTGGTGTTGCCTGCTGATCTTAATGATTTCAGTGCCCAACCGAGTGACAAACACGCTGCTTCAGGCTGTGTGCGCAGCAGGAGGCCCAATGTCCTGTCCCTGTAGTGTGCCTGGAGCAAGGCTGCCTTTTCTTAAAGCAAGGCTGTCAATTTAGAAAACAGTCTGGAGCCCTTAAAGTGGAACTGCCTTCTGAAAAAAATTATTCAAAAATAGGCAGTCTCTAGCCCTTAGAGTTCAACTGCCTTCTGATAAAAACATTAAAAATCATTCCAAACTAGGCAGTCTTCAGCTCTTAAAGCTGAACTGCCTTCTGCATGTAAAAAATGGTAAAAGTGCTTCAGTACTAACACAAACAGCTCAACAGGCCAGGAAAAGGGCAGCCAAGGTCTCGCATGCAGCACTCCAGCTTTGTGCAGGGAGTTAACACTGGAAGAGAGGTCCTCAACCCACAGGGGGCCAGGAGGCTGGCCCCCCCAGAAGAAAGGATGTGGGACCAGATCGCTGAGGCTATCACTGCCAGCAGTGTTGCCCCCAGGACATGGCTCCAGTGCCCAAAGAAGTTTCATGACCTGAGACGAGTTTTAATGTATAGGGGATCTATGGATTTTTTTTTATTTTTTTTTTATAAAGAGTATAGGAGTGACGTTAAAATCGCAGATCAGCAGGATTGGAGCTAGTAATGGAACCGCTCCACTTTAACTGCTCCCCCGCTCCTTTCCCGCTGATTGGCGAGAGTTAAAATTGCTCTGAGTGAGTCTCCAAACTTAACTGTCATCACAAAAAAGCACCCGAGTACAGACTCCTTGTTGATGGTGGGAAATCAATAGGTGATTCATCCAGCTGATTTTATTGTGCCACCTGGTGACTGGTTACTGAGTAGCACTGGCAGAGGTCTGCTCCGCTCTCTACTGCGGATCGGCACATGACGTGGGAAAATAAGGAAGGAAGGGGTGAAATAAATGTAACTATGGGGACAACCTAAATAATGTTTGAGATTTAATGCGAACCGTGTTTTACAATGCACTACAGATCAACATAACAGTTCTGCCTTTATCTGTAAATTAAAAAAAACTGCAACTATAAATTAATGAGCAAGGATTAAATTACATCACTGAGCCTTCTAATAAAAAATACCTAGGACAAAAAAAGCCTTTCTAAATCTGCATTTATGCAAGTTGAACTCCCCATGGTATCCTTCCTGCAGAAAAACAGCACCAGAGGTCAGATCTTGCTTCTAATCTTATTCACTGTTACATAACACGAGTCTCTGACTGTTACAGCTGCTCGGGGTATTTAAGCAACACAAACACATAGACATCTGTTTATTATCCTCAGAGGAAGCTCTGCAGTGGATAACATTTCCCACAGTTATTCTTCTGCATATCAAATCTCCCCCCTCCCTCATGAGAGTAGAAATGTAAATACCTTACACTGGGTCCCAAGTAGAAGCAGGCTAATTTCTCCTCCCAGTTTGTCAATATAATATTGGTGAGTTTTAACGTTTCTTTCTCAGCTCGGCAGTGGTTTAAACTAAGAGTGGAAAACTATAACGTACTTTGTTAAATTAAACACTGGATAAACTAATTAATATAACTATAAATAATCATTGAATAAAGATTTTAACTAATTAAATAAATAAAAGAAGGTTAGACTAAGATATGGCAGGGCAGGTTATGTGACTGGACTGCAGTATATGGGAGTTTGTGGACAGCGAGACTGTTGCAAGTGAACACATCTGCAGTAGATGTCTCCGTCTCGAATCTCTCTGACTCAGAGTCATTGAGCTGGAGTGTGAGTTGGAGACACTCCGATACATAAGGGAGGGGGAAGAATATCTGGACAGTTTGCTCCAGACCTCGGTCACACCTCGTAGAGAGGTGCAGGATCAGAACGGGGTTGGTGTGACCGATAGTGTGCAGAGTAAGAGGAACCCAGGTAAGAAAGAGAATGAGGAGCCACAGAAACTGATCCTATCCAACGGGTACAATGTACTTGCTACCTGTAAGGATAAGGATAAAGACTGCTAGAAGGACAGCCAGAATGTGGACCATGGCACTTTGGTGCAGGAGGCTGTCCTAAGTGGGGAGGAGGACAAAGAGAGGAAGCATAATGTGGTAGTTGTAGGGGATTTGATAATTAGGAGAACTGATAGCATCCTTTGTAAGCAGGATTGAGAGTCCCACATGGTATGTTGCCTACCTGGTGCCAGGTGAGGGACATCTCGAACCAGCTTGAAAGGATACTAGAGAGGGACGGGGAGGATCCAGTCATTGTGGTCCATATTGGGCCCAAAAAATAGGGAAGAGTAGGCAAGAGGTCCTGTTTGGAGAGTACCAGGAACTAGGGGCTAAATTAAAGAACAGGACCTCAAGGGTTATAAGCTCTGGATTATTATCTGAACCACGTGAAAACTGGCATAGGGCTAAGATGATTAAGGAAATGAACACATGGCTAAAGGAGTGGTGTGGGAAAGAGGGGTTCCATTGCATGGGGCACTGACACCAGTATTGGGATAGGAAGGAACTGTACCATTGGGATGGGCTCTACCTGAACCGGTCTTGGACCAGGGTCCTAGCGGAAAGAATAGGGCGGGCAAAAGGACTTTAAACTAGTAAATGGGGGGGGGGGGTGGGGGGTGCTCAGGTGAAAATTGTAGTAAAAATAGTTCAAAAACATACGAAAGGGAAGAGAGTAGAGTAACGGTCAGAAATTGTGCTTTATGTACTACATGTAGAGGGAAAACTGAAAGATGTAAAGTGATTAAACCAGGTGAGAGAAATAAGAAACAAGTGAGAAAAACATTAGAGCCGAAGGACAGGCTAGGATGAGTGGCCTAAATAAGTGTTCTTTATACAAACGCACAAAGTATAACGAATAAACTGAATTAACTGCAGATGCAAATTCAAATTGGAGGGTATGACATGGTAGCCATTACTGAGACATGGCTGCAAGGTGGTCAGGACTGGGAACTAAATATACCAGGTTATAAGGTCTATAGGAAAGATAGGGAAAATGGCAGAGGGGAGAGGATATAATGAGAGGTAAGCAGGCAGTGGAGACATTATGTGTAGAATTAAGAAATAGGAAAGGATTTAAGACTGTAGTGGGAGTTGTGTATAGGCCCCCTGGTAGCAGCTGTGAAGTGCTAGATTGTATAAATGCAGAGATTAGACAAGTGTGTAGCAAAGGCAGAGTGCTATTAATGGGGGATTTTAACTTTCATATAGATTGGGAAAAGCAGACCAGCACCTGTCAGAAAGGTAGTGAATTTCTTGAGTGTGTCCGGGATAGTTTTCTACAATATGTCCTAGAGGCAATGAGGGGGCATGCCATATTAGATTTAGTAATGAGTAATGAGCCAGATTTAGTTAAGAGCCTAACAGTGTGCGAACCTTTATCCAATAGCGATCATAACATGATCGAGTTCAATGTAGCATTTGAAAGGGAGAAATGCGAAACAGCAACTAAGATTCTAGATTTGGGTAAGGCCAACTTCAAAGCAATGAGGCAGAGACTGTTCACAGTAAACTGGGCAAATCTGTCAATGGGTAAAATATAAGAACATAAGAAATAGGAGCAGGAATAGGCCATTCAGCCCTTCAAGCCTGCTCCGCCATTCAATGAGATCATGGCTGATCTTCAGCCTCAACTCCATTCACTGGCCCTATCGCCATATCCCTTGATGCCCTTACTAGTCAGAAATCTATCGACTTCTGTTTTAACTTTCATATTGACTGGACTAATCAAATTGGGCATGGCAGCATTGAGGAAGAGTTCATAGAGTGTATTAGGGACGGGTTCCTTGAGCAGTATGTAACTGAACCAACCAGGGGGCAGGCAATCTTAGATCTGGTCCTGTGTAATGAGACAGGATTAATAAAAAATGTCCTAGTAAAGGATCCCCTTGGAATGAGTGACCATAATATGGTTGAATTCCAAATTCAGTTTGAGGGTGAGAGAGTTGGATCTCAAACCAGCGTACTAAGCTTAAATAAAGGAGACTATGAAGATATGAGAGTAGAATTGACTAAAGTGGACTGGGAAAACAGATTAAAGTGTAAGACGGTAGAAGAGCAGTGGTCTACATTGAAGGAGATATTTCACATCTTTCAAGATAAATATATTCCACTGAGGAAAAAGGGGAGTAAAAGAAAAGACAGCCATCCGTGGCTTAGTAAAGTAATAAAGGATAGTATTCGACTGAAAACAAGGGCATATAAATTAGCCAAATCTAGTGGGAGGATAGAAGATTGGGAAGCATTTAAAAGCCAGTAAACAATAACTAAAAGATTAATTAAGAAAGGGAAGATAGATTATGAAAGTAAACTAGCAAAAAATATAAAAACAGATAGCAAGAGTTTCTACAGCTATATAAAAAGAAAAAGGGTGGCTAAAATGAACGTTGGTCCCTTAGAGGATGGGACTGGGAAACTAGTGGTGGGGAACCTGGAGATGGCAAAGACGCTGAACAAATATTTTGTATCAGTCTTTACAGTAGAGGACACTAAAAATATCCCAACACTGGACAAACAGGGGGCAATGGGGGGGGGGGGGGGAGGAGCTAAACACGATTAAAATCACTAAGGAGATGGTACTCAGTAAAATAATGGGACTTAAGGCGGATAAATCCCCCGGACCTGATGGCCTACATCCTAGGGTCTTGAGAGAAGTGGCGGTAGGGATTGTGGATGCATTGGTGATCATTTTCCAGAACTCCCTGGACTCAGGAAAGGTCCCGGCAGATTGGAAAACTGCTAATGTAACACCCTTATTTAAGAAGGGAAGTAGACAAAAAGCTGGAAACTATAGACCAGTTAGCCTAACATCTGTGGTTGGCAAAATGTTGGAGTCCATTATTAAGGATACAGTAACAGAGCATTTGGATAAATATAATTTAATAGGACAGAGTCAGCATGGTTTTACAAAGGGGAAGTCATGTTTGACAAATTTGCTCGAATTCTTTGAGGATGTAACATACAGGGTGGATAAAGGGGAACCAGTGGATGTAGTGTATTTGGACTTCCAAAAGGCATTTGACAAGGTTCCACACAAAAGATTACTGATCAAGATAAAAAATCACGGGATTGGGGGTAATATACTAGCATGGGTGGAAGATTGGCTATCTAACAGAAAACAAAGAGTTGGGATAAATGGTTCGTTCTCGGGCTGGCAATCAGTAACTAGTGGTGTTCCGCAGGGGTCAGTGCTGGGACCCCGACTCTTTACAATCTATATTAACGATTTGGAGGAAAGGACCGAGTGCAACATATCCAAGTTTGCCGACGATACAAAGATGGGAGGGAAAGCAGTGAGTGAGGAGGACATAAAAAACCTGCAAAAGGACATAGACAGGCTAAGTGAGTGGGCAGAGATTTGGCAGATGCAATATAATGTTGGAAAGTGTGAGGTTATGCACTTTGGCAGAAAAAATCAAAGAGCAAGTTATTATCTAAATGGAGAGAAACTGCAAAGTGCTACAGTACAAAGGGATCTGGGGGTCCTGGTGCATGAAACACAAAAAGTTAGTATGCAGGTGCAGCAGGTGATCAGCAAGGCCAATGGAATCTTGGCTTTTATTGCAAGGGGGATGGAGTATAAAAACAGGGAAGTCTTGCTGCAGTTATACAGGGTATTGGTGAGGCCACACCTGGAATACTGCGTGCAGTTTTGGTTTCCATATTTAAAAGATATACTTGCTCTCGAGGCGGTTCAGAGAAGGTTCACTCGGTTGATTCCGGAGATGAGGGGGTTGACGTATGAGGAAAGGTTGAGTAGGTTGGGACTCTACTCATTGGAGTTCAGAAGAATGAGAGGCGATCTTATCGAAACATATAAGATTGTGAGGGGGCTTGATCGGGTGGATGCAGTGAGGATTTTCCACTGATGGGTGATTAGAACTAGGGGGCATAATCTTAGAATAAGGGGCTGCCCTTTCAAAACTGAGATGAGGAGAAACTTCTTCACTCAGAGGGTAGTAAATCTATGGAATTTGCTACCCCAGAGAGCTGTGGAAGCTGCAACATTAAATAAATTTAAAATGGAGGTAGACATTTTCCTAGCAGATAAGGGAATTAGGGGTTACGGGGAGAGGGCAGGGAAGTGGACGTGAGTCTAGATTCGGATCAGCCATGATCCTATTGAATGGCGGAGCAGGCCCGAGGGGCCGTATGGCCTACTCCTGCTCCTATTTCTTATGTTCTTATGTTGAATATACCCAATGACTGAGCCTCCACAGCCCTCTGGGGTAGAGAATTCCAAAGATTCAACACCCTCTGTGTGAAGAAATTTCTTCTCATCTCAGTCCTGAATGGCCTACCCTTTATCTTGAGGCTGTGGCCCCTGGTTCTAAACTCCCCAGCCAAGGGAAACATTCTCCCAGCATTCATCCTATCAAGCGCTGCAATAATTTTGCATACTTCAATAAGATCCCCTCTCATTCTTCTGAATTCAAGAGAATACAGTCCTAGTTTACTCAATCTCTTCTCATACGACAGTCCCACCACCCCAGGAATCAATCTCGTGAACCTTTGTTGCACTCCCTCTATGGCAAGTATATCCTTCGTTAGGTAAGGAGACCAAAATTGTACACAGTACTCCAGGTGTGGTCTCACCAAGGCCCTATATAATTGGAGTAAGACTTCTTTACTCCTGTATTCAAATCCTCTTGTAATGAAGGCCGGCATACCATTTGCTTTCCTAATGGCTTGCTGCAACTGCACATTCATTTTCAGTGACTCATATACAAGGACACCCAGGTCCCTTTGAGCACCTGCATTCCCCAATCTTTCACCATTTAGAAATACTCTGCCTTTCTGTTTTTTCTACCAAAGTGGGTAACTTCACATTTATCCAAATTATATTCCATCTGCCATGTTCTCGCCCACTCACTGAGCCTATTGCGATCCCCTTGAAGCCTCTTCACATCCTCTTCACAACTGACACTGCCACCTAGCTTTGTATCATCAGCAAATTTGGAAATGTTACATTTAGTTCCCTCATCCAAATCATTGATATAGATTGTGAATAGCTGGGGCCCAAGCACCGATCCTTGCGGTACCCCACTAGTCACAGCCTGCCATCCTGAAAAAGACCCGTTTATCCCTACTCTTTGTTTTCTGTCTGTTAACCAATTCTCAATCCATGCTAGTATATTACCCCCAATTCCATGTGCCCTAATTTTGTTCACCAACTTCTTGTGTGGGACCTTATCGAAGGCCTTCTGAAAATCCAGATACACCACATCTACCGGTTCCCCTTTGTCTACTCCACTAGTTACATCCTCAAAGAACTCCAATAGGTTTGTCAAACAGGATTTCCCTTTCATAAATCCATATTAACTCTGCCCAATCTTACTATTAGTTTCTAAGTGCCCAGTTATTGCATCCTTTATAATAGATTCCAGCATTTTCCCAACTACTGATGTGAGGCTAACAGGTCTGTAGTTCCCCGTTTTCTCTCTCCCTCCTTTCTTAAATAACGGGGTTACATTTGCTATCCTCCAATCTGCAGGAACCATTCCAGAATCTATAGAATTTTGGAAGATGACAACCAATGTGTCCACTATTCCAATGGCCACCTCTTTCAAAACCCTAGGATGTAGGTCATCCGGTCCTTGGGATTTATCGACTTTTAGTCCCATTAATTTTGCTAGTACTGTTTTTTTACTAATAATAATTTCTTTAAGTTCCTCATTCTCATCACACCCTTGGTTTTCTCATATTTCTGGGAGTTTTTTTGTGTCTTCCTCCGTGAAGATAGAAACAAAGTATTTATTTAATTTCTCTGCCATTTACGCATTCCCCATTATAAATTCTCCTGTCTCTGACTGTAAAGGACCTACATTTACCTTCGCCAGTCTTTTCCTTTTCACATACCTTTAGAAGCTTTTACAATCCGTTTTTATATTTTTTGCTAGTTTGTGCTCATATTCCATTTTCCCTTTCTTTATCAATTTCTTGGTCCCCCTTTGCTGATTTCTAAAAAGATCCCAATCCTCAGGCTGACCGCTTTTTCTGGCAACTTTATAAGCTTCCTCCTTTGACTTAATATTAGCTTTAATTTCTTTTGTTAGTCATGGTTGGATCACGTTTCCTTTTGGGTTTTTATGCCCTAGAAAAATATATGTTTGTTGCAAATTATGCATTATTTCCTTGAATGTTAGCCATTGTATGTCCACCTTCATACCTTTTATGTAGTCTCCCAATCTACCATGGCCAACTTGTCCCTCATACCCTTGTAGTTTCCTCTGTTTAGATTGAAGACCTTAGTTTCAGATTGGACTACATCACTCTCAAACTTAATGTAAAATTCAATCATATTATGGTCACTTGTCCCTAAAGGCCCCTTTACCACAAGATTATTGATTAGCCCTTTCTCATTACGCAATACCAGATCCAGAATAGCCTATTTCCTGGACAGAAGATCAGTGGGAGATGTTCAAAAAAGAATTTAAGGTGGTATAGAACTAGTTTATACCCCTGAGGGGCAAGAGTTCTACTTGCTAAAAAAAAAGTCATGGATGACTAAAGAGGTAAGGGACAGCATAAAACTAAAAGAAAAAGCATACGAAAATGCAAAAAATAGCACAGAAAAATGGGGAAAGTACAAAGAACAGCAAAGGGTCACAAAACAGATTGTAAGAACTACAAAAAGGGAATATGAAAGGAAACTTGCAAGGTATATCAAAATCAACACAAAATTTTTTTACAATTATATTAGGAAAAAGAGGGTAGTCAGGAGCAATGTTGGCCCCTTAAAAACTGAAAGCGGTGATATTATCAATGATAATAATGAAATGGCAGACTTGTTGAATAATTACTTTGCGTCAGTATTTACAGTAGAGGAAGAGGATAGCATGCCGGAAATCCGAAGGAAACTAAATCAGGGACAGGGACTCAACAAAATTAATGTAAGTAAAACAACAGTAATGAAGAAAATAATGACACTCAAGAGTGACAAATCCCCAGGAGCAGATGGTTTCCATCCCTGAGTTTTAAAGGAAGTAGGTGAGCACATTGCAGATGCCCTAACTATAATCTTCTAAAGTTCTCTCGATTCAGGAACCGTTCCTTTAGGTTGGAAAATTGCGCATGTCACTCCGCTATTTAAAAATGGTGTGAGAGGGAAACCAGGGAATTATAGACCAGTTAGCCTAACATCTGTTGTCGGGAAATTGTTAGAGTCTATAATTAAGGATAGGGTGACTGTACACCTCGAAAATTTTCAGTTGATCAGAGAGAGCCAGCATGGATTTGTGAAAGGTAGGCCATGCCTGATAAACCTGATTGAATTTTTTGAAGTGGTGACTAAAGAAGTGGACAGGGGAATGCCCATGGATGTTATTTATATGGACTTCCAGAAGGCATTTGATAAAGTCCCACATAAGAGACTGTTAACTAAGGTAGAAGCCCACAGAATTGAGGGCAAATTATTGACCTGGTTAGGAAATTGGCTGAGCGGCAGGAGACAGGCAGTAGGGCTAATGGGTAGGTACTCAAATTGGCAGGAGGTGATTAATGGTGTCCTGTAGGGATTTGTGATGAGACCTCAACTATTCACAATATTTATAAACGATTTAGATGATGAAATAGAAAGTCATATATCCAAATTTGCCAATGACACAAAGATAGGTGGAATTGTAGGCAGTGCAGATGGAAGCATAAAATTACAAAGGGATATCGACAGAATGGGCAAAACTGTGGCAAATGGATTTCAATGTAGGCAAATGTGAGGTCATCCACTTTGGATGTAAAAAAGATAGAACAGGGTGTTGTATCCGTGTGTTAATGGAGACACGGAATGCAGGAGCTGGTTTAACAGGTGTTTACTGAACAAAGTCTGGAGGTGCACTAAAAGATACAAGACACTATACAGGCTTATATAGCCCGAGTGGCCACTACCGGCATTACAGTACACAGGGGCTCTTAAAGGCACATACACCACAATTCCTCCCCTTTTAGACAACCAGTACATAACATTTTAAGTAATCATTAATTAACATGTTTACAAGAACAATAATCTACACATTTGCTGCAGTTAATCAATTATAAGTCAGTCTCTCTGGAGGCTTCCTGACTCGGTCCGGATAACGCCTCGGTGGTGTAGTAGGTTCTTTTGGCAAGGTCAATTCGGCTTGAACGCCAGTGTCGGGTTCATCTGGTTCCAGTATCACCGGATCAGAGGTAGATACTATGGGTATCTCTGCTTCATCATTAGGCGTATAGAGTTGTGGTGTAGGTTGTCCCTTTTCGGATGACTCTATGATCTGGTCAGCATGGCGCCTTATTATGCTTTCTCCAATGTCCACGGTATACATCAGCGGTCCTAGTCGTGTGCAAATAGTTCCAGGCTGCCATTTCTCGGTACGGTAGTCCCGGGCCAAAACTTGTTGACCTATCTGGAAGGTTCTAGTTGGCCTTTCATTCATGCCTTGAAATTGCCGGTTCTCTACATCCCTTCTGATGTTTGGCTTGATCAAATCCAGCCGGCATCTTAGTCTTCTATTGAAAAACATCATGGCGGGAGTTTGGTTTGTAACCACATGTGTTGCATTCCTGTATGCAAACAAGAAGTTATCTACCTTATGCTGTAGATTTATGTCTTCATTACCCATGGCCTTTATGGCCTTCTTGAAGGTCTGGACAAACCTTTCAGCCAATCCATTGGTGGCGGGATGGTATGGGGCGGACGTGTAGTTTTTTAAGAACTTCCTGAATTTTTCGGACACAAATTGCGGTCCATTATCAGAACAGATCTGTTCAGGCAGCCCATTCCTGGCAAATATGGTCCTTAATACTGTGATGGTTTTTTCCGTGGTGGTGGAGGACATCTTTATTACCTCCGGCCACTTGGAGTGTGCATCAACCGCGATTAAGAACATTGAGTTCGACCAGCAAAGTCGATGTGTACCCTTTGCCATGGAGATGAGGGCCACTCCCATGGATGTAGAGGGGCTTGTGGTGGGGCGTTTTGGACCTTCTGGCATCCTAGACAGCCCTTGGTCATTTCTTCGATGTCTCCATCGATACCTGGCCACCACACAAACGCTCTGGCTAGGTTCTTCATTTTCACTCCACCCAGATGCCCCTCGTGAAGCTCCTTTTGTACTTTATCCTGGAGTTTGGGTGGAATCACCACTCTGGATCCACACATCAAGGTTCCTCGGCACACTGACAGCTGTTCTCTTCTTTGCAAGAATGCTGGCAACAGTGGTTCGCCATGTGCTGGCCATCCCTTCACCGTTAAATCGTAGACTCGTGAGAGAGTCGGGTCATTTCTTGTTTCCTTTTCAATGGTAGCATTTGTTACTGGTAGACATTCCACTATGGTTGAGTGGAACATCTCCACTGGGTCCACTGTAGGTGCCTCTTCTACCGTTGGCAACGGTAGACGCGATAAACCGTCAGCATTTCCATGCTGTTTTGATCCTTTGTATTCTATGTCATATTGGTGTGCCCCTAGGAAAAGGGACCACCTCTGTAGCCTTTGCGCTGTCATAATGGGAACGCCCTTTTTAGGGTTGAATATGGAGACGAGGGGTTGATGGTCAGTCAACAAGGTAAATTTTTGTCTGTGTAGGTAATGGTTGAATTTCTTCACTCCCCATACCAGGCTGAGTGCTTCCCTGTCGATCTGGGCATAGTTACGCTCAGCTGAGTTCAATGAGCGTGATGCAAAAGCTATCGGCCGCTCCGAGCCATCAGGGAATCTATGCGATAATACCGCTCCTACGCCGTAAGGGGATGCATCGCACACCAGTCTGATTGGCAGTGATGGGTTGTAATGAGCCAAAACTTCCTTGGACGTGATCAAGCCTTTGCATTTATGGAAGGCATGGTTACAGTCTTCGCTCCATTTCCAAATTACTCCCGTTTGTAGCAGTTCGTTAAGAGGGTGCAGAACAGTTGACAAGTTCGGTAAAAATTTATGATAGTAATTTATCAATCCCAGGAACGACCTTAATTGTGAGACATTTTCAGGTGCTGGGGCTTTTATGACCGCTTCAATTTTTTCAGGTGACTTATGCAACCCTTCTTCATTAATTATGTGGCCACAATATGATATTTGTTTCTGGAAAAATTCGCACTTGGGGCGATTTGCTCGTAGGCCCCATTCTCTCAGCCTAGTGAGCACCTGCTCCAAATTGGCAAGGTGCTCGTTGTCGTTTTCTCCTGTTACAAGGATGTCGTCTAGGTAGCATTGAGTCCCCGGAATCCCTTGCAGAACTTGCTCCATAGCTCTTTGCCAGATAGCTGGAGCTGATGCTACTCCGAAAACCAGTCGATTGTACTGGTACAGGCCTTTGTGTGTGTTTATCGTGAGATACTTTTTAGAGGCCTCCTCAACCTCCATCTGTAGATATGCCTGTGCCAAGTCAATTTTGGTGAAACGTTTCCCTCTGGATAGTGAGGCGAAAATATCTTCTATCCTCGGAAGAGGGTACTGTACCGTGTGAAGGACCGGGTTTACAGTCACCTTGAAGTCCCCACAGATGCGAGTTTTTCTCTGTTCTTCAGCTTTATCATTATTCAACGTTTTCTTCATGACCGGAACGATGGGTGTTGCCCACTCGCTCCAATCTATCTTGGATAACACGCCTGCCTTTTCCAAATTCTCCAGCTCTGCCTCGACTGCTGGACGAATTGCGTATGGCACCGGCCTTGCCTTAAAAAACTTGGGAATTGCCGCATCTTCCACTTTTATTGAGGCGGTGACGCCTTTCAAGGTTCCTAGTTCCTGTTGAAACACTTCTTTGGCGTTGGCCAAGATGTCTTTTAATCGTTCAGGTATGACGTCATCATCATTTTTTTTCTTACTGGTCACCGTCAGTGCCTGAATGGAGTGCCAGTCTAAACGTATCTTCCTGATCCATTCACGTCCCAACAGCGGTGGACCACCATCTTGCAGAACGTATAAATACAACTTCTGTATTTCCTTGCCGTTGTATACAACAGGCACCCTTATTTTCCTTCTGGGGTATACTTTCTGCCCCGTATATGTTTTCAAGATAATGGATGTGTCTTTCAAAGGTATATGCGGAAATAGCCGCTCGTAATCCCGTCGACATATGACGGTCAGAGCTGATCCTGTATCTAGCTCCATTTTAACTGGGGACCCCGCTATCGTGAGGGTAACCCAAATGGTCTGGTAATCTTCTTTGGCAATTACATTATGTAATTTGAGACAGCTTAGTCTCTTGTTTCCGGAGTCGCTATCGCTCTTCTGGTCTTCGGAGCTACTGTCCGTCATCATTTGTACCTTTCTGTACTTTTCCTTATTGATTTTTTTTTGTCAGTGGATTTTTTTGTTTCTAGATCGGCATACACGTGCAACGTGTCCCATCTTTCCGCATTGCCTGCATGCTTTGTCCTTGAACCAGCAGTCCCTCTGGTCATGGGTGGATCTGCCGCAGCGATAACATCTCTCGAAACCCTGTGTCATTTCATGGGTGCCGAAGTCCTGTGGCTTTTGCTGTATCTCTGCAGCTCCTCTTGCTGCTGCTTCGTATGATACAGCCACACTGAAAGCCTTGTCCAGTGTTAAATCTTTCTCAGAAAGTAGCCTTTTCTGTGTTCCTTCACTTAGGAGACCGCAGACGAATTTGTCTCGAAGAGAATCTGCCAGTCCTGCCCCGAATTGGCAGTGCTTTGACAGCTTTCTTAATTCGGTGAGGTAATCAGCGTTACTTTCATTCTTGTGCTGATTCCTCCTGAAGAATTTGAATCGTTCCGCTATCAGCAGCGGTGTTGGGTTTAAGTGCTCCTGTAGGGTATCAACAATCTCTTTAAAATTCTTGTCCATCGGTTTGGCTGGAGTGATTAAGTTTCGTAACAGCCCGTATGTCCTTGCGCCCATTAGATTTAGAAGTACCGATGCCTTTTTATCATCCTCTATTTCATTCGCTGTGCAATATACCTCCACTCTTTCCACATATGTGGTCCAATCCTCTACATCACGATCGAAAGCAGCACCGCCGGATGCTATGTCCGACGGGGTCAGGGGGGGCTACCTGCGGCCAGGGCGGCGCGATTTAAAGGCGCGGTGCCGGGCGGCCATTTTTGTTGCTGGCCGCCTGCCAGCACCTGCCTCCGCTCCCGTCCCCGGCCTCCTGATCCGCCCCTACCGCGGAGTGCCGGCTGCGCTCCATGAGCCTGGCACTTCTCTTGAGTGCTGGGCTCTTTTGCCGGCATTCCCGATCCCCGGGGGCCCAGGGTTGTGCTGCGTAAGGCCCCTCCCCTTTAAGACGGGGAAGAAGGCCTGCAATACTGCGGCATGTCGTGCTGCGATATTCCCTCGCAGCGCCCCAAGAGGGAGGCGGGGCACTTCCAGTAGTGCCCCGCTTCCCTCTTGGGGTGCTACCACTCAATTTTGGTCGCAGGGGTGTTAATTTTTCCGGGACGCTAAAAGTAGCGCCCCGGTGAAGTTAGCGCCCCAAAGGGGGCGCGACTCAATTTTTCGCCCATAATCTTCGGAAATAGGCTTTCACTAACGTAGTCACTGAGCTGGGAGTGGCAGGAAGCAAGTATTGTTAAAGCTATTCCACAATAGCTAAGTTCATAAAACCATTATAGAGCCACACTGGGGAAAAGAGGCTGTGAAGGAGGCCATTATGTGGGCTATGATGGTAGATTTCAATTCACAGTTTACAGCACAGCCTGAGATATAAATACAGATATAAATTTTTTCCCGATGCTTTCTATCTCTTTTTTGGGCCTCAACAACAACAACTTGTATTTATAAAGCGCCTTTAATACAGTAAAACGTCCCAAGGTGCTGCACAGGAGTATTACAAGACAAAAAATTTGACACCTGGATAGTAAAACCCCCTACGACAGGCTTTCTCCAATGTCCACGGTATACATCAGCGGTCCTAGTCGTGTGCAAATAGTTCCAGGCTGCCATTTCTCGGTACGGTAGTCCCGGGCCAAAACTTGTTGACCTATCTGGAAGGTTCTAGTTGGCCTTTCATTCATGCCTTGAAATTGCCGGTTCTCTACATCCCTTCTGATGTTTGGCTTGATCAAATCCAGCCGGCATCTTAGTCTTCTATTGAAAAACATCATGGCGGGAGTTTGGTTTGTAACCACATGTGTTGCATTCCTGTATGCAAACAAGAAGTTATCTACCTTATGCTGTAGATTTATGTCTTCATTACCCATGGCCTTTATGGCCTTCTTGAAGGTCTGGACAAACCTTTCAGCCAATCCATTGGTGGCGGGATGGTATGGGGCGGACGTGTAGTTTTTTAAGAACTTCCTGAATTTTTCGGACACAAATTGCGGTCCATTATCAGAACAGATCTGTTCAGGCAGCCCATTCCTGGCAAATATGGTCCTTAATACTGTGATGGTTTTTTCCGTGGTGGTGGAGGACATCTTTATTACCTCCGGCCACTTGGAGTGTGCATCAACCGCGATTAAGAACATTGAGTTCGACCAGCAAAGTCGATGTGTACCCTTTGCCATGGAGATGAGGGCCACTCCCATGGATGTAGAGGGGCTTGTGGTGGGGCGTTTTGGACCTTCTGGCATCCTAGATAGCCCTTGGTCATTTCTTCGATGTCTCCATCGATACCTGGCCACCACACAAACGCTCTGGCTAGGTTCTTCATTTTCACTCCACCCAGATGCCCCTCGTGAAGCTCCTTTTGTACTTTATCCTGGAGTTTGGGTGGAATCACCACTCTGGATCCACACATCAAGGTTCCTCGGCACACTGACAGCTGTTCTCTTCTTTGCAAGAATGCTGGCAACAGTGGTTCGCCATGTGCTGGCCATCCCTTCACCGTTAAATCGTAGACTCGTGAGAGAGTCGGGTCATTTCTTGTTTCCTTTTCAATGGTAGCATTTGTTACTGGTAGACATTCCACTATGGTTGAGTGGAACATCTCCACTGGGTCCACTGTAGGTGCCTCTTCTACCGTTGGCAACGGTAGACGCGATAAACCGTCAGCATTTCCATGCTGTTTTGATCCTTTGTATTCTATGTCATATTGGTGTGCCCCTAGGAAAAGGGACCACCTCTGTAGCCTTTGCGCTGTCATAATGGGAACGCCCTTTTTAGGGTTGAATATGGAGACGAGGGGTTGATGGTCAGTCAACAAGGTAAATTTTTGTCCGTGTAGGTAATGGTTGAATTTCTTCACTCCCCATACCAGGCTGAGTGCTTCCCTGTCGATCTGGGCATAGTTACGCTCAGCTGAGTTCAATGAGCGTGATGCAAAAGCTATCGGCCGCTCCGAGCCATCAGGGAATCTATGCGATAATACCGCTCCTACGCCGTAAGGGGATGCATCGCACACCAGTCTGATTGGCAGTGATGGGTTGTAATGAGCCAAAACTTCCTTGGACGTGATCAAGCCTTTGCATTTATGGAAGGCATGGTTACAGTCTTCGCTCCATTTCCAAATTACTCCCGTTTGTAGCAGTTCGTTAAGAGGGTGCAGAACAGTTGACAAGTTCGGTAAAAATTTATGATAGTAATTTATCAATCCCAGGAACGACCTTAATTGTGAGACATTTTCAGGTGCTGGGGCTTTTATGACCGCTTCAATTTTTTCAGGTGACTTATGCAACCCTTCTTCATTAATTATGTGGCCACAATATGATATTTGTTTCTGGAAAAATTCGCACTTGGGGCGATTTGCTCGTAGGCCCCATTCTCTCAGCCTAGTGAGCACCTGCTCCAAATTGGCAAGGTGCTCGTTGTCGTTTTCTCCTGTTACAAGGATGTCGTCTAGGTAGCATTGAGTCCCCGGAATCCCTTGCAGAACTTGCTCCATAGCTCTTTGCCAGATAGCTGGAGCTGATGCTACTCCGAAAACCAGTCGATTGTACTGGTACAGGCCTTTGTGTGTGTTTATCGTGAGATACTTTTTAGAGGCCTCCTCAACCTCCATCTGTAGATATGCCTGTGCCAAGTCAATTTTGGTGAAACGTTTCCCTCTGGATAGTGAGGCGAAAATATCTTCTATCCTCGGAAGAGGGTACTGTACCGTGTGAAGGACCGGGTTTACAGTCACCTTGAAGTCCCCACAGATGCGAGTTTTTCTCTGTTCTTCAGCTTTATCATTATTCAACGTTTTCTTCATGACCGGAACGATGGGTGTTGCCCACTCGCTCCAATCTATCTTGGATAACACGCCTGCCTTTTCCAAATTCTCCAGCTCTGCCTCGACTGCTGGACGAATTGCGTATGGCACCGGCCTTGCCTTAAAAAACTTGGGAATTGCCGCATCTTCCACTTTTATTGAGGCGGTGACGCCTTTCAAGGTTCCTAGTTCCTGTTGAAACACTTCTTTGGCGTTGGCCAAGATGTCTTTTAATCGTTCAGGTATGACGTCATCATCATTTTTTTTCTTACTGGTCACCGTCAGTGCCTGAATGGAGTGCCAGTCTAAACGTATCTTCCTGATCCATTCACGTCCCAACAGCGGTGGACCACCATCTTGCAGAACGTATAAATACAACTTCTGTATTTCCTTGCCGTTGTATACAACAGGCACCCTTATTTTCCTTCTGGGGTATACTTTCTGCCCCGTATATGTTTTCAAGATAATGGATGTGTCTTTCAAAGGTATATGCGGAAATAGCCGCTCGTAATCCCGTCGACATATGACGGTCAGAGCTGATCCTGTATCTAGCTCCATTTTAACTGGGGACCCCGCTATCGTGAGGGTAACCCAAATGGTCTGGTAATCTTCTTTGGCAATTACATTATGTAATTTGAGACAGCTTAGTCTCTTGTTTCCGGAGTCGCTATCGCTCTTCTGGTCTTCGGAGCTACTGTCCGTCATCATTTGTACCTTTCTGTACTTTTCCTTATTGATTTTTTTTTGTCAGTGGATTTTTTTGTTTCTAGATCGGCATACACGTGCAACGTGTCCCATCTTTCCGCATTGCCTGCATGCTTTGTCCTTGAACCAGCAGTCCCTCTGGTCATGGGTGGATCTGCCGCAGCGATAACATCTCTCGAAACCCTGTGTCATTTCATGGGTGCCGAAGTCCTGTGGCTTTTGCTGTATCTCTGCAGCTCCTCTTGCTGCTGCTTCGTATGATACAGCCACACTGAAAGCCTTGTCCAGTGTTAAATCTTTCTCAGAAAGTAGCCTTTTCTGTGTTCCTTCACTTAGGAGACCGCAGACGAATTTGTCTCGAAGAGAATCTGCCAGTCCTGCCCCGAATTGGCAGTGCTTTGACAGCTTTCTTAATTCGGTGAGGTAATCAGCGTTACTTTCATTCTTGTGCTGATTCCTCCTGAAGAATTTGAATCGTTCCGCTATCAGCAGCGGTGTTGGGTTTAAGTGCTCCTGTAGGGTATCAACAATCTCTTTAAAATTCTTGTCCATCGGTTTGGCTGGAGTGATTAAGTTTCGTAACAGCCCGTATGTCCTTGCGCCCATTAGATTTAGAAGTACCGATGCCTTTTTATCATCCTCTATTTCATTCGCTGTGCAATATACCTCCACTCTTTCCACATATGTGGTCCAATCCTCTACATCACGATCGAAAGCAGCACCGCCGGATGCTATGTCCGACGGGGTCAGGGGGGGCTACCTGCGGCCAGGGCGGCGCGATTTAAAGGCGCGGTGCCGGGCGGCCATTTTTGTTGCTGGCCGCCTGCCAGCACCTGCCTCCGCTCCCGTCCCCGGCCTCCTGATCCGCCCCTACCGCGGAGTGCCGGCTGCGCTCCATGAGCCTGGCACTTCTCTTGAGTGCTGGGCTCTTTTGCCGGCATTCCCGATCCCCGGGGGCCCAGGGTTGTGCTGCGTAAGGCCCCTCCCCTTTAAGACGGGGAAGAAGGCCTGCAATACTGCGGCATGTCGTGCTGCGATATTCCCTCGCAGCGCCCCAAGAGGGAGGCGGGGCACTTCCAGTAGTGCCCCGCTTCCCTCTTGGGGTGCTACCACTCAATTTTGGTCGCAGGGGTGTTAATTTTTCCGGGACGCTAAAAGTAGCGCCCCGGTGAAGTTAGCGCCCCAAAGGGGGCGCGACTCAATTTTTCGCCCATAATCTTCGGAAATAGGCTTTCACTAACGTAGTCACTGAGCTGGGAGTGGCAGGAAGCAAGTATTGTTAAAGCTATTCCACAATAGCTAAGTTCATAAAACCATTATAGAGCCACACTGGGGAAAAGAGGCTGTGAAGGAGGCCATTATGTGGGCTATGATGGTAGATTTCAATTCACAGTTTACAGCACAGCCTGAGATATAAATACAGATATAAATTTTTTCCCGATGCTTTCTATCTCTTTTTTGGGCCTCAACAACAACAACTTGTATTTATAAAGCGCCTTTAATACAGTAAAACGTCCCAAGGTGCTGCACAGGAGTATTACAAGACAAAAAATTTGACACCTGGATAGTAAAACCCCCTACGACAGGCAGGAGAGGGTCGGGGGTGGGGTGAGATTAAGAAGTGAAAGTTGCGTAACCCAACCCCAACACGCCGCGCATGCTGCCATTTTTTTGGCGATGGATATTGTGGCGTCCGAGTGTCCTGCCGTGGAGAGCAGCTCCAAAAGGACACGTCATGGCAAAGGGGAAGCAGCATCCAACCGTGTTCCGGATAGAAAGCAGGGGCGGGTCTGGTGAGTCTCGTTGTGCGAGTCAACATTCTCAACAATCACTCTGATGAAGTCAAAAGTATATTCAGAAGGAGAATTGTTTCACTGCATGTTTGTGCCTGAATATTTGCCTCCACTTATTACTCAGGTCTTGTTCTATGTCAACCTATTACAGTATACACAAAGAGATAGCTTAGATCACTAGATTTTACAGGGCATACCACAATAACAGTACATTGGTTCTATGCCAGGATCTAATATGCTAAAAGGCTGCCTGTGGCTCCAAATGCACTTCTGCAACAATAACTTTCCGCTGGGAGCGCATAGGTAAGTGTCAGTGGCGGGCTGGAGGATGCCAGGCATTCTGGCTGGTGCTTAATGATATTATATAATGATGCTTTCTATAAACCCTTTCTTAACTTCTCCTATGTTGTCTGTTACTCTCACATGTCCGACTTGAAACTTCCTCTGATTGTGCTCAAGCCTTCTTCATATTCTTCACAACCTTTATAACTATGACAATCTTTTTGCATGATCTGTCTGCTTTCATTTAATAATTATTTTCTTATGACCCTAGCATAAATGCCTCAATGATTTATCTAACCCTATTACTTTTTTCATGTCATGCCAACTTACTCCCTCTTAGAAGTCTCCATATTAAGATGTTTATAGCCACAACTGGATATCCCAAATTTATTGCTGCTGAAATAAGACATTTTGAGGGATAATTGCGGTTTCCACCTAATTATCACTTTGCAAACATCACTATAAGTTGAACTTACTCTATTGCAATTGACTGATGCATACTGGTATAATGCCAGGATTTAATATACTAAAAATCTGTTGCAGCAAATCACAAATATACACCAGCACACATCAAATAACCGGGATTTCACAAAATGTGCTTCCATTGCAACCACAGAGCAGCAAACTATACTGAATGATATAGTGCAGGAAACAGAATTATGGGCAGTTTTTGTGTTGTGGATCAAGACAAACCAATCTGATATTGAGTGCCTTGTTTGTTGCCTGATGAACAACATTAACAACATTCATGGTATGGGGAGAAAATTTGCAAACAAAAAATTAATATAAAAAACACTTACTCATTGAACACCAAGTCTGGTGCAAAGTAAAGCATTGTGCCACTGGTGTGTTTGTACGATCTCCAGCTAAGGCCAAACGTCATTAAGCACATCCAAGAGTACCGGAGTAGAGTCATTTGGTCATCAAGTGCCATAGTTCGGAAACCTGCAAAACAGAATATAATAGCCATAAAAGATTTCTTCAAACAATTTTCCCAGCTGTAATTTTAATTTCTTTATTAGATTGAATATTTTATTTTCCACTTAGTGTCATAATTTAGCTCCACTCCCACTACAGTGCCTGATTCTGGCAGTGAATCAATAAAGCTATCAAAGCAATGTCTAACATGGAATCTTTATTTTTGTTATAGAATAAAAAAAGAAACTAACTCAGACTGGTTTCCATCTCCCTATGCCCCCTTGATTTAGGCAGCCAGTGCTCCTGATGGAAGCAAGTAGAAGCCTTGTTATTCCTATGACGTCTTTAGGACCCCAATACCATTTTCATCATCACCAGCAAGGCATTCTCTCAGGGATATTATAGGGCCAGAAATGGGCAGGTCCAGCGTAAGTTATAGAGATCGCTGGATGCAATTCTGGGAATATTATTTTGTAGGAACGGAGGTTCCTGTCAGAAAGACTGAGTTCGACTCAGGCAATTAAATTAATGAACTTTAATGAAACAAAATTAGTTTAAACTGGAAACTGCTCGAACACATCAATAACAGGTCTACTCTCCTTGAGGGCTCCACCAGGACTGATCCTCTGGTCAGAAGACTGACGTCATGACGTCATCACGTTCTTCCCGCCATTGCGGCATCACGTGACTAACGGCATGACGTCATCACGTTGAAACCGCGCTGTAAAGGTAACTGGCATTGTACAGTCAAACAGTGTAATTAAAGGTACAAGCACAGACAGTAACTACATTGCTGTTAAAGGAATTATGTACAACCGCTCTGAGCCCTTTGGTGGCTCCGCCACATGCGCCCCCCCAGAATTGTCTTTAACAGAAAAGGTGAGGCAAGGAGGAGGCCTGATGAGCCTGTCCGATCGACTTCGATACCCTGGTAGAGGAAGTTGATGACCGGTTGTCGAGTTGGCAGTCGGTTGTGGCTGAGCAGGCGCGGCGAGCGCGGTCGAGTTGGCAGGCGGCTTTGGTTGATCTGGTGCGGCGGCTGCGGGCGGTCGGCCACGTTTGGGTGGTTGAGCGACTACGACAGGGTGGTCCAGGTCCAGGTGAGCCGGCTTCAAGTGGTCCACCGAGATGTGATCCGGCTTCCCTCCGGCGTCGACCGAAAAGGATTTGTCTCCTGGTTTGATGACGCGGAAAGGACCAGTGGAAGGGGGCTTGAGCGGATCCCGGTGAGCATCGTGGTGGATGAAGACATACTCTGCATTCTTCAGTCCCGGTGGCATGTTGGAGTTCTGCAAACCGTGATTGGACGTAGGTATCGGAGCGAAGCATCTGGCCGCTTCCTGGTGACGAATGAGTTGCTGGGAGGCGGACCATGGCTCTGTGGGAGAAGGGAGGAAATCCCCTGGTACACGGAGCGGCTGGCCATAGACGAGTTCAGCCGAAGACGATTGTAGGTCATCTTTGGGCGCCGTATGAAGACCCAAAAGGACCCATGCGAGTCTGTCCACCCATTCTGCACCTTGAAGACTGGCCCGGAGAGAGGCTTTAAGCAACCTGTGGAATCGCTCGCAAAGGCCGTTCGCCTGTGGATGATAGGTGGTGGTGCGATGAAGTTTGGTACCGAGCCCCTGAGCCACAGTGTTCCAAAGCTCCGAGGAAAATTGCGGCCCACGGTCAGAAGAGATGTCCGCCGATACCCCGAAACGGGCAACCCAACAGGAGATGAAAGCTCTAGCGACGTCTGCCGAAGTGGTGGAAACCAAAGGAATTGCCTCTGGCCACCTAGTGGTGCGGTCCACTATGGTGAGGAGATGAGTATAACCCTGAGAAGGCGGAAGCTGTCCCACGAGGTCCACATGCACGTGGTCAAAACGACGCTCCAGAACAGTGAACGCAGCCACTGGAGCCTTGTCATGACGCTGGACCTTGGCCTTCTGGCATACGACGCAGGTATTAGCCCAGTCACGGACATCGATGTGCATACCTTTCCAGACGAACTTAGCCGACATGAGCCGTTGCAAAGCCTTCATCCCCGGGTGCGACACCCCGTGTATGGCATCAAAAACCTTCCGGCCCCATGCGACTGGCACGATAGGTCGAGGAAATCCCATGGAAACGTTGCAAAGGAGCGTGGCACCTGCGGCCTGGAAAATGACGTCGGTCGCTTGGAAGCTACAGGGAACGGTTCTAAATGATTGGACCTCCGAGTCCGAGGCCTGATCTGCAGCCATGAGGGTGTAGTCGATTCCCAGGTGCACCGCGTGGACCGTCGCACAGGAGAGGCAATCTGCCACCAGGTTGTCCTTACCAGACACATGTTGAATGTCCGTGGTAAATTCGGAAATGAACGTCAAGTGACGTTGTTGACGAGTGGACCATGGTTCGGCAGTCTTGGCCATGGCGAACGTAGGGGGTTTGTGGTCGACAAAAGCCGTGAAGGGACGCCCCTCCAATAAAAACTGAAAATGGCAAATGGCGAGGAAAAGGGCCAGTAGCTCCCTATCGAAGGTGCTATACTTTTTTTCATTCTTTCGTAGTTGACGGCTGAAAAACGCCAGCGGTTGCCACGTGCCGTTGACCTACTGTTCTTGCACTGCACCGATGGCATAGTCTGACGCGTCGGTGGTAAGGGCGATAGTAGCACCTGGAAGTGGGTGCGCCAGCATGGTTGCATTGGCCAAAGCGTTCTTGGTGTCGCCGAACGCCTGGACCATCTCAGCTATCCAGCTGATTGGATCTTTACCGGACTTGCCCTTGAGGGCCCCGAACAAAGGTTGCATGAGTTGAGCCGCCTTGGGGACAAAACGGTGGTAGAAGTTGACCATCCCCAGGAACTCCTGCAAGGCTTTGACTGTCGATGGCCGCGGGAAAGAGGTAACCGCCTCAACCTTCGTCGACAAAGGGACGGCGCCGTCCGATGTTATGCGATGTCCCAGGAAGTCGATCTGTTGCAGGCCGAACTGGCACTTGGCCGGGTTGATGATTAAACCGTGTTGGCTGAGGCGCGTAAAGAGGGAACGCAAATGGGAGATGTGCTCCTCCTTGCTGGCACTGGCGATGAGTATGTCGTCAAGGTAGACAAAAATGAAACGCAGGTCTCGAAGAACGGAGTCAATTAAATGCTGGAACGCCTGTGCTGCGTTCTTTAAGCCAAACGGCATCCACAGGAACTCAAAGAGGCCAAAAGGGGTGATGACTGCGGTTTTCGGGATGTCTTGTGGGTGCACTGGAACCTGGTGATATCCACGGACGAGGTCGACTTTAGAGAAGATAGAATTTCCCGCCAAGTGGGCCAAGAAATCCTGGATATGCGGGATCGGGTACCGATCCGGAGTGGTGGCGTCGTTGAGGCGTCGGTAGTCACCGCATGGCCGCCAGCCGCCGCCTGGTTTTGGCACAATGTGGAGAGGCGAGGACCAGGGACTCTTGGATCGCTGAATGATCCCGAGCCACTCCATCGTGTCGAACTCCGCCTTCGCAGCTGCGAGCTTGCCGGGTTCGAGCCTTCTAGCCCGCGCATAAACCGGGGAGCCAGTAGTGGTGATGTGATGTTCAACACCATGTTTTGTCGCTGAAGAGGAGAAGGTGGGCCTTGTCAGCTCCGGAAACTCCCCGAGGAGCCGCGTGAAGTCATCTGGAGGAGGGAAAGCACAGGCAATGGAGCGCGCCACAGAGGTACCATGGTAGCACGGAATCAAGTGGAAGGTGGCCGCGTTGATCAGCCGGTGGTGCCTGACATCGACTAGTAGGCTGTTGGCACACAGAAAATCTGCCCCTAGGATAGCCTGTGAGACTGTGGCCGTGACGAATTCCCAAAAGAATCGCTGACCGCCGAAACAGACTTCGACCCGCCGCTTTCGGAATGTTCGAATTGCTGCGCCATTAGCCGCTACGAGGGAAAAACCGAGGTTCCCAGTCTGCATGTCGAGCTTCGACGCAGGTAGAATGCTACACTGCGCCCCGGTGTCACAAAGAAAACGGCGGCCCGAGAGGGAATCGGTGATATAGAGGAGTTTCCCCGTAGAACCGACAGCCATCGCCACCGCAGAACGCCCATTAGACTTGGTCATCCGTTGCCAGGGACGCCGCCTGCGCTTTCTTGTTTTTTTTTGGGCGAAAAACTGCAGGGGGAACGGCAGCATCGTGCTTTCGCGCCAAAACGGGTGTGGTAGCCCGCTGTAGGAGAAGCCGGAACCGTGTCTGTGGGGGATGGGCGCCTCGTGGCCACGCAGCACTGCTGGGTAACCGTGAAAATCTTATCGGCTTCGGCCGCAAGCTTGGCGCAGTCTATAATGTCAGATCTGGCTAGGGCAGCCTGAACCTGTTCAGGCAGTTGATAGAGGAAAAGCTCCCGGAAGAGGAAACATTCCGGTTCAGCACCCAAGAGCGTGAGCATTTGGCTCAAGAGCTCGGACGGTTTGGAGTCCCCGAGGCCGGGCAGCGTGATCAGCCGGCGAGCGTGCTCCGACTTTGATAGCCCGAAAACCTGAAGCAACCGCGCCTTAATTGCATCATACTTGCTGTCAGTAGGAGGACTACCAAGGAGGCTGATGATCTGTGATGCAGTTGCGCTGTCGAGGGCGGAGACCACGTAATAATAACGGGTCTGATCCGCGATGATGTTCCTAATGGCGAACTGGGCTTCAGCCTGGATAAACCAGGTGTCTGGTTGTTGCTCCCAGAACTGTGGCAGTTTCAGCATGACGGCGTTCATGTCCATGTCGAATCTTCCACGAAAATCGCTCGTAGAAGTCGGGGTCACCAATGTAGGAACAGAGGTTCCTATCAAAAAGACTGAGTTCGACTCAGGCAAATTAATGAACTTCAATGAAACGAAATGAGTTTAAACTGGAAACTGCTAGAACACATCAGTAACAGGTCTACTCTCCTTGAGGGCTCCACCAGGACTGATCCTCTGGTCAGAAGACTGACGTCATCACGTTCTTCCCGCCATTGGGGCATCACGTGACTAACGGCATGACGTCATCACGTTGAAACCGCGCTGTAAAGGTATCTAGACATTGTACAGTCAAACAGTGTAATTAAAGGTACAGGCACAGACAGTAACTACATTGCTGTTAAAGGAATTATTTACAACCACTCTGAGTCCTTTGGTGGCTCCGCCACAATTTATTGCTTTGACAGTTTGGAAATTTCATAATTACCTAAATTGTTTTCTATGCTCCTTCTGCAAAGTCTTCAACCCTTTAAATTATGCCTTTGGTCGCTCCTCCACCTGATCTGGCCAGTCTTCCCATTTAAGGTGCTACTGTAGGGCCATGCTCAGTAGCATTCATGTTGGAATTGTGTGAGCAGCTTGCCAACTACACTTAAAGGAAGCCCAACCATTAAAACATGCTGTAACTTGGGTGGGAGTGCGCTGGAAGGGTCAGATGGCTGGGCCCTGGCGTATCTGGGTCCCAGCCTCACGCTGGGGGTTTTGTGGGACCTTGTAAGGGACACAGCTTTAACCCACTCCAAACAAGGCCAGCAGCCTAGCCCAGAGTTCCTGTATCCCCAGCGTCTCAAGAGGACTAGTGCACCATCGGCAGTGGTATGCCTGGTTTCAAGCATACCAAGCCATTGTATGGATTTGTGGGTCCCACCCGGGAGACTAGACTGGGATTGTTGCCTGGTCTCCAGAAGTTTAAGGTAAATAATTTTTTTAATTGCTTTTAAAGTGGCCCTCAGGGAGCACTACTTTATGTTTACTGGGGGGGATCCAGACAATCCTCCAGACCCAACTCAATGGGCTGGATTTTCATTGAGGAGGCGGGACTACAACTTTTGGGGTTGTTGTTCCGTCTCCATCGAGTTCTAGTCAACCCACGTGATTTTGACTTGATTGACCTTGTTGAGCCCGGCCAATTAAGGGCCACCCGGCAACAGGTGACGTCACAGATTGAAATTTCATCTGTCAAGACCTTTTGACAGATGAAATATCAGCGTTTCACAGCTGTTTGAAGCTGTCAAACACTGACAATCTATACTCCAGATTAATTCCTTCCTCTCAGGATGATTTAGAGATCTCCCCGGAACAGAAAGCAGACGCTACAGATTTTGACAGCTGGCGGCCATTCTGCTTTCTGTGCTGGTGAGATGAGGGACTCCAGAGACCTGAAGGAAGGAAGGCTGTAAAGGTAAGTAAAGGTTAGTAGAACTTCTTTAAACACGTAACACAGACCAAACACACTTACCTCTGCACTCATGCACCCATCACTCACCTGAACACCGGACATCTCGACCCCGCCAAGCCCTTCATCCCGACGGCCCGCCTCGCTAACTTGCCGTGGTTTGGAGCCATCGGGAATCCCACATTTCAACAATGAAAATAGGGATTAGGCTAAAAACTGCCTGTTAACTACCTGTTAACAGGCAGTTAATTGGCACTAAGCCTCTTCCCGCCTCGGGGAGGCGGGTCCCAGTGCGGGGTGGGTACTCGCCTCCTTTGAAACTGGCATGGAGGCGAGTTGCGGGCGGGATGGGGTCGGGACCCCTGATTTCAGGATTTTAAACCCCCACACGCCTCCAATCCCGACTCCACGGCCCAATGAAAATCCAGCCCAATATGTCTGAGTTTCCCTTCAGGAGCAGGCAGGCACCTGAGATGCACCTCTAGATGCGTGGGCATCTGGCACTGACAGGAAAACTAGGAAATCTTCCCCACTACTGTGGAAAATCCACTGGGGTCAGTGGCACAGGTTCCCAGCAGGCATAACCCAGCAGTTATGCCCTCCGCATTGTTTAGCAAACTTCAGTCTGCATTAATCAGGCAGAAAATTTAAAACAAATCTCCCAGTGAAAGAAATATATTATTTGGAAAAAAAGGCAGTGAAAGCAATGTTAACCAAAGACTAAAGGCAGAACAATGCATAAAAAATACAAGTCATGCACTTTCTTTCTAAGTAAGAAGTAAAACAGCCAAGGTTCTCACTGATGTCCCCAGCCTCTCTTTCTGCAGTTCATTACATGTTACAAGCTCAACTAAAAAGCAGTAGATAACAAACATTTTTATAGTTTAGCACACAGTTACACAAGATGTGAGTCAACAGCTGCTACTTTTACCAGGGTCGTTATGAAACCCAGAAGATAAAGCAGATGGGAGATGAAGTTACAACAGGTGATGGGACGCTTGGTCTGTGTGGCTGTCCTTCTATCTGTGTGTAAGCATGCAATTATAAGCAGCTAATAATGGCAAAGCAATGAAGCCTATGGGACTGTTCAATCCAGTAAAATTCCTGTGTTTCCACATCTACAAGGATTCCCATCTAAAAACTCCTCTAGTATAAATGGTTTTACATTGCTGTTTTCCGCATTTGTGGTTTAAAATAGCCATTGAGACTTTCGCCAGCCATAATTGCTTCTGCCAGGATCGCAACAATGCTCCCATTGCCTCTGGCTACAGATAGAGCCAGTGGAAACATTCATCTGTTCCTGGCAGGTTCAGCATTTAGGTGAGACGGGAATGAGAAAAAGAAAAAAACACACACTGGCAAAAAGAAAAACCAAAGCTAACAGAGAATAAATAAATGGGATAGAGCTAATAAACATAAAGTAAATTTTTTAAAAAGATAGCAAAAAGAACTGTGCTCAAGGAACTAGGAATTGTAGAGGAGCAAAGAGATTTGAGAGTGCAAGTATACAAATCGTTAAAAGCTGGTGGCTAGGTACATAAAGTGATCAAAACGGTTAATGGAATGTTGCTCTTTATCACAAGGTGGCTGGAATACAAAGGGGAGGAAGTTATGCTTCAGTTGGACCCCGGCTGGAGCACTGTGTTCAGTTTTGGGCACAGCACCTCAGGAAGGATATATTGGCCTTTGGAGGTGGAGCAGCGCAGATTCACCAGAATAATACTGGGCCTTAGAGGGTTAAATTAAGAGGGCAGGTTGCTTGAACCTGGCTTGTATTCTTTTGAGTATAGAAGATTGAGTGGCGATCTGATTGAAGTGTTAAAAGAATTTGATAGGGTGGATACAGGTAAATTATTTCCTCTGGTGGGGGAATCAAGAACAAGGGGACCTAAACTTAAAATTAGAGCTAGGCCATTCAGGAATAAAATCAGGAAGCATTTTTTCACACAAAGACTAGCTGAAATATGGAACTCTCTCCCCCAAAAGGCTGAGGATGTTGGGACAATTGGAGCTTTCAAGACTGAGATCGATTAGATCGTTTTTGGTCAGGGCCTCAAGGGATATGGAGCAATGGTGGGTAAATGGCGTTAAGGTGCAGATTAGCCATGATCCAATTGAATGGCGGAGCGGGATCGAAGGGCTGAATGGCTTAATCTTGTTTTGAATATTTCTATGTTCTAACAGCCATTGGCTGACCTTCCATTGTTGCCTGACTCCCACCGGTCTCCCCAATGATCCCAATTCCAGCTGTACTCTCAATTTGGCTCCAACCCCCACCAGCACCCCTAAGACAAACTACATCACTGCTGACCCTCCCAACACAGTACCAACTCCTGCTGGCCTACTGCCACTCTCGGGCAGTGACATCCTTACATTAAAGTAGGCATCGCCCTCAGAACTTGGAGATCCAAGCTTTGCAGTAAGGACAGCAGAGTACCCATGCAGCGTGCAGTGAGTGAAAATAACTGTGTATTAGAAAGAGGGAGGGGTGGTGCCTCCAACATCAGATCATACCCCCAAAAGAGGACTGAGCTCACACGTATGTGGGCCTGTGGAAATACCAGCAAGGAACATGGGCAGGCTAAGGGAGATTGGGAGTTGGCTAAGGTAGATTGGGAAATTAGATTAAAAATTATGACAGTAGATAAGCAGTGGCAAACATTTAAAGAAATATTTCAAAATTCTCAACAAATATACATTCCATTGAGAAATAAAAACTCCACTGGAACAGTGATCCATCCGTGGCTTATTAAGAAGTTAAGGTTAGTATTACAGGAAACTCTTTATTATCTGTCACCAACGGGACCGGCGTGGTGCCGGTTTATCAAAAAGTCCGGATTACAGAGAGGTATAGTTTAAAAGGTACGAGAGCTCCGTACACAGCAACAAATCCAGGCTTCACTGTTGCTTAGCAACATGTGCAGGAACTCCGGTCACAGACCAAGCGTCCCTGTTGCTTAGCAACAAGTGCACGAACCCCAGTTACACAGCCACAGATCCAGGAACTGCCACTAATATGAAGTAAAACTTACCTGAACCTACTCCTGAATTTTGCCAGTTAACAGAGATTTCTGGTTATTTAGGTGCCAGTTAAAAGAGAGTTTCCTGTAGATTAAAAGAGGCTTATAATGTTGCAAAGAATAGTAGTAAGCCTGAGGATTGGGAGAACTTTAGAAACCAGCAAAGGATAACCAAAAAATTGATAAAAAGGGAGAAAATAAAATGAGAGTAAACTAGCAAGAAATGTAAAAACAGATTGTAAAAGCTTCTACAAGTATGTAAAAAGTGTAGCAAAAGTAAGCATCGATCCATTAGAGGCTGAGACAGGAGAAATTATAATGGGGAATAAGGAAATGGCAGAGACTTTAATACTTTATATCTGTCTTCACAGTAGAAGACACAAAAAGCATACCAAAAATAGTAGGGAACCAAGGGGCTAATGAGAGTCAGGAATGTAAAGTAATTAAGATCAGTAGAGAAATAGTACTTGAGAAACTAATGGGACTAAAGGCCGACTAATCCCCTGGACCTGACGGCCTACATCCGAAGGTTCTAAAAGAGGTGGTTGCAGAGATAGAGGATGCATTAGTTATGATCTTCCAAAATTCCGAGATTCTAGAATGGTCCCAGTGGATTGGAAGTTAGCAAATGTAACCCCGTTATTCAAGAAAGGAGGGAGAGAGAAAACAGGAAACTACAGGCCAGTTAGCCTGATGTCAGTTGTCAGGAAAATACTGGAATCCATTATTAAGGAAGTGGTAACAGGGCACTTAGAAAATCATAATATGATTAAGCAGAGTCAACACGGTTTTATGAAATGTTTAATAAATTTATTAGAGTTTTTTGAGGATGTAAGTAGCAGGATAGATAAAGGGGAACTAGTGGCTGTAGTATATTTGGATTTCCAAAAGGCATTCGATAAGGTGCCACATAAAGTTTATTACACAAGATTAGGGCTCGTGGGGTTGGGGTAATATAGTAGCATGGATAGATGATTGATTAACAGGCAGAAAACAGAGTAGGGATAAACGGGTCATTTTCAGGTTGGCAGGCTACAACTAGTGGGGTGCCAAAAGGATCAGTGCTTGGGCCTCAGCTATTTACAATATATATTAATCACAGAAACCCCACAGTGCAGATAGAGGCCATTTCGGCCCATCGAGCCTGCACCGACACATATCCCACCCGATCCCCGTAACCCCTACACCAACACATATCCCACCCTATCCCCGTAACCCCACGTATTTAATCCCCCTAACACTAAGGGTCAATTTATCATAGCCAATCATCCTAACCCGCACATCTTTGGACTGTGGGAGGAAACCGGAGCACCCAGAGGAAACCCACGCAAACACGGGGAGAATGTGCAAACTCCACACAGACAGTCACCCGAGGCCGGATTCGAACCCGGGTCCCTGGCTTAGATTAATGACTTAGATGAAGGGACTGAGTGCAATGTATTCAAGTTTGCTGACAATACAAAGCTAGGTGGGAATGTAAGCTGTGAGGAGGACACAAAGAGCCTGCAAAGGGATATAGGCAGGTTAAGTGAGTGGGCAATAAGGTAGAAGATGGAGTATAATGTGGGGAAATGTGAGGTTATTCACTTTGGTAGGAAGAATAGGAAAACAGAATGTTTTTTAAAGGGTGAGAAACTATTAAATGTTGGTGTTCAGAGAGATTTAGGTATCCTTGTACAGGAAACACAGAGGGGGCGATTTTGCCGGCGCTCAGGGGTCAGGTTTTTTGGAGGCAGGACTGCTGGCAAAATCAAAAAGATTGGCAGCGGGTCCCGAACCCGCTTCCAACCCGCCTCCAATCAATCTTCCGGGAGTCGGGTCCCCGATTTGCGCAGGGACCCGACTCCTAGCCGTGGGAATAGGATCATAGCCACTTAACTGCTTGTTAACAGGTAGTTAACAGGCAGATAAGAGGCTTTTTCCAATTTTGACACTTCTACTGCAGGCTTCCCGACGTCGGGAAACCCCGCCAGGGTAAATGTGGCGTGCTGTGGGTCCACTGTAATGTTTGTGTATAGATGACAGCTGCAGAAGTGATGTGAAGGATCCAATGGGACACTGGTGAGTTGCAGAGTTAAGAAAATGTTGGGAAAGTCATTTATAATGTGTTTAGAATTTTCTGTACGTGACAAGCTTTGAAGTGTTTGTGTAGTCCCACCTCATTAGGAGAAACTCTCTCACCAGTGACAGATTGCTTCTGCAACCTCACCTGCAGCTGCCATCTGTTTTAGCCTAAGCAGAGAGTCACTGGAGAGTCTGGGTGCAAGGGCTCACCTTTGTACAGTGTTTGTCAGTGTTTGCAGCACTTCAATGCTGTCAAACACTGATAGATCATCTGTCAAAAATAAATGGTGGTGGCCCCTTTAAGAAAATCGGCAGATGACGTATCATCAACTGGCGTCATCTGACACTGGCTTTCTCTTAATTGGCTGGCAAGTCCGCAGGCCGGGCTTAACAAGGCCAATTGACGTAAAATAGCGTCTGTGCATCGGACGTTGCTGGGGGCGGGACTAGAACCCGAAAGGCAGCAGTCCCGTCCCCAACGCGCCTCTTCAGGTAAGATCCCAGCCAGAGAGTTAGCATGCAGGTACAGCAAGCAACTTGGAAGGCAAATGGCATGTTGGCATTTATTCTAAGGGGTTGGAGTACAAGAGTAAAGACATCTTGCTACAATTATACAGGGCTTTAGTGAGACCACACCTGGAGTACTGTGCACAGTTTTGGTCTCCTTATCTGAGGAAGGACATACTTGCCTTAGAGGCGGTGCAACAAAGATTCACTAGATTGATTCCTGGGATGAGAGGGTTGTCCTATGAGGAGAGATTGAGTAGATTGGGCCTATACTCTCTGGAGTTTAGACGAATGAGAGGTGATCATATTGAAACATCTAAGATTCTGAGGGGGACTGACAGGGTAGATGCTGAGAGGTTGTATCCCCTGGCTGGAGAGTCTAGAACTTGGGTGCATAGTCTCAGGATAAGGGGTCGGTATTTAAGATTGAGATGAGGAGGAAGTTCTTTACTCAGAGGGTTGTGAATTTTTGAAATTCTCTCCACTAAAGGACTGTGGATGCTGAATCTTTGAGTATATTCAAGGCTGAGATAGATTTTTGGAATCTAGGGAGATCAAGGGATATGGGGATCAGGCAGGAAAGTGGAGTTGAGGTCGAAGATCAGCCATGATCTTACTGAATGGCAGAGCAGGCTTGAGGGGCTGTATGGCCTACTTCTGCTCCTAATTCGTATGTTCTTTAAACTGCTATCTCTGCGAATGAAACAGATTCTGAAGTCTGAGTCCCAAGGCAGAGGTAGGTCTGTGTGGGGGAATGGTGGTGCAGGGAGCTCTAATAAAGAAAGAAAGACTTGCACAGGCAAGTGTCGGGAGCGATGAGAGCGGAGTGTCAGTGAGTATTTAAACTCACTTTAGAAACATAGAAGATAGGACCAGGAGTAGGCCATTCGGCCCCTCGAGCCTGCTCCGCCATTCAATGCGATCATGGCTGATCATCCAAATTCAGTACCCGGTCCCTGCTTTCTCCCCATACCCCTTGATCCCTTTAGCCTTAAGAAATATATCCAACTCTTTCTTGAATATATTTAATGAATTGGCCTCCACTGCCTTCTGTGGTAGAGAATTCCACAGGTTCACCACTCTCTGGGTGAAGAAATTCCTCCTCATTTTTGTCCTAAATGGCCTACCCCTTATCCTTAGACTGTGACCCCTGGTTCTGAACTCCCCGACCATCGGGAACATCCTTCCTGCATCTAGTCTGTCCAGTCCTGTCAGAATTTTATAAGTTTCAATGAGATCCCCTCTCATTCTTCTAAACTCCAGCGAGTACAAGCCCAATCGACCCAATCTCTCCTCATACGTCATTCCTGCCATCCCAGGTATCAGCCTGGTGAATCTTCGCTGAACTCCTTCCATGGCAAGAACATCCTTCCTCAGATAAGGCGACCAAAACTGCACACAATACTCAAGATGTGGTCTCACCAAGGCCCTGAAAAACTGCAGCAAGACATCCTTGTTCCTGTACTCAAACCCTCTCGCTACGAAGGCCAACATACCATTTGCCTTCTTAACCGCCTGCTGCACCTGCATGCTTACCTTCAGCGACTGGTGCACAAGGACACCCAGGTCTTGTTGCGCTTCCCCTTCTCCCAATCTATTGCCATTCAGATAATAATCTGCCTTCCTGTTTTTGCTACCAAAGTGGATAACCTCACATTTATCCACATTATATTGCATCTGCCATGCTTCTGCCCAATCACCCAACCTGTCCAAATCATCCTGGAGTTTCTCGGCATCCTCCTCACAGCACACACGCCCACCCAGCTTTGTGTCGTCTGCAAATTTGGAGATATTACATCTAGTTCCCTTGTCTAGATCATTAATATATATTGTGAATAGCTGGGGTCCAAGGACCGATCCTTGCGATACCCCACTAGTCACCGCCTGCCACTTGGAAAAAGACCCGTTTATTCCAACTCTTTGCTTTCTGTCTGCCAACCAGTTCTCTATCCAAGTCAATACCTTGCCCCCAATCCCATGTGCCTTAACTTTACATGCTAATCTCTCGTGGGCTTTTTTTCACAGGCCATTGTCGGGAGCGGTGAGAGCAGAGACTCAGTGAGTATTTAAACTCACTTTCGTGGGCTTTTTTCAAAGGCCATTGTCGGGAGCGGTGAGAGCGGAGTTTCAGTGAGTATTTAAACTCACTTTCGCGGGCTTTTTTACAGAGGCCATTGTCGGGAGCAGTGAGAACGGAGACTCTGAGTATTTAAACTCACTTTCACGGGCCTTTTTACACACACCAGTGTCGGGAGTCGTGAGAGCGGAGGTTCAGTGAGTATTTAAACTCACTTTCACGGGCTTTTTTTTACAGAGGCTTACCAATCTCGCAGACCGATGGCGGCGTTCCAGAGACATGTCACAATTCAAAACGTGACGCGGGCAGGAGGAAGTAGCTGATTGGGTGAGTACTTATACTGCTCTATAGTTTGACAGTTAAGGTTCATAGGGGGAAAAATTCAGTATCGCCCCGTTTGGGGCGCCATTATCAGCCGTGCGCAAAGTTTAACGCCTGGTGCTAATTATCGCCTCCAACAGGAAACCTGGCTTTTATCGCCCCTGGAGGTGTTTGGAGCGTTAAATCAGGCGCTTCACACCTATCTTAAGGTGCAAACGCCAAGGAGCGAGGCGCTACCTCAGAGCGCTGGCGAAGCAAGGAAGGACAAATCAAAATGAACCTGCAAAGTGCTGCTCAGTACCCAAAACTCCTTCACACAGCGTTGAATCTCCCCAGAAGTCTCTCTCTCTCTCTCTCTCAGAATGCGTGGTGCAAAAATGTCACCGACAAAAAAAGGCAGGAAGCGGTCGCCTTTAAATAGCGCTCCCCTAGTCCCTTTCTGACAGCATAACGCTCCCCTCAACCTGTCGTTGCTAGTGGCAGGCGGTAAGGCAGGGGGCGCCACTCAATATCTGGTCCGGGGCGCTAACGGGGCATTGCGCACTCGACTGATGTCACAATCTGCCGGTGCAGGAGATCGTGGCGGTAGTGTTTAGCGCCGCCGCAAAATGTCTAGTTAATTTCGCGAGCGGTGCAAACATCGCCGCGCCCAGGCGCTAGTTGCTTTGCGCCCCATTAGCGCTCTCTTAAGGCGCTAACGGGAGGCGCAAACAACTGAATTTTCCCCCCATAGTTAATAAAGTTTAGAAGGTCTTAATTTTGTGGTTATAGTTTCTAAGGTCTCTTTTTTGTGTAGCGGGGAGTGCTAGGAAACAAGGGCCCTTGAGTATATCATTTAATTATAGTATAATTGGAGGTATTGATTTAATTGAAATTAATTAAAGGGTAAGTCATGGCAGCACAGCTCGGCCCCGTGGCATGCTCCTCCTGCACTATGTGGGAAATCAGGGACACTTCCTGTGTCCCTGACGACCATGTGTGCGGGAAGTGTATCCAGCTGCAGCTACTGACAGACTGCATTGCAGCGCTGGAGCTGCGAATGGATACATACTGGAGCATTTGCGATGCTGAGGATGTCGTGGATATCACGTTTAGTCAGTTGGTCACACCGCAGGTAAAGGCTGCACAGGCAGGAAGGGAATGGGTGACCGCCAGGCAGAGTAGTAGGCGCAGGCAGGTAGTGCAGGGGTCCCCTGTGGACATTCCCCCTCTCAAACGGATATACCGCTTTGGATATTGTTGGGGAGGATGGCTTATTGGGGGAAGGCAGCAACAACCAACTTTCTGGCACCATGGGTGGTTCTGCTGCACAGGACGGGAGGAAAAAGAGCGAGAGAGCTATAGTGATAGGGGATTCTATTGTAAGGGGAATAGATAGGCGTTTCTGCGGCCGCAAACGAGACTCCAGGACGGTATGTTGCCTCCCTGGTGCAAGGGTCAAGGATGTCTCGGAGCGGCTGCAGGACATTCTGGAGGTGGTGCCAGTTGTCGTGGTGCATATAGGTACCAATGATATAGATAACAAACGGGATGAGGTCCTAAAAGCTGAATATAGGGAGTTAGGGGGGTAAATTAAAAAATAGGACCTCAAAGGTAGTAATCTCAGGATTGCAACCAGTGCCACGTGCTAGTCAAAGTAGAAATAGAAGGATATTTCAGATGAATATGTGGCTAGAAGAATGGTGCAAGGGGGCGGGATTCAAATTCCTGGGACATTGGAACCGGCTCTGGGGGAGGTGGGACCAGTACAAACTGGACAGTTTGCACCTGGGCAGGACCGGGACCGATGTCCTAGGGGGAGTGTTTGCTAGTGCTGTTGGGGAGGGTTTAAACTAAAATGGCAGGGGGTTGGGAACCTGTGCAGGGAGACAGAGGAAAGGGAAGCAAGGATAGATGCAAAAGACAGGGAGGAGAAAAGCAAAAGTGGCAGTCAGAGTAATCAAGGGTGTAAATCAAACATGGCCACAGTAAACAATAATTCTAAAAGGTCTAAGAGTGTTAAAAAAACAAGCCTGAAGGCTTTATGTCTTAATGCGAGGAGCATTCGTAATAAGGTGGATGAATTAGCTGCGCAAATAGATGTAAACGGGTATGATATAATTGGGATTACAGAGACATGGCTCCAGAGTGACCAAGGCTGGGAATTCAACATCCAGGGCTATTCAATATTCAGGAAGGACAGACAAAAAGGAAAAGGCGGTGGGGTAGCATTGCTGGTTAAGGAGGAGATTAACACAATAGTAAGGAAGGATATTAGCTCTGATGATGTGGAATCTGTATGGGTAGAGCTGAGAAAGACCAAGGGGCAGAAAATGTTAGTGGGAGTTATATACAGACCCCCAAACAGTAATGCTGAGGTTGGGGATGGCATTAAACGGGAAATTAGAGATGCATGCAACAAGGGCACAGCAGTTATTATGGGTGACTTTAATCTACAGATAGATTGGTCTAACCAAATTAGTAACAATGCTGTAGAAGAGGAATTCCTAGAGTGTATACGGGATGGTTTCCTGGACCAATATGTCGAGGAACCAACTAGAGATCAGGCCATCTTAGACTGGGTATTATGTAATGAGAAAGGATTAATTAGCAATATTGTTGTGTGAGGCCCCTTAGGGAGGAGCGATCATAACATGGTGGAATTCTTCATTAAGATGGAGAGTGAAGTAGTTGATTCAGAGACTTGGGTCCGGAATTTAAATAAAGGAAACTCCGATGGTATGAGGCGCGAGTTGGCTAGGGTGGATTGGGGAATGTTACTTAAAAGGTTGACGGTGAATAGGCAATGGCAAACATTTAAAGATCGTATGGATGAACTACAGAATTTGCTATTCCCTGTTTGGCATAAAAATAAAACATAAAAGGTGACTCAACATTGGCTAACAAGGGAAATTAGGGATAGCATAAGATCCAAGGAGAAGACATATAAATTGGCCAGAAAAAGCAGCAAACCTGAGGATTGGGTGCAGTTTAGGATTCAGCAAAGGAGGACAAAGGGATTAATTAAGAGGGGGAAAATAGAGTATGAGAGTAAGCTTTCAGGGAACATAAAAACTGACTGTAAAAGCTTCTATAGATATGTGAAGAGAAAAAGATTGGTAAAGTCAAGCGTAGGTCCCTTGCAGTCAGAATCAGGGGAATTTATAATGGGGAACAAAGACATGGCGGACCAATTAAATACGTACTTTGGTTCTGTCTTCACAAAGGAGGACAGAAATAAACTCCCAGAGATGTCGGGGAACATAGGGTTTAATGAGAGGGAGGAACTGAATGAAATCAGCATTTGTAGGGAAATGGTGTTAGGGTAATTGACGGGATTGAAGGCCGATAAATCCCCAGGGCCTGATAATCTACATCCTAGGATACTTAAGGAAGTGGCCCTAGAAATAGTAGATGCATTGCTGGTCATCTTCCAAAATTCTATAGACTCTGGAACAGTTCCCATGGATTGGAGGGTAGCTAATGTAACCCCACTATTTAAAAAAGGTGGTAGAGAAAAACGGGGAATTATAGACCGGTAAGCCTGACATTGGTAGTGGGGAAAATGCTAGAGTCCATTATAAAAGATGTAATAGCAGAGCACTTGGAAAACAGTGACAGGATCGGACAAAGTCACCATGGATTTACAAAAGGTAAATCATGCTTGACTAATCTACTGGAATTTTTTGAGGATGCAACTGGTAGAATAGATAAGGGAGAACCAGTGGATGTGGTGTATTTGGACTTTCAGAAGGCTTTCGATAAGGTCCCGCATAAGAGACTAGCGTGTAAAGTTAAAGCACATGGGATTGGGGGTAAGATACTGACTTGGATAGATAACTGGTTGGCAGACAGGAAGCAAAGAGTTGGAATAAATGGGTCTTTTTCCGAGTGGAATGCAGTGACTAGTGGGGTACCACAGGGATCGGTGCTAGGACCCCAGTTATTCACAATATATATTAATGATCTAGACGAGGGAACTAGATGTAATATCTCCAAGTTTGCAGATGACACAAAGCTGGGTGGGCGTGTGTGCTGTGAGGAGGATGCAGAGAAATACCCAGTACGATTTGGACAGGTTGGGCGATTGGGCAGATGCAGTATAATATGGATAAATGCGAGGTTATCCATTTTGGTGGCAAAAACAGGAAGGCAGATTATTATCTGAACGGCAATAGATTGGGAAAAGGGGAAGTGCAACGAGACCTGGGTGTCCTTGTGCACCAGTCGCTGAAGGTAAGCATGCCGGTGCAGCAGGTGGTTAAGAAGGCTGGCCTTCATAACGAGAGGATTCGAGTACAGGAGTAAGGATATCTTTCTGCAGTTGTACAGGACCTTGGTGAGACCACACCTTGAGTATTTTCTGCAGTTTTGGTCGCCTTATCTGAGGAAGGATGTTCTTGCCATGGAGGGAGTGCAGCGAAGATTCACCAGACTGATACCTGGGATGGCAGGAATGACGTATGAAGAGAGATTGGATCGATTAGGCTTATATTCGCTAGAGTTTGGAAGAATGAGAGGGGATCTCATTGAAACTTGTAAAATTCTAACAGGGCTAGACAGACTAGATGCAGGAAGGCTGTTCCCGATGGCGGGGGAGTCCAGAACCAGGGGTCTAAGGATAAGGGGTAAGCCATTTAGGACTGAGATGAGGAGGAATTTCTTCACCCAGAGAGTGGTGAACCTGTGGAATTCTCTACCCCAGAAGACAGTTGAGGCCAAATTATTAAATATATTCAAGAAGGAGTTAGATATATTTCTTAAGGCTAAGGGGATCAAGGGATATGGGGAGAAAGCAAGGACAGGGTACTGAATTTGGATGATCAGCCATAATCGCATTGAATGGCGGAGCAGGCTTGAGGGGCTGAATGGCCTACTCCTGCTCCTATCTTCTATGTTTCTGTATTTATATAGCGCCTTTTACAACCTCAGGGTATCCCAAAACGCTTTACAGCCAATGCAGTGCTTTTGAAGTGCAGTCACTGGTGTAATGTACAGTGGATTACACTTAAAAGGTAAATTTAGTGACTTACTAAAGAATTCTACAATGGGCCGAAATTTGTCATCGAAGGCATACCTCCGGAGTGTGCCTCCGAACCTACTTGTTGGTTCCCGGGCTTTGGAGTCTTCAGGTCCTGGGCCTGCAGGCGTACGCCTGCATAAAGGCCCACGGATCCCAGGGACACAGGCAGTTCGGAAGCGTTCTTGGGATCACGTGGGCCTGGTCAACCAATCGGAAAGGAGGATTCCTCATAAGCTTATGCGGATTCCATTTATGAACGGAGTCTCATTAGCAAATGAGGAAAGCCCAAATAAATAAATAATTTACACAACTGGAATAAAAATAAATGTTCCCATTTTCAAAATTAATTAAATGTCCCTTTAATGAAGCATTTAAAATAAAAATGTAATTTTTTGAAAAATAATTTTAAACATTTTAATCCAGGCCAAAATTTACATAAACTAATTTTAAGTGTTTATTTACTTTTTTTAATTTTTAACATTTTTATTTAACATTTATATTATCCCTTACGTTGGTAAAAGCAGGCCGAATGCCTGCTTTTACCAGGCGTAAGGGTTTCGTAGACATTTGCTGGGCAGTAGTTGGGCAAATAGCCCAACTCTGCGCCAGAGAGAGTGTTTTTGGGTCACAGACGGACGATCTGTCACAGAGACCGTGATCAGGGCCAATATATTTGATGTATTTATTATGTTGTAATTTTAATTATTAGTGGTATATGGTGTGGTGAGTTGGAAAGCAACAGGACCACTGAAACCACTTTGTAAAAATTATTTGAGTATTTTGGTTGATTGGTTTCATGGTAGTTGGTTCCTCATTCCTGACTAGTAATGCCAGCAGATATTTGCGCACATCAGAATGATTAATTAGAACAGATCCTGGTTATTTAAGGGAGTTATTAAAGTGTAACACAAAGATTAACATTCACATTTAAAGTCTGAGATTAAGATTTAAGGTGTGACATATGCTACATACAACACCATTAATTAGATAGATCGATATATAGATAAATGGGCATATGAATGGATAGACAGAGACAGATAGATGGATTGTCTATGTAAAAACTATTTCCTATATACTAACCATTTTCCTCTATTTCCTTTGTGGCTTTCCTGTATACACACTCCTTGAATCAAAATATCTGAACTGTTTAAATGTTACTATTCTTATCTTGGTGTGTTCTTACTAGGGTTTACATATAGGTAAAATATACAGGAAATAGGATATTATACAGGGAAACCACAAAATAAATAAAGTAAAAAATCTAGGGAAAAAATTGTAGTATTTAGGAAAAGTCTAATTATCTGTCAATGTAATTTTAACCTGAAATTTGGTGAGGTTAACATAGTAGAAAATTCAGTCTGACAGAAATTATTATATTTTGATAACATTATTACATTAGGTGGCAGCCGTGGCTTAGCAGTAGCACTCTTCTCTGAGTCAGAATGTTGTGGATTCAAGTTCCACTCCAGAGATTTGAATACATAATCCATAGTGACATGCCAATGCAGTACTGAGGGAGTGCTGCACTGTCGGAGATGCCATCTTTCAAATGAGACGTTAAACTGAGGCGCCATCTGCTCTCTCAGGTGGACATAAAAGATCCCATGGCACTATTTCGAAGTTTCTACACCTGATAATACAGGGCTCCCGCACGTAAAACCACATTATGAACATCTTTGTGTCATAGATGTCAATGAGTTATCTTTTATTCCTAACTTTTTGGTAACAAGTAGGCAAGTTTCGTAAAGTATTATATTTTAACAGGTGATTTTGTGGACCGCAAAGCTAGTCAGACTGAACCACAAGAGGCTGCACATTATTAAAAGTGACTCCCCTACAATCAAAGTACTCCTCGATGTGAAAAAGGTGTTTTGCCAACACCTTACCATGCACTATTTATAGAATCATAGAAATTTACAGCACAGAAGGAGGCCATTCGACCCATCGTGTCTATGCTGGTCAAAAAAGAGCTATCCAGCCTAATCCCACTTTCCAGCACTTGGTCCGTAGCCTTGCAGGTTACAGCACTTCAAGTGCATATCCATGTACTTTTTAAGTGTGATGAGGGTTTCTGCCTCTACCACCCTTTCCGGCAGTGTGCTCCAGACCCCCACCACCCTCTGGGTGAAAACCATTTCTCCTCAACTCCCCTCTAATCCTTCTACAAATTATTTTAAATCTATGCCCCCTGGTTATTGACCTCTCTGCTAAGGGAAATAGGTCCTTCCTAAATTATAGGCCCCTCATAATTTTATACACCTCAATTGAATTTCCCATCAGCCTCCTCCATTCCAAAGAAAACAACCCAAATGTATCCAAACTTTCCTCACAACCAGAATTCTCCAGTCCTGGCAACATCCTCGTAAATCTCCTCTCCTCTGTACCCTCTCCAGTGCAATCACATCTTTCCTGTAATATGGTGACCAGAACTGTACGCAGTACTCTAGCTGTGACCTAACTAATTTTCTAGCATAACCTCCCTGCTCTTATATTCTGTGCCTTGGCTAATAAAGGAAAGTATTCTGTATGCCTTCTTAACCACCTTATCTACCTGTCCTGCTACCTTCAGGGATCTGTGGACATGCACTCCCAGGTCTCTCTGTTCCTCTACACTTCTCAGTATCCTACCATTTATTCTGTATTCCCTTGCCTTGTTAGCCTTCCCCAAAGGCATTATCTCACACTTCTCCAGATTGAATTCCATTTGCCACTTTTCTGCCCACCTGGCCAGTCTATTGATATCGTCCTGCAGTCTACAGCTTTCATCCTCACAATCAACCACACGGCCAATTTTTGTATCATCTGCAAACTTCTTAATCATGCCCCCTACATTGAAGTCTAAATCATTGATATATACCACAAAAGCAGGGGACCTAGTGCTGAGCCCTGTGGAACCCACTGGAAACAGCCTTCCAGTCACAAAAATATCCGTCGATCATTACCTTTTGGTTCCTACCATTGAGCCAATTTTGGATCCAATTTGCTACTTTCCCTTGGATCCCATGGGCTTTTACTTTTTTGACCAACCTGCCATGTGGGACCTTGTCAAAAGCTATGTAGACTACATCAAATGCATTACCCTCATCAACCCTCCTTGTTACCTCCTCAAAAAATTCAATCAGGTTAGTTAGGCACGACCTTCCCATAACAAATCCATGCTGACTGTCCTTGGTTAATCAGTGACTTTCTAAATGATGATTTATATTGTCCCTCAGAATTTTTTCCAATAATTTTCCCACCACCAAGATTAGGCGTGTAATTACCCGATCTATCCCTTTCTCCCTTTTTAAACAACGGCACAACGTTAGCAGTCCTCCAGTCCTCTGGCATCACGCCTGTAGCCAGAGAGGATTGGAAAATGATGGTCAGAGCCTCCGCTATTTCCTCCCTTGCCTCTTTTAACAGCCTGGGATACATTTCATCCGGGCCTGGTGATTTATCTACTTTCAAAGATACTAAACCTCTTAATACTTCTTCTCTCACTATGTTTATCCCATCTAATATTTCACACTCCTCCTCCTTAACATAATGTCTGCATCGTCCCTCTCTTGTGTGAAGACAGATGCAAAGTATTCATTAAGAACCATACCCACGTCTTTCACCTCCACACACACGGTACCTTTTTGGTCTCTAATAGGTCCTACTCTTTCCTTAGTTATCCTCTTGCTCTTTAAGTATTTATAAAACATATATAGGTTTTCCTTGATTTTACTTGCCAATATTTTTTCATATCTTCTCTTTGCTTTCCTATTTTTCCTTTTTAATTTTACCCCTGCACTTTCTATACTCTTCTAGGCTTTCTGCAGTATTGAGCTCTCGTTATCTGACAAAAGCTTTTCTTTTTCCCCTATCCTACCTGTATGCTCCTTGACATCCAGGGGGCTTTCGATTTGGGAGTCCCACCCTTTTTCTTACATATTTGCACTGGACCTTCACTATCTCCTCCTTGAAAGCCTCCCACTGCTCTGACACTGATTTACCTTCAAGTAGCTGTTTCCAGTCCACTTTTGCTAAATCACATCTCAACTTAGTAAAATTGACCTTTCTCCAATTGAGAATTTTTACACCTGGTCAATCCTTGTCCTTTTCTAGAACTACGCTAAATGTAATCGAATTATGATCGCTACAGGAAACTTTGGTTTATCCGGAGGTTATATGTCCGGAATACTTGATCTAACGGCAAAAATCAGGAGCCGTTTTCTATAAGTTTTTTTAGTTCTCGTTGCTTTTTTTTTCCCCAGTCAGGCACTGCAAGGTCTGTAGCTATAGCAACAGCTTCAGCTAGAGACGCTTGCAGCTGCAGCCGACTGTTTTGAAGCTGTTGCTAAGCAACAGGGTTTGTTGATTCACACGGAGCTTTTCAGTTCCGTATGTTTCAACATTAACGCTGGTATGTCCAGCACTTTTGATGGTACGGCACCAGCTCGGTCCCGTCAGTGCCGGATATCAGAAAGTTTCCTGTACCACCAAAATGCTCTCCCACTGATAACCCTTCCACCTGCTCGGCTTCATTCCCTAAAACCAAGTCCAGAACTACCCCCTCTCTTGTTGGGCGTGCTACATACTAGCTAAAAAGGTTCTCCTGAATGCATTTTAAGAATTCTGTGCCCTCTATATCTTTTACACTAATTCTATCCCAGTTGATATTAGGGTAGTTGAAATCCCCTACTATTACTGCCCTATTGCACTTCTCAGAAATTTGCCTACATATTTGCTCTTCTATCTCCCTCTGACTATTTGGGGCTCTATAATACACTCCCAGCATTGTGAGTGCCCCTTTTTTGTTCTTCAGTTCAACCCATATGGCCTCATTTGATGATCCTTCTAACATATTTTCCCTCCTCACAGCTGTAATTGTTTCTTTAACCAATATTGCGACCCCTCCCTCCATTTTTAGCCCCCTCTCTATCTCATCTGAAAATCCTGTAACCAGGAATGTTCTTTAAGCCATGTTTCAGTAATAGCTATGATATCATGCTTCCATGTGTCTATCTATGCCTTCAGTTCATCTGCCTTGTTCACGAGACTCCTTGCATTGAGGTATATACCATTAAGCACTGTCAAACTCCTTTGTTGTCTATTTTCTAGCCTTTGTTTCCTCTGCCTTCTTAACTCACTTACCAATTTTCTGCCTTCCATTTCCAAGTTTGCTTCTTTCCCAACTAAATCTATGCTCAGGTTCCCATCCCCCTGCCAAGTTAGATTAAACCTTCCCCAACAGCACTAGCAAACCCACACTCGCTCCCACCAGCTCAATGCTTACCTCTCCATGTTTGAGTCTCATCAGTGTGGCCTCCGTCTCACCCACAGGACTACCCTGGTAAAAATCACCAAGGACGTTCTATGTCATTGTGAATGCGATATATTATCCCTCCTTGTCTTCCTCTGTTGGCTTTTGATTCAGTTGACCACACCATCTTCCTCCTCTACTTTTAGTTACTTATGATTCCTTTTTCACTGGACACGTCCTCCTACCCCAACCACCCATAGCCCATTTTCAACCCCAACCTCATAACTCAATTCCTGATCACTCAATTGTCCCTCTTTGTTTCAATGCTCACTTACATTGCCAACTGCTCTGTCTCCGCAAACATTATTTTCAAAACTGTCCTAATAACTTTGCTCTATAAAAAGCCTACCCTTGATACCCTGTCCTCTTTAAATTCCCCTTTCTCTCTAAGGTTCTGGAATGTATCATCAGCCACCCACACTTGCCCCTCACCAATTCAATGCTTATCTCTCCCTGTTTGAGTTCCTTCAGTGTGGCCTCCATCCCGTCCACAAGACCACCCTGGTAAAAATCACCAATGGCATTCTATGGTAGGAAACAATTTTTAGTTTCATTTCACTGGAGCCAGGAGGAGCAGGAGCAGGACTTTGATTGGCACAATGTCTTTGGGCGTCTGTTCGTGTCATGCCACACATTTTGCACTGAAAACTGGTGCAAGTTGAATTTCACTCCCCCAAGTCTCTGGAGTGGGGCTTGAACCTACAAATTTCTGACTCAGGTGAGAGTGCTACCACTTTTTAAAAATGTATTATTTATTGAACATCAAAAACATTTACAATATCATGATCATTCCATTGTATCATACAAATCCATTCCACCACTCTGCACAGCCATTCCTCCAACACATATTAACATCAAAACCTAAAGTTTAATTTATCTCCCGCAACAAATATTAATCTATTGTACTTTAGAAGTTGATCATAAAATACTATCTTTAAATTCCTTTCTGAATAAAACATCCACAGAGCCTTATAATGATCTTTTAGCTTATATTTAAAATACTCTTTTAGGTTTATTCTCCTCCTCTTTAAAAAACAGCATTCCTTCTTTCACGAATCTAGCCAAACTGAACATTAAATTAATTGCCTCTCCGCTAGACTTGGCCAGACTCTCCTGCAATCCCCATCTCAAAATTGAGACCCACGGGATTCCCATTCTCGCTCTTTGGTCCCCACCCAGCAAAAAAACCTCACACAACTGTCGAACATAGTACTTAAAATCATTTAAATTGGACAGTCTCATCCCGTGTCCCACACACTGGGCAAGTTGCCACCTCCACTTGCCATGGTAAAAATCCGGTTATGAGCCAATTTGAAATCCATTTCAATCCACTCTGGACATTTAAAATTTGCCCACACTCCCTTCCAAATCCTGTTGCATTCCAGCTGTGGGTAGATAATCTGCCAAAACTCCTGACCAGCAGATGTCTTGAATCTTCATTCTCTAAATACCCCATAGAATTTTCGAGTATTACAGTTGTCAAATTGGACCAACTCCTCCCCTTTCTCTACCAGAAAGCTTGGAAAAGCGGGATGCATTTTACTTCCTTTGGAGATTTCCGCATTTATTTCTTCCATCCAAACCTGTGGTATTGTCCTCACAATCTTCTCATACATGATCATAATTGCTTTTTCCTCTACCTCCTGATCCTCCTCCAAAACCATGCCCCTCACAACCACTTCCGGTAACCAACCTGGAATTACCTCATATAATACATCTTTTTTCATATATACCAGCTTTTCTTCAATGTTGACCCACCTGTTCAAAAATAAGGGCTGTTCTAAAAATTCCTCAGCACTCTTGGGCATAAATTGCACACTTTTAAAAAATTGGGCCCAGGTCTCTACAACCCCCTTATAAAACCTAGGGAGAAGTTTAATCGATTTCAAAAACATATTATTGTATTCCATATACAATATCCCCTGCCCTCCTATCCCACTTCATTTTTAAAAATGCTCAAAGCAACTCTTCCAAAAACTTGTATTTGACTTCTGAGAAAATCTCATCACCCATTTGATCCTAAGGGATTTTTTCTTCAAATCAGTATCTGGGAAATTGAGTCCTCCCTGATTTCTCTGTCCAATGATGGTATTGTTAGCAACCAAGGCTGGTTTCCCTTCCCATAAAAACCTCACACAAGCCTCTCAGATGGACTTTTCCGCCCACTCAGGAATATCCTCCATCGTCAATAAGTACCATAGCTTAGATAGCAGGAGAGCGGACACTACTGTTGCTCTTCCTTGCACTTTCAACCACCTTCTTTCCCATCTTCCCAAAATCTTTTTAATTTTCATAATCTTCGGTTCCCAATTTAATCGATCCACTTCATCCCTGTGCTTCTTGCACCCATATTCACCCCCAGAACTTCCAAAACCTCCACCACCTTAAAGGGGCTTTCCTCCAACCATTCCCCCCTACCCCTCCCTGCAACCAAGCATTAGGACTTACTATAATTCACTCTGGCTCCTGAAGTTCTACAATACTCTTCCCCAAGCTTTCCTCACTGACTCCCCATCTCTCAACGTTAAGGTTGTGTCATCTGCATATTGGTGTATCACCGACACCAGCCCAGAACTGGGAACCGCAATCCCAACTACACCTTGTTTCTTTCGCATCATGTAACCTAATGGTTCTTCTACCAATGTGTACAATAATGGGGACAGGGGACAACCCTGTCTCACTGACCTCTGTATCGGAAAATACTTGGATAACAAACTATTACATTTAACACAGCTAAATATGTTTGAATAAAAAATCCTTATCCACTCAATGAAATTTTTCCTGAAACCAAATGCTTCCAAAAACATGAATAAAGACTCATGCGAGACCCTATCAAAGGCTTTCTCTTGATCTATCTTTAACACATACGCCTTCCTCCCACTCTCTTCCATGAGCTTTATCACATCTCGGATTGAGACCACAGAGTCTGCGATGTCCCGGCCTATGACTCCATAAGACTGAGAGAGCAAAACTATCTGCAGCATCACCTCCTTCATACAATTTGCCATAACCCTCGCCAAGGTCTTATAATCCACATTTAATGTGATGGGCCTCCCAATTCTTTAGATCCCTTCTATCCCCTTTATTTTTATATAAGCTAAGCTTATGATACCTCTCCTCATAGATGGGACCAGGCTTCCCTCAATTTTAATCTCCTTAAAAACCTCTAAGAGCAATGGACTTAAAATCTCTAAAACTTCTTTATAAAATTCTGCACTTAGTCCATCGGACCCTGGGCTTTCCTCCCCCCCCCCCCCCATTCCACTTATTGCTACTTTTATTTCCGCCAATCCTACTTCTTTGTCACACGTTTCTCTCATCCTCCTTTAAACCCTCTTCAATAAAAGCACTAACCTTCTCCATCACCTATTTGGAAATGTCTTCTTTTGTATATAACTCTTGATAAAAGCTACTAGCCGCCTCCAAAATCTCCCCCCTTTCATTAATGATCTCCCCAACCTTCAACTTTCCAATTACAGGAGACTTTGGTTTATCGGAGGTTGTATGTCCGGAAACCTCGATCTACCGGCAGAAATCAGGAGCCGCTCTGTTAGGTTGTTTTTCTTCTCGTGGTATTTTTTCCAACAGTCAGGCTTTGGAAAGTCTCTCTGAAGCTGTTGCTAAGCTACAGAGATGCTTCCAAGGTACGGGCCGACTGTTTGAAGCTGTTGCTAAGCAACAGTGTTTGTTGTCAGATATGGAGATGAAAATCTCTGTATGCTTCAACATTAACTTTGTATGTCCGGCAGTTTTGATGGATCGGCAACAGCTCGGTCCCGTCGGTGCCAGATATCACAAAGTTTCCTGTATGATAATCTCTGTTGCAGCTTCTCTTGCTCCAGAAAATATCTAGTGCATCTTTCTTCCTTCAATGCATCTTTAGCCTTTGCCCAGAGAATGGCCCCCTTGCATTTTTCAGCTTGCAATAATTCTCACTCTCCCTTTAAAACCACCCACTTAGTCTCTGCTCCCTTATCCCCTCCATCAACTGCTTTACAGATATCCATAAACCTTCTGTTTATATTCTCTTCTTGATGTCGGTTAGCTGCTGCTCTCTCTTTCCCATAATGTACTGAAAAAACTTTTACCTCATATTTGAAATTGTCCCATCAAACTCTTCTTTCTTTCAAGAATAAAGGTTCCTTCTGAGCATTCTTTATTATATTTAAAATCCCTTCTTTATAAGCAATTTCTTTCAGGTATTGATTGTTTAAAATCTACACCCCTGGACCGATCTTAACTCTGCTGTTCCTAATTCTAAGAACCAAAGCCAAGTGGTCACTAAAAAATACTTTTATATAATAAATCTCCATCACCTCAGAACTTAACCCTTCCCACGTTAACGCAAAATCTATTCGGCTCTGTTTTAAAACGTTACCCACCTAACCTCTTCTGGAGAACTCCCTTTTTATGGGGTTCCGATCCCTCCATAAGTCTCTCAAATTTAAATTTGCCATCATTTTTACAATCATCCCTCTGGAGATATCATCCTTAAAGGTCATCTGGGCTGAAATCTCAATCCGAGATAAAAATACATTAAAATCCCTCACTATACAAGGGATTTCCGCCTCTGCCACTTCAGTGAATAACCACAGAAAAAACCCAGGACACTTGCAATGGTCGTTCGATGCAAAGATATTAAAGAGATCGCAATTAAATTCCTCCATTTTTACTTTTAGCCGTAAAAATCTCCCCTCAGTGTCCTTGTCCACCAAAGCAAAGTTCTATTTTATGGACGGACTCATCAAAACAGCCACCCCTCTACGGTTATTATTTGTGCAACTTGCAAACACCTCTCCCTTCCAAACCCTTTCTAGGATATCCTCATCCCAAAAGGATTCTTGCAGACACAACAGGTCAGTGCCTTTAAAACCCTGCAACAACTGCTGCAATTTCTTCTCACCCCTCAGTCCGTTCACATTAATCGAGATCAATGTAATCATGGCTCCTAATAAAGGAAGTATGCCTGATAATTCCCCCCATCATTTAATCTCCAGCCTTTCCCTCCTCTCATGCTCCTTCCCAACTTTTCAGGCAGCTGTTGCTTTCTCCTGCAGCCTCCGGCTCTTTTTCACCTCCTGTTTGAACCTTCCCTGCAGTTTCAGCCTCTTCCTTACATTAGGTTTGGGCTGAGGAGCTGCCCCTTCTCCCTCCTCTGCCCCTCACTATCCTTTCCCTTTCCACATGATGCCACCTCACCCCCCACTTCCATGTCTGTCCCTCTCTGACTCCTAACTCTCGAGCACTTCTGTAACCTCCTGTTCCTCTCCCCGTCAGATACATCTCCCTTAGAGAGTCTTCCTGCTATCATGGTTTCTCCAATAGTGCTGCTCCCTACTGCTTCATCTCCACCGCTGACCCTTGCTCTCCGTTTCTTCTCTCTCTGGGACAATGGCGTGTCTTCACCTATCTTGCTCCCTTCTGGCTTCATTGTCTCCCGGCTCCCGTCCTGCTGCCCTTTTAAGGATCCTGCCTCTTGCACCCTCTCCTTGTCTTGCCCCCCTCCTGCTCCCCGAGATGTCTGACTCCCCGTTTTTCTTTGGAATACTTACACTTATCCCGCACCCCGCTCCCGCCTCCTCTCCCCCCACGGACACCAGATTCTTTAGGGAGAGCCGAGCCGTATTGTGGCTCGACTCTGCCCTCGAACCGTACTGCCCTCCGATGTCTTTATCCTTTTCCACTGTACTCGGTGTGTTTTCCACCATCTCCTTCCTGTTCTCTGCTCTGCAATTTTCTGTCTCTTCCTGCACTCTTTTCTCCTTCCATTCGCCGGCTGTGTCCTCCGCCTACTCCGCTCCTCCGGCTGCTCCACTCACATCTCCTGCTCCTTTTCCCATGTCCTCGTCACTCGAAGGGCTGCCTTCTGCCTCACACTCTGCCTGAACTCACTGTGAGCAGCTGAGGTGGAGCGGACCTAGCCGGGAACCGGAGCAGAAAGGAAAAAATCCAGGAGGTGTGACGTCACAGGAAAGCAGAGAAGTGATTGGTCAATATTTCTCTCTTTATCTTGGGCATTGGCTTAAATTAAGAGCTGGGATTAAAAACTAAACATTCAAAAAGAGGGAGCTGATTGGTGATTATCTGGTTAGTGTTTTTACTTGGCTTTCTTAAAGTTTTTAAGTTTATTCCAGCTAGGTTAGTAAATTAGAGGTTAATTAGAGGTATGGCAGGGCAGCTCACACCCATGGAGTGCACATCCTTGTGCCATGTAGGAAGTCCTGGACACCTCCCGTGGTCTGGATGACCACATGTGCGGGAAGTGTCGCCAGCTACAGCAGCTCGAGCACCGGGTTACGGAGCTTGAGCAGCGACTGCAGTCACTGCTGTGCATCCGCGAGGCTGAGAGCTACGTGGATAGCACGTTTCGGGAGATGGTCACCACGCAGCTTAAGAGTGTGCAGGCAGAGAGGGAATGGGTGACCGTCAGACAGAAGAGGAGGATCAGGCAGGCAGTGCAGGAGTCCCCTGAGCCCATCTTGCTCACCAACCAGTATTCGGTGCTGAGCACTGGTGAGGGCGATGGTTCCTCTGGGGAGTGCAGCCAGAGCCAAGTCCACAGCACCATGGAAGGCTGAGCTGCACAGGCAGGGGGGAAGAGGAGAGGGAGAGCAATAGTGATAGGGGATTCAATAGTTAGGGGAGCAGACTGGTGTTTCTGCAGCCGCAGATGTGACTCCAGGATGGTATGTTGCCTCCCTGGTTCCAGAGTCATGGATGTCACTGAACGGCTGCAGGGCATTCTGAGGGGGGGAGGGTGAACAGCCAGAGGTCGTGGTCCATATCGGTACCAACGACATAGGTAGGAAGAGGGATGAGGTCCTGCAGGTAGAGTTTAGGGAGCTAGAGGAGAGGTTAAAAAGCAGGACGTGCTAGTGAGTACAGAAATAGGAAGATAGAGCAGATGAACGCGTGGTTGGAGAGATAGTGTGCGAGGGAGGGCTTTAGATTCCTGAGGAATTGGAACCGTTTCTGGGGGAGGTGGCACCTCAACAAGCCAGACAGGTTGCAACTCAACGGGAATGGGATCACTATCCTTGCGGGAGGGTTTGCTAGTGCTGTTGGGGTGGGTTTAAACTAACTTGGCAGTGGGGTGGGAACCTAAGTATAGAGTCAATAAGGAGGGAAGAAAAACTGGAATTGGAAAACAAAAATGTAGAAAGTAAATTGGAAGGACAGAGGAATCAAGGGCTAGATAGTAGTCAACAAGGGGGTTTGCCTGTACTAAATGGTATATACTTCAATGCACGGAGTATAGTGAACAAGGCAGATGAGCTGAGGGCACAGGTAGATACTTGGGAATATGATATTATAGCTATTACAGAGACATGGCTGAAAGAGGGGCAGGTATAGCAGCTCAACATTCCTGGTTACAGGATTTTCAGACAGGATAGAGAGGGAGGTAAAAAGGGAGGGGGGTGGTCGCGGTATTGATTAAAGAAACTTTTACAGCTGTGAGGAGGGATGATATGTTGGAGGGATCATCAAACGAGGCCATATGGGTCGAATTGAAAAACAAAAAAGGGGCGATCACACTGCTGGGAGTGTACTACAGACCCCCAAACAGTGAGAGGGAGATAGAAGAACAAATAGTAGACAAATTTCTGAGAAGTGCAAAAACTATAGGGCAGTAATAGTAGGGGATTTCAACTACCCCAATATTAACTGGGATAAAATTACTGTGGAGGGTATAGAGGGTGCGGATTTCCTAAAATGCATCCAGGAGAACTTTTTTAGCCAGTATGTAGCAAGCCCAACAAAGGAGGGGGCGGTTCTGGACTTAGTTTTAGGGAATAAAGCTGTGCAGATAGAAGGCATATCAGTGGGGGAGCATTTTGGTGCTAGTGACCATATGGAAAAGGACAAGGATAGACCAGGAATAAAAATTCTAAATTGGGGAATAGCAAATTTTGCTAAGCTCAGAGAGGATTTAGTCATAGTGGACTCGAAACAGCTACTTGAAGGTAAATCAGTGTCAGAGCAGTGGGAGGCATTCAAGGAGGAGATCCGGAGGGTTCAGACCAAATATGTGCCATTAAAGAAAAAAGGTGGGACTAACAAATCTAGAGCCCCCTGGATGTCTAGAGACATACAGGGTAGGATAAAGAAAAAAAGGGAGGCGTATGACAGATACCGAGGGCTAAATACTCCAGAATCTTTAGAGGACTACAGAAAGTGCAGGGGTGCAATTAAAAGTGATATTAGGAAAGCAAAGAGAGAGCATGAAAAATTCTTGGCAAGTAAAATCAAGGAAAACCCAAAGATGTTTTATAAATATATTAAGAGTAAGAGGATAACTAAAGAAAGGGTAGGGCCTATTAGAGATCATGAGTGTAATCTGTGTGTGGAGGTGGGAGACGTCGGTAGGGTTCTTAATGAATACTTTGCGTCTGTTTTCACAAAGGAGAGGGGCGAAGCAGACATTGCTATCAGGGGGGAGGAGTGTGAAATATTAGATGAAATAAACATAGTGACAGAGGAAATATTAAGGGATTTAGCAGCTTTAAAAGTGGATAAATCCCCAGGCCCGGATGAAATGTATCCCAGGCTGTTAAGTGAAGCAAAAGAGGAAATAGCAGAGGCCCTGACCATCATTTTTCAATCCTCTCTGGCTTCAGGTGTGGTGCCGGACGACTGCTAATGTGGTACCCTTGTTTAAAAAGGGAGAAAAGGATAAACTGAGCAATTACAGGCCAGTCAGCCTAACCTCGGTGGTGGGAAAATTATTGGAAAGAATTCTGAAGGACAGGATAAATCTTCATTTAGAAAGACACGGATTAATCAAGGATAGTCAGCACGGATTTGTTAAGGGAAGGTCGTGTCTGACAAACTTGATTGAATGTTTTGAAGAGGTAACAAAAGGGGCAGATCGTGATGTCAGTCGAGAATGCAACGCCCCGGACCGGGTATTGATTATCCGGATTATCGCCTGCCGCCAGCAATGACAGGTTGAGGGGAGCGTTTTACAGTCGGGAAGGGACTGGGGGAGCGCTATTTAAAGGCGACTGCTTCCTGCCTTTTTTTGTCTGCAAAAGTTTTGCACAACGCATTCTGAGTGAGAGAGACTGCAGGAGATATTCAAAGCTGTGTTGAGGAGTTTTGGGTACTGAGCAGCACTTTGCAGGTTCTTTCTGATTTGATCTTCCTTGCATCGATTTAAAAGAGAATATGGGGGCTGCACTCTAAGCTCTTTCCCTGGGCCTCTCCTTTTTTCTTTCCAACAGATTTGATGTACAGGTCTCTCCAGGACGAGATTTAAGGCTGCAATGAGCAGGGTGTGGCTGGAGAGCAAGATCGACCCTCCCCTTTAAGAACTGGCCGGCGCCTGTGTGTCTGTGTTCCATTGCTGACTGACATCACATGAGCTTCGCCAGCGCTCTGAGGTAGTGCCTCGCTCCTTGGCCTTTTTGCCTTAAGACAGGTGTGCAGCGCCTGATTTAGCGCTCCAATCACCTCCAGGGGCGATAAAAGCCAAGCTTGCAGTCGGAGGCGATAATTAGCGCCAGGCGCTAATCTTTGCGCCCAGCTGATAATTGCGCCCCAAATGGAGCGATACTGAATTTCTCCCCCTATGATTCTATGACTCATAGAGGGTGGGGCCTTGGTGACGCACCCCACAGCTCTCCGCCTTGCAGCTCTGAGCGATGTGTCCAGACTCGGCGCAGTTATAACAGTACAAGTCTGGACAGCTTCTTACAAGATGGTCGTGTCCAAGACAATAATAACAAACCTTCACCTGGTTATCTGCACTCCTTTCATTATCTCAAATTTTATGCTGTACAGCAATGACTTCACCCCCTCTGGGAACCGCACCTTTACATAATGGGTTCCATCTGCTACCCATGTTCCTGGATAGTATCTCCTCTTCATTGCCGGGCAAATTTTAATGTCCCACGACTCAAACTTTTTTATTAGCACATCGTCCTCAATATAAACTGGCAGGTTTAAGTATGAGACCAGCACCTCTTCAGAATATAACAGCGATACCTACAAGAACTTATCTCCAACCTGTAAACTTAGTAATAGTCTTTCCACTTCCACTCGGCCACTGACTGTCACCTCGAACCAAACATTCGGCTTTGATCGGCAGGCAAAGCAGCTTCCCTCGCCACAGTCCTCATATACCGCCTGGATAATATCCCAAGGTCATATCTCCTTATCCTCACAATGAACCACCACCGTGTTTACTTTTCCAAACCTCCTGGGGTCCCGGCCCAAATCTTTGGACTTTTTATTCTCCCTTCCCCCAACATTTTCTCCCCTGATTAAATTCATCCAGGGAACATTGTTTTCTGAGAGGCGCGGCACTCCGGGCCCCCAGCAGCCATCTGGCTGCTGTCTATGGACCAAAAAGGCCCCAAAACCTGAAAGAAAAACCCAGCACCAACACTTTACAAACTCACTCCAACTCCCTGCAGTAATCAAGCACCCAGCAGCACCTGCTCACTCCGAGCCCCTCCCACCTAGAGAGTGCTACCACTGAGCCAAGGCTGAGCTCCACATCTCAAATTGATATGCTATTGTTTATGTTGTGATTGATTTTGTGGATAATCTGTATATTTTGTTATTAATTACCTTTTTAAAAAATATATAAAATTTAATTTTTCCACCATTTATAACTGACCTTTGTTCATTACTTATTCCTCCTTACTTTTATATTAAATACTAAATCAAAGTAACATTATAAGTTTTCACAAATATGTTCTTTTAGAATTAAAATACTGCTGAGAAATAAGAACATAAGAACATAAGAAATAGGAGCAGGAGTAGGCCATTTGGCCCTTCGAGCCTGCTCCGCCATTCAATAAGATCATGGCTGAACTTCTACATCAACACTTTCCTGCCCTATCCCCCTATCCCTTGATTCCCTTAGTGTCCAAAAATCTATTGAGCTCAGTCTTGAATATACTCAATGACTGAGCATCCACAGCCCTCTAGGGTAGAGAATTCCAAAGATTCACAACCCTCTGTGTGAAGAAATTTCTCCTCATCTCAGTTCTAAATGGCCGACCCCTTATCCTGAGACTGTGACCCCTGGTTCAAGACTCCCCAGCCTCTCACCATCTACCCTGTCAAGCCCTCCAAGAATTTTATATGTTTCAAAGAGATCATCTCTCATTCTTCTAAACTCCAGAAAGTATAGGCCCTCTGATCCCAGGAATCAATCTAGTGAACCTTTGTTGCACCGCCTCCAAGGCAAGTATATTCTTTCTTAGGTAAGAACATAAGAACATAAGAAATAGGAGCAGGAGTAGGCCAACCGGCCCCTCGAGCCTGCTCCGCCATTCAATAAGATCATGGCTGATCTGATGCTAACCACCAATCTACTATCACAGAACCATCTCCTGAATCTAACAGAATTAGACACACGAAATAGGAGCAGGATCAGGCTACACGGCCCCTGGGCCCGCTCCGCTACCCACAGGGCCATGACCGATCCGAACCTAGACTCATGTCCAAATTCCTGCCCGCTCCCCATAACCTTTTATTCCCTATACTTCTAGGAAACTGTCTATTTCTGTTTTAAATTTATGTAATGATGTAGCTTCTACAGCTTTTTGGGGCAGCATATTCCATGGACCTACCACCCTCTGAGTGAAGTAGTTCCTCCTCATCTCAGTTTTGAAAGAGCAGCCCCTTATTCTAAGACTATGCCCCCTAGTTCTAGTTTCACCCATCATCGGGAACATCCTCCCCGCATCCACCTGATCCAACCCCTTCACAATCTTATATGTTTCAATAAGATCGCCTCTCATTCTTCTGAACTCCAATGAGTAGAGTCCCAATCTACTCAACCTCTCCTCATATGTCCATCCCCTCATCCCCGGGATTAACTGAGTGAACCTTCTTTGTACTGACTCGAGAGCAAGTATGTCTTTTCTTAAGTATGGACACCAAAACTGTATGCAGTATTCCAGGTGCGGTCTCACCAATACCTTGTACAACTGAAGCAATACCTCCCTATTTTTATATTCTATCCCCCTAGCAATGAAAGCCAACATTCCATTGGCCTTCTTAATCACTTGCTGCACCTGCATACTAACCTTTTGAGTTTCGTGCACCAGGACCCCCAGATCCCTTTGTACTTCAGTACTTTCCAGTTTCTTGCCATTAAGATAATAACTTGCTCTACGATTTTTCCTGCTAAAGTGCATAACCTCACACTTTCCAGTATTGTATTCCATCTGCCAAATCTCTGCCCACTTACTTAGCCTGTCTATGTCCCCTTGCAGGTTTTTTATGTCCTCCTCACTCACTACTTTCCCTCCCATCTTAGTATCATCTGCAAACTTTGATATGTTACACTCGGTCCCCTCCTCCAAATCGTTAATATAGATTGTAAAGAGTTGGGGGCCCAGCACTGACCCCTGTGGAACACCACTAGTTACTGATTGCCAGTCCGAGAATGAACCATTTATCCCAACTCTCTGCCTTCTGTTAGATAGCCAATCCTCTATCCATGCCAGAATATTACCCCCAGTCCCGTGATTTTTTATCTTAAGCAATAATCTTTTGTGTGGCACCTTGTCAAATGCCTTTTGGAAGTCTAAATACACTACGTCCACTGGTTCCCCTTTATCCACCCTATATGTTACTTCCTCAAAGAACTCCAGCAAATTTGTCAAACATGACTTCCCCTTCATAAAACCATGCTGACTTTGTCCTATTAAATTATGATTATCCAAATGTCCTGTTACTGTCTCCTTAATAACGGACTCCAATATTTTACCTACCACAGATGTTAGGCTAACCGGTCTATAGTTTCCAGCCTTCTGTCTACTGCCCTTTTTAAGTAAGGGCGTTACATTAGCAGTTTTCCAGTCTGCCGGGACCTTTGCTGAGTCCAGGGAGTTTTGGAAAATTATTACCAATGCATCCACAATCCCTACCGCTATGCTTGGGCTCAAAATAGCTCTACAAATAGCTTTGTAAATGGCTTGCATTGGCCTACCTATTGGCCACCATGTGTGGTCACAAAGTGCCAGCAAGTTGTTCCATTAAACCTTTCCATATGTTGAGTGAAATAAAGTCCAAAAAAGTGGCAAGAGCTTATTATTGTTTGGTTAATATTTAGGTGAATGGGAAATATTGGACATGTTTTCTGTAATCAAGAATAAATAATTAATGTAGAATATGACTGAATCTAGTCATGATATACTGCAAGAGCATTCCCTTCAGTTACAATGTATTGTATTTCAAAGAAAAGTATCTGTTCTGATGAAAGTTCATCAACCTGAAATGTCAACTCTGTTTCTCGCTCCACAGAAGCTGCCTGACCTCCTGAGTATTTCCAGCATTTTCTATTTTTATTTCTGATTTCCAGCATTTTACTTTTGTGTCTGTATCTATATGGGTGCTGACATTCAGCCAGGTACTGAATTAGATGATTACCCACTCTGTATATACACACACACACCTTTTGGAAAATATGGCCACCAAAGTCTTAAAAAGGAAGAAAAGTAATAAAAGCTAGAAACCATGGCGATTTATAGATCCATCTATAAATTCACACAGTACATTAACTACCTGGCTGTTCATTATTGTTGCCACCACTCTGGCTTAATCCAAGTTTTTCTCTCTCATTATCAGCTTTGTGCTTTGGGGCGTGATCCAACCAGGCAATTCATAAAGCAACAGATTTGTTCAAGGGAATTCAAAATCCTTTCAACAAATTAAATTTAATACAAGCTTGTCCCAACACAATGTTCTGTAGGATTTCAAAATCAGGCATGCCACATCACAAAATACATTAATGACCAAGCTTACTTAGTTTAGTACAATTGCCTTTAAATCTGAGAGTCTCAATTATGCAACTAGCTATAAAAGCAACCACAGAGAAACAAGAGTTGGCGATATTAAGATTTAGGAAGCACATCATCAAAACATAAACATGGGATCCATCTATAATAGTGGTGATTACCGAATCAAAAATATCTAACCTTATTAAAAGAAAACTATTGTGGTCAGGTACTGAACTTAATTATGAAGCCAATAATATTCAAATTGTCCCAATCCATGTTCATGAGCCTAACTTGGATCAATTCAGACACATTAGGATCAGCTATGGACTTGAGCAAAATGATGTTGTCAAAGCTCAGAACACCACTTTTCCACATGTATGCTATTATTTTTACATAGCCATACATCATTTTCCACAGCATTACTCTAGTCCCCTAGCACTGTAGTCTGAAGGGAAGCATGGAAAATTATGGTGTTGATGTCCCCATCTTATCTCTGACAATCTAATGCAAAATGATATATGGGCACCAAAAATCTGCAAAAAGGGATCACGGCAGGTGTGCTGGGATCAGGCCCAGGTTTCCAACATTTTCCTGGGGGTTCCATCGGTCTCCTGCCATAATTCCACCAGCACACTGGCAGAACTCCCAAGGAGTTTCGGAGCCATGTATATTTGTGGTAATACATCCTTTATTATCCAAGCTCTTGTAAGCGCCTTGGGACGTTTTACTATGCTAAAGGCGCTATATAAATGCAAGTGGTTTTTTTTCTGTAGGTGAATTCATTGTCAGATTTTTTTTTATTTGGCATATTACTGTATGAAGAGGAGGGCAAGACAGTATTGTTTTTCATACCACATTATCTGCATATTCAGTATATGTTTTATAATTAAATACAATTAGTGCGCACAGATTTGGGAGCCATAGATTATCACATTTAGAGCTAATAACTTCAAGTTCTTTCTGCGATTTATTCAGTGTTTCAAATTACTACTTTAGGCAATCATTATTTCATAAGATATTTTGACATATTTGCCTTTATACATAAAATATATACATAAATAGATAAATGGCTATGTAAATGCCTAAAATATAAATGCCCTAAATATATTTAACAGTTTATTAGTCAGAGTCTTTTGTTTTGGAAAGGTAACACGATATAGGGGAGAAATTGCAACCCTACCATTAAAAACATAAGCACTAGCACGCATGCAGAAGATAAGAAAATGGCACGGACGTGCTATAGAAGTGAAAGATAAATGTTTCCATGTAGTCCTACCTGGAAGACCTTTCGCCCACTTCACTATTCGAATCATCTGTTTCTCTGCCAGCCTGTTCAAACTGGACAGCAAGCGATTAGTTGTGTCTGCCTGACTGCTGTCATAAGATGCATAAACCACTTCAGGTTCAATGGCTTCGAGAATAGTGATCAGGGTTGGGTTAATGTGTTGTGGCATAAGTGAGAAATGAGGAACAAGAGCAGTGCTTGCTGTGGGTTCCGGTAAAGGAGCAGTGAACGTGATCCCTTCCTTTGGGCTGTGAGGTGGTTGCTGCTCTTCATGCAGTCCTTTCACCTTTCCCAGTTTCTTAGACTTCCGTGCTAAGGGAGAAAGAAAATAAAAATAACTTTTTCTTAAGTTTTGAGTTTTAGTTCAGCTTTAATACCAGACTCTGTATTTTTCTTCTAAAATTTTATACATGTATGTTTACAAATATTTTCAATGTCATCTTGTGAATAGTACTGTGGAACATCTACTGAAGCCAAGAAAACCACTCAAAACATAACAGATATTAAATCTACTGTTAGTTGAGCACTTTACCCTAAAAGTGCTGCATAGGCAAAAATTTCTGTAGAAAAATGGCAGAGTGCGATTTGCTTCTGCTGACCAAGAAACAGCCTAACCCCACTAAAGTTTCAAGGCTTAGGCAAATTTACATAATATGATAAACTCCTGCATCAGGAAGGCCAATCACTGGGAGCTCGCCATTCGGTAGCTCAACCTTGCGTGGTGTTGCAGGATTTAAAGGCAGCACACCAAAAAGACACATTTGCAACACCTCTGAAAGCTTTTGCACAGAAAAAAAATTGTTATTTCACACAAGGCCCCAGGTTCAATGCTGAAAGTACTTCTCAATGAAACTAAGCAGAGGAGGGAGGTGTTGGGGTGGAAATTGCTCTTGACCTGTTTTTGGGCCTGAAATGGGCACTGCACACAGAGCTGTGCCCTAACTGGGAGGCACGAGGCCAATTTCAGGCTGGCCTTGGGCCTCATTAACATTAGCTGGGAGAGCTGCCTTCCATACTTCCACAGGCAACTCATTCACTCTAAAAAGATGAATATTGAGCAGCTTACCTAGCTGGCAGTGGCCCGAAGGGACCTCCTGGCTGCCACCAAAAGGTTAGTTTTGAAGATTTTCTTTAAAACAAAAAGTTCCTGTGGATCCAGGAGGAGCTGGGGTGCTCCTCATCTCCATAGTATCCCGATAGCCCCCGCCCCCCACCACAACATGGTAGAGGATCGATCCCTCAACCAGCCTCCACCCTCACACTCCCTATGTGGAAGAAGCATCAGAGCTCCTTGAGAGAGAGGCAATCGAGGGAGGCAGCGATGGAGAAGTAAGAGAACAGATGCCAGCTGCAGATTTTTCATGACATTCTGCTTCTCTTCCATCTCACCCTTTTGTACCATGTGTTACCAGCCAGCAAACTCGATCATGAAACCCTTAAAATGACACATCCATTTTAAACTCTCAGGGGACCAACAAAAAATAGAGGAAGAAGAAGCAAGCTCCTCTGCACCCAGCCTTGCTAACATTTCAGAGCATGTTGCCATCACTCACTCGTTCCCTCTCAAGTATCAGGCCAGAGAAATCCACCTTGGTGGAATTAAAAAGAGATGGGAATGCACTGGGGGAAATACGAGCACAAGCGAGCAGAAGTAGTTTGCGGTAAAAATGAGAGGGAGGAAGAATGCAGTGCCAGGACATGGTGCCCTTCGGAGCTACAGCCTATCTCATGGTTCCTCCTTATAAAAGGACACTTGCAGAACATCAAACATATGGGCAGGCACTGGGGACAGTCTCTGAGTGTGCAGCAGGTGGCTGGTCAATTGGAAGAGTATATTACTTGCATCTGCTGCACCCTCATGGATAACTTCTCCGCAATGCTGCCTTGGCGTATGTGGCAACAGAAAACCGGAGGAATCCATTTTTTATTGTACATGTATGAAAAAATTTGGCCCAGGAAGATTTCAAACATAGTAATATTTAAGTAATGATTTCACCAAAATCTATCTGCAATTCCTCATCAAGTTTTATGGCCATATTTAGGAGCATAGTAGTCGAAAATAATATCACAGGCAATTTAAAAAAAGGATCATTTGATAAAACAGTAAAATTAATCAGACCCTGGAAACTGGTTTAAAATATTTAGCAGATGTAAGAGTACAAGAAATGTACTTAAACATGAAAGAGAAAAGCGCAGCTGGTTCATCAAGCTTGTTCCTCCCACAAACCATGTAAACCTACCCAACCCATTTAATCCTGAGTGAAATTTCTGCACAAATACCCCCTGATCACCAAAGATAATCAAGTGAAACTCCATAATATATCCATCTAATCCATAAATGAGCCCTGGCCTGCTGCCCTCCACAAATCATCTATTCCCAGCAAAAGTAGTATAGAAACCATTGTGTCCCATGAAATATTTATTTATCTCAGTCTTTGCCCATCCCTACACCACTGAATCCTACCCATGTTTATCCCTATACCATTCAATTCTGACCATATTTATCCCTACACCACTGAATCCTACCCGTGTTTATCCCTATACCATTCAATCCTGTCCATGTTTATCCCTATACCATTCAATTGTGTACATGTTTATCCCTATACCATTCAATCCAAACATATATTCATTCATTCAGTTCTTTTTTTTCAAGGGGTTAATCAACTGCTTTCCCTGGGTGTCTGTTCCATAGTATATAGTACTTCTGAGAGCAAAGAAAAACTTGCCTTATCTCTAGTGTCATTTAAGACTTGCTCAGTTTGAACCTGTGACCTTATTGTGATCTCACAGTTTAGGTTAAATATTATGCTTACATCTACATTGTTTATACCTTTCATTATTTTAAATACTTGCAAACCATTCCATTACTATTTTCTTCAGACAAGTTGAACTCTGCCAGTATCTTCTCATAACGTAGAGCCCCAAGTCCTATAATTATCTTCACTGCCCTTCTTTAACCTTCTCCAATGAACCAATGCTCTTTTAAAGGTCGGGTGCCCAAAACTTGTATACATCAGAGGTCATTTTAGAAATGATAAATCATGACGCGGATCTTTTAGGACTGCATATCAAAACTTTGGGCATGCACTCCCCATGATTCATCGTGGATGGAAAATCATGGAAACACATATCCAGATTCCCAATATGCGCTTCTGTAGGCAAAGTTCTGTGTCAAGAATTCAAATTTGCAAAATTACCCTTAATATTCCAAATGTAGCCTCAACAAAAAAAACATAGAATAATTTATTCTGAATTACAGTCAGATGCTTTTGAGATCTATCCCAATATTAGATTCGCTTTTTCATAACATCTTTACAGTGACATGACACTGAGCGAATGATCAATTTTCAGCACTTACTGCTAAAACACTGTCTAAAACACCTTAGGTTCTCACCCCATTATCTTTCATATATTTAGATCTTCTTTTCTTGTAATACAGGTACAATAGAAATGCTAAAAATATTTGGTCACCATGTATTTCTGCAGACACTGAAAAAATATTCTCAGTAATTCTAATGTTGTTTGGCACAAGATTATTATAGACATTAAAATGTTAAAACCTAATTTTATGTAAGAATGCAGATGATGATGAATTTTTTTTTAAGGAATAGCAGAACAAGGTTTTAAATCAACTAGCTTCTATTAGCTTTTTTGTTTTTGAGTGACAGTAGTTCTGTTTTTTCAATTAAACTTTACCAAGAGGTATCTTATTGGGAGCAGTTATTGTTTCTGTTTTATTTCAGTTGCCTGCAAATATGTTTTCTCATGAGATTTCACTGTTTTGCTATGGGATTGATTTAACCTGCCCAAATGTCACACACTGGTGCTTATATTAAAAACTGCGAGTAACCTCAATATAAAGTCATACTACTTATGAATAAGCTCTACACTTTAAAAACAAAGTTTTAAAGTGTATTTCTGTAAAGCATGTTAGTGTATCTTTATGACATAGCTATTTCCCACAACAGCCATCTTTATGGTCTCTCTGCAGAGATTGCCAATTTTGTGCCAAATTAGGGGCAGTTTTGTATTGTAGACCCACACCCAGTAGAAACTGAGCTCAATCTGTCCAAACTCATTTCACACAGCCAGTGGACAGAAAGACTTCCATCTCACCCATTTGGGCTTAATTTGAACTTAGGTTCCAGAGGTGAAAGGACTGTATGCTAGCCCTCTTTGCCACCCAATCCAAACACCTTAATATAAGTAGGTTATTGTAGTAGAATAAAGCACTGGATAAATCTAACTTTATGCATGTTACAGTCGCACACTGCCATTTTAGGAGGGAAGGTTCACCTGATGATGAAAAGGAAATATTTGGGTAGAGTGAAAACATATGTTCCAAAGCAGACGGCCATATAAACTAATGGATCCAAAGATAACTGTTAACTAACAACCAACTAAAAATGTTTCTGTCTGCCATGATTTACTCAAACAAAAAAACAGTTACCTCCCAAGTTCATCCCTGCTTTAAGACACTTTCGTAAACGGCAAGCTGGGCAGTTTTTTCTGCGGATTTTGTCAATAATACAGTCGTTTCTTCCTGCGCACAAGTAGTTTTGTTGCCCTAGTTAGAAAAAAAGGAAAATGTAAAAAGTTAATAAAAAATTTAATTTGCACAGTCAAATAACTTGGATTTAGAGACCCCACCAGTTTGGTGCATCAGTTGTTTGGTTTTATGGTTCCTAAAATTCTACGTGCATTCAGCAAATATGTGACATTTGTCGTCATCTGAAACACTTAAAAATACAACAAAAACAGAACATACAGCATCAGTACATCATTGACATGCATGGGCCAGATAATTACAGTCACACTGACTGCACTGTATGACTATTACACAATAACTTATCCTTTCCTCTTGTCCCCATAATTGAAAAAGCTAGAGATATGAGGGGTGAAAGCCTACAGGTTGTCCACCCTGACAGAAGTGGCAGGATGAACTCGTTGGTCACCTCCAGCAATGCACCTCTGGAGTTTCCAGGGTCAAGGGAGGTTACCCTATGTGTATAGCTGGGGCGCGCACATACGCAACTAAGGGTGAATTTGGCATACTCAACTGTCCCCAGAGGTCGCAAACAGCAGTAAGTGGTGTAGGAGAGCTTTACTCACCCCTCCAGAAGGAAGATATAGGCGCTCCCTTGAAGAAATTCCTACCTGAATCTTCAAGGGTCCAGGCCTTGACCCATAGAGAGGTCCAAACTCCACCAATGGAGCAGCGAGTGTCTAGTCTCATAGGGTGCACCAGATGCCAAGGATCTACTGGAATTTGGTAGGCTGGGGATGCGGGAGCTCCCAGGCCTGCCCCTCCCACACCAATGCCCTTGCTTGGAGTGGGCAGGGACTCCACTCCCATCAGCAACAGGAAACTCTGGATAAAGGCTTAGTTGCAGCATACCGGTCCTTCTGCAGCACTCACACTGGAGTTACGGAGCATTTGTAGGGCTACAGATTGTTAACCCCATGAAGTACATAGTTAGGCTCTATTCTTAGATATTTCATTTTCAGCCCTGGCTGCTTATTTCATAGTAAAGTTGACATCTTGTAAAAAGTAAAAGAAAAAATACTGTACACAAAATCACTCGTATTAAACCAAAAATTCCAAACTATATGCATCATTTGGAGCTTCTAGGCATGCAATTGATGGCTCTTTCCATAATAATTTCACTTGGATCATCATTTGTTAACTCTTTAAATAGTGTTTGGTAATTGTGATAGTTTACTCATAAATGGGGTGGTTTTCCTCTTCACTGCTCCTGGGAAATGTTCAGTTGTCAGGCGCAGCAAAGAAGAAAAAAGGTCCCACTACATCAGGGGGACAAAATTGGGTCGTGCCCCCTTTTAGTGCCCTGAAAAAGTTTGCGCCCCCACGCCCAAAATTCACTGGTAGCAACCCAAGAGGGAGGCGAGGTGCTACTGGAAGCGCCCCGCCTCCCTCTTGGGGCACTGCGAGTGAGTATCGCGGTGCTACGTGCAGCAGCGCCACGCACTGTGGCACATTGCGCCGCGGTACTGCAGGTCTTCCTCCCCTTATTAAAGGGGAGGGGCCTAGCGCAGCACGACTCAGAACCCAGCTGAGCCACCAGGATTTCGAGTGCCGGCAAAAGAGCCCGGCACTCAAAAGAAATGCCAGGCTCACGGAGCGCAGTGGGGTGGCTGCAGAGGAGGCCGGGGACGGCAACGGGGGCAGATGCTGGCAGGCGGCCAGCAACAAAAATGGCCGCCCGGCACCTCCCCTTTAATTTGCGCCGCCCTGGCCGCAGGTAGGCCCCCCGACCCTGTTGGACATAGCGTCCAGTGATAAGTCAGGGGGCGCTACCAAAGATTGTGGCCGGAGACGCAGTGCTGTGGGGCGCTAACGATTACCGCCGCCGCTAACCTCCTGCTGAATTTCGCGGGAGGCGTTAGCGGCGCTGTGCCCGGGCGCTAGTTGCTTTGCGCCCCGTTAGCGCTCTCTTAGGGAGCTAACGGGAGGTGCAAATCAACCAAATTTTCCCCCCAGGTCTCGACAGCCATTACACTGCCACAGGATTTTCTGGGGAAGCCCGATTGGGCATAACTCAAGCCTGCACCTGCAAAATGAGGTCAGAAGAGGTGTTCCTGGGCCCCCCACTTCACTTTCTGATGTCCCTATCTGAGGGGGAGCCCAAATGCAGGGGTATCCCAAAAAACTGGCGGCAGCTCCTACTCTGGGACCTTCCTTGAAGCAGATGATTTGAGGGAGGCCAGCAGCAGCCGGAAGACCCTGATGCTGGTGGCCAGGAGTGCAGCTGAAGGCCTCTCAGTCTTATTGATGCATCCCTGTTTCTACCCTGCCCACCTCCGGTTCCCAATGCAAGGCTGTGCCAAATGTCAGGCCTGTGCCAGGAGGATGATCGGGGCATGCAAATGGCCCTAGCCAGGAAATTTGGACTCTCTGCTCCCTTCACAGGCAGAACGCACTTCGGGAATGCTGTATCTGCCTCGCACCTAGGGAAGATGGGGAAAATCAGCCTCATATCCCGAAAAAAAGTCAGTGTGTGTACCACCTGGACCAGGCAGGGAGAGGAATTCTTTAGAAAACCTCAATCTTGAATTGTTTGTTTTCTGTTGCTTAACTCCAGAACCTTTTGCTTTTCAGGGCAAAGCACTGATTCTGAGGAACCCATCCACAAACCAGCTCCAAGAGGTACATGTGCGCATGAAGTGATTTTTCATATTGGGCCCAGATTAATACACAGCATCATACGCAGTCTTGGGACCTGTTTTTGAGCAAGACTGTTGTGTATATGGATTATTTACTTCCAGGCCATGTGGGGAAAGCCCGGGCACTTTTAAAATGACAACATTTTAAAAGAGAGCTTCCCCTGGGAGTCTGTCATAGGTAAGAAACTAATGGCCCAGTAATTCCTGTCACAACACGTGAGTACGGACGGGGTACTCACGCGTGTGCCCGGAGGAATTGCCGGTTTTCAGCATGCACAGCGCATGCGCTGAAAACCGGCATTTCCTGTCCTCTGACCCAAGGGGTTAAGAGGCAGAACGCGTGCGCAGTGAAATTCCTTTTTTTTTTTCCAGAGTTGCCCGAGTGTAAAGGCCTCCGGTTTTTACGCGTGGAAAAAACAGACGTAAGTACTTAGTTTTACAGGTAAGTTGGCTTTTAGTACAATTTAGAAAAAAAATTTCCACAGGTTTATTATTTTTAAAGAATTTACAGTAAGGTAAGTTTAGTTTTAGACCCTATTTTTTAAAAATTTATTTTTTTCAAAAATGTGATTAATTGTTTAAAACATTTTTAAAAACTTATTTATAGTTAATATAATCAGTGGGATGTTTTTTAAAATTTTATTTAAAGTTTAAGTAGTGTTTTGGCAGCCCATACTCTTCATGAGTTTGACAGTCCTTACTCTCAAACTCATGAATGAGTTTCCCCTCCCCTGATTGGCTGCACAGTGCTCACCTGATCCCAGCCGGCACATCGTACTAACTACGCCGCTGGATCAGGTAAGCACATCGCGCCGACAGCTGAACCGGGCCTGTGACAGGAAATGCAAGCAGGCCCAGGCTTCAGATGTCGGCGCGCAGGGTGAGTGCACATCGGGGGCTTGCATGCGCGGCAAGCTCCCGATCCTAATTTCTGGGCCAATGATTTAAAGAACAGTTCTTTATTAGATGAGTATTGGTGCTGCTTATACTGTCTCACCTTGGACCTCAGAATCGGACCAAGATGAGCCCCAGCACCAACAACACCAGCCACACCAGCAGCACCAGCAGCAGCAACCACAACATCAGCAGGGGCAGCAACCACAACAGCAGCCTTCTCAACAGCCTGATTCTCCACAGAGAGAGGGGTCAGCACAGGGGTACACCGAATCGGAGGTGATACCGCTAACACAGGGTATACAGGCAGAGGGTGAACTTCCTGGACATGAATGAGCAGCAGTGCCTCAGTAGGCTCAGGCTATCACGCCAGGTCATCGCATATATTTGTAGCTTGCTGGAACAAGACCTGCTGCCCAGAGGACCTGGTGGAAATGCCATACCAGTGGCTGTCAAAGTCACCACCACCCTCAACTTCTTCATCTCAGGCTCCTTCCAGGGATTTGCAGCAGACATTTGCAGGATTGCGCAGTGGGCCGCCCACAGATGCATCACCCAGGTGACCGATGTCATGTTTCACAAGTCAGCCAATTATGTAAACTCTGCCACTGATAAAGCCAGTGTTACTGAGCGGGTGCTCGGCTTTGCCGCTCTGGCTGGCTTCCCACAGGAGCAAGGGATTATTGACTGCACACATGTGGCCATCAAGGTACCCCCCCCTCCCACCCCCCACATCACCCAGGAGTGTTTGTGAACCGCAAAGGCTTCCACTCCATCAATGTGCAGCTGGTCTGCAACCACAAAAAGATTATCATGCAGGTGTGCGCCAGATTCCCTGGCAGCTGTCATGACTCTTTCGTGCTCTGCCAGTCCACCCTCCCTCAGCTCTTAGCACCTCCAAACAGACTTTCTGGCTGGCTGCTTGGAGACAAGGGCTATCCACTGAAGACGTGGCTCATGACACCATTGAGAAGGCCAAGCAATGAGGCCGAGGAGCGTTATAATGATGTCCATCAGATGTTTCATAGAGCAAGCAATCAGCATGATGAAGACACACTTCAGATGCCTTGACAGATCTGGAAGAGCCCTTCAGTATGCACCAGCCAGGGTCTCCAGAATCATCATCAAATGCTGCGCACTGCACAACAGAGCTGCAGGAGGGATTGGAGCTGCAGGAGGGGCAAGGCGCAGAGCGTACAGCCTCTTCATCGTCGGAGGAGGAGGAGGAACAGAAGGAGGAGGAGGAGGAGGAACCTGAGGTGGAAATGGAATCATTAGCGATGTACATGGCTGCCCGGGAAGCCCGGGATGGCCTCATGATGACCCAATTTACTTAACTTGCACCAGTGCAACCACATGGTTCCCAGATGTTGTACCAACTCCCACCTCAACCCCCCCCGACTCCAACAACACCACAAAGCAGTCCTACAATGACCAAGCCATTCCTCTCACCCAAACCTCCATTGCTTGAGATTAAGTAATGTCTCACCATTCACACTAGTGAAAAAGCCACTTCCCAGGTAGCAGGCAATAATGGACAAGACAGGATAGTTGTGCAAAGAAATAAATTTATGTGCGTCATAAATATAACTGAAAGTTAACATTAACATTTTGTCAAACACCCATGTGCATACCCTTGTACATCTATGATTATGTCTTTTTTTGTTTCCGCATGCTTCTACGAGGTGCAACCCCTGTGGCTTCAGCAGAGGTAGAGGCAGGCTGCTCACTTCCCTGTTGTGACTGCTTGGACACTTTTGGTGGACGTCCTCTGGGTTTTGGAGCCTGTGAGGGCCCCACCAAAGACTGCTCCTCCTGCAACTGTGCAGAGGCAGACTCGGCCATTGGGATCCGAGGCAGCATGTGGGGCTCTGACTGAGGGGGAGGGAAAGGGGGAGAAGTGGGTGTGCTTTGAGAAGAGCCCCCACTTCCATGTTCCCGCTCACCATCATCCCTCTCATGGGCCACCTGCACTTCCCTGCTAGCAAGGAGCTGGAGAGCACCTTGCTGCACATCAGTGGGACGATGAAGGCCCAAGTCTAAGTTGGTATCCCTCCTCGAGATGAGGTCAATGAGTGTCTGCAATCTGTTGTTCACAGCAAGCATGTTCTTGTTGGACTGACGCATTTGCTGCTCCATTGCAGGTGGTCATCCTTTTCATGGAACAGCACATCATCGCCATCGCCTGCGAGATGGTGGTGCTCATGTTGGAGATGGACTCCACCATTCTCCGTACAGTCACACACATCGTGGCTGCAAAAGCTGCCAGAGCCTCGCGCATTTGTTGCTGCTCCTCCAAGATCACCCTCTTTCTCGATGGCCCCTGAAGTTTAGCATCTGCCTGCAGCTGAGCAGAGCTGGGTGTGTCCTGCGCCCTCCTGCAAGGAGTCTCCACTGCTGTCCCTGTCAACACCATCTGCTCTTGCTCACTTGTGATGTGTGAGACACCAGGTGACAACACTACTCTATCTCTCACTAGACCCACTGAGGTGTGCATAGCTGCGCCGGTGCTGGTGCGCATGGGTCTGCTGATGGTGCACCCTCAGAGACTGGAGCTTCCTATGAGGAGTCGTCTTCCTCCTCCAGCTGGACAGTGGCGGGGTTGGGCGTGGGGGCACCTGATGGGCCTGTGGGAGAGTAAAGAGATGAATTAGAAGTCTTATGATAAGAATGTGTAACGTTACCATTATGCACATGATGACATTTCACTGGCTGCTGACATCACGTCAGCATGAGTGACTGTGGTATGCCATGTGGCTGTATGAGATTTAATTGAGGTTGCTGGGAAGTCCCCTCTCTCTGACTTTCACCGCCAGCAGCTCTACAACTCCAGAGATTTCAAGCGTCTCCTACTCTGCTGGAGTCAAATTGCTGATTATTGGAGGGCCACCTCTGGTTCGCTGCCTCTCCCCGTTATTTTGCGCTCTCTTCTCCTGCAAGGAGGGAAAGAAGAGAACTTTGAGTGAGAGTGATGGAATGAGTGTAAGGGATGGGTGGGCTACATCTGTAGAGGGTGACTGTGAGGGGGTGGCATAACATTGCCAAATGGCCTCTTTCTGTGGCATTACTTTCTATGAGTACATTAGGATGAGGGCGAGTGTCGGGGTGGTTCGTCAGGTGGGGATGTGAGTAGGTGCATAGACAGTGAGAGATGGGTGCACCTGCAAGGTAGGTTGGTGTGAGGAATGATGTGCTGGAGTAGGCTTGGAAAGGCAGAGTGATGGGGTTGTGGTGGCACGCACATCAGGATGTAGCTGAATGTGGCATTGCACTCACCTTTCCTGACCTCATGAGATCATTAAATCTTTTTTGGAACTGGATCCAGGACCGCCTTACGACATCCCTGCTGCTGACCTCCTCCACGATCTCCAGCCATGCCCTCTTGGTGTCTCTGGCTGGTCTTTTGCAGCTATCTGCAGGGAAGAGGACCTCACTGCGTGCTCTGACTCCCTGAACCAGCACTTCCAGAGAGGCATCAGGGAATCTTGGTGCAGCCTTCTGTCTGTGTGACTCCATAGCCCACACAAATCTCAGTGACATGCAGCAATTTCTATCTCTGCCAAACACCTTTTATCTCTCCTACAACAACCTTCAACTGGGATGTCTACAAGGCTGCTTTAAATATCGAGTCATCAGTGACGTCAGCAGACACGCTCCATTTAATTGGGCCAGGAAACCCGCATGGCTTTTTTAATTGATGTAATTGAGTTAAACGTGCAGTGCAGAATGCGCTGTTAAAAAGTTCGGGATGGCGACCCGCTACACGGCCCACACGTACCCGCCTCGATGCTCAGGTAAAGATTCCAGCCATAGAACAATAGAATAGTAAGCACAGAAGGAGGCCACTTGGCCCATCCAGTCTGCGCCGGCTCTTTCAAAGAGCAATCCAATTAGTTCCACTCCTCCGCTCTTTCCCCATATCCTTACAATTGTTTCTCCTTCAAATATTTATCCAATTCCCTTTTGAAGGCTATTACTGAATCTGTATGCACCACCCTATCAGGCACTGCATTCAAAATCCTAACCACTTGTTGTGTAAAAAAGTTTTTCCTCATGTTGCCTCTGGTTCTTTTGCCTTGAATCTGTGCCCTCTGGTTAACAACTCTTGAACCATTGGAAACAGTTTCTCTTTATTTACTCTCTCTAAACCCTTCATGATTTTAAATACCTCTATCAAGTCTCCTCTTAGCCTTCTCTGCTCTAGGAGAACAACCCCAGTTTCTCCAGTCTACAGAATATATTGAGCCAGAATTTGCGGTGGGTAATGACAGTGAACGAACAGTGTTGCTATTATCATCCCTTTGATACTGACTGCAACTTCAGGGTGGAACACAAGTGCATCTAAACACGAAAATCCTGAAGTTGCGGTCAGTCATTCACTGCTCTGACACTGGCTGCACTATGGACACTCTCTCCCATAGCTGGCAATCAGTGTAATCGGTGAAATTGACGGAAACGTGTGATTTTCCGGGGTAATATCGTTGTTAAACACCTCATTAAATGTTAAGCTTTGTTGGATTAGGTATAACTGGGGTTTTAACAGCGTACTGATTGCTAAACAAATGTTATGGCCCTGTAAAACTAATTTTAATTTTTTGCCAAATTTCTCCATTATGATAAAAATTACAATTTTTAAGAAACTTAAAAAAAATGTTTTTCAAAGTTTGTTCATGAGGTTCTACCTTATCCCCATGTGAGAGCCCCAATCTTCGTTTTGTTCTCTGTAACACTTAAATAGTCCGGATAAAAGCAGCTTCTCATTTCCTGGTTCCGTCTCTAAGAATTCTGCAATATGATTGGCTGCTTCTAGGAAGTGTCAGTTAGAATATTTAATTCAATGCCAAAATCATGTACAGAAAGCAAAATAAAGAGAGGAAAGAAAGATGGGATTAGGAGAGAGAGATAAATGACACAGAAAGAAAAAGGTAAAAAAATTATTAAATTTTTTTAAATCTCAAAAAATAATTAAAATCTGAAGGAATGAGACTCCACACTTGTAAAAGTTAATTTTCAGTGCCAGCGGAGTTGTGTTACAGTAATTAAAACTTACCACACTGTTAAAAATGTACTTACTCTGCAATGGACAAGCCCTAACTTTTTCTGAGTTTAGTGCATATCTATCATGTAAGTACTGCAACTTCATGATGTTCCATGTATTTCAATGACGAGTCTCTCGGCAAGATACAGGTATAGCGAAGCTTCCAGAGGAGCAGGGCAACTCGGACAGTAACTTCCTGATTTCCATGTTTAACTGCGCATGAACTGTGGCTGGAAGTTGCTGCCCTGATAGCCTCATCGTTATATCTTCCACAAAGTCCAGGTCGTTGTCTTTATAAAAATTGATTAAAAAAATACTACTTTCAACTGTATCAAGGTCAGGAATGAGATCTTCTATCTTCTATTGTAGGCACCTTCATTTCTCTATGCCTTTTGTATTAGCAGGCGCCTTGGTAATTTTCTTGCCCTTGGTCTTCTTAGCTTATTGTTTTCTTAACATCTGTCTTTTTGACTGCAAGTTGGAAAGGGAGGGGGTAAATCCAGTTGTTGTGGTCCATGTCAGAACAAACGACACAGGTAGGAACAGGGAGGAGGTCCTGCTGAAGGAGTTTCAGGAGTTAGGAGCTAAATTAAAAAGCAGGACCCCAAGGGTAATAACCTCTGGATTACTGCCTGAGCCACGTGCAAATTGGCATAGAAGCAGTCAGATCAGGAGAATTAACACTAAAGGGCTGGTGTGGGCAAGAGGGGTTCCTTTTCATGGGACACTGGCATCAGTACTGGGACAGGAAGGAGTTGTACCGATGGGACGGGCTCCACCTGAACCGGGATGGGATCTGTGTCCGAACGAAAAGGGTAAATAGGGAGGTGGCAAAGGCTTTAAACTAGTAAGACGGTGGGGGGGGGCGGGGGGGGGGATCTACAAGAAATGAAACCAGCCTAAATATGGAAAAAACAGGAAAGTAGAGCACAGCAAAGAGTAAAGTAAGGGAGGACATTGATGGCCAGGGAATAAATAGAGTTATAGAACAGGAGTGTAAAAAGATGGTTAAAAATAAAGTGAAAGGAACTGCTATTAAAAATTAGTTAAACTATCTGTACAGCAATGCACCGTAATAAAACAGGGGAGCTGGAGGCAATCATGCATTGCGAGGAACCAGACATAGTAGGGATTACTGAAACATGGCTACAGAAAAATCAGGACTGGGTATTAAACATTGCAGGGTATAACATATTTAGAAAAGACAGAGAGGGAAAAAAGGGAGGTGGAGTAGCTGTACTTATTCGGGATAACATAATGGCAGTAGAAAAAAGTGATGTAGCTATCAGCAAAACAGAAATAGAATCCATGTGGATATAGATAAACGATAATAAAGGATCAATCACACTAATAGGGGTAGTCTACAGACACCTAATAGTGGAAGGGTGATGGAGGAAGAAATATGCAAACAAATTAGGGAAATGAGTAAAAGACATAGAATAATAATCATGAGAGATTTCAACTACCTCGATATTAATTGGACAGAAGAGGTAGGTAAAGGGGATAAGGGAATGGAGTTCCTACAATGTGTACAGGACTCCTTTCTAACCCAATATGTAAAATGCCCAATGAGGGAGGATTCGTTATTGGATCTAGTAATGGGGAATGAACCATAGCAGATAAGAGAAGTAGGGGAACATCTAGGTAATAGTGACCATAATATAATATGCTTTAAGATAATAATTGAGAAAGACCTAAGTATGACAATGACCAGGGTAATAGATTGGAGAAAAGCTGATTTTGTGGGGTTAAGAACAGAACTTGGGAAAATAAAATGGGCAACAATATTGGCAAACAATGATGTAGAACAGCAATAGGAAACATTTAAAATGGTGTTCAACAGAGTCCAGGAAAATATATTCTACTAAAAAACAAAAACAAGCTAAACCCTAATGAGACACCGTGGATGAATAAAGCCATAAGGGAAAAATTGAGGGTAAGGAAAGAGACATACACTAAGTACATGGGCGGCAGGGGAAAGCATGACAAGAGAGAATATGAAGAGATTAGGAGAGAAGTAAAAAATAACAATTAGGAAGGCAAAGAGGAACTATGAAATTAAATTACCAAGGAACATAAAACAAAATAGTAAAATATTTTACAGGCACGTAAATAATAAAAGAGAGGTTGGGATGGGAATAGGGCCACTAAGGGATGGACAGGATAATACCGCAGGCAGCAATAGAGAGATGGCAGAGATATTAAATAATGACTTTGCTTCAGTATTTACCAGGGAGATAGAACAGGTGGAGATGGCATTGGATAATGAGACTAGTAATGAGATAACTGCATTTAAAATAAAATGAGGAAATATATTAAATAAACTAATGAAATTCAAAGAGGATAAAACCCCTGGTCAGGACTGATTGCGTCCATGCATTTTAAAAGAATCTAGGGAAGAGATAGCAGAGGCATTACTACACATATTTAGTAATTTGTTAGAAAAAGGTGTAGTGGCAGAGGACTGGAGGATAGCTAACGTAATGCCTATATTTAAGAAGGGAGATAGAATACGTTCAGGGAACTATAGGCGAGTCAGCTTAACATCGGTGGTAGGAAAAATAATGGAATCCCTACTAAACGAGAAAATAGAAGAACATCTAGAAACGAAAAATATAATAGTCAGCATGGATTTCAAAAGGGAAAATCTTGCTTAACCAACCTAATTGAATTTTTTGAAGAGGTAACAGAGAGAGTAGACAAGGATAATGCAGTAGATGTAATTTATCTAGATTTTCAAAAGGCCTTCGATAAGGTACTACATAATAGACTAATGAATAAGGTCAGGTAATGCGGAGTCAAGGGATAATGGATAGCTGGCTGGCTTAAAGACAGAAAGCAGGGAGTAGGGGTAAAGGGTAGCTATTCTCAGTGGCAGAAAGTGGGAAGTGGTGATCCACAAGGATCAGTGCTGGGACCACAGTTGCTTACAATTTATATTAACGATTTAGACTTTGGAATCAAAAACACAATTTCTAAATTTGAGGATGACACCAAATTGGGTGGGATAGTCAATACTGAGGAAGACTGCAACAAATTATAAGAAGACATGAATAAGCTTGCAGAATGGGCATATAATTGGCAAATGAAATTCAACACAGATAAATGTGAGGTATAACATTTTGGTAAGAAAAATAGGGAGGTCACATATTACTTGGAGGGTGTGAGTCTGGGTAGGGTAGAGGAGCAAAGAGATCTCGAGTACAAATAGACAAATCACTAAAAGTATCAACACAGGTTAACAAGGCCATAAAAAAGCAAACCAAGCACTAAGGTTTATTTCTAGAGGGATAGAATTGAAAAGTAATGAAGTTATGCCTAACTTGTATCGAACCTTGGTTAGACTGCACTTGGAGTACTGCATACAATTCTGGTCGCCATATTATAAAAAGGATATAGAGGCACTGGAGAGAGTGCAGAGAAGATTTACAAGGATGATACCAGAAATGCAGGGGTATACCTATCAGGAAAGGATGAACAGGCTGGGTCTCTTTTCTCTTGAAAAGAGAAGGCTGAGGGGTGACCTAATAGAGGTCTTTAAAATCATGAAAGGTTTTGATAGAGTAGATACAGAGAGAGTGTTTCCACTTATGGGGAAGAGCAAAACTAGAGGCCATCAATATAAGATAGTCACCAAGAAATCAAATAGGGAATTCAGAAGAAACTTCTTCGCCTCGAGAGTGGTGAGAATGTGGAACTCACGACCACAGGGAGTAGCTGAAGCGAATTATATAGATGCATTTAAGGGGTGGTTAGATAAGTATATGAGGGAGAAGGGAATAGAGGGTTATATTGATAGAGTTAGATGAGGAAAGATGGAAGAATAAACGCTGGCATGGACTGTTTGGGCCGAGTGGCCTGTTTCTGTGCTGCATATCCTATGTAATCTTATGTAAGTTGAGTTTGACAGTTGTTTTCTGTCACTTTGATATCCTTAGTCCAGAAGTGTTTGTAGCAAATTCAGACTTGGCCATTATCACTGGTGTATGGATTTTAAAACCCAAAAATATATTTCAAAGTGTTGGCCACAGGCTGGTAATTAATATTTTTGTTAGTCGGCACTAAGAAGTGGGGTGGACCTCTCACAACAAATGGTGTTTGGTGAAGCAGCGATTAGAGCATTGGGCCAGTTTTTGGCCCAGGAAGAAAAGGGTCAGCAGGACTGACGCCACAAGGGGAGCTGGGAATTTAGCAGTTAGGAAGGAGACCGACACTAGAGTGTCACCTTTGGTCTAAGAGCTGGGTTACTAGAGATAGAGGCACTACAACGTCTCCACTACTGCAATGTATAATTATTGCATGACAAGTTTACATAAGCAAATCCCATTATAATTTCTAATGGGAAAACATTGACACAAAATGTGTGACAAAAACATAACAGGAACTCAAGTGGCGCAGACAAGAAGTGCACGCAAATGGAAGATTTTTATTAAGATATACTAGGTAGTTGATAAGACTATATGATCCTAAATCAGGTAAAGAAAAATTTTGGCTTGTTGATACGCCTCTTTTGGTGAATTCTGTGAAGCATTTGTATTTGTGGTTTTGAAAGGTAATGCCCTAATATTTTAAAGTCTTCGTAAAGCTAAATCTATGAAACTTGACCATCTGGTCCAGTTTTTAAAGAAGCTGTTGTGTAAGTGCAATGTTATGGTCCACATTTTCTGTTTTGTTAGTAGTGCTTTAAGAGTCAAAACTGTTAATAGAAATTACTGTCAGCATATGACATTACACTGTCCAATATTTTAATAGATTAATGCTTCTGTTAAAATAGATGGAAGATCATATGAATGCATTGAGTTTGTCTGCTAATATCACTGACAGATATTTTCAGCCTAATGCATCACTGATTACTAAAATAGAATTGGCAATCCTTAAAATTAAATATTTATTTTCAGTCTAATGATACCCAGACCTGGCCATCCAAAGTAAGAATTAACATTGAAAGCCATACTTTTATTTCCCTTGGATGATTTTTTGTTTCTGTGCAATCAATTTTGTGTTCATCAAAGTGATTGTTTGCAGTGCTGGAGAATGGAACATTTTCCACTCTTTTCCGGCTAGTATTCTTATCAAACATTCCTAGGCCAGTTACGCCCCACCCAAATGATGAGTAAAGCTCCTTTTACTCTCTCAGCAAATTAATCTCGACCTTATTCAGTCCATCAAGACCCTTTCTTCAGTACAGAAGGCGCAAACTGCACTATTACTGCATACACCCATAAAAGAAAAGACTTGCATTTATATAGCGCCTTTCACGACCACCGAACATCTCAAAGCACTTTACAGCCAGTGAAGTACTTTAGGAATGTAGTCACTGTTGTAATGTGGGAAATGCGGTAGCCAATTTGCACAAAGCAAGCTCCCACAAACAGCAATGTGATAATGGCCAGATAATCTGTTTTAGTGATGTTGATTGAGGGATAAATATTGGCCAGGACACCAGGGATAACTCCCCTGCTCTTCTTCGAAATAGTGCCTTGGGATCTTTTACGTCCACCTGAGAGAGCAGACAGGGCCTCGGTTTAACATCTCATCCGAAAAACGGCACCTCTGACAGTGCAGCATTCCCTAAGCACTGCACTGGAGTGTCAGCCTAGATTTATGCGCTCAAGTCCCTGGAGTGGGGCTTGAACCCACAACCTTCTGACTCAGAGGCGAGTGTGTTACCCACTGAGCCACAGCTGACATATGTGGCAGGCGCATAGTAAATATATGCAAATGAGGGAAACACAGCTTTCAGGTAAGTTTGCATTTAAGCTTTTGGACTGGGTTTTTTGATTTTATTGAAGTAGTGGGTTGCTGCAATCTATGTTAAAAGTTTTTTAGGCGTGTAGGGAGTGCTGCTGGATGCCTGCAAGGCCTTGAATGGTAAAGGTAGGCCTCTGAGAGGATAGAAAATGCTGTAAAGACTGAGCAGGTCAGGCAACTTCCGTGGAGAGAGAAACAGTGCTCATGTCTCAGGTCGAGTTGCTGCCTGACCTGCTGAGTATTTCCAGCATTTTATGCTGTCATTTCAGATTTACAGCATCCGCTCACAGAGGGAAGAGGAAGACACAGAAGAGGAAGAAGCCGAGGAGGAGGAAGCAGAAGAGGAGGAAGCAGAAGGAAGGATGCAACCCAGACAGCCCCTTTCTGGCGGTGATATCAGGGATGGAATAATCCGCCTGCATTACCAGTGACCACAACCCCAATTCCCCTTTCCACATTTGTCCCACACCTTATCTTCCCTCTGTTATTGACCATCACAGCATCCTCTTGGCCATAATGCTGAAATAAAAGCCACCACAAAGCAAACATTCCAATCCAACTTTATACATCTATCTATCAAGAAATCAACTCATCACCCTTATGCATTCCCTTAGTGACTGCCTTTGCCTATCCTACTGATGTCACGCAGTGCTACCCCAGTGGCTGCAGTATGGCTGGTAGGAGGCTGATGACTTTGGGGTCAATTTTCAGTGTGCCGTGAGGCGGGCTTTTAGGCGTGCGGGGGGCAAAAATCCCGAATTCGGGGGTCTTGACACCATCCCGCCCAAAACCTGCCTCCACGTAAGTTTCAAAGGAGGCAGGTACCTGCCCCGCACTGGGATCCGCCGACCCGAGGCGGGAAGGGATTAGTGCTAATTAACTGCCTGTTAACAGGTAGTTAACAGGCAGTTTTTAGCCTAATCCCTATTTTGAAGGGTGTCGTGTGGGATTCCCGACGGCTACAAACCACGCCAGGTTAGAGGAGTCGGGCCGTCGGGTTGAAGGACTTGGAGGGGTCGAGATGTCGGTGTTCAGGTGAGTGATGGGTGCATGAGTGCAAAGGTAAGTGTGTTTGGTGTGTCTAAAGTGTGTAAAGAAGTTTAAATTACCTGTACTTACCTTAACAGCCTTCCTTCCTCTAGGCTTCGGGAGTCCATCATTCAGCTGGCACAGAAAGCAGAATGGCCGCGAGCTGTCAAAAGTGACAGCCTTCAGCTTTCAGTGCCGGCGAGATTTCTAACTGAGTCTGTTTAGAAGGACTCAGGTTAGAAGTAAGACTGTCAGTGTTTGACAGCTTCAAACAGCTGTGAAACACTGATATTTCATCTGTCAACACGTCTTGACAGATGAAATTTCAGTCTGTGACGTCACCTGTTGTCGGGTGGCCCTTAATTGGCCTGCTGAGCCCGCTGGGCGGGCTCAACAAGGTCAATCAAGGGAAAATCGCGCGGATTGGCCGCATCTCGATGGAGGCGGGACTAAAACCCGAAAGTTGTAGTCCCGCCTCCTTCCCGACTTCTGAATGAAAATCCAGCCCTTTCAGTGGGGGACACTGTAAATGGCCTTGCTGGTCGACCTTGAGGTGCTGGTGGCTGGGAGTGTCAAATCAATCTTCTTCTTCTTCTTCACTCTCCTCTCCCTCTTCTTGGCCAACCACTGGCTGGGCAAGTCTGAAAAAAGTAAATTTCTCTATTTTTCTCTTTCACTTGTTTCTTTTTTCTTTGCTTGTCCTCCAATTAAGAACCTAAGAATTGGAGAAGGAGTAGGCTATCATGGCCCTTCGAGCCTGTTCCGCTGTTTAATAAGATCACGGCTTACTTCGGCCCCAACTCTACTTTTCCGCCTGATCCCCTCTCCTTTTCCAGTCTGCCTGTCTTTTCAAAATGTCAAGTACCCTGGAATATTTAGCTCCCAACCTTGGTCACCTTGCAACCATGGCCGCGAATTTAATTGAGATGGCGGAATGGGGGCGGGACAGCTGCTTTCCGGGTTCCGGTCCCGCTCCCAGCTGCATCTGCTCTGCAGACGTGATTTTACCTTGATTGGCCTTGTTAAGCCCACCCTGCGGGCTTACCGGCCAATTAACAGGAAGCGGGTCTGATGACGTCATTTGATGACGCGTCACAGCCAGTTTCTTAAAGGGACACATCCAAATTGGGTTTGACAGCTGTTCTGTCAGTGTTTGACAGCATTGAGGTGCTGCAAACACCGACAATCACTGCATAAAGGTGAACACTTGCACCCAGGCTCTCCAATGACTCCCTCCATATGCTTATGGAGGGAGTCAAAGCACGCAGGGAGGTTCTCTTCCCTTCCAAGGGCGGAAGAGACCTCCCCAGGACACCAACTTAACTTGCACCTCCACCCAACCCTCTCTAGCTACTTTATCACTTCCCCATCTCACTAGCCACCCCTCACGCTCACCCTCATCCTATTGCAAGCATACCAACCAACAACACACAAGGGTAGGCACCTGAGAGATTTAGCCAATGTCCATGTGAAGTTTCTGGTAATGTGTTGTCATACAGTGAAATCTCTTTTTCAAAAAGTGCCCCTTATTGGACAGATCTGAGCGCGCCTTGAGAAGTGTCTTACTGAGTTCCAGTGATTGTTCAGTCATAACTCCCCCCGCCCCACTATAGTGATGTGTGTGCATGGAATGGCTTGGACATTAAAGGGATGCTTCACGGTGCTGGTGTGGGATGGTGTCAACCTGGCGCATCATGTGGCAGCCAGGGTTTACAACGTCAAGTAAAGAAAATCTGGCCATGGTGATGCCATCGCTGGCCTCCCGGGCAGCAATTTTGTCAGGAGCTGATGCCCTGTGTCCAGTGCAGCATCAGGTGATGGCGGTGAAGGTTGGTGATGAGGTTGGCGATGTTGGTGTTGGGGATGATTGTGGAAGGATTCGGAGGACCAAGGTCTGATTGTTTCATTGGCTCCAATGTTGCTGTAATAGATGACAGCTGCAGGTGAGATGACAGAAGTGATCTGTCACTGTTGAGAGAGGTTCTCCCAATGAGGTGGCACTGGACATACAGTTGGATCTAAAAACTTGTAAGCTAAAGAAATCTCTATATGTATTAAAAATGCAGTAACCAACATTTTCTGTGCTCTGAAACTCACCATCTGCAACATGGCATCCTTTATACCACTTCTGCAGCTGTCATTTTTTCCACAAACATCAGAGCAGGTTCAAAACACGTCAGGTTGAGTAGGCATGTTCCCCGAACAGCAGGTAACCAGTGGGGGAGAAGGTAAAATTACAAGTAAGCCTCAAAATACTCTTAAATTGGCTCTTAACACGCCATTTAAGTGCTGAATTGTCTCCCCCGCCGCTTGGTGTCAGGTCAGTTCTCCGCTGACAGACCCGACACCTGGGAGACTCACGTGGAGGTGGGTTGACAGCGGTTTCCTACCCGCTGTTAATCTTTGCAATTTTGACAGCAGACCCGCCTCCAAACCCGCCCCCTCAGCGCGATTACATTCGTGGCCCATGTCTCTGTAATGGCTAATAGATCAAAACCATTTATCTCTATTTGTGTCACTAATTCGACTATCTTGTTATGAATTATTCATGCATTCAGATAAAGAGCCTTTAATTTTAACTTTTTACCATTATTCCCTGCTTTCACCTTATTTGCTAATGCACTATTACTGTTAAAATCTCTGTCCTTTCCTGTCACACTCTGCTTATCTTTACCCAATTCACTACACTGCTCCATTGCCTTGACTTTTCTCTTTAGATTTCTAAATTTCCCCTCACCTGACCCTTCCCCCACACCTTTTTAGTTTAAAGCCCTAGTTATTCAATTCGCCAGGACGCTGGTCCCAGCCCAGTTTAAGTGGAGACCGTCCCATCGGAACAGCTCCCTCTTTCCCCATTACTGGTGCCAGTGCCCCATGAATTGAAACCCCTTCCTCCCACACCACTCTTTGAGCCACGCATTTAACTCTGATCTGCTTGTCCCTATGCCAATTTGCGTGTGGCTTGGGTAACAATCCAGAGATTATTACCTTTGAAGTTCTGCTTATTAATTTAGACCCTAACTCCTCAAATTCTCTCAGAAGAACCTCATTCCTAGTTCTACTTTCCCCTCTCACTCTAAATTCTTCTTCAGCCGCGAGGAGATATCCTTAACCCTGGCACCGGGCAGGCAACACAACCTTCGAAACTCCCGGTCGCGGCTGCAGAAAACAGTATCTATACTATCTATACTGTCCCCTATCACTACAACATTCCTTTTCACTCCCCCCACTTGAATGGATTCCTGTACCACGGTGCCATGGTCAGTTTGCTCATCCACCCTGCATACTTTGTCCTCATCCACACAGGCAGCAAGAACCTCATACCTGTTGAACAAGGGCAAAGGCTGAGGCTCCTCCAGCACTGCACCTGGGATCCCCTTACCTGCCTGAGTTACAGTCGCACCCTTCTCGCCCTGACCACTAACCAGACCTGTACCACTCCCTAATCTAAGGGGCGTGACTGCTTCCTGGATTAAAGTGTCCAGATAACTCACCCCCTCCCTGATGCCCTGCAATGTCTGCAGCTCGGACTCCAGCTCAACAGCTCTGAGCTGAAGTTCCTCGAGATGCAGACACTTACTGCAAACGTGGTCGTCCGGCATCGCGATGCTCTCCACATACTCCCACATGCTGCAGTTGCAGCACATCACCTGCACTGCCATCCCTTTATAACCTTGTTTTATTTATCTAGTTAATTAAAATTTATGTATTTTATTAACCTGGTTTATAGCTTAGTTTTTAGCTAATTATTAGATCTAGTTTAAGTGCTAGGTAGATTAAATTAAATATTTACCGGTAACACAAAATAGTTTTAAAGTTCTAAGTTAAATTCAGAATGTTAAACTAAATTTCACTTTTTACTGCTAATACTCACCCAGACCTTACCAGAGACTCCCACTCTCTCCAAATTCCCAAGTTTAACCCTCTTTTTAAGTGTACTCCATTTAAGATCACTCTGTGCAGACCACTCTGTCCATATCTCTCTCACCACCACTTTTGTCTCTCCTCCTGTGCTTCTTTTCATCTCTCACTCTGTCTTCCTCCGCCTTCTCCACTTCTATATTGCTTCCTCCTCCATGTCCATCACTCACTTCCATACCACTTATGTCTCTTCTTCTCCCTTTCCCCCTCCTTCACTCTCCCCATACTTCTCACTCTCTCCATCACTTCTCACTTTCTCACTTCCCTCCTCACCTCTTGCTCTTTCACTTCCCCCTTTACCTTTGACTCTCTTTCACGCTCCTCCTCCAACTCTCCTTCTCCTCTTTCACATTTTAATAGGTGTGAAGTACTCAGTCATGTAGGCGAGATGGGACACACTCAGGGCAGGCAGCCAATGGTGGGTGAGGATGCATTCAGGCAGCCCGAAAGGAACTCCAGCAAACAGCCTGGGAAGAAGTGAGAGTGGGAGGCTGAATAGGCAGGCTTGCTGAAAAGCACTTGGGATGGGCGGGTGATCAAGAATGCCAGAAACCACTTGGGTTGAGTGTGTGGGCGAGCAAGTGAGCTGGAAAGCTTTTGGGTGGGTGAACGAACAGGGGGAAGATGACAGGCACTTGCGGGGGCAATATGCCAGAAAGCAAGCAAGCAAGAAGACAATAAATTATCTTTGCAGTCAAGCAAGCAGGCAGGCCAGCAGGCAAGCAAACAGGCAAACCAGCAGGAAAGCAGGCAAGCAGGCCAGCAGGCAAGCAAACAGGCAAACCAGCAAGGCCAGCAGATAGGCCAGCAGGCAAGCCAACAGGAAAACAAGCAGGCAGGCAAGCAGACAGGCCAGCAGGCAAGCCAACAGGAAAACAAGCAGGCAGGCAAGCAGACAGGCCAGCAGGCAAGCCAACAGGAAAACAAGCAGGCAGGCAAGCAGACAGGCCAGCAGGCAGGCAGGTAGATGGGCAGGAGACCTTGCCGACTATAATAAATTGGACCAGTTAGTGGCATTGTAGACAAAGGTAAAATATTTTAGTATGGGTCAAGGAATCAAAATAGGAAGTATGTTTTGAATGGAATAGTCAATTCATTTAACAGGAAACAGGAATCTGAGGTTATTGTGGATATATCTAGCTCAATGTTTACCTGACTTAAAAAATATAAAAGAGGTTCTGTGTTGCATTAATAGAGTATGAACAAAAAGAAAGGGTGTTACTGTTTAAGACCAGAGCTTGGGCTCATCCTATACAAAGTACCGGTCACTATCCTGTCGGAAGGATATTATAATCTATGAGAGGGTGCAGCAGGGACAATCTGGGTCTTTGGGTTCGAAATTATGAGGTAATGTTAAGAATGTTGAGCTTATTTTCCTGTTGGAAGTGAGATTTCAAAGTAACCTAGCAGAAATTTTCAAAATTATGATCGGTTGATAAAGTTAGTAGAAATTATTTACACTGAGACATGGTTAAAAAACTTGGAAACATGATTTGAAAAATTAATGAATTGGAAGTAGATAGGGAATTCGACAGAAGTATAGCTGCTTGGAATAAATGACCAGGCAAGGCCATTGAAGCAAAGCATAAATGGATTCAAGAGACAATATTGGCCCAGAAATTCGGGTCCCAACGCGTGAGTACGGACGGAGTACTCACACGTGGACCCGATGGAAGTGCCGGAATCTTGCATGCACTACGCATGCGCAGGAAACCGGCATTTCCGATCCTCTGAACCAAGGGGTTCAGAGGTCGAACGCGTGCACGCAGGAGTCTGCGTGTGCGCATTGAACTTCCTCTTCTTTTCCAGGTTTGCCCGTGCGTGAAGGCCTCCACTTTTTACACTTGAAAAAAGCAGACGTAAGGACTTAATTTTAAAAGGTAAGTGGTCTAATAATTAAAATTAGAACATTTTTTCCACAGGTTTATTATTTTTAAAGACTTTACAGTAAGGTAAGTGTATTTTTAGCCCCGATTTTTTATAAAATTATTTTTTTCAAAAATTTAATTTATTGTTTAAAACAGTTATTTAAAGTTATTTATAGTTCATTTAAATAGTGTGAATTTAAAAAAAAATTATTTCAAGTTTAAGTACTGTTTTGGGCGCCTGGAGTTTTCATGAGTTTGACAGTTCTTACTGTCAAACTCATGAATGAACTTTTGCATCCTCTGATTGGTTGCCCAGTGCTCACGTGATCCCAGCCGACGCATCGCACTAAGTACGCCGCTGGGTCACGCAAGCACAGCGCGCCGGGAGCTGAACCGGGCCACAGACAGGAAATCAACGCAGGCCCAGGCTTCAACTGTCAGCGCACTAGGTAAGTGTAGGTCGGGGGCTTGCACCCGCGGGAAGCCCCCGACACGAATTTCTGGGCCAATATATTTCTATGAGCCAGGAAATCTGGACAAAACATTATAATTTTCAACTGTAGCTCAGAACGAATAGAAGAATTAGTACCGGCGGACATGCTGGTGCTGGCTACTGATTCATTGCAGTTTGCTTCATTTGCATCTAGAGCTTGATGACTATTTTAAAGCTAATTCTGGTTAACAGGTTAACAATTGATCTGATTAGTAAGGGAGGAGAGTTTTGCTACTTGCCAGCGGTCAAGGTCAACAGTGAGAGGCAGGAGGATAGTGTGCCAGACTGGAAATATCAATATCACAGATGCCCTGCAGAGCATTTCATGAAGGAAAATGCCAAACTTAATCCACTAATAAAGGGGAGACGCTGTGCACTGTCTAGGCTATGGATTCCACAGGAGACGTGCCACTTATTCTCTCTATGTCGCAGAACCATGGAACTGAAGGACATCTGGCACACGTGTGAAGTGCTTCTAATGGAGCAGGAAAATTGAAAAAAAGATTTCCTTTTGCTTTCCACTAGCTTTCTTGATCCTGTTTTTGGACAGGAGAAATCCTCTAGAGCAAGATGAAACACTGACAATTGGTCCGTTACTGTTTCCTACTGCTACTGCTCCCTGCTTATGCACGTCTATAATTTTGTAAATATCATCAAATAGGCGAAAAATAGCCTCAAGACTTAAAGCGCTGGGCATTTGTTCATTAAGAATTGGTGTAAGGACTGGGGAACAGGAACTGGAACCAGTAAGAGGATTTTGAATCAAACATTGAAATAAAGAGTAGATTGCCTTTCAAAAGCTAGGCTTTATTAACCTTAAAAAACCAGCAAGTACATGTTGAGCACCCAGTCTCAACCAAACTGTAGAAAACTGAATTTAAGATGGCCACCACAGGTCACATGGAATCAACTAACCAATAAGTTTACAGCATATATCTCAAGGCAGGAAAACAGGCAACCAATTACAATGCTTTTTATAAAACAAGAATAATCACCACATTCACCCCTCCTTTTAAAATATACTTCAACCTAGGTAGCCTTTACAGTTTACAATTAGTTATTTATGACTAGAGCAATACATGTATAATGCCTTCAACAATATTAAAATTTTACTATTAAATTATTAATTATTTTAAAAGTCCATTTTTAATCGGTCGACCGGATATCTTGTTCGTGTTGACCTTCTTAGCCTTGGTGGAGTTCCTTGCCCTCCCACACCAGGAGACACAGAAATATCTTCTGCAGGGAGGCTATCAATATCCCGATTATCAACGGTTTCCGGATTGGAAGTCCCATTAGAAGGTAGACTGGGAGGGTCATGAACATCCATCGGGGGCAGACTAAGAGAATTGTAAGTGTCTGCAATAGGATTGGAAATGTTCGTAGTATCTGTGACGACATCAACATTATCTGAATTATGGCTATTGTTAATGTCCTCAGGAGAGGGCTGGCCACCACAAGGAGCTAAGTCTTTAACTGAAACCGTACTTTCTTTCCCATCTTGGAATCGAATGTGAGCATATTGGGAATTTGCCTCCAATAGCTCCACCTCCTCCACTAAAGGATCATACTTTGACAGTCTAACATGGCGTCGGAGCAGCACAGGTCCCTGCATAGTAAGCCATGAAGGTACCGAATATCCCGTAGTGGATCTCCACGGATAGTTGAAGAGCCTTTCATGGGGGGTCACATTAGTAGCCGTTGAAAGCAATGATCTAATGGAATGCAGGGCATCAGGCAGTACCATTTCCCACTGTGTATTCTTAAGGTTCCAGGATGTCAAAGCCAACATAACTGCCTTCCAGATCACCGCATTGTATTGTTCGCACTGTCCATTACCCTGGGGATTATACGGGGTAGTTCTGCTAGTAGAAATTCCCCGACTCTGGAGGTATTCCTTCAACTGGGAAGACATAAAAGAACTTCCCTGATCCGAATGGATATACGCAGGCATCCCAAAGATGACAAAAAGTTGAGTCAGACATTTAATAACTGTAGCAGCTGATACATCTGCACAAGGAAAAGCAAAAGGGAACCTTGAAAACTCATCCACAACAGTAAATATATATCGATTCTGAGTCGTTGAAGGAAGAGGCCCCTTAAAATCAATGCTCAGGTGTTCAAAGGGAGAAGTAGCCTTTATAAGATGAGCTCGTTGAGGCTTAAAGAAATTCGGTTTACACCGGGCGCAGACAGAGCATGACGAAGTCATCCGCTTGACGTCTTCAACTGAAAAGGGCAAATTCTTACTGCGTACGAAGTGTATCATCCTCGTAACACCAGGATGGCACAAAGCATTATGAAGATTAATAAGCGTATCTCCGTGAAGCACAGAACAATAAGCCCTCGACAGCGCATCAGCGGCAACATTATCCTTCCCCGGACGATAGACTATATCAAAATGGTAGCATGCCAACTCGATCCTCCACCTCATTATTTTATCATTCTTAATCTTTCCGAAATGTTTGACATCAAACATGAAGGACACAGATTTTTGGTCAGTTACTAACGTAAAATGTCGCCCAGATAAATAATGTCTCCATTTACGCAGTGCTTCTACTATTGCGTACGCCTCTTTCTCTATTGATGAATGTCTCTTCTCACTATTGCTCAGAGTACATGAGAAAAAGGCCACAGGTCTTCCATTTTGGTTCAGGGTAGCCCCAATTGCAAAATCGGAAGCGTCCGTCTCAATCACAAAGGGAGCCTGCTCATCAATAGAATGCACAACTGCTCCAAGGATATCCTTTTTAAGATTATCAAAACACGTCCTGGCCTCCCATGATAGAGGATATGTCGTAACCTGAATAAGGGGCTGGATCTTCTGCGAGAAGTTTGCAATCCAATTAGAATAATAAGAAAACAGTCCAACAACTCGTTGCAAGGCCTTAGAATTAGTAGGGCAAGGTAAATCAATCAATGGTCGCAGCCGTTCTGGATCTGGTTTAATCTTGTTTCCCGAGATAATATACCCCAGTAAATTTACCTCGGTGGTCGAAAAGATACACTTCTCTTTACTGAAAGTTAAGCCAACTTTTTCCGCAACTTGAAGGAATCTTTCTAGATTAAAATCGTGCTCCACCCTTGATTTGCCACACACCGTGATGTCATCTAAATATGAGAAGGTGTCAGAGAGAGAGTTATCACTTATAAAAGCATCCATTGCCCGTTGAAAACAGGCGACACCGTTAGTAACACCGAATGGTACTCGGCAAAACTGGTACAGCTTTCCGCCAGCTTCAAAGGCCGTATATGGTTTGTCCCTCTTAGCGATAGGAATCTGATGATAAGCACTCTTTAGGTCAATAGTGCTAAAAACCTTATATTGAGATACTTTATTGATAAGCTCATCAATCTTAGGCAGGGGGTACGCATCTAATTGAGTATACCTGTTAATAGTTTGAGAGTAGTCTATCACCATTCGCTTCTTATGTCTCTCATTAGTGGTGACAACTACCTGTGCCCGCCAGGGCAAAAAACTAGGTTCAATGATTCCTTCCGATAAAAGGCGTTGAACTTCAGAATTAATAAATTCTTTATCCTGACTGCTATACCTTCTTGACTTGGTAGCAACTGGCTTACAGTCCGGCATCAAATTGGAAAAAAGTGATAATGGAGAAATGAATAAAGAAGTTAATCCACAAATAGACAAAGGTGGCTTGGTTCCTCCGAAAGAAAGACTGAGGGACTCATGTAATTGAAGCACATCATGACCAATCAAAATGTCCGCACAGAGATTAGGCAGAACGGATAGGCGTATATCAGTATACGTATTACCTAGGAGAATTAATTTCACAAGGCAACAACCAGCTACTTGTGAGGTGAGAGTCGTCTGAGCCATACACACCTGATAGGAAACAGGCGAAATTTTCAAACGCTTCTCCCTCACAAACTGAAGACTTATAAAGCTCTCAGTACTGCCCGTATCTATAAGGGCCTTCACTTCTAACCCATTAACTTGGGCCATAACTATAGCTTTGTTTAGGCCATGGGAAAAGGCGGCAGAAACTGATGCAATAAACGCCTTATCTAAAGGCTGAATGGTCGCAGAGGAGGCAACCGATTTGCAAACACATGCGTAATGACCTCCCTTGCCGCATTTACTACACACAGTCTCCCGGGCAGGGCATTTCAGACGGGGGTGCCGGGCGTTCCCGCAAAAATAACACTTCTGAATCCTAGAGGCAACAGCTGCCGAAGTAGAAACTGTTTCGGAATCTGGTAAACCACTCCTATTAAATCCACGTAACTCCCTTTCATCCGGAACTGCCGAAACCACGGTCGCAGGCCGATCAAAAAGAGCATAAGAATCCGAACTTCTCTGAGCCAAATCCAATGTAGAGGCTTGCTCAAAAGCACTCTTAAGATCCACGATCTTATTTTCTAATAACCGCTGACGAATTGATCTAGACAGTAATCCATTAATAAATGCATCCCGTACCGACTCTTCCCTATGTTCTTCTGCAGACACGGCCTTATAATTAGTTAGCACCAAGGCGCCGGAGTGCTTGTAAATAAGCATCCAAGGATTCTCCCGCCTGCTGCCTACGGGCAGATAAAAGGTGACGTGCAAATACCTCATTTTTGGGTTTAACAAATTTTTTTTCCAACGTAGCAATAGCCAATTCATAAGTTTCACAGTCCAAAATATACTTATACACATCCGGAGCAATGTAGTTGATTAGTATATCCAACTTATTTAGAGATTGCTGATCCAACACACCCAAAAAGTTTTTAAATGTACGATACCAATGTTTCCATTGATCATCCACTCCTGCAGAATTAGGGTCAGCATTAAATCGTTCCGGTCGAAGATATCGTTCCATTATAGCAAAAGGTTAATAAATTAAAATAAAGAGTAGATTGCCTTTCAAAAGCTAGGCTTTATTAACCTTAAAAAACCAGCAAGTACATGTTGAGCACCCAGTCTCAACCAAACTGTAGAAAACTGAATTTAAGATGGCCACCACAGGTCACATGGAATCAACTAACCAATAAGTTTACAGCATATATCTCAAGGCAGGAAAACAGGCAACCAATTACAATGCTTCTTATAAAACAAGAATAATCACCACAAACATACAGCTCTCTTTCATTCTTTGAATGATATACATCCTTTACACACTATGATTAAAGACAATGGAAACTAAAATCAGGAGAGATGTTTAGCGGGTGTTCAAGCTGATATTGCGTGTTTTACACTATTGTCTAAAGTCAAAATTATCCACATAATCTCTGGGTTACTAGTCTGGTATCATAATCACTGTAACTGAAGGTGTGATATGAGGAGAAAGAAGAACAAAAGCTTTTAAGCTGGGCAAAAATGAACTGGTGCAGGTCTTGGGGCTTTATAGAAAGTTGGAAATGGGAAACCATGTCCTGCACCACCTGTTTACAATTTCATTATGGCATTTTACATGATTACTAAACACATCCCTGTGCTGAAATGGGTAAGCCCAAAGCACACCCGCTAGTGGGTCTCAAACCTCATCTAAATGAGGCCGGCAAGCTGCAGATGCATGCTGGGCATCCCTACACAAATCGCCAGTGAATTGGCATTTGATTTCGAGGTACTGCATTCCTGGCAGCGGTCCTCAGGTAGGTCCTGGGAGGGGGTGGATTCAGCAATTGGGAGGGTGCCAAGCAGGAGCCAGCAGCAGTCTGCAGCACTGCAGTGAAGCCAGGAGGATCACTTCTGCTTCTCACGGCTCCATTTTCAGGTAAATATATTTTAACAAACTTACTTTTTTGGTGGTAGTGTTTAGCAGTCTACTCTTGGTAATTGGCCAGATTGGATATGTCCTGTTTTTCGTGGACAGGACATACCGGGACTGTTTTCCACATTGTCGGATAGATGCCAGTGTTGTGGCTGTTCTGGGACTGCTTGGCTAGAGGCCCGGCTAGTTCTGGAGCACAAGTCTTCGGCACGACAGCCGGGATACTGTTGGGGCCCATAGCCTTTGCTGTATCCAGTGTGCTCAGCCATTTCTTGATATCACGTGGAGTGAATCGAATTGGCTGAAGACTGGCTTCTATGATGGTGGGGACCTCAGGAGGAGGCCGAGATGGATCATCCACTCGGCACTTCTGGCTCGAGATGGTTGCAAATACTTCAGCCTTGTCTTTTGCACTCGTGTGCTGGGCTCTGCCATCACTGAGGATGGGAATATTCATGGAGCCTTGCTACCCTCAGTGCTACTTCCAAGTGGTGTTCCACATAGAGTACTGATTCATCAGCTGAGGGAGGATGGTAGGTGGTAATCAGCAGGAGGTTTCCTTGCCCATTCTTGACCTGAAGTCATGAGACTTCATGGGGTCCGGAGTCAATGTTGAATATAGGAGGGTAAATAAGAGGAGGTTGTATAAATAGGGGTGTGCGAGGCCATGAAGGGATTTGAAGAGGAGGATGAAGATTTTAAATATAATGTTTTGGGGGATAGGGAGCCAAATTTGGCCAGTTCTGACAAAAGGTCATCAATCTGAAACGTTAACTCTGTTTCTCTCTCTAAAGATGCTGCCTGACCTGCTGTGTATTTCCAGCATTTTCTAATTTTAGGTCAGTAAGATACGGGTGATGGGTTAGCGGGACTTAGTGTGGTACAGGATAAAGGTGGCTGTGTTTTGGACCAGTTGGAATTTATGGTGGGTGGAAGATGGGAGGTTGGCAAGTAGGACATTAAAGAAATAAGTCTAGAAGTGACAAAAGTGTGAATCAATGACAGAGGGGCTGATGTAGGAGCAGAGGCAGGCAAAATTGCAGAGTGGAAATAAGCAGTCTTGGTAATGGATAGGATGTGGGGTTTGAAGCTCAGCTCTGGGTCGAACAGGACACCAAGGTTTCAGACGGACTGGCTTAACCTGAGCGAGTGGCTAGGGAGGGGGATGGAGTCAGTGGCAACAATGCAGAGTTTGTGGTGGGGACCAAAAGCAATGGCTTTGGTCTTCCCAATGTTCAGCGAAAGAAATTGTGAGTCAAACATGACTTGATGCACACAGGCAGTATGATAGAACAGGCACAGCTATGGGGTCAAGAAAAGTGGTGGAAAGATGCAGCTAGGTGTTATCAGTTCATGTAACCAGAGAAGAAAAACAAATACCAAGTTTAAAATGCTAAGGGCTAGAAATTGGCCTCCCTAGCGCCTCCTGTTATCGCCTCCGGGGGGGTGATAATGGGGTGCTAAACACTTACCAACCGGGCGCGGCGATTAGATCGACTCCCGCTCTATTTGGTGGGATGTTTGCGGCGGCGGTATGGCGTTGCGCCCCGATCTCCTTCGCCCGGAGATCGTGACGTCATCGCCATGCGCATCACCCCAGACTGAACTTCGGTTCTGCCCCCTGCAGCATCGCCATGCAAAAACACCGGCAGCTGCAGGAGGTGTTGATCAGGAGGCCGGGCGCTTCGGGGGCGATACTTAAAGGCGAGGTGGCTGAGGTAAGTGAAAAAAATTCTGAAATGCACTTTATTTTTTTTTTACATTTCTCTTCGCCAGCAATCGATCAGCCCGGCACTCTGCTGCAGTGCATCAGGCTGATCGGGCCGGATCACGGCTGCCGTCGGGGACCAGGGAAGTTTTTTCCTCTTACAGATCCTGCAGCGATGGCCCTTCCCATTAAGGGACAGAAGGAGCCTTCCAACTCGGCAGTGCTGCACGGCCCATTATGCAGCGCTACACACCTACCGCCCCACCTGCTGCCTGTTGTGCTCCCGGAAGGAGGTGGATTGCGTGATTCAGCGCTCCACTTCCTTCCTGGAGCACAAAAACAAGTTTTTCTTAAAGTTGAAAAGCATTATTGCCTGGCGCTAATTTTTTTCAACTTTTAAAAGTTAGCGCCCCAAACGGGGCGATACCGAATTTCGCCCCCTAAGTGCCAAGTTTAAAAGGCTAGAAAAATACAACAATATTAAAGCTTAAAGCACTAGTATTGTATACTCTAACAGCACTCTGCAGTTACAGATCTGCAGGAATCATATTCCAATTTAACTTACACGAGCTTCATTAAAATGTCTCTCAAAAACAAAGGAGACAAGTTTTGCAGACATAAGACATATTCTTGCCCATTTTGTAATGTTAATCAATGCAAACAATCCAGAGCACAAAGGGTGGAAGATGGGAGGTTGGCAAGTCAGACATTAGAGAAATCACTACACTTCCTCCGTCATTTCTCTGGGCCCCAAATGAGGGGAGGCACATACGACATTTCGCTGCTATGTAGAAAATCAGACACTTCTGATTACAAACTGTAAAATAAAAATATTACACTTCTTGTTTTTGTATTTGGATCCTGATTTTTAAGTCTGCCTGAGGATTCCCAAAGTGAACAAGCCAAAATTGTTATTGTTATTCAGTCTAGATTGAACTGCATGGGGGAAAAATTGACCTAGTTTTGATGTCAGGCTCTTGATGTAAATATCATGGCCACAGAGTTAATTCTGAACATTCTTTGTGGTTTAAAATGGGCTTTCATAAAAGCATGCACCAACAGTGCAGCCATGTGTTCTGGTATACATCTGTGCAGCATCACGAGAGAAAAAACAAAGGGAAATTTTATATCTGTAGAAATGGTCTGGTAGAAGCACTTGCCGCCGGTGACTTGAGCTGAGCGGTACTTATAGATACATACATAGATACATAGAAGATAGGAGCAGGAGTAGGCCATTCGGCCCTTCGTGCCTGCTCCGCCATTCGATGAGATCATGGCTGATCCTTTAATTCAGTATCCCGTCCCCGCCTTCTCTCCATAACCCTTAACCCCTTTTGCCCGTAGAAATATATCTAATTCCCTCTTATATATATTTAATGAGCTGGCGTACACTGCCCTCTGTGGCAATGAGTTCCACAGGTTCACCACTCTCTGAGTGAAGAAATTCCCCCTCATCTCTGTCCTAAATGGTTTAGCCCTTATCCTTAAATTATGTCCTCTAGTTCTGTTCTCACCCGCCAAGGGAAACATTCCTTCTGCATCCAGTCTGTCTAGACCTGTCAGAATTTTATACACTTCTATGAGGTCCCCTCTCAATCTTCTAAACTCCAGTGTGTACATCCCTAAACTACATAGTCTCTCCTCATAGGTCATTCCCGCCATTCCTGGTATCAGCCTGGTGAATCGCCGCTGCACCCCCTCCATGGCAAGAACATCCTTCCTCAGATGAGGCGACCAAAACTGTACACAGTACTCGAGGTGTGGTCTCACCAGTGCCCTGTACAGCTGCAGCAAGGTATCCCTGTTCCTGTATTCTAACCCTTTTGCTATGAAGGCCAGCATACCGTTTGCCTTCTTGACCGCCTGTTGCACCTGCATGCTCGCCTTCAGTGACTGGTGTACAAGAACACCCAGGTCTCTCTGTACTTCCCCCTCTCCCAATCTATTGCCATTTAAATAATAATTTGCCCTCCCGTTATGATTCATGGGCACCACTAGAATCAGATACAGAACTCACATAAGTACATTACCAAGACAAGTTTCATCTTAAGCCACCTGGACTCCTGCCAAGGATGCAACAAAGTTCAGGCAACAAAAGTCATTCTATAAATACAGTAGAATTATAGACTAATTACCCAAAGCACATGCAGTCTGTGTACCAGCTCCTTTTATAAAACATGCATTTCAAAGGAGTGAAATTACCACAAAATCAGCAAAAAAGTTCTTGAATTGGATAACCTAGTCTTGACACAATCGTATTTACCATTTCATAAATAACTACAGAAAGAAAGACTTGCATTTATATAGCGTTAACAACAACCTGACTAAAAAGAAAGTATCAAGTTCATCTGAAGCCAACAGCTTGCTTTTTCTTCTTGTTCCCTTTTATAGGTTTCTTGGTACCACACAGAAAAGGTTGGAGGGCAGGTGACCTCCTCCCCCCCACTCAAAAAAATCCTCTGCCGATGGAGTTAGCCAAGACAAGGTGCGGGAATGCAGTCTAAAATTTGCCATCCCTTTGGGAAAGCACTTGGCCTCAGCTTGCCAGCTTCCCTGATAACATCACTGCAACTGGTGCAAAGCCAAATTCAGAGACATTTCAAGTGGTCTGCTGATCCGCTTTTAACATTAAAATGTAAGTTGAAAGGAACTCATAGGCGTGTTAGCCCCTTCCTGACTTCAAAATGAAATGGTAGGTTGAATGCCAGTGAGCAGGGGCCTGCACATAGGTTCAAGTCTGCTTGTGTTCCTTGATTTGATATTGGCACAAGTGGGGCATTAAGCATCTGCACTAGCTGCTCGTATGACTCCAGAAATGATCATTATAAATAGTGGATACAGGAAATCTTCCCATCACGTTAACAATATCACTAACACAATGACCAGAATAGGCTGCCGACTGCTGAGTAAAATAATCAAATAAGTGACCTGGATAAAGGCCTCCGAAGAACAGTGCAACGCACAATACATCGTACAAGGAACTGAGCACTGCAGGCCGGGTTTTGTCTGATTACTTTCTGTGGGACAAGAAAATGCTACAACAGAAGAGATCAAACAAGATTAAAACCAAATTGTCTTTTTTTTGTAAAACCAATCCTTATGTTTCCCACAGACGACAGCTGTGCTTTTCTGTACAGCTGGCTGGATGCTATTTATCTGATTGTGCATTAATTGCAGTATTCTACTATTCAGCAAGTACTGGTAAATAATTAGGCACGCAGGGCAAGCTGGGAGGCGCAGCTGGTTTGGTTAACTGAAAAAAATGGATACAAAAGAGATGATTACCTTCCACGGCTCTTTTGAAGAAGACTTTACAACTGCCACAGGTAAGGACACCATAATGACATCCAGATGCCTCATCCGCACAGACCAAGCAAACCTTTGAAGGTGCTGAGGTCACTGATGAGCAGCTTCGATCCAGTCTAATAGGGGAGCTGAAAAATAAGAAATTTTACAACACTTAGAAAAATGCAGTATACTTCTTTTGTTGACAGGCTTGAAAGATCAAAGTGCTATTACTAGCTGGATATGTTCGCACTAGTCCAAAAACAAGCGATACCATTTTGGATCACATGGAGCTTCCATCAACATTCATTACATAGCGTTATGTATTGCATAGTACTGACAATAAATCACCCAGAAGAGTCTAGCTTTGTGATTCTTAAGGGTAAACTTTAGGAATTTGAGCTCCCGCTGCACAGCCCCCATCCCAAAGCAGGAGCGCTTATTAGGAATTCAGATAGGGAGATCAGCTAGTCCCACACTTCAAGACTAGCCCATAATGGGGAATAACAATATTTCATTTCAAAACATGACCTGATAATTATATATCTGAAAATCACATTGCAGCAAATAGCATTGTATTTGTCATATAATTGACAGCTTGTTATTCTGCCACAGTTATAGGCTTTTGTCACAATACTCAGCACCTTTTAATACAGTACAACTTAGATAAGGTCCTAAGAAGATCGTTTCTGTTGTTTGAAATGTCGTTTGACCCCTTTGATTTTGTTTTATTATTTCTACAGATCATACTGCTGCAGCTCAAATCACTTAGTACCCAGGCACTTCAGTACTATCTGGAGACCTTGCTGCCCCTTGGTGTCTCCCCACACAGCCAGTGTTGGCAAAAAGAGCTGACCAAAAATGGAATTAAATCACTGCACTAACTCCAGCATTTAAACTATATGCAGGTCAGAGCATTTTTCGTGAATGTAACTCATCTCATGGTTCAAAAATGATGTTGACAAAACAATCGAGCTTCATTCTTGAGCTTTATGAAATCATCTGAATTTCCTGACATTGCTGTCATTTTACAGCAATCTGGCCTGTTCATTATCCTACAGGTAATACCCTTTCAGTTAACAGTTGCGCTGTTGTTGTCACACTGCAAACTTCTCCCATCTATGTATTACTCTACATACATACTCTGTACTTGTTCTTTAAATTAGGGCTATAATATAGCTCAATCAAAAAGCTACATCAAAAAGTCAGTACTGATGCATTAATTGTTAAATGCTAATATGTTGTTCACCAGAGATGCTACTATGGCAGATCAACAAGTTATTTAAGCTGTTAATCTACCACATTTTGCATCACTAATGATTTGTACTAATGTTTTGTGCAGAGACACATACTGACCCAATATAACGAGGATATATGTCAAATAAAAAGAGAGATAGAGAAACACAGAGCGTTTCTATACTGAAATTAATGAAAAACTCACCACACTGAAGAGTTTTCAGACAGATCCAATTCATGGAACTGTCAGCTCTAAAAACTTCCTTCAATGTCAGCCATGTTAGCTGCAGGGCAATGCCTGGACTGCAGCGTGAGGATCGGTAACACACTTTTCATGTTTCACCTTAAGTACTGTCCCCCTCCCCTTCAAATCTGCCGTCATCACCTCTCCTCAAAAAATCAACCCTTGACCCCTCCATCCTTGCAAACTATCACCCCATCTCCAACCTCCCTTTCCTCTCCAAATTGTTTGAACATGTTGTCGCATCCCAAATCCATGCCCATCTTTCCCAGACCTCCATGGTTGAATCCCTCCAATCAAGTTTCCACCCTGCCACAGTACCGAAACAGCTCTTATCAAAGTCAGAAATGACATCCTATGCGACTGTGACAAAGGTATACTATCCCTCCTCCTCCTTCTCGACCTGTCTGTAGCCTTTGACACGGTTGACCATACCATCCTCCTCCAACACCTTCATCCTTGTCCAGCTGGGTGGGACTGCACTTGCCTGGTTACATTCTTAATCGTAGCCAGAGAATCACCTGCAATGGCTTCTCTTTCCGCTCCCGCATAGTTACCTCTGGTGTCCCCCAAGGATCTGTCCTTGGCCCCCTCCTATTTCTCATCTACATGCTACCCCTCGGTGACATCATCTGAAAACACAGCATCATTTTCCACGTGTACGCTGACGACACCCAGCTCCACCTCACCACCACTTCTCTTGACCCCTTCACTGTCTCTAAATTGTCAGACTGCTTGTTCGACATCCAGTACTGGATGAGCAGAAATTTCCTCCAACTAAATATTGGGAAGACTGAAGCCATTGTCTTAAGTCCCCGCCACAAACTCCGTTCCCTAGCTACTGACTCCATTGTAGTGTATGTACCTTTAAGGGGAGAACTACGTTTTACAGCGCCTGTATACTGTAGTACCGGCAGTGACCACACCTGTATATAAACCCTGAGTAGGGATCTGTATAGTTAGTTTTAGAGTAACCCTCATCCAGTAAACAGCTGTTGATTGTTCCCTGCAGTCTCTTGTCTCATTATTGAAGGAAACACAACATCAAGATACACGGCTCTAACAGTGGCGACGAGACGATTCAAACCTACCTGCAACTCTGCATCACCTCCCAGGGATTCGCTCCTGGAGAACAGTGAAAGAAGAAGGCCGAGTACAGAAGCACGGGCGTCGACCATCCAGCGGAGATTTGAGCATCGCAGGGGAGGCTTTTGAGAGCTGGGCTTGGTTCTCCAGTCACGGTGGTCCAGCTAAACGGGCTGGCAACAGGTATGGCGCAGACCCTTCCCGGACAGCGGCGGCTAGAGCCGACCGACGGCACAGAAAAGGCCGAGCAGCGTCGACGGGAGAAGAGAGAGGGTAGAGCGCACAGGGCGCAGCCGGTGTTCAGGACCGAGCGGCGTCGACGGGAGAAGAGAGAGGGTAGAGCGCACAGAGCGCAGCTGGTGTTCAAGGGCCGAGCAGCGGCAACGAGAGAGGCGCGCAGGAAAACGCGCAGAGCGCAGCCGATGTTCAAGGGCCGAGCCGCAGCGGAGAAAAAGGGAGAGCGCGGGAGACGCCATTAAGAAGGGAGAGCGCGGGAAACGCAATTTTGAGCCGCAGCGGAGAAGAAGGGAGAGCGCGGAGACGCCATTTTGAGCCGCAGCGGAGAAGAAGGGAGAGCGCAGGAGACGCCATTTTGAGCCAGTCTAACCATACCCAAAAATGCCGAAGAGTGGCAGTATCACAGCGTTCGACAATGAAGTCGAAGATTGGACGACATATGTCGAACGCATTGAAGTATACTGCAAGGCGAATGAAGTGCCAGATGACAAGAAAGCGCTGGTATTGTTGAATTCAATGGGTGCAAAAACGTATGGCTTACTGCGAAACCTAGTAACCCCAGAGAAACCAGCGGAAAAGAATTTTGAAAACATAGTGTCAATCCTACAGGACCACTTAAACCCCACACCGCTGCTGATAGCAGAAAGATTTAAGTTTCACAAAAGGAACCAGCATAAAGATGAAAGTAATGCTGAGTATTTAATGGAACTGCACAAGCTATCGAAACACTGCCAGTTTGGAACGGGACTAGCAGATACTTTAAGGGACAAGTTCGTGTGTGGGCTTCAAATAAAGGAACCCAGAAACGGCTTCTATCAGAACAGGATCTTACGCTGGACAAGGCTTTCAGCATGGCAGTATCACACGAAGCAGCAGCACGGGCCGCGGCAGAGATACAACGGAGACCGCAAGAATATGGCACAAATGAAATGTCATACGGAACAGTGAAGTGCTATCGCTGCAGCAGAACAACACACGACCATAAGGATTGCTGGTTCAAGGACCAAGTGTGCAGACAGTGTGAAAAAGTAGGACACATAGCAAGAGTCTGCAGGTCGGAAAAGAAAACCAGCAGCAAGAAATCTCCACAGGAGAAGTACAAGAAGGTACATAAGGTGACGGAGAGTAGTTCAGACGAACAGAAAAGTGATACAGACTCCGGAAGCAAGGAGCTGGGTTGTCTGAAACTACATAATGTGATCAAAACGGAGGATCACCAAACTATTTGGGTCACGCTCAAGATAGCTGGAGTCCAAGTGAAAATGGAATTGGACACAGGATCAGCCCTAACAGTCATAAACCGAAGGGACTACAAGCGGCTATACCCTTGAGAGATACAGAGATACAGAGATCGTCTTGAAGACGTACACGGGGCAAAAAGTCCACCCCAAAGGAAAAATAAGGGTGAACGTTATATATAACGGCAAGGAAACACCAAAAATGGACCTATATGTATTGCCAGAGGGAGGACCACCACTACTAGGACGTGAATGGATCCGGAAGATACACCTAGATTGGCATTCCATACAAGCACTGACTGTAGATGCCAAAAAGGATCACGACGTCACACCTGGACGACTGTCAAAAATGCTAACTGACGCACAAGAAGTGTTCCAGCAGGAACTCGGAACACTAAAAGGCATAACAGCGACGATCAAAATAGAGGAAAATGCAAGCCCAAAGTTTTTTAAGGCCAGACCGGTGCCTTATGCGATCCGTCCAGCCGTCGAAGCAGAGCTGGAAGGTTTGGAACGTTCAGGAGTACTGTCAAAAGTGGACTGGAGCGAGTGGGCTACACCCATCGTTCCTGTAATGAAGGTCATTGAGTAAAATGCCTGGGGAACCAAAGAAGGTTCGCATCCGTGGGGACTTTAAGGTGACAGTGAACCCAGTCCTTCACACGGTACAGTATCCGCTTCCGCGGATTGAAGATATTTTCGCCTCGCTATCTGGAGGGAAACGCTTCACTAAGATTGATCTGGCCCAGGTGTACCTGCAAATGGAGGTAGAAGAAACCTCGAAACAGTACCTCACGATCAACACTCATAAAGGTCTCTACCAATACAACCGGCTGGTGTTCGGGGTAGCATCAACTCTGGCTATTTGGCAAAGGGCAATGGATCAAGTCCTGCAAGGGATTCCAGGGACCCAGTGTTATTTGGATGACATCCTGGTCACGGGCGAAAATGACAGTGATCACCTCGCCAACCTGGAGCATATGCTCACTAGATTGAAGGAATATGGGCTCCAAGCTAATTGCCACAAATGCGAGTTTTTCCAGAAGCAGATCTCGTATTGTGGCCACGTTATTGATGAAGAGGGGTTACATAAGTCCCCTGAAAAGATTGAGGCAGTAGTCAAGGCTCCAGCACCGGAAAATGTGTCACAACTGAGGTCGTTCCTTGGGCTGGTGAACTACTACCATAAGTTCTTGCCAAATTTGTCTACCGTACTACACCCACTGAACACCCTACTGCAAACGGGGGTACCATGGAAGTGGAATGACGAACGTAAACGAGCTTTCCAGAAGAGCAAAGAATTGATCACATCAAAAGAGGTGTTGGCTCATTTCAACCCAGCACTACCAATTCGGTTGGCATGTGATGCATCACCCTATGGCATTGGAGCGGTGCTGTCGCACAAATTCTCGGACAGCTGAGAGAGGCCAATAGCCTTTGCGTCACGATCACTAACCTCAGCCGAGCGTAACTACGCCCAGATTGACAGGGAGGCCCTCAGCCTAGTGTGGGGAGTAAAAAAGTTCAACCACTATCTGCACGGGTAGAAGTTCACCTTGCTGACTGACTGACCACCAACCACTTGTCTCCATCTTTAATCCAAAGAAGGGTGTTCCGGTGATGACTGCGCAACGGCTACAAAGATGGTCCCTTTTTCTAGGGGCGAACCAATATGAAATCGAGTATAAGGGCACGAAATAGCATGGAAACGCTGATGGGCTATCACGCCTGCCACTGCCTACTGCGGAGGAAGCACCAGCAGTGGACCCTGTCAAAATATTTCATTCGACTATAATTGAACGCTTGCCTGTAACTAACGCTGATATAGAGAAGGAGACCCGAAATGACCCGACACTGTCTCGGGTATATGACTTGATGGTGAAGGGATGGCCAACACATGGCGACTCACTGTTGCCAGCATTCTCATCCAGAAGAGAACAGCTGTCAGTATGCCAGGGGACCTTGATGTGTGGATCCCGAGTGGTAATTCCACCCAAGTTAAGGGAGAGAGTGCTCAATGAGCTTCACGAAGGCCATCTGGGAGGGGTGAAAATGAAAAGCCTTGCTAGGGCTTATGTGTGGTGGCCGGGGATCGATCAGCAAATCGAGGACCTGACAAAGAGCTGCTCAGGATGCCAGAAGGTCCAAAATGCACCACCACATGCCCCTCTACACCCATGGGAGTGGCCCTCATCTCCATGGCAACGGGTGCATATTGATTTTGCTGGTCCATTCATGGACTCAATGTTTTTAATAGCCGTGGATGCACACTCGAAATGGCCTGAGGTGATCAAAATGTCCTCCACCATCACGGAGAAAACTATTGCAGTCCTACGGACCATATTTGCCAGGAACGGCTTCCCAGAGCAGATTTGCTCTGATAATGGACCACAGTTTGTGTCCGAGGAGTTTCGAAGATTTATGAAGAGGAATGGGGTAAAGCGTTACACATCCGCCCCGTATCATCCAGCCACAAATGGATTGGCTGAGAGGTTTGTACAAACCTTTAAGAAAGCAGTAAGGGCCATGTGCGATGACGACATTCCACTGCAGCATAAGGTGGACAATTTTCTGTTAGCCTACAGAAATGCGACACATGCAGTCACCAACCAGACCCCGGCCATGATGTTCTTTAACCGAAGGTTGAGATCTCGTATGGATTTGCTCAGACCAAATGTACGAAGAGATGTTGAGAATAAGCAATTCCAGCACATCAATGAGAAGCCGACAAGGAGCTTCAGTGTAGGACAACCAGTCTTGGCCCGCGACTACCGAACAGAGAAATGGCAACCAGGAACGATATGCACACGGCAGGGGCCACTAATGTACACAGTGGATGTTGGGGAGAACATTGTGAGACGCCATGTTGACCAGATCCTAGAGTCACAGGAACGAGTCAACCCCATGTCTCGCCCATACGTACCTGGTGATGAACCCGACATACAGGTCGCATCTACCCCAGAAACAGTAGCATCGGAAGCTGATGAACCAACCGACGACAGGGGGCCAGAATCGCCTCCGCACCAAGAGCAAGACACTCGGGAAAGGCGCTATCCAGAAAGGATCAGGAAGCCTCCCCAAAGACTGAATTTATAAATAGACTATTTTCAGTTAATGTTGCATGTTAAAAGTGTTATTTGTAATTAGTTGATATTTAATTGTTAAATGAATGTTATGGTACTGTTACACTACAATCCCTCCCCTTTTAGATTATGTACCTTTAAGGGGAGAACTACTTTTTACAGCTCCTGTATACTGTAGTACCGGCAGTGACCACACCTGTATATAAACCCTGAGTAGGGATCTGTACAGTTAGTTTTAGAGTAACCCTCATCCAGTAAACACCTGTTGATTGTTCCCTGCAGTCTCGTCTCATTATTGAAGGAAACACAACATCAAGATACACGGATCTAACATCCATCCCTCTCCCTAGCAACTGTCTGAGGCTAAACTAGACTGTTCGCAACCTTTGTATCGTATCTGAACCCGAGACGAGCTTCCGATCACATATCCGCGCCATAATAAGACCGCCTATTTCCACCTCTATAAGATCGCTCTACTCCACCCCTGCCTCAGCTCATCCGCTGTTGAATCCCTCATCCATTCCTTCGTTACCTCTAGACTTGACTATTTCAACGCACTCCTGGCTGGCCTCCCACATTCTACCCTCCGTAAACTTGAGGTCATCCAAAACTCTGCTGCCCGTGTCCTAACTCACACTAAGTCCTGTTCACCCATCACCCCTGTGCTTGCTGACCTACATTGGTTCCTGGTTAAGCAACGCCTTGATTTTAAAATTCTCAGCCTTGTTTTCAAATCCCTCCATAGCCTTGCCCCTCCCTATCTCTGTAACCTCCTCCAGCTCCACAACCCTACAAGGTATCTGCGCTCCTCTAATTCTGGCCTCTTGAGCATCCCTGATTTCAATCACTCCACCATTGGTGGTCGTGCCTTCAGCTGCCAAGGCCCTAAGCGCTGGAATTCCCTCCCTAAACCACTCCGCCTCGCTACCTCTTTTTCCTCCATTAAGATGCTCCTTAAAACCTACCTCTTTGACCAAGCTTTTGGTCATCTGCCCTAATATCTCATGTGGCTCGCTGTCCAGTTTTGTTTTATAACACACCTGTGAAGCGCCTTGGGATGTTTTACTATGTTAAAGATGCTATATAAATACAAGTTTTTGTTGTTGTTGTAAGGGGTTGATATAATGAGTTAACGACCATTAAAACAGTGAGCACTGGAATTTCATCAGAATTTTTAAAAATTCGTTTTATGGGATGTGGGCGTCGCTGGCAAGGCCAGTATTTATTGCTCATCCCTAATTGCCCTTGAGAAGGTGGTGGTGAGCCGCCTTCTTGAACCACTGCAGTCCGTGTGGCGAAGGTACTCCCACAGTGCTATTGGGAGGGAGTTCCAGGATTTTGACCCAGCGATGATGAAGGATATACTTCTAAGTCAGGATGGTGTGTGACTTGGAGGGGAACTTGGAGGTGGTGGTGTTCCCATGCGCCTGCTGCCCTTGTCCTTCTAGATGGAAGAGGCCGTGAGTTTGGGAGGTGCTGCCGAAGAAGCCTTGGCAAGTTACTGCAGTGCATCTTGTAGATGGTACACACTGCAGCCACGGTACACCGGTGGTGGAGGGAGTGAATGTTTAAGGTGGTGGATGGGGTGCCAATCAAGCGGGCTGCTTTGTCCTGGATGGTGTTGAGCTTCTTGAGTGTTGTTGGAGCTGCACTCATCCAGGCAAGTGGAGAGTATTCCATCACACTCCTTACTTGTGCCTTGTAGATGGTGGAAAGGCTTTGGGGAGTCACTCACTGCAGAATACCCAGCCTCTGACCTGCTCTTGTTGCCACAGTATTTATGTGGTTGGTCCAGTTAAGTTTCTGGTCAATAGTGACCCCCCAGGATGTTGATGGTGGGGGTTTCAGCGACGGTAATGCAGTTGAATGTCAAAGGGCAGTGGTTAGACTCTCGCTTGTTGGAGAGAGTCATTGCCTGGAACTTCTGTGGCGCAAATATTACCTGCCACTTATCAGCCCAAGCCCGAATGTTGTCTAGGTCTTGCTGCGGAGTTGTGAATGGCACTGAACATTGTGCAGTCATCAGTGAACATCCCCCATTTCTGATCTTATGTTGGAGAGGTCATTGATGAAGCAGCTGAAGATGGTTGGGCCTAGGACACTGCCCTGAATGCGTGGACCCATCTGTTAAAACTAGCATACAGAGTAATTCTGACCCTAGGTTTAAATATTTATAATTAATATTATCAACAGATACAACTGGGGAGAATAATGACAGTACCATATGAAAAGGTGCTTCAGTGAACAGTCCTTTGCTTTGTAACATGATCTGTTAAGACATTCTACCAGATGACAGTGCCCTACTAGCTCCACTGAAGGCTGACAAAATGTAGGTCTTGTGTAAGTGTATCAATGGTCCATCCTCTAAAATAGTCAGGCATTACAACAAAATAAATAAAAACATCCCGGCTTCCTTTGGAATAAGATTGACAGTAAACATCCAGTTTGTAACTATGGAACTCTCTGTCTGACTCAATAAAAACACTGGAAGTTTACAAAAATAAATTATGGCATCCAAGAGTTTGCTTTAAATAATTTTTAAGAGTGTTTCCAATTATGTTTTCTCCAGCACCACTGAAGTGCACAGGAACCACAGGAACTACTGAGCAACTAAAATATGCATAATTTAAACAATTGTAACCTTTACCAGACAACTCTATTGACTGTGCATGTTTTGCCTCACGTTGCAAAATAATGAACAGTCCACAAGATGAGTGTGAACGACAAGGTGTCTGCCTTTCAGTCCCAAATTCAGGAACGTCCAACATTCAATTTTAAACATTACTCTGGCACCGTGACCAATGCCCATGATACCTTGCCAAAATATGCCCAAAACTCAATTTCCAAACAGAGTGAAAAGGAAATATATATATATTTTTAATTTTGGAAAAGTACTGTGTATACAAATAAAAGGAAACTATCTGACATCCATCTCATTGACAAACTGAAGAGCACAATGGGGCAGCAAAATTGAAGCTTGTGCCAGGTGGACTTTCACTGGGGCTCTCAGTGTCTTTAATGAGAGAGGAAAGTCGAAGCATGACACATTTCTTCCCACTGATCCGCTGTACCAACTAAAAGACAAAATAAGTTCTATTCATGTTTTCTGCATGGACTCTCATGTAAAAATAAGCAGGATGCATTATAAGATTAATTCTGAACTGTTTGGGGAGTTCAGGCACTGTAAAACTGAGTGCTGTACCCATGGCCTGCCCTCAGTCCTCATAAACATGGTACAACACAGTAACCTTCTGCTACTGTACTTGACTTTTTTGAGGTTACATTTGACCAACTTTTTTTTTAACCATTCCCCTAAATAAACTTTCTAGATAAACCTAATAAAACACCAAATGTATTAGTTTGAAATTGTTTTTAAAAATGTGGAACAAATTTTGCAACTCTGTCCGGCATCACATTCTAATCATGGTCTGAGGGTGAATTTATAAGGGCTGACTGAGAGTTTCTGCTTCCGTCCAGTCTCGCTCACTACAAAAGCAAACAGAGATGGAGAAATTGAAAACTCAATTATTATTACCTTTATTATTTTATATTTTCACATATTTCATCAAATCGTTTATGCACTTCCATAACTGCATCACATCCTCTGAGCCAACAGAAGAAAATATATTGGAACACGTACAGAAGGCACGAAAATGATTGGAAAAATACTGCGGAAAGGTGCGGTCTTGTTAATGTGTACTATTAAATGGGCAATCCAAGACCGACAGGAATACATCCAGTACTGTAGCTGCTTGGGTGGCAGAAACATGATGCAGGAGCTGCAGTAATCACAAAGAACTACTGTGCTCTAGTCAAAGGTTAATCATTCCCAAATGTTATTCACAGAAAAGGAGCCCACGAGGCTGCAGTCATATTTCTCTTCATCAGTATCAAAGAGAAGGAGATCTCTCTCTCATCAAATACCTTTGTTAACTTTCATAGTAGCATCAGGGTGAAGATGCATTTTGGTGATGTGGATGTCTCTAGGTTAGTGCTGAACCATCAACAGGCTTGTTACAATGTCTCTCCATTATCAACTGCTTCAGCTTAGACCACACACAAATCCAAATCAAATGGATGGTGTGTAGTTTAATCAACCAGTGGTATACATAGGCACCTCTAAAGTCAATCTGCATCAAAGATCAATTAAAGCAACAAAGAAATGAATGAGTGAAGCTGCTTTTATCTAGTGCACATTAAAACATAGTGGGCACTTTTCCATTTTGTCTAACTGGAAATCTTCCATTAAGATGCTGAACGTTCACTTTAAAAAAAGAGTTACAGCTCAGAATGCTGCACACAAGGTTTCTATTTTTTCTTGCGAACAGCTGTGGCTTTGCAACATTTTACTAGACTGAAGCTTGTGAATGAGAAGCACATATGGCAGGAAACTTCTCGTATTTGGGACATCAGGGGTGAAAAACTTGGGAGAGGCCTCTCCTTCTTTAAAGTGCCACAACACTCAATTAAAAAATCTATAAAATACTGCAGGTTATGAATAACCACATAAATTATCTTGCCACCGGCACTCTTCAAAATAGCTAAACAGATGGCCAGCAACCACTAAAGGGAAGGTGCTTTGCAATGGCAGTACACCTGTGTTTTGGAGAGTTTTGCAACCAGCAGACCTGGCTGCAGGATCCATGGGTCAAAGCAGACTGGATAGTGCACCAGAATCACATATAACCTAATAGGATCAGTGCATGGCGTGCTTTGCATTTGCACAAATTAGAAATGGCCAAATCTTCCTGATCTTCTGGGGTAGGTCCCAATTTCATATGCGTTGTAAATTCCTGACCTGGATTGGGCCTCGCACTGGGCCATGCCTAAAGGGTGAGTGGGAAGGGAAGATATCCGGCATATTAGCAGCCCTGAAAAGAATCGCACTATTTATTATAATTATTTCTTACAGATCCAGTTAAGCACAATCTGAGCAGTTGTGAAAACTTTCAACCAAGGGCTTCAGGGTCATTTTTCCCATTCTCCAACACTGAACAAGCTATACTCTCAGATCCCCATATTTAAAATCTCCTGAAAAAATCCACAAATTTAATGACTTAGAAATGAAGTACGAAGTAAACCCATTTCCTGTCAGTCTCTCAGTAGCTGCTCTCTGGATTTCCAGTGAATTGGCTCAGATAAGGATTTTTTACTGATAATGACAGTCGAAGGGTTTTGAGAGTGTAATGAATGTCTGACTCTCAAGATGAGGGTCATTTGCCAACGCCATTGTAACTACAGTAATCATACTTTAGAATAAAAATAATGTGGATTTCAGGGTGATGTTGCAAGCTGTTAAATTTCTGTGAAATGAACTGAAAGGTTCATATTGTGCAAATGTGCACTACTTATTCTTATTGACAGAACTACCAGAAGCCAAGGCTTTGGCTTAACCAAACTGTTTACGGAGTTCACAATTAATATGAACAGTGATGTAAATGGACCTTGAATACAGCGTGGTTCTACTTTTAGAAAATAAAACAAATAATAAAGAAAAGGAAAACAAATATTGGCACTGGCAAAGATCAGCATCATGTTTATGAAAGCACTTTCAAAATAGTTTTGTCCTCATTTCACATATATTTCAGCACTATGGCTGAAAAGGCTATTTGAGGTTCCTTCTCAGATTTCTAAAGAGAAATTCATAAATAATACCTTTACTCAGTAGGAAATGCCTAATTAACCCACACATTTGAAGAAAACTTGTTAACAGTCATCACAGTGCAATAGCTTGGACGTTAGGGACAAAGTCTCCACTGAGACTTATGACTCCCACATCTGGCACCAGTTCCGTTAACCACACATTCAGCTACTCTGTGGTACTGCCCTCCTCTTCTTAACTGACAAATCTAGCAGCTGTAAGGGGAGAAAATGCAAATAAAAAATAATCTCTCTCTGTCTTTCACCAAGAGGATCTCCCCTTCCCTCCCCCCCCCACAACATGTTTTTTCCTCCTCGTCACCTCCCCACTCAATAGGGTGTCACTCTCTTTTCCCCCCTCCCTCACCCCATAGGGTTTTTTTCCACCTCCTCAAAAATCTCTTTCTCCTTCAACAGTTTTTCTCTGTCTCTCCCCACTCTCAGGGTCTGCCTCTCAATAGCGAGTTGTGATGAACTGGAATGCATTGCATGAAAGGGTGGTGGAAGCAGATTCAATCATAACTTTCAAAAGGGAATTGGATAAATGCTTGAAAAGGAGAATTTTATAGGGCTATGGGGAAAGAACATAAGAAGTAGGAGCAGGAGTAGGCCATACGGCCCCTCGGGCCTGCTCCGCCATTCAATAGGATCATGGCTGATCCGAACCTAGACTCACGTCCACTTCCCTGCCCGCTCCCCGTAACCCCTAATTCCCTTATCAGCTAGGAAACTGTCTATCTCCGTTTTAAATTTATTTAATGTCGCAGCTTCCACAGCTCTCTGAGGTAGCAAATTCCATAGATTCACCACCCTCTGAGTGAAGAAGTTTCTCCTCATCTCAGTTTTGAAACGGCAGCCCCTTATTCTAAGATTATGTCCCCTAGTTCTAGTCTCACCCATCAGTGGAAACATCCTCCCCGCATCCACCCGATCAAGCCCCCTCACAATCTTATATGTTTTGATAAGATCGCCTCTCATTCTTCTGAATTCCAATGAGTAGAGGCCCAACCTACTCAACCTTTCCTCATAAGTCAACCCCCTCACCTCCGGAATCAACCGAGTGAACCTTCTCTGAACTGCCTCGAGAGCAAGTATATCTTTTCTTAAATATGGAAACCAAAACTGTATGCAGTATTCCAGGTGTGGCCTCACCAGTACCCTGTATAACTGAAGCAAGACTTCCCTGCTTTTATACTCCATCCCCCTTGCAATAAAAGCCAAGATTCCATTGGCCTTCCTGATCACCTGCTGTACCTGTAAGAGCAGGAGAGTGGGGCTAATTGGATAGCTCTTTCAGAGCTGGCACAGGCACGATGGGCTGAATGGCCTCCTCCTGTGTTGTATGATTCTATGACTCTATGATGACAACTTACATTTATAGACTGCCTTTAACGTAGAAAAATATTCCAAGGTGCTTCACAGAAGCGCAGACAAAAATTGACAATGAGCCAAAGAAGGAGATATTAGGAGGGTTGATAAAATACTTGGTCCAAGATGTGGGTTTAACAAGGGTCTTAAAGAAAGAGAAGGAGGTGGAGATGCAGAAGGGTTTAGGGTGGGCATTCCAGAGCTTAGGGCCTAGATGGTTGAAGGATAATGGGCTTTCTCTCTTTCCTCTTCAACAGGTTCTTTTTCTCAATCTCTTTCTAGCAGGGTTTCTGTCCTTCACAACAGTGTCGATGCCCCATAGGCAAAATCACCCTCCCACAACACCTCAGCATTCTTTCTAAATGTTCTCCTTCAACGGAGTCCTTCTGTTTTCTTCCCAAGTTTCTCTCCATTTCGCTTCCTTCTCACCCATAGCAAAGTCTCTTTCTCACTTTCGCTAAACATCTTCACTTTATGCTTCCCCACCAGGGTCTTTTTTCCTTTCTTCCCTCACCCCTCCACAGACTCTGAGGGAATTTTAACCCCAAAAACAGGTGGGTTGGGGTTGGGTGGTCTGTGAAAAAATTAAAAATCTCAAACCCCGCCTTGAACCCGCCCATTTCTAGTTTTAACAGAGGGGGGGGGGCAACCAACCCACTCCCAGGAAACAGGCTGGCCATTTAAATATTATAATGAGGCTGCGTGCCTCACATTTTATCCGTCCTCCATGTTTAACACTGGCTGGCCAGGTTTCCCAGGCAGCTAAACGGAGACGAGGACTGCAGCGTGGAACAGGTAAGTGCCTTTCCAGCACTGCTTGTGAGCCAGGGGGAGCAGGAGTGCTTCCCTCTAAGCCTACCAAGCAAACTTGCTTCACTCCCTCAGCATCGTGGACACCCCCCCTCCCCCCACGAGGATCAGATGCTCCGAGGATCGGCCCACCAGGATCAGAACACCCGCCCCGGTCCCCAAGATTTGGACCTCCCCCACGCTATCACTACTCCAGCTGTTGATTCCCTACCTGCTCCTGGGCTGCGGCTTCCTCCGGAACATTCCCCGCCTGACAGGGAGCCAAGCCTGTCAATGAGGCTGGCTTCCGGGTGGGGAACCTGCTGGAAAAAAAGATGCACGCTGTGGAGTCAAGCTCCACAGCATGTGGGGAAACCTGGATTTCTGGCTTTCCCGAACACAATTCTTCCCCCCACCTCCTGAAATCCCGCACCAGTCAAGATCGGGGCCTCTATCTCACACGTGTAGACCGACAAGCCTCTTATTAACATGTGCAAGGGACCTAACTCATGCTGAAAAATCATCTGCCCCAATATGGGGATGGATACATTTATAGCGTCTGTGGGTCATGGTTCCCACGGAACGGATCTTTTTGCATCCATTTTCCATCCAGAACAAAAGGTGCAACTGAGGAGGTCAACGGCAGGAACTTAGCTCCCAGGACATGGCTGCAATGCCAAAAAAAGTTCAATGACTTCACCAGAGTTGTCAAGGTAAGAATACTTCTCTCTTACTCTCTGCTCGCTTCTCCACCACTTCCAGCCTGGCACAGACCTACAAGATGCACCGACCGTGGTCACAAACAAGTGGGATCCCTTTCAATTGATGAAGATGCCGGGTTGGTGATGGGGCGCATGTAAGGCAATGTGGGTGCAGTCTATGGCAGCTTGCACCCTGGAGCAGGCTGTAATGTGGGTGAAGCCTAGTGATCTCTCACCCTGCTTTGCTCTGTCCATGGGGAAATAGATGTAGGAGTTCCTCTTGGTGTAGAGAGCCTCGGTGACCTCCCTGATATTACGGTGGATTGCAAACTGTGAGATATTGCTGATGTCATCTGCTGCTGCCTGGAAGGAGCCTGTTGATAGAAGATAAAGGCCACAGTGACTTTGACAGCCACAGACAGTGCTATCCATGCCTTGCTGAAAGGTTAGACCAGTGATTGCAGCAGGTGGTATAGCTCGGTGCCAGCCTCCTTTGTAAAGAAAAAGCACCTGAGATATTGCTTCTCAGTGAAGTTCAGCTAGGAGAAGTGCTCCCTGAAGACCCACTGTGGGTATGGCCTACTGCAGAGTTCCCTCCTCCTCCCTCTTCTTCCAGCTGCTCTTGCTCTCTCCCCTCTTCTTGGCTGCTTCCTCTCATCCTCCAGCCCTAAAGGCAGACCCACCAGGCCACCCATGACTGCAGTGCAACTGATTTGAAAGCAGCCAGAAGCAGTGCAGTATCAGCAAGAAGTCAGAAATCAGTTAGAAAAGTGAGAAATTAGGCCAAAAAGCACCCAAAAGTTAACCAGCAGCCAAAATGGATAAAGCAGCAACTAACCTGCGTGGGGTGGATGAGCCCTTTAAATAGCGCTGCTGAAGGACCCTTGCTGCTCGTTAGTGCCATGAGTTGCTGAGTGAGTTTATCACGTGGCGAGTCATGCCAATTTCACAAAAGGGTCCTACAAGTATAGGACCCTTATTTGAATATTTTAGTTACTGCTTAACATTCTTCTGGCGCATGCCCTGGACAGCTACAGAGGAGCCCGATCCAATATGGTGGGCAGTGCACTTCTGGTGCAGAGCGGAAACGCCATATTGAAAACTTAGGTGCCTGATTTACACCTGTAAAATGGACACGGCACCATAAAATTTCTAGGCCCGTATCACAGAATTTTACTGCACACGAACAGGCCATTTGGTCCATTAAGTCTGCGCTTGTGTTTTCACTGCATGAGCGATCTAGATTAATCCAACTCTCCTGCTCACTCACCATAACTCTTAATATTCCTCTTTTTCAAGTCACTATCTAATAATTCCCTTTTAAAATTATTTTTGAGATGTTCAAATTTCCAAGTCTGCACTGACACTGAGGAGACTCACCTGCCACCAGTCATGTTGAAACAATACCAGTCCCTTGCCAGTGACTTTCCATCCAAATGGATGGAAAATCATGGGCACTGCACCCACAATTTTCTGATATGCACCGGCAGTGGGCAAGATACCAGCCTTCTGGCACAGACTTAGAAAATTTAAACTACAGTCTAAGAGCAAAAGAAAGAGAATATGGTCAAAATATTTGACTTCTGCCCACCCAGACTGTGCTGGTGTGAGGCTTGAACCAAATTCGAGTGCAGACCTCATTTAAATGCCGCTGGCGAGCTGCAGGCAGAGTGCGGTTGGGAGGCGGAGGTAATCCTGAAGAGAGAGGGGCTTCGATGGGCCGGCAGCGGGCAGAGTTCTTTTTTGCACTTAGGAGAACCCCTGCTTCTCCTGAACCCACAAAAATAAAAATTCAAAATTTCCTGTGTCATTTTCTCAGCAGCCGCCTGTAGTCTCTTTAAGGACCGCTCGTTAGGCTGCTCAATTTTATTTAAAACATTTTAAAAATTAATTCATGGGATGTTGGCGTCACTGGCAAGGCCAGCATTTATTGCCCATCCCTAATTGCCCTTGAGAAGGTGTGAGCCGCCTTCTTGAACCACTACAGTCCATGTGCTGTTAGGGAGGGAGTTCCAGGATTTTGACCCAGCGACGATGAAGGAATGGTGATATATTTCCAAGTCAGGATGGTGTGTGACTTGGAGGGGAACTTGGAGGTGGTGGTGTTCCCATGCGCCTGCTGCCCCTGTCCTTCTAGGTGGCAGAGGTCACGGGTTTGGGATATGCAATCACTGATATAAGGCCCCAATTTAATACCCCAATTTGCAAATTTAAGCAGCCTTACGCCTGTTTCAGTTGGAAGGGCTACTCACCCATGTACAGGAAACTCTTTTTTATCCGGCACCGACGGGACTGGCGTGTTGCCGGTTATCAAAAAGTCCGGATTACAGAGAGGTATACGTACCAAGGTACGAGAGCCCCGTACATGGCCACAGGTGCAGGAGCCCCGGTTAAACAGCACTTGTGCAGGAGTCCCGGTTACACGGCTACAGATCCAGGAACCCCGGTTACACAGCCACTAATATATAGTAAAACTTACCTGAACCTACTCCTGAATTTTGCCGGTTAAGAGAGATTTCCGGATATTTAGGTGCCGGTTAAAAGAGAGTTTCCTGTAATAGGGTGTCAAAAGGGTGGCAGAAGTGCCCCATCCCGATTTTCAATTGCTGCTTGCATGTTTTTCAGCCGCAAACAGGAGGCCTTGAGTTGAATTTCTCCCCCTATGTCCATTTGTAGTGTTTTCTAAGACAAGGGCCCCAAATGTTTTCAGGCATTTCATTGGGAAAGCAGTGTAATGCAGGCAGGGGAGGAAAATTGGTCAGGGAACTATTATGTCCATGTATAATTGAGACACGGACTGCAGGAGTTGGTTATAACAGGTCTTTACTGAATGGAGGCAACCTGGAACTACTATGCAAATATTACTACACAGGCTTATATACAGGGGTGGTCACTACTGGTACTGCAGTATACAGGGGCTGCAGAATATAGTTCCTTCTGCAAAGTACATACACTACAATTCCTCCCCTTTTAGATAAACATTACATAACATTCGATTAACAATGAAATAACATATTTACAATTACAGTTGCTAGATACATTAGTTGAAGTTAAGCAATTATAAATTCAGTCTTTGAGGAGGCTTCCTGATTCTGTCTGGATAACGCCTCTTTGGGGTATCAGGTTCTTCTGGCAAAGTTGAGTTGGGATCAATGTCGTTGTTTGGTTCGTCTGCTTCCAATATCACCGATTCTGAGGTAGATGCAATTGGTACTTCGGTTTCATCACCAGGTGTATAGGATCGTGGTGTAGATTTGACGTTTTCCAGTGACTCTAGAATCTGGTCAGCATGGCGTCTTACAATGCTCTCTCCAACGTCCACGGTATACATTAGAGGTCCTTGCCGTGTACAGATCGTTCCTGGCTGCCATTTCTCTGTGCGGTAGTCCCGGGCCAAAACTGGTTGACCTATCTTGAAACTCCTGGTTGGCCTTTCATTCATATTCTGAAACTGCCTGTTCTCCACATCTCTTCTGATGTTTGGCTTAACCAAATCCAGGCGGCATCTTAGTCTTCGATTGAAGAACATCATGGCTGGAGTTTGGTTGGTAACCGCATGTGTCGCATTCCGGTAGGCAAACAAGAAGTTATCCACCTTGTGTTGGAGGGGTATGTCTTCATTACACATTGCCTTGATAGCCTTCTTGAATGTTTGAACAAACCTCTCGGCCAATCCATTAGTGGCTGGATGATATGGGGCGGATGTGTAATGCTTAACACCATTGTTCTTTAAGAACCTCTGGAACTCTTCAGACACAAACTGTGGTCCATTGTCGGAGCAAATCTGTTCAGGCAGCCCATTCCTGGCGAATATGGTTCGTAAGACTGTGATAGTTTTTTCTGTGGTGGTTGAGGACATTTTTATTACCTCTGGCCACTTTGAATGTGCATCCACCGCAATTAAAAACATCGAGTCCATAAATGGACCAGCAAAATCAATGTGCACCCTTTGCCATGGAGATGAGGGCCACTCCCATGGATGTAGAGGGGCTTGTGGTGGGACGTTTTGGACCTTCTGGCATCCTGTACAGCTCTTGGTCATCTCTTCGATTTCTCTATCGATTCCCGGCCACCACACAAACGCTCTGGCTAAGTTCTTCATTTTTACCCCTCCCAGATGACCCTCATGAAGCTCATTGAGCACTCTATCCTTCAATTTGGGTGGAATTACTACTCTGGATCCACACATCAAGGTTCCTCTGCACACTGACAGCTGTTCTCTTCTCGGCGAGAATGCTGGCAGCAGTGGTTCGCCATGTGCTGGCCACCCCTTCACCGTTAAATCATAGACCCAGGAGAGTGTCGGGTCATTTCGTGTTTCCTTTTCTATGTTTGCATTTGTCACAGGGAGACATTCGACTATGGTCGAGTGGAATATCTCCACTGGATCCACTGCAAGTTCTTCTTCCACCATCGGCAACGGTAGGCGCGACAATCCATCAGCATTCCCATGCTGTTTAGTTCCTTTGTACTCGATGTCATATTGGTGTGCCCCTAGGAAAAGGGACCACCTCTGTAGCCGTTGTGCTGTCAATATCGGTACGCCCTTCTGAGGGTTGAAAATGGAGACAAGAGGTTGATGATCAGTAAGTAGAGTAAATTTCTGACCGTGCAGGTAGTGATTGAACTTCTTCACCCCCCACACCAGGCTGAGGGCCTCTCTGTCAATCTGGGCGTAGTTACGCTCGGCTGAAGTTAACGAGCGTGACGCAAAAGCTATCGGCCTCTCTGAACCATCAAGGAATTTATGTGACAGTACCGCCCCAATGCCGTAGGGAGACGCATCACACGCCAGTCTTATCGGTAGTGATGGGTTGTAGTGAGCCAATACTTCTCTTGAAGTGATTAGGTCCTTACTCTTCTGAAAGGCCCGCTTACATTCATCGCTCCATTTCCATGCTACTCCCGTTTGTAGTAGGGCATTCAGTGGGTGCAGAATTGTGGACAAATTCGGCAAAAACTTATGGTAGTAATTCACCAATCCGAGGAATGACCTCAGTTGCGACACATTTTCAGGCGCTGGAGCCTTAACTACCGCTTCAATTTTGTCACGGGACTTATGTAACCCCTCTTCATCTGGCCACAATACGATATCTGTTTCTTAAAAAACTCGCACTTGGGGCGATTGGCCCGTAGCCCATGTTCACGTAGTCTAGTGAGCACCTGCTCTAGGTTGGCAAGGTGTTCACTGTCATCTTCACCTGTCACTAGGATGTCGTCCAAGTAACAATGAGTCCCCGGAATTCCTTGCAGGACTTGTTCCATCGCTCTTTGCCATATCGCCGGAGCTGATGCTACTCCGAATACCAGTCGATTATACTGGTAAAGACCTTTGTGAGTGTTTATCGTGAGATACTTCCTAGAGGATTCTTCAACCTCCATCTGCAAATATGCTTGTGCTAGGTCAATTTTTGTAAAACGCTTCCCTCCAGATAGTGAGGCGAAGATATCTTCTATCCTTGGAAGAGGATATTGTACTGTGTGAAGGACTGGGTTCACCGTCACCTTGAAGTCCCCACAGATGCGAACCTTCCTTGGCTCCTCAGACTTATTGTTTAACGTTTTCTTCATGACAGGAACGATGGGTGTCGCCCACTCACTCCAGTCTACCTTAGATAACATGCCTGCATTCTCCAGATTCTCCAGCTCTGCCTCGACGGCTGGGCGAATTGCATATGGTACCGGTCTTGCTTTGAAAAACTTGGGAATTGCATTCTCTTCTATTTTTATCGAGGCGGTTACGCCTTTAAGAGTTCCCAGTTCTTGTTGAAATACCTCTTTGGCGTTAGCTAAGATTGTTGACAATCGTCCAGGAGTGACGTCGTCATCCTTTTTACCAGCCACCGTCAGTGCCTGAATGGAGTGCCAGTCTAATCTTATCTTTCTGATCCATTCACGTCCCAATAACGGTGGTCCACCATCTTGCAGTATGTACAGATACAATTTCTGTATTTCCTTGCCGTTGTATTCGACAGGCACCCTTATTTTTCCTCTGGGGTATACTTTTTGCCCCGTATACGTCTTCAAGACAATGGATGTCTCTTTCAAGGGTATGTGTGAGAATAGCCGCTCGTAGTCTCGTCGATTCATGATGGTTAGAGCTGATCCTGTATCCAATTCCATTTTGACTTGGGACCCTGCTATCGTGAGGGTGACCCAAATGGTTCGGTGATCCTCTTTTGCGATTACGTTGTGAAGTTTGAGACAACTTAGTCTCTTGTTCCCGGATTCACTATCGCTCATCTGGTCTTCGGAACTACTGTCCGTCATCTTTTGTACTTTCCTGTACGGTTCCTTAGTAGCCTTTTTGTTGTCGTTGGTCTTCTTCCCAGACCTGCAAACTCGTGCAATGTGTCCCATCTTTCCGCATTGCCTGCATATTTTGTCCTTGGACCAGCAGTCCTTCTGGTCATGGGTTGTTCTGCCGCAGCGATAATATTTTGCAAATCCCCGTGTCATTTCGTGGGTGCCGTATTCCTGTGGCTTTTGCTGTATTTCCGCAGCTCCCCTTGCTGCTGCTTCGTACGATACTGCCACGCTGAAAGCCTTATCTAGTGTCAGCTCTTTCTCTGAGAGTAACCTCTTCTGGGTTCCTTCACTCAGGAGTCCACAGACAAATTTGTCCCGTAAGCTATCTGCCAGTCCTGCTCCGAACTGGCAGTGCTTTGATAGCTTGCGTAGTTCCGTAAGGTAATCAGCATTGCTCTCATCTTTCTGCTGATTTCTCCTGTGGAATTTAAATCTTTCTGCTATCAGCAGCAGTGTAGGATTTAGGTGTGCCTGTAGGATAGCAACAATTTCGTTAAAACTCTTCGCCTTCGGTTTGGCTGGAGTAATCAGGTCCCGCAATAGGCCGTACGTTCTTGCGCCCATTAAGTTTAGCAGTACCGATGCCTTTTTCTCATCGGCTACTTCGTTTGCCTCGCAATATACCTCGACTCTTTCCACATACGTGGTCCAGTCTTCTATTGCATTATCGAAGGCAGTGATATTGCGGCATCTTGGAAATCTAAGATGGCGCCTCCCGCGCTTTGCCTTCTTCCCCGATTTAACAAAATGGCGCCTCCTGCGCTTTGCCTTCTTCCCCGCTGGTTTAAGATGGCGCCTCCCGCGCTTTCTGTCTTCTCCGCTGTTGCTAGCGCTGTTGCTGGCATTTTATGCCTTGATGGCGACGCCCTATGGTCTTCGCACACTTCCCCCCGCGCTGCTGCTAATGCCGCTCTCCGCGGTTCCCGTGGCAAACTGCAGCTCCTCGCAGCTTTCTGCGCGTTTAATTTTTATTCTTTCCCCGTCGTCGGAACAACCCTGCGGGACTCTTGCCTCCCTCTTCTCGGGTCTGTACGCTGCCCGGCTTCGTAGCACCGGCCGCGCCCTGTGTGCTCCACCCTCTCTCTCTCTCCTCTTCCCGACAACGCTGCTCAGCCCCGTTGCAAAGCCACCCGCTCGAGCTCTAGACCGCCGCAGCCCAGGAAGGATCAGTGTACTACCTGCCACCAGCCCGATTAGCTGAAGCACCATCGACAGGATAACCAAGCCCCACTCTCGACAGCCTCTCCTGCAAATTTTCAACTCCGCTGACTCAGAGGCGGATGCCCACGGTCGACGCCCGTTTCTTCTGTTTCTTTCTTCCTTCTGGCCTCGACCTCTGATAACTTCGCTTCAGGGATGGATCCCCATGAGGTGGTGCAGACTGTAGGTAAGTTCGCATCTGCTCGTCACCAGTATTATGTCCGTGTATAATTGAGACACGGACTGCAGGAGTTGGTTATAACAGGTCTTTACTGAATGGAGGCAACCTGGAACTACTATGCAAATGTTACTACACAGGCTTATATACAGGGGTGGTCACTACTGGTACTGCAGTATACAGGGGCTGCAGAATATAGTTCCTTCTGCAAAGTACATACACTACAGGAACTATTCCGCCAGCTCCCTGTTCTCTGATGCCACGTCCAGAAGTGACTTTCTGTGTAACATACGCCTGCCCAAATACGGCCGGGCGTTTTATAATTGGAGGCAAATGACTGGTGGACAGCTATCCCATCGTTTCCACCCTTGCAATGCTGATTGATTGCCAGAGGGAAACTGAAATCTCAACTTGGGCCATTTTTAACATTTGTTTAAAGATGTTGAGCTAGGCTCACATGACTGCTTATGCTGTGTCAATGTGCTTCCCAGCAGCAGCGTAAGTGGGCTCAGTGCTCACCTGAAGTATTTAAATGCCCTTGGCCTCAAAGACGGCAAAATATGTAACAGAAACTCAACATTAGTATAACAATGTACATAAGGTAGTAGCATAGAAAAACAATTGGTGCAGTTTACACAATGTTATAAAGGTGACACTGATTGGCAAATATTTGCAAAGCACTTGCACAAACGATTAATACATGTCATTCATTAAAAGTTACAAATAAACTGAATCGTTAACCCTGTCCCTCCAAGTTTCTTTCATGTTTTTGACTGTATTCTCCTGAATGCATTTTACAAAGATAAATATAGACATTAAAGGGTTAGCTTTACAAGTTAGCATGACTGGCACAGAGCATCAGGTGATCAGGAGGGCAATTCAGCCAGTCAGGCAAGGAGGCAGCCAACCTGATTCTTTGCCTTCCTAATTTTCCAGTTATTATTTTAATGATTGGAAAATTGGGAAGACTGCAAATCTGGCACAGAGGTAAAATTGGTTTCATCTGCTCTCTCATCAAGCAAGACTCCGGGCCAGGAGTGTTAACTGGAAAATTACCTCTAAACATTTATTCCCTATTTGTTGTACAAACAAGTCCTCCAAGTAATCATGCACTTATTTCACTTTTACCTTAGTGCACTGCCTCTGGAAATAGCCTGGAGCCTAATGGAGCGCTGTTCAGTAAATGCGATGGTACAACTGTGGGGGTTACCAATGGTGGGGGCGGGGTGGTTGAAGTTGAGAGGTCATTTGATGAAACTTCCCAGAATATGGTCCAACCAGAGTTGGCAACCCCAGCAGTGTCCCAATTACTATAAGGTACAAACTTCCCCTGGACGCTGGGGAAGGACCAGCAGCCAGAAAATAAAATCACGAATGGCAACATTCAAACAACCACACAGTTGAATGTTTAAGTGTCCTAATCCAAATTGTACACTCTCGGGAGCCGCAAGCCTACATTTCGTTGTACTGCACTTGTGCACTAACAATGACAATAAAAGTTGATTTGATTTGATTGATTTGATTTGAGGTGTGAGCCTCCAAATATGCAGTTGTTTATCTATTGCTTCTGATTCAGTGGGATACATCCGACAACACAACTGGGATGAATTCTACAGCTTTCAGAGCCTAGTGTATTACAGGGCAGCTTCCACTTGAAGCAATACTGTGATGAAAGTCCAACAGTAATCAGTTACAGAGTATGCCAATATCTGCAGCAGTGTGTAAATGTAAATTTGTTTCTTTAATTAACAGAGAGACTCCAGCCCATCTGCTCTAATTAGTAGAATTACTGCTATGCAAATTGCATACAGGTGGGACAAGTATGGGCAGTACCTTAGGTGCTGTTTTAAACTTAATATCTTAATGACGAAGTTCAAGTATGCATTATCACAATCTACAGAAGCTGATATTTAATTAGAAACTAGGAGGTGAACTGTGTCCAGTTCAGCATCATGAACAGAAATGTTAATTGAGAAGGGAATATGGCACAAGGTTTGCATGTTATTAAACACCTTAACACTGGATTGTCTGCTAACATTATTTTGTGGTGCAATTCTGCAATAAAAGGTAGCTCATAAACACAAAATGATTAGATTTAACAATACATTCCAGATATGGAAAATAAACTTTTTTTAAAAAGGCTTTGGTAGTTAATTCCATCTTTTTCCATTTTATTTACACTAAGTCTGACCTGTTTGGGTGACACTGCAGGAATGGTTCTGCAAAGTTTTGCTCTGCCTCTCCCATCCAAATGGCAAATTACCAAAACACCAGAATACCCATCTATTTTTACTTTGCAATTCCTCTTTGGCTGCTTTCCATGGCATGTCTTTTTCATGGTCCCCAAACTGCAGTGCCTTTCATATTGCACTAAGTATTTGACCATCAATATCTACAGTTTCTCACATAACCTCCAAAACAGGGCCCTGAAATTCCTTGAGTAGCTTTTGGAAGCAGAGTGTAGCTTTTGGAAGCAGAGTGGAGCTTCCATTCGCTCAATGACGTGTGACCAGACCCCGTCTGAAATCCTGGGGTCAGGCCAATTTAGATATGTTGGGTAGGCACCCATACCATTTCCAGAGCTTTCCTGAGCAGGAGTTGGGGGGATGGGGAGGAATTTCACTGTGGCACTTTGCCACATTATTGGTGGGGCCATGAGGCTCTGGTAAGGTTCATAAAATATTCAAAAATAGCCTGGTTTCTTCTTCTGTGGAATTGACAACGCAGCCAATCACTCTTGCATTGCCGTAACTGTCCTTTGAGTGTATAAAGTTGCCTCCCACAGCCCTAGCAACACTGGGCACCTTGGACTCACAGGCATCCTTGGCATCTAATGTTGCTAAGGGCATAAATGAGGGAAATGCGTTGTACAATGCTTTTATCGCTCAATCAACATAATAAAAACAGATTATCTGGTCATTATCACATTGCTGTTTGTGGGAGCTTGCTGTGCGTAAATTGGCTCCGCGTTTCCCACATTACAACAGTGACTCCACTTCAAAAAGTACTTAATTGGCTGTAAAGCGTTTTGAGACGTCCAGTGGTTGTGAAAGGCGCTATATAAATGCAAGTCTTTCTTTCATTCTATTCTCAATTACATTCATTATAATTTGTAGGAGGGTGTATTATGGGAATGCTGCTGGAAGTGCTGGGATTTGAGGACTTGAACAGAAGAGCCCTAACCTCAAATTCCTCCCCCACGTCAACTCCTATTACACTACAAGTCTGCTTTTCAAAAGGCAGGAATTTTGTGGCTCCGATATTTACAGAGCAATTTTTAGAAGTTAATGTATCCAAATCTTATTATAGTAAAATATAGTACTTGGCGGCTGTTCATAATCTTGAGACAATAATCCGAATTTAATGTTATGATGAAGAACATAAACTGCTCACTTTTTGCCCTCAAGGTTTAGGACATCACATGCACCCCTTAATGGATTGCTGTCTTTTAATTCAGTGAGCCGTCCAGTGTTACTTATATATTATTATATTTATTAAGTGACTAATAGGCAAGTGTTATTTCTGTAAAACCATTTTAGGGGCGATTCTGTGATCTTGCAATCCTGATGACAGTGGCGTTTCCAAGGAGCACAGCTGGGAAATTGCAGGAGTGCAACCCATAATTTTCTAACCATCAAAATGAACGGACAGAATCATTTACACAAGAAATGGATCAAGGGGTATGGGGAGAAGGCAGGAACTGGGTACTGAATTTGGATGATCAGCCATGATCTCATTGGATGGCGGAGCAGGCTCGAGGGGCCGAATGGCCTACTCCTGCTCCTATCTTCTATGTTTCTATGTAAGTAGCAAGCTCGCGCAAACTTGCCTTGGGGGCTGACAAAAAAAGTTTTGCTAAATAAGCATAAACAAATTTACCTCTGAAATTACCTATTTCCCTTAGAAGCTTATTACATCTGCATATTAAAGACATCAAGGATGATTTTAGGAAGGATAGAAGCAGTAAATATTGACAGGATAACGCACAGGAAATGTAGAATGGATGTACATAAAAACATAGGAAAAGTTACTTTTAATGGGCATGAATTATCATCTAGATAAATAGATGCATTAAAAAAATCAGAAAGCATTATTTTAAGGAGAATTACACTGTATAGAAAATAAGGTACAAAGAAACAATGATTTAGTGGATCTTCCATGGCATTGCTTGCAGTGAGTCAAAAGATACAAGGGTAGAGTTTCTGCTTTGGGTGCAATCGGCGATGCGGGCACAAACTGCGCTCAAAATTGTGCTAGTTTTGAGAATTTTTTTGTTCTCGAGTTTCCGCTCAAACTTATTTGCATATCTCCAAACGTAAAATCTGCCATAAACCAGGGCAATCGGGCAGCATTTTAGAATGTAATTTAAAAAAAAATTGTGCTTTAAGAAATATTCTTTGATATATTTAAGAGTGGTAATTTGGTAATTTTTTAATAAAAGGGCAAGGAGGAGCCCCCTCTGCCAATCAGCTCTGTGCAACAGCCAGCTGATTTTCCTCCGCCTGAAACTAGCGAGCTACAGCGACACACCCATTTCATGCCCGCTGCTCACCCGACTTATGCCCGCAGCTCGCTAGTAGAATTCAAATGAGGTCTGAACCTGAAAACGGTTCGGCACTCCTGACTGTGGCCTTGGGTGGGCACCACTGGCACACCGCCAAAACTTGGTTTTGGGCCAAAGTTAAAAATCCTTCCCTTGCACCCGTGACCAGGGGATCTGCGTGTAAGTTCTTAAAAATGCTTAGGGATCGATTGTGAAACTCTGCACCCAAAGCCTTACTTCACAAAATCTACCCTTATATCTCAGTGATCAAGGATTTGTGGCAGAGTAACATTCTATCTGTGAATTTTCTCAGGGCATTGCCTCCATGTGCACCACGCACCCTCCAGTACCTCACCCAAGTGATCATTATTTATGAGTGAGCCTCAACAGCCAGTGCTGACAGCTTATTTAACTGGGGGGTTGGTTGCATCACAGCCAAGCCCAATCCTGTCCTCACCAAGGGTACACTTTCTGCAGTGGCTCCTGGACAGGGACTAGGAATGGGAAACCGGGACGATGTTCCCTTCACTGGTCTAGGGAGGCCAACTGTAGCACCCTTACCACTGGGCTCAGGAGAGAACGGCTACAACAGTACAGACCAAGAATCAAACCAGTGTTGCTCCGAGTGTGTACAGTTGAGCTGCTCGCTGTGTAAACCTACTGAGCCATTGGAGGAAGTCATTAATGTTATCATTTTAAAAATAAACAGGAGGAATCCAGGAAATGGCAAAATGGAAAATGTCGAAAATAAGTTGTATTTCTAGAGTGCGTTTAACATGAAGAAATTTTCAAAGCGCTTCACAAATAGATGTTAGGCAAATGGGCGCAAAAGAAACAAGAAATGAATGAAAACGGAATTTACAAAAAATTCAAAGATGAAGTAAATATTCATGATTTGAGAATTGAAATTATCATAAAGTAACAATTCAGAAATGAGTGCCAGTCAGCACAGGTTTATTATGGTTATTGATAAACTGAAGTGTCATTACACTAGTGTATAAGGGACAAGGTGCTGGAGTTTGAAAATGGATATAATCAGCTTAACAGTCGTTATTAAACTCAGAGGATTTGTATGAGTTTCATATAAGCAGGTTTAAAATGTTTAGAATGGACAAGAAGAATAAATTGGATACATTGTTATATTCATAATCAGGGAGTTTCAGATGATTTACCTCTGAAAAAAGAGGTTTGAGCCAATTAGAGAGGAAACTGAAAGAAGTGAATAAGTAATTTAAATGAACTAAGGGACAACTGGGGAAGAAGGAAGATGTCTGTATAGGGGTGAAATCCTTCTTCAAGGGTGAGCATAAAATGGGAAATCCATTTGTACTCATGCTAGTTTTTTCACCAAAATTATCAACAGAAGAAATATCACCCAATTGGTAAATAAAAAGCACGTCATGGAAAGGAATGATCTTAATTATAGAGGGTGTTAATTACCCTGGATCAGAGAGGAGAACTTTCAAATGGGAATGTAAAATCATACAGCTATTACAGGTCTGTTTCTTAATCCAGAAAGTTAAAAGGGAATCCACAGAAGAAGCGATTATTGATCTATGCTAAGTAGTAAACCTAAAACACAGTGAAAAATCTGGGGCTGGATTTGCAGGGGGTCAGCGGGCACGATGGGTGGCGGGTCGGGTGGGAAAGTGTTTTCTTTCCCCAGCAGGTCGGGACCCTGCTGTGAACCGCCACCACGTGCCTTTCCCCGATGTTGGGTCTGTCAGTGCTGAGCAGACCCGTCACGCAGCGGCGGGTTCACAGCGGGGGATTCAATTTAGGTAATTAGTGGCTTGTTTAGAGCCACTTAAGAATGAAGTTCAGCTCACCTTCTGCATTTGACATCTCGCCCATGGGGTCCATGCTGGTTGTGCACCATGTCTGTTAAGCTGAGGTGGGAGTTCAGTGGCCATTGAGTCAGCTGTTGAGTTGACAGCTTCAAATGTACAGTAAAAGCTCCCACCTTACAGACATCTTCCCTCAGCCACAAGCTCTTCCTCACTGCATTTCCACAACAGATTCACCATGCTGCAAGTCTTTACACAAGTCTCCATCCAGTCTGACCTCATTACCTCTCTCACCATTGACAGATCGCTTCTGTCATCTCTATTTCACCTGCCATCTATTCCATCAGCATGGGTGCCCTTTATACTCTCTCACCTTGGTCCTCAGAAATCCACCACGATCAGCCCCAACACCAGCAGCACTAGGCTTGCAGTGAGTCAAAAGATACAAGGGTAGAGTTTCCGCTTTGGGTCCAACAATTACCTGATGCTGCACAGGACAGAGGGCATCAGCACCCGACCACATTGCTGTCCGTGAGGCCAGGGGTGGCCTCACCATGGCTGGATTTGCTTCATTTAACGCTGTACACTCTGGTTGCCACATGATGCACCAGGCTGGCACCACCCCACACCAACATCATAAAGCATCCAAACAATGCCTAAGCCATTCCTTTCACACTCATCACCACTGCAGGGGGTACCGTTATGTCTCACCATTCACTGCAACTCACTAAGCCACTTCCAAAGGTGCACACAGATCTGTCCAAGAACGCAAAGTGTTGAAAATCAAGGTTTCAATGTTTGACACCACATTAACAGAAACTTTACATGAACATTGCATAAAACATCCAAGTGCCTACCCTTGTGTGTTGTTAGTTGGTATGATTGCACTAGGATGAGGGTAAGTGTGAGGGTGGCTAGTGAGATAGGGATGTGATAACGTAGATAGAGAGGGATGGGTGGAGGTGCAAGGTAAGTTGGTGTGAGTAAGGATGTGCAGGAGTAGGGTAGGGAAGGAAGAGTGATGGGGATGTGATGAGAGGATGAGGTTGAGTGTGGCTTTGTACTAACGTTTTGTGATCTACTGAGATCATTTAAATTTTGCGACACTGCACCCAGGTCCTCCTGACCACATCCCTGCTTGTGCCCTCCTCTGCAATGTGCAACCAGGCTGTGTTGATCTCCTGGGGAGGTCTCTTCTGCCCATGGGAAGGGAAGAGGACCTCCCCAGGAACATATGGAGGGAATCATGGGAGAGCCTGGGTGCCGCCCTGCACCTCTGTGCAGTGCTTGTCAGTGTTTGCAGCACCTCAATGCTGTAGAACACTGACAGCAGAAATGTCAAAATAAATTATGGACATGGTCCCTTTAAGGAAACCGGCTGATGACGCATCATCAAGTAACGTCACCAGATCCGCTTCCTCTAATTGGCCGGGAAACGCGCTGGGCGGGCTTAACAACCCAATCTCGGGAAATTAATTGCAGAGGCCAGGATGGAGACAGCAGTGGGGTCGGGACCCGCCACCGGTGTTGCCCGCCCCAGACCCACCGAGGTTTGTAAAATCACGGCCCTGGAGTCTGTGGAGTTCTTGAGCATTAGTGATGACAATTTCATCAGATTTAATTTTTAGCATCAACTGACATTATGAAGGAGAGTAAATTGAGACACTGAGAAGGGTTCAATTAAAATATATACCACATAGAAATAGGAGGTAAATATCAAAGCCAAGACCTAAATGATTAAACAGTGTTAAAGTAAGCAAAAGAAAATCACATCTTTGTAATACAATTTTTGTGTTTATCATCTACATTGTGATTGCTGACTCTACTAAAGTCACTTCCAAGTATTTTTTGTCTGTCAGCCTGGTGCTGTTCTATAGAAAGCACTACAGTCTTCTGTTTTTCGTTCTGTCATTGGTTGAGATTTTCTCTTTTCTAATTCCTTCTTTTTATTATTTTCTAGTTTTGTTCTTCACTAATCGTATTCACAGAATCACAGAAACCCCACAGTGCAGATAGAGGCCATTTCGGCCCATCGGGCCTGCACCGACACATATCCCATCCGATCCCCGTAACCCCTACACCAACACATATCACACCCTATCCCCGTAACCCCACGTATTTAATCCCCCTAACACTAAGGGTCAATTTATCATAGCCAATCAACCTAACCCGCACATCTTTGGACTGTGGGAGGAAACCGGAGCACCCGGAGGAAACCTTTCTCCCCAATTTCCATTTTTCTTTGCTCGGTACCATAACTGCTGATTATATAAGCCCCAAAATATCACAAAACACAAGAAAAGCAACAAAACAAATTCCAAACTTATCCATGAATTTGGCTCTATCAACTTTTACTCCCTCTTGCACAAACAGCACAATAGCCCCAGGGATTTGTAGCCTTCTTGGGAATGTACATCAAAACAGGCCACACAAGCAAAATCTGGGCCTCTGCTGACCCTGGCTCCCTGCCTCTGCAGCCTCGAGACCCTTACAATATCCACCCCCCACCGGACCTATCTTGCTGTCAACAGCCTTTTCCTGATGCTGACGGTGGCCTCTGGGCTTCCTGATCTTTGTACTCCTCCACCAGCTAACTGCTGCTTTCCACCAGAAACAGCCAAACAGCTGACTGGTGGCATTCAAATGAGGCCCAGCAGTTAAAATTTGCCAGGCCTCTGACTCAAACCCCCAGGCGGGAATGCCGTTCGCTCCCACTGGGAGTTAATATCGGACCTATACATTCTATCCTTATTTTTATATATTTCTATTATAAATTCCTACTCCATTTGTAAAGGAAACTGCCAATGTGAAACTGGCAAAGGTGCTGGGATTGGCCCTTTGGGAACCACCCCCGCTGACTCTGCTGGACTTTCCAACTTCAGGGCAAGGTTACTCATTTAAATAATCTCAGTGGGCACCCACATCACTAGGGGCGCATCTCATATCCCTGCCCTGTGTAAAGGTCAATAGCTGGCATCCAAATCCCGGCCTAATTCCTGGTCCCTCCACTGCATTCCTGCCAGGCTTATGGCAGTTGCTGTCTCACTTAAAGCAGTCAGACATGGATTGAACTGGTTCTTGATTCAATGAGGAGTTACAAAAATATGGGCTTTGTGATACGGGTAGAAGCCAGGGGACGAATTGTGTGGGTCCTGGAAAATGACCCATGAACGAGCTGGCTATCTTTTCCCATTTCTCTCTTTTTCTGCACCATAAATAACTTTTTTTGAAAAAATAACATTTGGGAAAAATAATTTCAATTGACAAAAGCAACAACTTGCATTTATACAGCACCTTTAAAACATCTCAAGGCGCTTCACAGGAACGTTATCAAACACAATTTGACACTGAGCAACATAAGGAGGAATTAGGACAGGTAAAGTGGTAGGTTTTAAAGAGCGTCTTAAAGGAGGAGAGAGAGGTAAAGAGGCAGAGAGGTTTAGGGAGGGAATTCCAGAGCTTAGGGCCTCGGCAGCTGAAGGCGTCGCTGCCAATGATGGAGCGATTAAAATCGGGGATGCTCAAGAGGCCAGAATTGGAGGAACACAGATATCTTGCAGGGTTGTATGGCTGGAGATAGGGAGAGACAAGGCCATGAAAGGATTTGAAAACAAGGATGAGAATGATAAAATCGAGGCGCTGCTGGACCAGTGAGCACAGGGGTGATGGGTGAACAGCATTTGGTGTGAGTTAGGACGCCTAAGTACCAATTCAAGCTACTTCTGTGACAAATCACCTACCAGAGAAAATGTCCTGTCTGAATATACATGTAACTGATTTAAACTGAAACATTTCCCAAAATAGTACAGGAAATATTGTAAGGAATATAACTGAATGAATGACTTACAGTGGGAGTGCACCAAAAGGGCTCTGGATTTTCGGCCCCAAGGACTCATTTGTAATAATAAGTGGACAGTACATAACATTTTTAGCATGTTTGCTGTAGGTATAAATTATTTTACTGCACTTGGTGAGATTTACTAATAACATTGGTCGCCAAAATACACCATGGTAGATTAACAGGTTGAGCTGTTCTCCAAATGTTCAAGCTAAGAATTTTCCATGGTGGTAGCGGGCGAGATCGGTGGTGGGTCGGGTGAGAAAGTTGTTATTTTTGACCACGGATCAGGAACCCGTTGTCATCTCTCTCCCAGAGGCCCTTCCCCCAGGCATGCCTGTCATCATGGAGCAGACCCGACGGGCAGCGGCGGGATTTAATTAGCAGGTAGTTTACAGGCACTTAGGAGCCTTTTTTCGCTTACTTTTTAAATTTCCCTGCATGGCCACGGGATTCATGCAGCTCAGGAACCACGTCTGTCAACCTGAGGCATGAGTTCTGTGGTCATTGCTCCAGCTGATTACTTGACAGCATGGAAAACAAACCAAAATAAAAACATGTTGATTAAATCAGCTAACAGATTGATGGAGATTCTGTTCTACTTGAAAAGCTACTGGTAAATGTTAATTCAGAAATTCCTGAAGGGATGTGAGTGCTGAAGGCTCCCCTCCTACCCTGGATGGTGAGGGAAATACATTTTTCATTGGCCTATCGTGCCTGTTGCCTTTCAACTCAACGGTAATTGCAGTGAATTGATCTGCACTATAAAAAATTACATATACCATTTAAATACATTTTTGTGTCGTTTCTGATCAAGTTTTTCTCACAGTATACTGTGATTGTCCAGTTACACATTAAATCAAGTCATCAACCGTAACAATTTCATTCTCACTCATTCATTCCATTGATTCAATTTGCTTTCAGTTCCTGAATATAACGAATTTAGTTTTTCAGTCTGAGACTTTGGGGGTGAATTTCTGCAGAGATTCTCTCACTTGTCCATTGTTAACTTCAACGGAAGAGCTACAGAAATCCCAGAAACACATTGTAAGCACCACGGACACTGTTGTCAGGGTTTCCGCAGCTCTTCTGCTGAACTTGCATAAGATTGTAAATCCACCCTTTTACAATTACATTTAAAATCTGCTTAATTTTATGTATTATCTACACACACACATCTTTTATTTGTACCAGTTACTGACACAAAAATCTATAAATTTGTGACTAAAGTACCAATAACTTCCCAATTAATGTACTTTTTAAATTATGTTCTTGATCATCTTTGTAGATGGCGTCATATTACATAATGATAATATTATTTTAATATTTCTTTGTCACTCATATATAACTTTTATTGTATTATTGTAGAGTAAAGATTCAACACCCACTATGTTGGATTAAACGTCAAATGTAATGTGGCCAGGGTCCCTTTAAGGACACCGGCTGGAAACGCATCATGAATGACGTCACCAGACCCGCTCCATCTCATTGGGCCGGGTAACGCACTAGGTGGGCTTAATAGGCCCCATTAAGGTAAATTCATTTTCAACAATGGGATGGAGCCAGCAGCAGGGTCGAGACCCGCCACGGACACCACCCGCACCGGACCCACCCAGGTAGGCAAAATTCCGACCAGTAAGTCACTGCTGATTTGTGCTAACATATTTTGTACTAAAGTACATACTGTACCTGCACTACAACTCATTAATCTACAGTGGGAAAAAACTCAGTTTGTCACAAAGAGCAGTTCTGTGAAAGGGAAGATTGCTGAAAGGATGACACATTTTGTAAAGCACTTGGCATGTCTATGGGGAGGGTGTTAATATGTTTTGTGCATTTCTTACTGCACAAAGCTGTCCTCTGCTTTATGTGGAAAATATGGCTGTTGGTTATTTTTTGCAACTTTCAGCTTGCATATGAACAAAACTTAAATGCTTTGAAACATTTAAAATGTGTTCTTCGTCACATAACTACTACAAAAACAACTTACTGATAACATCTGGTCGAATAAGAGAAATTGATCAAAAACTGGCAATGCATTTAATTTGGTCACTTTTTTATTTGTTTTCTAACAATTATAACTCCCTCAATGACTTAATAGGTGATTGAGCTTTACAGGTCAGGAAGGTCTCAGATTGAAAAAACCCTCTCTGTGCTGAATTAGCGGATCTCAGTTGGGATGATGACAGAGATGATACAACTGGTCTCAATGTCCTTGGGTTAGGGTGGAGGAATAAGTCAATGTTCCTGCTCCTGATTGCTCAAAGTGCACAAGTCCTAATGTCAAGACAGGATCAGGCTCAACTGTGCTGCCCACAGCAGTCAAATCTCCTCCTGATGTCATAGTCAAGGCTCACACATGAATAATGAACAGTTGGGGAATCTTAGGATCATAGAAATGACACCACAGAATCAGGCTATTTGGCCCACACTGAATAACGGAGGTCACAAGATAAAAACTAGTATAAACTTCAATGGCTATATATAGTGACCAGTTACATTACTGTAACTTGCAGATGTGTACAGAATGTTCCTATTGAGCTAGTTTTCTGTTCTGTGCTTTTTGATTCTGCATTTTAAAATGCCTTGAATTTATAACCTAAACTGTGGCACGACTATCTATAGATGCCATTACTTTGCTTCCACAATGCATTTGGCTGACTGGAAAGAAAAATGGTAGTTGACTAAACCATGCACAACATTGCATCTGCAGTCCTATTACCTTTTAATGCTTCACAAACCTGTGAAGCACGTGCTAGAGCCACGTGTTCTGCACAGTAGGCTAGCTTCTGAGAGAATGTCACGTA